>NC_141914.1:52209148-52843423 GCF_057802395.1 Ceratotherium simum simum
GGGATCTTTGATTTTTGTATCAAAGATCTCTTCATTTCCAACCCCAGTGCCTGATATATAATAGGAACTTGAAAATGTCCCTTGCATGAAGAAAATGAATGAGAAAGCAATATGTCAGAGGATGGTGAGGAAGATAAGCAGATTTTCTATCTGGTGAAATACCAAATGACTATCCCAAGCCTGAAAGAAAAATCCAAATCAAAGCAAAAATGAGATAAAACAATCATTTGGTACATACTCTTTAAAAAGAGACAGAAAACCCCCCAAACCTTTAGATTTTCTTTTCAAGTTTTGCTCATTACCAATATTATTCATTTCATACACTCTCCATATCTGTTCAAGTCCCTCAGAGAATCAAGACTTATTTCTAGCACAGCATTATGGATCCCTTTCATCTAGTCCTAGATAAAATGCAAGAAATCTATTTAGTTCATGGAGAGAAGTGCGGCTGCCTTTGGAGCTTCCACATGCTTAATGAACTGCATGTTCACTTGAAAGGCCAATCCAAATCAACTAGAGTTAGGGCCATTGTGAGGCTTACAAGGGCGCTCAGACATGAAATGCTCGCTAAGAATCTAACTGAGATTCATAATTGACAGCAGCTTGGTTTATGGGACAGTAAGATTGTATTCATCATAGTACAATATAAGACTTTGTATTGACCGAACGGAGCAACTAGCCACATCCTCCTATGCTGCTCTAGTTTAGTCTAGCTGTCAATTTGGCAGTTCCTGGGTTGCAAATGGTGGACACGGTTGCTTAACATTCATGTCTGGTTCACATCCTAGCAGGGGCAGTTCACCATCTACAATGATGTTTCCTAACTGCAGTCCAGCCCAGCTGGAGAGCCAATTTCCAACACAATCGCAGCCAGCTCTGACAAGAGGTCTGGTAGTCACATGCCACATTCTCTGAGGTACGGGGAGACTATCTGCTTTATGAAGCATTAATAGATGCAATGAGAAAACCAATGGACAGGCAATAAACGTTTTTTTAAAGTTAAGTATGTGAAAAAAATTCTATTCCTCAGAATTACTATAATAATTTTTGTGTAGAATCTTCACGTTGACTTTTAACATGTTAAACTTTCAAAAGGGCACAGGGAAAAGATCAGAGGCATGAATTTGTAGCCTGATTCTGCCAAGCAACTAGCTCTGTGACCTTGTGACAATCACTTGACTTCTAAGAGCCTCAATGTGCAAAACAAGCATAATAACAACTATTTCATGGGATTGTTGTGACTATTAAGTGAAATAATTTTTGTAAAGCAACTAACACAGCATCTGTAATATTGTATAATATGTCTAACTTAATAAATGTTAGACATTATTAGTGTAAACATAGTAAAGAAAGAAACTGAAATGGACAAAAGAATAATAAGCTAGCATCAGAAAGAGAAATTTTAGAATTTAAGATGTTTGAAGTAAAACAACTGTGAGTGGTCTGAAAATCCAGAGTGTATTTAGGCTTGTGGAGAACTAAACCTGAGTGGAGTTGAGGAAATAAAACATCCTTATGTAGGGAGTTAAAAGAATCAAGACAAATACTAAAGTCAGCAAAGATTTACTAAATTCTATGATGTGTAAGATACTGGGAGAGAAAGATAAATAAGGTATTCCCACTGCCTTCAAGGAGCTTACACTATGTGGGGAGATGAACAAGTGTATACGAGAAAAGATGTTGAAAGAGAAAATCAAGTATCAGAAAAAGAACCAGAACCAGGAAAGAATAGAGTCTCAAAATCTGAAGAAAGAGACTTTCAAGAAGAAAGTCAAGGGCAAACTAAGTCAACTGCTGAGGGGTTGAGAGTAAACAAAAAGAGCTAGTATTTTATGAGTGTTTCTCTTGTGTTCAGCATAGTCTCAGGCACTTCTCACATATTTGTTCAATACATCATTCAAGTAAGATAAGGAAACTATGTATTGGATGATGGCAGGGAACAAGGAGATGAATTGGGAAGAGGTAATAACTCTGAGCTACATTTGGAAATCTTTAACAAATAATAATTATTATAACTCTGGATAAATAATTAATAGGTTATGAATAATATTTATATAGTGCTTAATGTGTTCCAGGCACTGTTGTAAATATTTACATGCATCATTCATTTAATCTTCACAACAATGCAATGAGGTAGATACAATTTAAACATACACTTTACATATAAGGAAACTGAGGCATAAAACGTATTTAAGGTCCCCAAACTAAAAAGTGACAGAAGTGTGATTTGTGGAAAAAGAAGCCTTTAAACTCAGGAGGCTTGATTCAGAACCTGTTCCTTAATTCCTTCACCACAATGGAGAAGAAGAGGCCTGGGCTCTCTCAGGATAGCCATAGAGATGGGATCCTTAGAAAGACAGATTATAAAGGCTAGGGTACTCAGATGTTGAGAGCTTCAGAAGATAAGCAATAAAGAGAATTAAAGTCAGACAACAATGATGAATAAAGAAGACAGAAAAACTGAAGGGGAAATAGGACTTTCATTCCTGGGAGATGGGAGAAATGGCATTGAAGAAAAATTTGAGGGTGTACAGGAACTGATTCCCCAAACTCAGTAAGCAAGCATTAAGAGCCAGCCAGGTGAGGCCCCAGGAAGATACAGTATATGCACTGGATAAAGCATATGTGGTTTGAGCATAGGATTTGGTGTCACTGATAACTCTGAATTCCAGTCCTCACTCTCAAGAAACAGCTTCATAACCATGCAGCTGAAAATGTATTCCTCTCTGCTTTAGAGTTCTAGCAAATTTTGTGGGTCAGGCAAATTACTAAGCTCTTTAAATCCATTACATATTTAATCTTCATTCACAACCTCATAACATACATACAATTATTACGCCCAAATCACAGAAGAGGAAATACCAATGAGTTTAAATAATTGCCCATCATCACAGTGAACGAGGGAGCTGGGACTCCAACCCAGATCTATCTGATCCCATAGTCCTTTATATCACTAGGTCATACTGCCTCTCTAATAACCCAGCATTACCAATGAGAAAAAATAGGTTTGAGAATTTTGAACCCAATCCACAACTATGGTGCATAAATATAGGAAGGCAAGAGGTTGAGAACAATGGCAGCACTGGCAGTTGGGAATCAGTTACTTGAAACTGAGTATGTGTGTAGCACCAACCCCAAGGACCCAGCTGGAGTGCTGGCTGGGAAAACCTATTTGCAGTGTTGTGAGCAATTTTTTTTTTAACAGGGGCACTTGCTGGGTGGGTTGTTGAGGTAAGGGATGTGCAAGAGTAATTTGAAGAAAATTCAATAACATTGCATCATTGCAGAAGCGAGAAAAACAATGAAAGTGAATTTTCATTGCTTAGCCCTTCCCAAATGTGGAAATTATTTCATAAGAGCTTTCCTTTTAATGGTGCAGGAGGAAAGCTGGAGTATTGGTTCACAGCTTGGGATACTAGATTTTTCAAGGAAAGTCAAATTTTCAAGTATATATACAGATGCCAGATCTTTTATTTTAATTTTTGGTTTGGAAAATGTTAAAGTACAAAAAGCTCAAATCATTTCCAAAGCGCTACTGTAGCTTAATATCTGCCATCAATAATTTCCATGTATAAAGGCATTTCCAGACATACCAATATTGAAAACAGGCGCACTAGGAAATTCTATTAAAGCAATGGTAGATACAATTCCTTGATGTATTTGCAAAAGGTACAAGAGGTCAATGAAGACCATTTGACCTTAATCCTCCAATATGTCATTTATTCAGCTTCTAGATGATCTCTGTAATTATCAAAGGATTCAGGTGACCATTTCCTTGGGTCAAATATCACAAAAATAGGAAACAGGACATTTTCCAGATCTGGACTAATCAGTCATCAAGCCCTTACTGAGAACTCATTACTGCATATGCAAGGCACCTGCATCTTAAAGATTTGGTCAAATTTGAATTCATATCAATCACATTTTGGACTTCCAAAATATTTCATAACTCTAAGGTCAGAACAGGATTATTAGGTTTGTTTCCCACAAAATACACAGTGGTGATGTGATTTGCTAGAAATAAAAAAAGGATTTGAATTTAATGTTCTACTGCTTCCAGTTTTCAGTCTATGTCTGTTAGGCTGAGCTGCCTTAAGACTTAAGTTTGCATAAAAATTTGACGTCATACATTGTGCAAGTAACCTTCGGACCCTAATAATTTTAATCACTGGAATTTATCTTAAGGAAATTATCATGTATGGGAGCAAAGATTTATCTATAAGAATATTTATTGTAATTCTCTTTAAAATAATTAAAAAGTACAATCTAAGTATCCAACATCAGGAAACTGGAATAGTGCAATTATAAAAACAATGATGTGCAATGCATTATACAGTCAGCTTTAAAAATCTTGGGTTCCAGACTTTTAGTCCCTGGGTTCAAATCCGGGTTCTGCCATTTCCATGCTATAAAATTTTGGGCCTTGACCCAACCTCTACTGTGCTCCATTTCCTGTCTTATAGAATGGGGATGGTAACCATGCCTACTTTATATGGTTGCCATGAATTTAAATGAGACAATGCACATCAATTTACATTTCAGTGGTGACTGACATAAAGGTAATTCTAAATAAAATAAGCTATTATTATAGTACAGTAATTAAAAATCATATATTAAAACTTAGTTTGACATTAAATAATCTTTTAAAATATTTTAATCAAGCAACTTGTATAATAGAAGGTACAGTATAATTTTATTTCATAAAAGAGGGTTTATTTATGCAAACACAATACTTGACAAGATATACACCAATATGTTAAAAATTGTTCCATCTATATGATGGTATGGGTGGTTCCTATTATTTTTCTTTTGTATTATTTTATTATCCATTTTTTCCAAATTTCCTTCAATGAACATGTATTGCTTTTATAACAGAAAATGTAAAGCCATAAAAATAAAATAAATTGCATGGCATATATCGATCCCTGACAAAGTTAAAAGGACCTCAGTAGAAGTTACTGCTATCAGTATGTCGATAGTTCCTGAGGCAAGAGATGCTAATGACACCAAAAGGACCACAGGGAAAGGAGAGGTGTGCAGGGGACTCAGTGTATTCAATATAAAGTAACAGAATTTGAGATTCATGACAGTAGGACCAAAAAGTCAATGTCTGCTGAGAACACAAAAGGTACAATTTCAACATCAAGATTACTACTGCCAAAGTAGGATATAATTGTTTCTAATGATCTGGAAATAGAGTGATTTTACCTTGAGTTAAATATGTAAGGCGTGATTAAATTCATTAACTTCTTTATGCTTTCTTTGGGGTTATTTTTATTTTCAGGTCACTTTTAGATGTCATTTCAGGGTCTGGGCAGGCCCACTCCCACGGTGGAAGGCAGTGGAACACACCACTGGAAGGATGTCCGAGCTGAGACACTGCCGATCCAGGACCTGCCGCTTCATATGACATCTCCTCGGGCATTTTACACCCATGTGTGGGGTAGTTATGATCAATGTCTGTCTCTTCCCCTTGACTCTTTGGTCTCATTCACTGCTGTACTTCCAGGGCCTATCTCAGTCCCTGGCTCAAAACAGATGCTCACTAAATGCTCATTAAATAAATGAATGAATGGATGAGTTCAAACAAGTTATACAGTCTCTTTGAGACAATTTTTTCCCATTTGTAAATTTAGGATTAGTAGGTTCATCTTTTAAGGCCACCGTAACCCTTTTTAAATGAAATCTTACATAAAAGCGTGATATGGTTAAGAACAAATAGCAGATGAAAAACCTGGAACAGCTCCATACCCATAATATCCTCCCCTCCCCACACATGTATACACACACACACACACACACACACACAATCTTCCTTGAGTTACGTTCTTCAAACTCTTCAGCCTCATAAATTCAAGTAAGTTCCTGGGAGCATTTAATTTGAAAACTACTGAACTAGACAATCTCTAAGATTCTTTCTATCTGTGATTCTAAGTGTCTCAACAAAGGCTGTACAGCCGTTCTTTTTACTCTCCAACCTCTCAACCAATTAGAATGAACTTACATTCTAATTTCTGGAAAGTTCAGCCCATTTGCCCATTCCTCTTACACCTTGGTTTGTAATGCCAGAAGTGAAAGCATGATATTTCTTGATAATCTCAGGCACATCATGGAGATATTCCTTAGTTCTCTCCTCTGCCTTGCTTGCCCCTTCTCTACTTAACTAGCAATGGGTCCTCCACATGGATATTCCCTCCACCTCCCTCACCCCCACCATCTTAAACTCAATAGTCCAATAACCTTCTTATCAATTTCCCTGCCACCATAATGATATTACTATCATTTCTGACTCCCAAATAAGAAACCCTGAAATGAAGGAACCCTGAAATCTTCTCTTTATGTTTAATCTCTCATCACATCCTCTAGTTTCTTCCTCAGTTCAGCTATAACTCCTCTGTTATGTCTTTGCTGAAACTTATTTAACCATACCTGAATCACTGCAACAGATTTCTTAATCATCAAAGTGATTTTCCTAAAATGCCAACTTTATTATCATTTCTAAGCTGACAGCAGATATAGACTCTCCCACTTTTTTTTCCACATCAAGTCTAAACTCAATCTGATTTCCAAGGCTTCCTAAAATTTGGTTTCTCCACTCTCCCTATCAAACCTTTACATTTACAAATTACAATTTGATAAAATTATTTTTGTCTCTCCACATGCAAGATAAACAAGAATGATAATACTTTGTGCTGGTGGATATGAAAGAACTAGCTCTCTTATACATTGGTGGAAATATAAACTAGTTCCCTTAAAGACAGATCAGTAAATTGTACCAAAAGCCTAAAAAATTGTACATATTTTACATTTAATTATTCCACATTTAGAATTTCTCCTAAGGAAATAATATGACAAATGTCCAAAGATTATGCACCAGGACATTAATTGAAGTTTCCATTTATCAGGGACTGGTGAAATAAACTATGGCAACTGTGACATTCTGATATAACAAGAAATATATCTGGTCTTCATCCTCTGGCTCCTGGCACAAGAACTTCCAAAATCCTTAGAATTTCCTGAGTGACAGGGATGAGAGAAACATCTCTTGTTATTCATAATAAGCCCTTTTCAATCACACCTGAGTTTATACTAATGATGTGATCCTTAGTGGGTCCCCAGGTAGCTTCAGGATGGGAGCTGGTTGCCAGAGGAACCAATCATGTGATTAGAGGGTTAAAACTTTTGGGCTCCCCCATCTCCCCACCTCTGTACTCCAGGGAGGGGAGGTGGGGAGAGGGGCTAGAGATTGAGTTAATCGCCAATGGCCAAGGACTTAACAAATCATGCCTAGACAATGGAACCTCCATAAAAACCTCTATAAATTATAGGGTTTGGAGAGATTCGGTTGGTGAACACATTGAGACGATGGGAGGGGGGCATTCCCAGAAAGGACATGGAAACTCTGTGTCCCCGACCCCCAATACCTTGCCCTATGCATCTCTTCCCTTTGGCTGCTCCTGAGTTGTATCCTTTATAATAAACTGGTAATAGCAAGTAAAGTATCTACCTCAGTTCTGTGAGTCATTCTAGCAAATTATTAAACCTGAGAAGGGGATCACAGGAACCCCCAATTATAGCCAGCTGGTCAGAAGTATAGGAGGCCTAGGACTTGTGATTGGCATCTGAAGTGGGGGCAGTCTTGAGGCACTGAGCCCTTAAATCTGTGGGGTCTGTGCTAACTCCAGGAAGTTAATGTCAGCATTGGATCGACTTGTGGGACACCCAGTTGGTGTCTGGGGAAAATGAGAGAATCGCTTGGTGTGGAAAAACCACATATTTGGTGTCAGAAGTGTTGTGAGTAAAAACAGTAAATAGCAATCCATACAATGGTACACTATACACACACAAAATATTAAGAGAAAACTATACTTTTATTTTTCAGTAGTAGAGGTTTCACATATTTGAAATTTATTATTAAGGTTTTCCATATTTTAAAACTCACATTTTGGGGGCTGGCCTGGTGGAGTAGTGGTTAAGTGCATGCACTCCGCTGCAGTGGCCTGGGGTTCACAGGTCCGGATCTCGGGTGCTCATCGATGCACTGCTTGTCAAGCCATGCTGTGGCGGCGTCCCACATAAAGTAGAGGACGATGGGCACAGATGTTAGCCCAGGGCCAATCTTCCTCAGCAAGAAGACGGGGATTAGTGATGGATGTTAGCTTAGGGCTAGTCTTCCTCACAAAAAAAAAAAAAAAAAGATAAAGCTCATATTTTGGTGAATATGAAATATTTCACGGTAAAGATTCTATTTGGAGGAAAAACACAAAGGAAAATACATCACACAGAAGAAAATACTTCAAAATGTCAAGAACAACTCCCATAAACTAGGTAAAAAAATCAAATAAATTGTAAAAATATTGCAATATTTATTAACTTTTAAGGGGTTCATTAATATCCACAATATATAAGCAGCTCTTATATATCAACAAAAAGTCACATGCCCATAGAAAAATGGCATAAAGAGGCAATATAATATAAAATGTATTCAAATGGATAAGAAATACATTAAAAATTTCAACCTCATGTATAAAAAGACAATCGGGGGCCAGCCCCGTTGCCTAGTGGTTAAGTTCAGCATGCTCCGTTTTGGTGGCATGGGTTCGGTTCCCAGGCGTGGACCCACACCACTCATCGGTGGCCATGCTGTGGTTGCAACCCACATACAAAATAGAGGAAGATGTTAGCTCAGAGTGAATCTTCCTCAAGCAAAAAGAGGAAGATTGGCAACAGATGTTAGCTCACAGTGAATCTTCCTCAGGAGGAAAAAACCAACAACAAGTACACAAGAACAATAATCAGATACCTTAGGACCCATCAGACTGGTGAGGCTGAGAATAAATGGTACTCTGGCATTCCCAGTAGAATGAAACACGGCTGACTGATTGTAGTTTAGCTACATATCAAAGCCTTATAATTGACCCTTGAATTACATTTTCAAGAATTTAGTCTAAGAAAATAATTGAAGATGAAGAATGTTCACTGTAGCATTATTTTGAAAAATAAAAGAGTAAAAATCCTTGTTATTTGATAATGGGAAAATGATTAAGGATATTTTTCTAGGTTCACTCAGTGGAATATTATGCAACTATTGAGATTATGTAGTAGAATTATCTTAACTGACACAGAAATATGTTCATAAGACATTAAGTAAGAAAATAACAGGTTAGGTTACAGAACCATACAATCAATATGATCCCAGAATTGAGAAGATCAAAACAAAACAAAAAGAGTACATATATTTTCTGGAAGAACCCATAACATGATAAAAGTCAAACCAATAACCACTGGTGTTGAGGTTGTGGGATTAAAGGTGAAGTTTATTTTTTCTTTTTCACCCATTGGTATTTTACACTTCATCTTCAACAAATATTTATCATTTGCTTAGTAAAGAAAAAGAAAAAGGCAAAGCAATGGTAGGAACATGAAAGGGAGTTGGAAGTATCTACTCTAAATAATAGTCGAATGAACGAATGCAGGTGTAGAAGTTATTTGAAGCATGTTTATGGGGGAGGCTCATGTGTTTGCATGTTTGTGTCTGGGGACAAAGGGAAATAGAAGCTGGGTCCTGAAGGATCATATGACAGACACTGGTGATTACTGTCTTCCTTGCCATTGTGTTCTGGTGGCCATGCGTCAGCCCCAGGGGAAGGTAAGCCAATCATGACAATCTTGCTTTCTTCTCTGTTTCATTCTTCTGACCCTACCTCCTATCTCTTCTTGCCCATCTTCCTTTCTGCTTGGATATGTCTGCAGTTTCTTGTTTTCAGTTAGTGGGGAGAATTTTAGGACAAGTTGACAAGGAGAGACTGAGGCACAACAAAGGATTGAATCAGCTACAGAAGACATTTGAAATCTAGAGAGAAGAGAAGCCCGCTTCCTGCTTTCCTCTCCATGCTTCATTCCGAACCTCCACTAATGAACAGATAAAACGACCAACTCATAAAAAAGCTGGAACTACTTTGCTAGTGAAGCAGTCAAGCCTTCCACACATCCCTCTAAAGCCAGTGTTTTTGTGTGTGGATTGGAGGCCAGTTGGTGGAGCCTTCACTCTAGCTCTGCTACCAAACAGTGGCTTGACACCTTCAGTGTTGGTTTCCTTTATGTATCTTTAACCTTGATTTTTTCACGCACCCCTTTTATGATGCCAAATTGCTTTGTGAAAATCACTGCTGGTCTCTAAGACTTCGTATTTTTTTATTACATCCTGTTGCTTTCTCTCTACTGCTTTGGACAGTGACACGTTGTCAGCAAAATCACAGCCCCGTGTCTATGAACACTGTAGATGTCTTTCTGACTGACACATGATGTTTTGTGGGTGGTTCTGGATAAAAATTTAGGTGAACTATGAATCATCCCATAGGACTTAACATTTTCTAAAGTCAACTCCTTTGGCACAAGTGCATGATTTCGGACTTCTATTAAAAATAGGACGAATCAATGTGATTAAATCAATGAAATCTCAACCATCTGACTTCATCACTGGAAACATAAGTGAATAGGATCTAAATAATCCCAATAGCTTTTAATAGAAAAATATGTGTAACAGCAAAGTCCCAAACATTAATTTGAAATAAAGTAATTAAATCATGCGGAGGTAGTCGAACTCAGATGTTGTAAAATGGCCCCACCTCCCTGTCCTGTCTTATTCAGCATTCCATAATCTAGTTCTAGGAAAAGAGGTGCTGCTCCCAAACTTCAGTTTATAGCTGACCTAGCCTTTCAACTAAATTTATAATGAATACCTTCCTAGGGGCAGAAAAATCACTCTCACGTCCACTGCCAAAAAGTAGGTGACCCATAAACATTTGTTGAACAAATGAAGAAAAGTCTGCCTATCTTTTGTTGGATTAGGACTAGATGACTGTACACAGAGAATCTGCTTATGTCAACACAGAATTAATTAAGAAGAGTAATGGCTAATGTCAATAGTAGTTGCTGGAAGGCAACTTTTCTTTGGGACTATTGGAATTTCCTACTAAGTGTACCAGTATACCAGAGAAAATGACTGTGGCCCTGATTTCATCCCAAATGTTGCAAGGCCAGTCTTGGGAAGTTTATCTACATTATATAATACATCAAGTCTTAGACATAATTCTAAAAGCAAGAAACCTTAATATGTTAAAAATTTTCTTCCTTCCACTTCTTTCCAAAATTGCCAGTTGTTACTTATTCTTTGCTGGCAAACTGTGAACTTTATAGGTGACGGATTTTAGCCACCACAAGACCATGAACTTGCACTTGTAAATTCAGATCCACCTCTGATGGTGCTCAGCAACATGGTGTCTGCTGCTTTCCACTGGTTGCACCAAGTGACTGCAGCAGAATAATCCACAACTCAAAGCACGTATAGCTGCTCAGATAAAACGTGCATAATTTCAGTTGCAAAGGACACTTTTGCCCTCCTGTCTTTTGCTCAAGAAAGTAAATTCTAGGGTGCGTGAAAAGCTGTCATTCTTTTGCATAACTTCAAGTGGCCTAAGAAAGATCCCTAATCAAGGAACCCCTAGAATATGTAGACTGAAGGGAGCTTGTATCTTTGACAGTGAGAAGGCTTGTGAACAGAGGAGCAGTGATACAGGCCTAAGACCCCCAGGGAGGTTAGTAAGGAGAGCTTTGTCGCCAGGTCGGAGATGTGTTAACTAGGAGACTAGAAGGGAAGAAAACATTGGGAAGTTAGGAAAAGAAAAAAACCCAAAAGATCTAATTTGGGAAAAGAAGTTGTAACTATCTGAGGAATGAGCAGTGGTGGTCCCAGAATTTTTATACAAAAGGTTCTTAAGAAAAAAACACTCTTGTCTGGAAGAGAATGCAGTCTTGAAGCCGCATTTTCATAGAAGCAAGCACTGTCTATACTTAGATTGCATGCTAGAGATTAATTAATATGAACATGAAAATTTTAAAGGATGGTTTTATTTACATTTTACTGAGGACTAAGAAAAATGTATTGCCCATATTGAAGAAGATACTTATCACTGGGCGGGGGAGTGGGTGGCGGGTAAATTTGGGGAAGGAACGAAAATTAGGGGAGGAGGGCTGCGGCCTCCTCTTGACACCCCTACTGAATGAGTTGAGGTTAGCATGCCAAGTCATTTCAGAGAATTTTAATTAATTTAATAAAAATAAAAGAGAGAAGACATGCTTTTTATTAAAAACACTTCTATGACTATAGCTGTATACAGTTTTTTCTCTTGAGTCTGCAGACCATTTCCTCTTGATGTACAGTAACAAAATACACAGTGGAGAATAAAAGCCCTCGCTCATCCTGCTTAGTTTGTACGTTTAAGCATTTTCCAGAAATCCCTGTTTGGGATTTCTTATAAACTCAATGGGATACTTAACATCACTTTAAATTCTTGAATTCTGTCACAGCTCATCACCGTGAATCATACTGTTATAGCCGGCTGCTCTCCCTTAAAAGCAAGTGAATATGAACCTAGAGCCACAAATGGTTTCTGAGACAGAAAAGGCAACAGCTGTTTACGGAAAGCAATGTGTGAAGTAGATTGTAGGGGAAAAACATGATTGTTTCCAACACACAATCTTGCAAAGTGGTACAGAGTGCTGGAAAAAGTTTTATTGCTCTCAACACTTTGTTCCTATGGAGCAGGTAATACGTGCTCACTGTGACTTCCTCTCACAGTGTTTGCCGTCTCATTTCGGCTAGTGGTGTGGAAGGCACAGGGCCTGTAGTGTTCATCAGTGATCTGAATAAACTTGGGCTCACAGCCCCCATTGTTAACAGAGCAAGAGCTGACAGCTTGAATGCTGGAAGAGGCAACAAACAAAATAAAACAGATGTCAAAAAATCCTGTGCTTGTGTGGGCATAACTACCATGCTGAGGAATCAATTGCTAAAGGAAATCTATTTCTGTCTATTTCCTACCTATTCCTGAGGGTCTTTGGCTAATATATTTTGATATTATCTCCGCCCCCAAAGAAAATCATCATATATATATTAGTCCCAAATTCACAACAAACCACACAATCATTATCTACAACATTCTCATTCTAATCAGATGCATTTCTTCCTTAGTGACAGCGCTTCACACATTTGGAGGACAATATCCTTTCAGGGAGTCAGAGTAATGAGAAGAAAATTTCCAGCTGCTGCTACAATGCATAGCACATACGTGCCCACTATAGATGTGAAAAAACCTCTATAAAGGGCTTTCATATTCTTTTATTGGGAATTATTTTTTTAATGATAAAAATAAGTTTCTAATTTTATTTTATCATCACCTAACTCATAGTAGGGTATCTTGCACACAGTGGCCATTTAACAAATTCTGCTATATGATTATCCAAGGACATGGCAGTTGAACTGTTGGGGACTGGGAATGAATCTAAAGTAATCAAATTTCTAAAACCAGTTCTGAATTAGAGAAGATATAGAGAACTGAACTATTCAAGGAAATAAATTGGTACTCTTCCGCTCTCATCTACATTGAATCTGTGAGTTCCATGAAGGCAGTAACCATGTCAGTTTCTTCCCTGCTGTAACACCACTGCCCAGCACAATGTGTGGGCTGTATTCAGTCGTGGTCCAGCTTTGCAGGTGTTAAACCTGTGCAGTTGCAAAAGGGCCCCACATTTAGTTGAATGCTTTGCCATCACCATCTTGAAATTCTTAATACTTTTTGAACAAGGTACCCCATCTTTTCATTTTTGTACCTGTCCCTGCAAATTATGTAGCCAGTCCTTCAGTCAGTACATGTGTGGAATGAATAAATACAAATGAATAAAAGCAATGATTATCTAGCTTTTTCTTTCTATGAGTTCCAAAATTTTCAATTGTGTTTAGAGGTCTTTAAATTTAGTGTCTATAACTTCCCTGCAAGTAAATGCAGCCTAAATATTCAAAGCCTCATGAATGACATCTCTTTAGACAAAAAAGGAAAGAAAAGTACATATCTCTATGTTATTTCAGTGTTTTTCAATGTAACACTTTTTTTCATATTTTCCTACCACACTGTGAAATAGTCTAGACATGACTTACAATGTAGAGAAGTCAAGAGCCAAGGAGTTGACACAGAAAGGAAATGATGATCTTATTCACTCAACAGTTGATAAATATTTATTCATGTTGTATAGTGTGTTCAGGCCTGAAATAGAAAATATAGAGAATTTAAGAAGAAACATGCAGCTCAATGACTGTTTTCAAAAATTGACTATAAAGGAAAAGAAGAGAAAAAAAAGAGAAGACAAGAATGTAACACTTTCAAACTGCGTTTAAACATTTGCCAAGTGACAAAATGCATAGCCTAATGGTGAGAAATGAAGAAATATAGATGTGTCCATATAAGCAAAAAGCTGTAAAAATTTAGGTATTTAAGATAACCATAATCATCTACTTCTCTATAAACAACCTGTTCACTCTGGTGGGTAAGCTCAAGTGAGTAGTAAGCCATACTATAAAATTATAATAATTTAAGCAATGAATGTCTTTTTTGACATAAGTAGAAGCAAGTTGATTGATGAAAAGAGTATTGTATAGACAAACCGTGGTATATAAAAAAAGGTAATATACTTAATATATTACATAGAAAGCTTAAAATCATTTAAGATGAAAAGGATCACTCAAAAATGGTGCTGAGACAATTGTTGAACTATCCAGAAAATACATATATGCATACATAAGTTAAGTCCTTGCCTCACACTATACACCAAATAAATTCCAAATGGATTAAATATTTAAATCTAACAATATGAAACTACTAGATCAAATTATCTGTATTTATCTATAAGCTGGTAAAAGACTCTTAAAACTCAAATAAAAGAAAGTAGTACAGAAGGAAGAGATAAATATACTGTACTATATAAAATTTAAATGTGGATATACCAAAAACAAAAATCAAACAATTTAAAAACAAAATATTTGCAACATATGTGACAAGAAAAAAATAAATCAATGAAATATTATCTACATAGAAAAAAGAAAAAAGAAATATGCAGGCAATTCAAAAAAATGTGTATGGTTAACAGATTCTATTCTATTCAAATAATAGAAATTACAGTAATAGTGCGATGTCATTTAAACTGCTGTAACGGATACCATAGCGTGTTGCCCAGATTCCATTTGAGGACTGAAATGCTCATTCCTTCAGCTGCTGGGGGTGTTAGCAACCGGCAGATTTCAGCTGACTGCCTCTCTAAGAAGTGTCATTAGCTGAAGAGAGTCACCTTGCCCAAGGTCATAACCCCCCTCCTGCGGAGCAGCCTGCATCTATTGACTGGTCCAGTGCAAGACTAACAACATCCTGCTGCCTTGTGAAAAGATGTGGCCAATCTGAAAAGCTATTCTAGCTCTGAAGTTCCCATAGAATTGGCAGAGGCCAGATGCAAATGCATCTCAGTTCAACTCATACATCTGCCCAATTCTGCTTCCCTCACCTCTCACTTGTATTGTTCCCAAGAGCACTCTTCATAAATGTCCTGTATGCACATCTCAGAGTCTGTTTCCCAGAAAGCCCTACCGACCACAGGTGGTAACAGAAGTAGGGTGAGACAAATCTAGAACTGTAATGAGAAGAAAGATGTTGAGTATCGCTTTCAGCCTCAAGACCAGCTGCAGTGGCACTCACCGTAGTTCCTTTCACTAACTTTACTCCTGCAAACTTCCCCGGAAAAGAAACCAACCGGAATTCTGAAGGAGTTATTCCCACTAATTATCATACAAAGTGAGTGGATCTGAGTAGCACAAGCCATGCACTGCAGAGCAGCCACACCTGGCAACACCACCTAATTTTTCCCTTCAGAACTGCACTCATTCCTCAGCTGCTGGCTGTGTTGGCTGTACACAGCTCACGGCCAAGTCTTTCTCTGGAGGAGTTGCCCTCAGCTGAAAAGAACCTCCCCATTCAAGGTCATGCCTCTCCCAGGGCAGCCTGCAGGTTGTTACAAGGATATCAAATCCCGGTTGCCTTGCTTTAAGACTGGACAATTTTCAAGGAACATCCTAGCTCTCCAGTTCTCTGTAAAGATAGTAGAACCCTTGCTGAAATTGCATTGCACTTCAATTTCTCTCTCTCTATCCTGCTTCTCTAAACCCTTGTGTTGTTCCCAGTAAACGCTTTGCACAAAAATCTTAAAGTCTCTTTTTTCAGGGAACCCAACCTATGACAACTATCGTATTGGGAAAAATGATAAAATGAAAGATAATGTATGGGTTTTGTTTGGGAATTTTGAAAAAGGGCAGGTTTCTCTAAAATATTGCTGATAGAAATTTAAATTGATACCTTCTGGAGGATAAGTTGACAATAAACATTATTTTTGATGTAGTAATTATATGCATGTTGATTTATTCTAAGGAAATAATTCTGGAGATATTCAAAGATTTGGCTATAAATGTGTTCATCAGTGACCATGTTCACTATAGCAAATGACAGAGAGAGAAAACACAAAAAAGTCCACAAACAGGTAAATCATTAAAGTAATTATCATAAAATTGGCAATCAGTAATTAAAAATGATTTTGTTAGAGGCCGGCCTGGTGGCGTGATGGTTAAGTTTGCGCACTCTGCTTTGGCGGCCCGGGGTTTGCGGGTTCGGATCCTGGGCACGGACCTACGCACCGCTTATCAAGACATGATGTGGCAGGCATCCCACATATAAATTAGAGGAAGATGGGCACGAATGTTAGCCCAGGGCCAATCTTCCTCAGCAAAAAGAGGAGGATTGGCAACAGATTGGCTCAGGGCTAATCTTCCTCACACACAAAAAAAAATGATTTTGTCAAATATATAATGGCTGCAAAAGGATGTATTAAAATTTAAAAAGGGTTTCTAAAAATCATATAAAGTGTTTTGTTTCTGTTGGAAAAGAAAAAGAAGTATATGTTAATTCACACCCAAGACTCTTCGACTGCATTTTTCCTCCTTGTGGGAAAAAGACACAGACTGAGGATGCTGTCTCCTCAAGGCTTGTGTGCCTCTCTTAAAAAATTGCTTTCCTATCTGCAGTAAAGATAGGGAATTCTGCATCATTTTACTGGTCTTTTTTGAAAGATGATAATCAGGCTTGTCTAATTGTTCTCTTCAGAATTTCCTCTTTAAAATCAATGCGCTTAGGCTCTTTTAAAAATGTATGCATTTTGAGCCGGCCCTGATGTCCTAGTGCTTAAAGTTTGGCGCGCTCTGCTTCGGCCATCCAGGTTCAGTTCCTGGGCATGGAACCACATCATTCATCTGTCAGTAGCCATGCTGTGGCAGTGGCTCACATAGAAGAACTAGAAGGACCTACAACTAGAATATACAAGTATGTACTGGGGCTTTGGGGAGGGGGAAAAAAAAAGGAGAGGAGGAAGGTTGGCAACAGATGCTAGCTCAGGGCAAATCTTTCCCAGCAAAAAGAAAACAAAAAAAAAGTATACATTTCTACATAATATCATGAAAATGATTATCCACTAATATGCCAAAGTTTAAAAATATGTGGAATTGATGTTGCCATAGGCCCTCAATTTGTTGTCTTGAATAAAGCCATATAAAAAGGCAGAATTTTTTCTCTGTTTGAGCAGTTACTTGGATGTTCCTGCTAGAAAACCTTTATGTTTAGCAGTCCCTCTGCAAAGAATTGCTTCTGCACTAGCTCTGGGGCTCCGAGAAGAATCCCACTGGCAGGTACCGGCTATGTCAGGGCCGGGAAGCATGGCCTTATAAGAATTAGGGAATACAGAAGGACGGAACCCTTTAATGAGGCTTTTCCTTGGAGTTTCCTGCTTTCTATTTCATTACAGTTCAAAGTATTGAGGTACACCTTCACCTGCTGAGAAAGGAGGGCAGGAGCCCTAGTTCAAAAGCTCTTAAAACCATATAGATGATTGACTGACAATAGAGAGAGAGAGAGAGAGAGAGAGGGAGAGACAGATAGACAGCAAAAAGTGCTGGGAAGTACATGGGATCTCTATTAGATGTGTTTCTAGTTCTGGCCCAAGGATCTGTCCAGGCCTCAGTACCCAAATTCCCACCTAGGACAATGAAAATATTAACACTAGTTAAATCTGGGTGGTGGTGTTGATTATTTTTTATTTTTTTCCATTTTTTTCTTATGTATATTCTATGTTACAATACACACATATTGCTTTTGTACTCAGAAAAAATTATGACAATGTATTTTTAATAAAGATAAATGATGACTGTGTTTGCTTTATAAAGCTATATATATATTTTTAAAGAGGAAATTTACAACTTAAAAAATATAGGCAAAGTACTTTAGCAGCAAACTCAAAAAAGGAAATACAAATATATTTTTAGAACCTGACCTTAATGAAAGAACCAAAAGGATGTACATCACTTTACTTAGCAAATTAGTAAACACTGAAAGGGACGATAAAGTGTGACACCAGAAGGATAAGACAGGAACTCTGATGTAGTGGTAATGGATCAACAAATTGTACTAAAATTTGAAAAACATTTTGACAATAGGTATCAAGAATTTTTAAAAATATACATTCTTTTAATTTCTTTTTACTTTAACCCTCCTGCTTGAATCTTGCATAGAAAACAATAAAATATCTAGACAATATACGCAAATAAATATTAATTGCAGCATTATTTACAGGAGAAAAAAGATCCCATGATATATATGTTTATATAAATAAACACATATAAAATGATCTTTGCCACCATTAAAGTGATGTTTACAAATAGTTTTAGCTTAATATATATTAAGATGTGTGTGTGTGTACGTGTGCTGTTATATGAATATATAACAAAAAATAGCATAGTCTCAACTATGAAGGGAAAAATTAGGTAAAATAAAAAGACTAGAATAAAATCCAAATGTTAACAATAGTTGCTTCCGAGCAGTAAGGTTGTGTTTTTATATTCTCTTTTTATTTATACATTTTTGTACTTCCAAAAGTTTTTTCACCCTAAGGATTTAATCCTTAAGAAATCAGAAAAGAAAAAAAACAGTAAAAGAACAACAATAAAACAAGATCTGCGTTTTCTGCAGAACTTTTCATTATGTATGTATTATTAAACTAAGGAAGGTATTATATGGTAATTAGCTCAACAGAATATTATTCAAAATAGCTGGAATTTAATCCTCGCTCTGACAGTTTCTAGCAGCATGACTTTAGTCTCTCTTATTTACTGATTGATAATAAGAGATTTATTTAATTCCTCTGAGCTTCAGTTTTCACATCTTTAAAAAGATTATAATGAGTATTTCACAGGATTGTTGGAGGGATTAAATAACTTTAAAAGGGAAAGCACCAAGCAACGTGCCTGACACCCACTAGGTGTTCCATCAATGTTTGTTGAAGGTAAAACAGCTGGGTGGTTCCATCACTGAAAATCACATTTTTTTAAGTATAGAAACAGACTTACTTCACAGTTCTGGGTCACAATCTCCTACCCAGACAAAAGAATATCCTAAAAATATCTGAGCCTCTGGATACTAACCAACTCAATGAAGCAATGTCAGTGGGAAGATTAGTCCTGGCTTCGAATCCTTTTTCACCTTTTTCTTTTCTTTTATTCTTTATTTTCTTTTAAGCTTTTTGTTGTTGTTTTCCTGCCTGATTTGGGGAATTATTCAGCCTGAATTGTCTCCGCAGGATTTGTTCTATCCTTTATCTATTAATTAATGGTGAGCTTTCATTGGTTCCACAATTGAAATGATATAATTTTATGCATTAAATTCATATTAGAAATTTTTTCTCTTCAAAAAGGAGGAACAAGGAAATAAAAAGGAGGGACATCTGTATTCATTTCTGGACATTTTAGACATGGTAGTTCCAAAGGACTGCAAAGCAGAAATTAATCCCACTGCCTGTGGAGTTCTGAGGATGAGCAGGGCAGCAGATCTCATTTAGAACCCTCCTTTGCCATCTATTAAGAAGTGAGCATGGCAGAGCCGGCCATGGGGGAAGCTGTTTGATTCTCAATTCCTCTGAACATTGTCAGCGTTTAATCAATAGCTAGTCCGGGCGTCATTAAACATGTGCTCTCAGTTCAAGGTCCTCTGATGGGGATGGTTGAGGGAATTGCTCAGTTTTGCTGTAAAGGGCAAAAAAGGCTGTCTATATCCAGGTTAGCCTACTTAAAAGAGATACAATTTTAAACCGTATTGCATTATATGAGACCTGTTTTAATGGGTCACATGGAATATCAATTATTCTTGATCTCATAATTTTTACTTCCAATGCAGGATGTATCCTACTGAATTTGAGATTCTGTACTTAGTAATTTATGCTTTCTACAAGGAGAAGGGTTAGCAAATATGTCAGTCACTGGAATGAAGGAAGCATATTCTTCCACATCTTAAATTTTGTAGTTCGATAGTTCCATACAAGTTTAAATTCCTTGTACCATGGGCTTAATCAACTGTGTAACAAAGCAGGATGGTCTGTTTCAACGTTCAGAGTGGGGCTGCAGAGAAAGGCCTAATACACATTTTTTTGTTTCTAGTTTTAATCCATTGTTCCGATACATATGTAACACAGCGCTTAGCGAAACCATCACTGATCTTGTGGAAATACTAAGAGATAAAATAGTGTAGTTCTTACACCACAGGATCTCATAAAAGTTATAATGAGAAATAAGGAAGATTATTAAATCATTTTCTTTTGGAAATAAGGCCAGGTTAAAATTAGACTGTTTTCAAACTTAAAGAATTTAAAACATGTGAGTTGTAGGAATCAGGGCTTTCTCCCCACACAAAAGAGGACTAATTAATCAGTTTGGTATAAAAATAAATTTGCATTCTTTTCCCTTGAATCTAGGAGAAATGTCGAAATCTTGAACATTTTCACCAATATACAACACAGAAAATGTTAGAGGCAGGAAATCAATGAGACCATTCTACTGCAATTATTAAAAGTTTGGGTCATATACTATACTATTCATTTCTGAAATAAACGAATGTGGGCACTGAGATCATGGCAAAGCAGAAAAGGCAAAGGCACACTTCCTGCTATTGGTTTAGAATCTAGGAGTCTCATTCAGTAGGGACCACCGTGACAAAGGCCTCTAGTAAATATGAAACCACATAATACAAAACCTTCAAATCAAATTTTAAACAATGTCAAGTGAGAATAAGTCTTGGAACCCCTTTCTTTTTACTTTATTACAAATCCCTGGGTTGTTACTAAATAATACAGCAAAATTTTAGAATTTGATGCAAATTCCCATGCACTTAAAATGCATATTCAAATGATTATGTTGACTTGCATAAAACCGATTTTAAAACTGTGAAAAATCAAACTGCAATATTTATATGATCTACATGATACTATTTTTTGTAAAACAAAACTCATATGGCTGAGTATACATAGAAAAAAAGCCTACAGCTTCCTGGCACTCAGTGCCTTTACTGTTTTCTTAATCCAAAGTGCCAGGATCTCTCACCAGGCCAGCCTTCAGGCAATAATCTCTTGACTGGTTCTCCCTGATTCTACATATGTCCAACCCGTTTTACACACGACACTGTGATGTGAGCCCTTTAAACTTGAATTGGGGTCTTTTCCTTCCTGAAAAAGCTTTAACAATAAAATCTAAACACCTCACTTTTGCATAGACATGTTTGGTTTTTGTTTTAATACAGCTGCATTCAACTGATCAGCTATGCCCAAAAGGCATATCCCGGATCTACCACTTCCAAGCTGAGTGACTTTCCTCCAGTTGCTTAAACTTTCTAAGTCTCATCTTTTCACATTGCTAGAATAGCGATAAAAATAACACCCACCTCACAGGGTTTCATGAGGTTTAAATGAAACAGTGAATATAAAATGCTTAACGCTGTGCCCCGATTGATAACAAGCACTCCATAAATATTAGCCATTGTTATCATTTAACAACATCCCCACATTCACACAGCTAGTAGGTGCAAAGCTGGGATTCTAAGTTAGAGCTTTTTGGTGCCAAGGCTTATGATCTTTCTGCTATGCATTCTGTATATCAGATGTCTTAAGGGAGATGTGGATGGATGCTGGCTCCCATTCAGCTCACAGTCAAATCCTCTAACACAAGCCTGTCGTGCAGAATTTCTATATTGTCGATTGAAGTGAGAGCCATAAGATTTAGACACCAGACACCAGGGAGGCAAGGTTGACATTCTGTTGGGAAAGCTTAAGAATCTGACTTGTATTCCTGTCCAGACAGAAGGCCAACCCACCACAGCCCAGACCAAGCAGCGCAGGTGTCTACAGAATGAGCCAACATTTTGTTTTCCAACAGGGAACACAGAGAATCTTCTCAAGTTCCCAAACTTGGGGTGAAATAAGACTCTAAACTACCACACTAAATAGCCTGGAAGAGAGAAGTTTAGCCAAGGTTATATGGCACATGTACTCAGCTGTCTACCCGTCTCCTTCTTCCCCATCAAAAAGTACAAAACACACTTTGGTGTACTTCTCCATGGTGCTTACTGATTTCAGAGTAGCAATCTGTAGGGCTGTAAACCCAAGTCTGTGATTCCAAAGCTGTAATATGAACCTCTGTGAACCCCAGTTTGAGTACCTATAAATGAGAATAATAATATCTCCCTCGTAAAGTTGTTGTGAGGAGTAGAGATAACATTTTTTAAATTATAGCGATTATTATTACTAATGGATACGGCCAATATCACTTTCAAATTGCAGTTACCTAGATTCTAGAGTTTGAATCTCTGGATTAATTAACTTATCTGGTGACAGAGTACTTGGACTATGCGTGTTCAGCCTCTCGATGACACATCAATCCAGAGGACCGAGCCTTGAGGAGACCTGCCTTTCCCTGGGAATGCTCCATACCCCAGGAGCCTTAGTCCACCCACACCAGGGATCTGCAGGGGCAGGAGACATATGGTCTTGATTGTCATGTCCATAGTTATATACTTGTTTTATGACTGGAGAGATGTTCCCTGAAAAGCTTTCAATGTCAAAGTTCAAACTCATTTCCTGCCTATCTCCTTACATTTGGCTCAAACTCAAACTAGAACTTGGGTCTAGTTTGTGGGTGCCACCTCTGCCTTGCCTTCAGAGCTATAATTCTCAGAATTTGTATGTATCTGTTTATGATTCACTATTCAGCTTGAACTTCTGAACAGTGACCCCAGCCCTTGCACTCAGGTTCTGTGTCTTACTCTTTGGCCTTATCCTCTGATTGAAAATAACACCCTTGATTCTCACCACAGCTTTGCTCTCAACTCTCATTAATAACTATATACATATATCCTGTCTTTGTGAAGTCGCCACTTGGCATCCAGCTCTAGGCTCTGTGAAGCTCTAGGTAGTCTTCTCACTCTTGTGGTGTGGAGGCCAGTGTTTGTCCTCCTGACATGCTGTGTTTCCCTTGTGCCTTGGCACTGACAGCGAGACTTGGGATTTCAGAGAACTAACACGCAAACCATCCAACTGAATGGCAGATTCATATCTTTGCTACACCTAGGGCTTAAAATATTGTCCGTGATGTTTTTGCTAGAAGCCAAGTGATAAATCTAGGATTGAATTTAGTTACTTTTAATGCATTTTTATTCCATCTACTTCCAAAGATAATTTGAGGCAGTATACATATCTATAACAGAACCACTAAAGCTAAGGTTTAAAAAGATGGACTGGGGCTGGCCCGGTGGCATAATGGTTAAGTTCACACGTTCCACTTTGGCACCCCTGGATTCAAGGGTTTGGATCCCAGGCACGGACCTACACACCACTCATCAAGTCATGCTGTGGCGGCGTCCCACATACAAAATAGAGGAAGACTGGCAACAGATGTTAGCTCAGGGACAGTCTTCCTCACCAAAAAAAACAAAAAAGGCAGACAAAAGTATAAAAATAATCATTGCAGCAAAACAAGAACTATGCTATGAAGTGGGGTAGAGATAGCTAAATTAGGAGTACAGGTTAAGTAGATGCCCTGCAACTAAGCCTTCAACTTAGTGCTGGGTTTCCCGGGAGCCAAAGCCATGCATTACATAATTCCTCTTATCTAATAAGAAGAAGCAGATCGTAAGAGAGACAAAATGCTCTTACTTCTAAACAAAGCATAATTTATTGCAAAGATCTTCATATTTTAAACTCTGAATGAATATAGAGACATTTAATAAATTTAAACACTTTATTTCAGTCACATGCCAGGTACTGAGGATACAAAAGAGAATAAAGTCTAATGGGAGAGGCAGATGAGAAGAGAAATCTCTATAATCCATTGTGAGAGGTTCTCTCTTAGATATGTGCCCTTGGCTCTATGTGGTGGTATAATATAATATTTCACAAATGCTGTCATGACCTGGTTTTGAAGTCATGGCTCAAAACTCTCAGTTCCCCTCGGCAGACAGTTTGCTAAGCCCCCACCCCAACTACTTCCCCTGTCAGGCTCTAACATTCCTGAGTTATGATACATATACACCCGATGGCCAGAGGTCCCCAGATATCTAACACCCAGGGATGGCCCCTTCTTCCTTGGGCTTGTGGAATACTTCACAATACCCAATCCCAGGAAGACGTTGAACTCAGCCTAACCCCACCCCACTTGCCATATATAAGCCGCCTCCTACAGTTCCAGCTTGCTGTCTTGGATGTAACCCAAATTGTAGCCCTGTGGCACTGTCATTTGGAGCTGTAAGTAACAAAGAGTTCTGCTATATCTATCTGAGTGTCTTTATGTTGTGTCCCACCATCAAAAGAGTTTTTAAATCTTATAAAACAGGTAGCAAATTTGGTTTATAAGTATGGGAGTAAACCTGGGAAGTCTTCTCAGAAGAGGTGATTCCAAACCGAGCCTTGAAAGACAAGTAGGAGTTAGGTGAAGAGAAGTGGGGAAGGGGAGAATATGAAGAGAGAAGGGCAAGTATCGACTTGCATCCAAACCAAAGGACAAGCATGCACAGAAGCAGGGTGTGTTTGACAGATGGAGCGCTAAGAGGAAAGGTGTGAGGATGCGGAATCTTCTGGTACACCCAGGGAACTGCAAATTTTCAGTGTGTCTGAGCCTGGAGTATGAAGTACAAAGTAGAAATATGTCAGGTGAGACAAAAGTAACCAAGAGTCAGACCTTAAAGCATTCTGTAAGCCATAGTAAGGGTTTTGGCTTAATCCTAAAAGCTATGTAGAGGCAATAAAGGGTTTTAAACACAGCAAAATAATTATTTAAATTACATTTTCAGAAGATGCTTCTGGAAGTAGTTTAGACATAGATTGAAGGGGCAAGTATGGAGGATGACACTAGTTAAGATTCAATTGCAATAAACCTTTCTGTAAGAGATAAAGAGAAGCCTGAATGAAAGCTGTAATAGTGGAGACAGCTCTTTGGCGGATATTATGGGGTAGAGCCCATTGGTCTTACTGGGAAACTAGATGTGTAGAGTCAGAGAGAGGAGGAGCCATGAGGGACTCCAGCTGTACTAGACTGGCCTGGAGAATAGGTCGCCTGAGCTGTTGCCACTCACTAAGATGGGGGAATACAAGAGAATAGGAAAGTGGGGGGTGGGGTAGAAAGGAAGATATATCAAATTTTAGGTCCACTGAGTTTCCAATGCTGAAGGCATCATCAATGAGGAGCTCAGGCAGTAGCTGGATCTATGGGTCAAGAGAACAAGGAGAGTGATGATTTAGTGACATTGATTTGGACATCATTCATTTCTAGCTAATTGTAGTAGGTAATGCTTTGCAAGTGGAAAAGATCCCACTGGAGGGAGTGGAGAAAAGCCAAAGTCAGAACTCTAAAGATCATCAAAATTTTGGAGGTAGGCAGAGTGAAAAGACTACATGAAAGAGGTTGAGTCATCATAGAGATGGGAGAGACCCAGGAGAAAGTTGTGTCCTACAATCCAAGGAGCAGAGAAGGAAGGAGAGGTCGTTACTTTTAAGACATTCATCAGAATGACTGAAAAGTGCTCCTTGAACTTAACAGTGGATAATTTATGGATAACCCTGGCAAAGCTAGTTTTAGGGAGGAATTTTGTTCTAAGATAGAGAGAAAGAGATTGGTGATAGAGGAGAGAGAAGGATATGATATTAGGAGGAAGGCTCTAGGGCAAGGGCAGGATGCCTTAGCCTGAAATAACAGCAGAGCACTTGTCCTGTGAGTGAAGAGCAAAGCAGACAGAGCTGGGAGTTAATACCAACGTTTCTAGATGAGAGTAAAAGTTGGGAGAACTTTAGCTGAGGATTTCCATTTTCTCTGCAAAATGAAAGCCATGCATTCAGGAATATATTATGAAATCATTGAATCCCCCCCAAAAATTGTCTCTGTTATTGTTGTTGTTAGAAAATGCAAACTCTGAAACCATGTGGCTCTTTCCTTGTCAGCAGCTAGAAAACTATACTGGGATAGTAGATTTGGGTTTAAGTTGCATGCTCATATCTGGTATTTGCAAGCACTTAATCCTTCTGCTTCTTTTAGATGTAGCAGTACTATTTCATGTTTAATGTCTTTTTGCACTTTGTACCCTGTGAAAATGCATAAGTTGCCTGAAGCTTGCTGCCTCCAGGGCTTTCGGAAACAGGAAGACATAAATTTTCAACCCAGTGATAAATGAGAATGGGAGTATTTTACCATACAGTGAAAATATAGTTGTGAATATTGTTTCAAAACTCCAAAAGCACTGAAAAAGTGAAAGAGGGAGTTGTTAAAAGAATCAATGAATGTATGTGTGCTAAAATCCTAGCAACGAAGATGTCCAATGGAAGCCATCTGATCACCAAAGCCCTTTACAGTGTCCGACCCTCCATAATTTCATTTAGTTCTGTGACTACAGCCAACTGCAGGTATGGAACTGATATTTACAATATTAGGTAATATTTACTGAGTGCTTGCTCAGGGTCAGGCACTGCACTAACGATTTCTCTTGTACTGTAACTTTTCCTCTCTACCCCCTACACATGGAGAAACTGAGTTATTGAACAGTTAAGTGACAAGCTCAAAGTCACACAGCTTGTATATGGGATAACTATGTGGCAAAGTTAATATTGTTACCTTGAAAAAGGGGCAACATTTTTTTCCAAGATATGCTACTCTCAGATTAGCATTATTTTTCTCACATTCCTAATCTCATGCTATATTTTCATAAATTAATACTTTAAAGCTAAAATCTTGTACTTCTAGTTGCACACCATTTAGAATCTCCCATAAGTATCTCTGTGCATTGACTGGGTGCTCTGATCGTGGGAAAATAAGGTAAGAGTAGATACATAATAATTATAAATTATTGATTCAAGCTATCATTTTTATTGAGCATCTACTATGTGTCAGGTACTGTTTTAATCTTTTCATATTTAAGTTCATCCTACACAGTGGATATACTGTAATGTACTATGAAATTATTTAGGAAATAAAAAATTATTTAGTGCTTAACATTAGGGTTTTATTATTTGACATAATCTTACTTTTAAAAATATTTTACTTTTAAATAAATATATTATTTATTTAAATATTTTATTTATTAAATAAAATATTAATAAAAATATTTTACAAGTGGAACTAGAAAAAAATCCTAGAGATTATTCTGAAGGGAGATATATGAAGATACTTTCCACATAGAGAGAAAGAAGAAAAGAAAAGGCAACTGGCAGGTATGAAGACCACTGTGCTAATGTTTCATTGTGTCTTTTTTTGTTTTATTTTAACTTCATCATACTATTCAGTTCAAGGAAAATTCTTATCACTCCTCAGTCTTTGGAAGGACCTCCCTTGTTTTATTGTGCACATTCAGCCCCAGAGTCTACTCACAATCTCCCCCATTCCCCATAGGCAACCATTCTAGTGTATTAAATACATTCCTCTTTATGAGGTATGTGCCCTTGTACAGTATATAATATTGATTTTTGGTGAATTATTATCCTGGTTTTATTTTATCTATATGATACAGATAGAGAGATGGAGACAGAGAGGATACGGACTCTGAAGATCAGAGACTGAGAAACTGGGCCAAGATCGCACCACTCCTACACGATGCAGGGGAATTCAGAGCTCAGTCTGTCTCTGTCTGAAAGCGTCAGTCTTACCTTCCTAAGTGCGCAAACTGTAGAAAAAAGGAAGACTTCTAAATGCATTCCTAAAATCCATTAGTTGGAAAAAGGCTTGGATTGGGTTAATAACCAATATTCTGGATGAAAACTGGAGAAGTTCATGATTTTTTGCAAGGCCACAGATTGAGGACGAGGAGGGCAGAGGGAAAGTGTTCCTTAAACTCAATTTTTGGGAATTAAATTTATCATCTACCACACAAAAGGGATTAATATAGCGAGGGCGGCGAATCTGATAATGACTGAAAGATGCCATGAACCTGACAAACTAAACAATTTTTTTAACCTGACATAGCCCTATTCAAGACATCAGCTGTCATCTGAAATGAATTCGCTTTCTAATTTGTCTTCATAAATAATGCAATTAATTGAAAGGTAGTTACAATGAAAGTCTTTAACCTCTTTCATCTCCAATTTGAGAGCAATCTCTTTGCATTCCCTGGAAAGAATCTTCCATTCCTTTTATCAAATAAAACTTAGACATCACTGATCAGAACAATGAGATCAAAAACAAAAGAATCCATTGTGTGAAGACCATCACATCTAATGGTTTTCTCAATCTTTTTTTTCTAGGTTTAGCATTATCTTAAAATGTGAAAGGCATAAAAATCTGATATAAGAAAATTTATTCAAGCTCATAATTTTACTAGGCTATCTTTATTTAATCAAGCTTCTAGGTTGTATATCTAGCCTCTTCTTGCCACCTAACTTCTACTTATTTGGAATTAAAATATGCCTCTGACTCTAGTATGTTGCACACTTAATCACACAGGAAAATCTTTGGTTTACAGCTTACCTGTAGGTAACCTTTCTTCTTCCATTTTTTCTGCCACATTTAGTGAGAATAAAAAGAAGCCACTGAACAAAAACAGATCCTGACCATTCCCAACAACTGGAAATGAAGAATTCTAAAAGACTAAATAATTAAATCTTGTTTATCTGAGGTTTCTCCACGCAGACATCAGTGACTCCATTTGTTTATTTGTGAATGCAGATGTTAATAAACCTATGTGCTGAAAGCATGAAAGAGAGGTAAGGGAACTATGCAAGCATTAATACCTTCAATCATTTAATTTATCTCACCCCTTTGGGAATGTCAATTTCAACAAATATAGCAGGGGAAGGACAGGATTATAAATGGAGATTTGAGCTGAGCATGTGTCACAAAGTTGGTATTAAAAAGGGAAATTCAAGAAAGATTTTGTGAGGTATATCAAAGTATAGCTAAAACCTTACAAGTTACTTAAAATGCAATTACACAGCTAAATACAGAAAATTTGGGTAATATAAATTATTTTGCTATCTAGCCCCTGGCTCTTAAAAAATATCCACTGGCAATAGAAGGAGCTTAGTCTACACTATCATTGCTTATATTTAGTAATAGCTACTAAAGTTTGCCTCTCAACAATGAGAAAATCACCAAATAAAAGCTATCAAAGGAAAATATATTTTGTAATAGAGAATAATGGCAAAGGTCCAAAAGCTAGAAATACTGCAACAAGTTTGAGTATGTCCCCAACAAGTAAATCCACCTGGGTAAAGTCCTTATATCTTTCTGTTCTAATAATAGCTAATATGTAATTAATACTTGCCAGATATTTTACAGGTAGTGACTTATGACTAAAAGTAGAAGAGCAAAACGGAGATAGACTATAAAAGTGTATGTAAAAGAGAACAGATGAGTAAATGAGTCTGCTCAAGCCGCCATAACAAAATACCACAGACTAGGCGGCTTAATCAACAGATATTTATTTTCTCACGGTTCTGGAGGCTGGACAGTCCAAGATCAAGGTTCCAGCAGGTTTTGCTTTCTGGTGAAAGCTCTCTTCCTGGCTTTAGATGGCCACCTTCTAGCTTGATCGTCCTATGGCAGAGAGAGGGAGCAAGCTCTCTGGTGTCTCTTCTCACAGGAGCACTAATCCCATCATGAGCGTTCCACTCTCAGGAGCTCATCTAAACCTAGTTATCTCCCACGGCCCCATCTCCAAATACCATCACATTGGGACTTAGGGCTTCAACATGTGAATTTGAGAGGACACAATTCAGTCCATAGCAAGGGGAGAATAAGATGATCAAAAGTCAGAACACTGGTAACCAGAATGTAACTATAGAGAGGCGACAAAGGTGGAAATCGTGCTGTCGGGAAGTCAAGAGGAAGATTTAGAAAATGAGTGGTTAATAGTGTCAGAGGCCATCAGGAAAGGCATGGGACAGACTTGAAGCTGACAATTAGGAGGTCATCAGTGTCTTTCATTTGGTCTGAAGCCCAATTGCACACATATAAAACTATATGTTACACTGTGTAATTAAGGCAACACAAAATTATATGGTATCAGAGGAAAAAGAGAAAATGCCTTTGGCTGGGGTAACCAGAGAACACTTAACAGGCCAATTGATATTCAACATGGAACATGGTAAGCAGAGTTTTCACAGGCAGAGACGTGGGGGTGAGAGAGAGTCTAGGGTGAGTAAAGTAAGGTGTGGAAGTGGAAAAGAGCAAAGCTTACTTAGAGAATTGAAAGTAGCCAGTTTTGTTGGAGCACATCATAGAAATGTAGGCGAGAAGTGGTAAATTTGCATTTATACGCTGATAATATAAGGTGGATTTCTTTCATCAATAGCTGTTATGAAAATACATTGTTTTAACCCTCAGCTTTATTTACTAAAATAGAACATATGAATTTCATTTCACAGTACCTTTATAATTTTTCTTAGTCTCTTTTTTTATATTTATCAGGAATTACTTTAAAGTATTTGATCAAGAGTGAAATTAGCCAGGTTTTCCTGAAAACAATTTTTGTCTTTTTCAGAGTGAAAGTTACTGGATCTCTTTGGCATTCAGATATCTTATCTCTAAGATAGAAGTCTGGGCTAGATTATTCCTTAGATTCCTCCAAGATCTGATTCTATGATATAGAAAACTGTATTTTCACAAAAGCAACAAAGCATAATTTTTTTTCAATAAAAAACATGCAAGTTACGAACTCATTTTTATTAAACTGGATATCAATCAAACGTGGCAAGAATTCCATTTTGTCTGCTTTCCCATGCTGCATCTGTGCCCTTCCAGCACCCAGGTGTAGTTGGTTTCAGTTGCTGTGATCCTCCTCACACGTGGGACATCGCCTCATGTGCATCTCAGGGGTGGTCACAGTGGGCCAGAACTGTGCTACTCAAGGAGAGCGACCCAGACCCCTGGCCTGGAATCCCATTACAAAGGAGGGTATAGGGAGAAGCAGTCACTCACCAGCCTTGCCTCAGACTCTATGACAGTATCGTGAGACTGTATTATGATATAACAGTATCATGAAATCCTCCCATGTAGACACCTTTTTTTTAATTGATGTTTTAACAGTTTTTAACATTGTGAAATTTTGAGTTGTACATTTTTGTGTGTCCATCACCATAGATATGTCTCCCTTCACCCCTCTGCTCACCCCCCACCCCCCACCCCCCTTGCCCCTGGTAACCACAATACAGTTTTCTCTGTCCATGTGTTGGTTTATATTCCACATATGAGTGAGATCATACAGTGTTTGTCTTTCTCTTTCTGGCTTACTTCACTTAACATAATACCCTCCAGCCCATCCATGTTGTTGAAAATGGGACAATTTTGTCTTTTTTTATGGCTGAGTAGTATTCCATTGTATATATATACCACATTTTCTTGATCCAATCGTCAGTCGAGGGACACTTAGGTTGCTTCCACTTCTTGGCTATAGTGAATAATGCTGCAATGAACATAGGGGTGCATAAGCCTCTTTGGATTGTTGATTTCAGGTTCATTGGATAGATTCCCAGTAGTGGGATGGCTGGATCATAGGGCATCTCTATTTTTAATTCTTTGAGAAATCTCCATACTGTTTTCCATAGAGGCTGCACCAGTTTGCATTCCCACCAGCTGTGTATGAGGGTTCCTGTTTCTCCACATCCTCTCCAACATTTGTTGTTTTTTGTCTTGGTGATTATAGCCATTCTAACGGGCATGAGGTGATATCTTAGTGTTGTTTTGATTTGCATTTCCCTGATGATTAATGATGTTGAATATCTTTTCATGTGCCTATTGGCCATCTGTATATCTTCTTTGGAGAAGTGTGTAGACGCCTTTTTAAGAAGTGCCATCGTAAGGACAAAAATATACATGGGATATTTTGAGGTGTCATAGATGCCTTTAGGAATCTGATGAAAATAATAGGCCCTTGCCCCCAGAATAATGACTTGCATTCCAAAAATCTGCAGACAAATTCAGGGGCTCAAACTGAGGCCCACTGAGGCCAAGATCCCCAGTTTTACTGGGGTCACATTGTATCAGCAGTCCACGCAAACCTTTATGGGGAGCCAAGTGGCCTGAACACACATACTTTCTGCCTCTCTAGCCAGCTCTTATGGACCCCTTCTCTTCCACCACTTCGTGCAACTTTCTCATTCTGGCAGAGGCTGACTAGTAATTGCTGGCCATGTATCACCACAAGTGCACAGCCCTTAGGGAGGGGATGCTTGCTTGAATGAAGTCATCTGAAACTCTGTGTGTGTCTGGGAGTGCAAGGAGCTTACTTTACTGTAGCTGTGATTAAGAGAAAGTGCAAAAAGTACCAGAGGCTCTTATTCAAAAAGTCACACTACCCCAGGCCTATGACTAGAATGGGGCAAAAGAAGGAAAAGAAGGTAAGGAGGGAGGAAGAAATGGAGGCAATTAATCTCAAGTGTTCCAAAGTAGTGGAATCATAAAATTCCGTAACTCCATCCTCTCTTCTGTGACTCTACCATGGGTCTCGATGAATTTCTGTATGTTACAATTGCCTGGTAAGCATCAACCACCATTCTCAATCTCCCGCCAGGCAAAAATCCCAAAGGGAAAGTGACCTAATTTGATTTTCCTGTTTTTAAAAATACCTGACCTTTCCTACAATATAAGTCAAAATACAAATCAACATGAAACTCAGTTCTCTACAGTAAACCTTTTCTTTCAAAACAAGTAAGCAAACAAACAGTTCTTGTCCTCAAACTTGCAATGTTTGTATTTAAATACAAAGTGCTTAAATTCTTCTTGAGCTCATTTTAACAAGACTGCTGTAATCATGCCAACTGAGATTCTTTTTTTTTTTTGAGGAAGATTGGCCCTGAGCTAACATCTGTTGCCAATCTTCCTCTTTTTTTCCCCCTTTTTTCTCCCCAAAGCTCCAGTAGACAGTTGCATGTCATAATTGTCCATCCTTCTAGTTGCTCTATGTGGGATGCTACCCCAGCATGGCTTGATGAGCAGTGCATAGGTCCGTGCCCAGGGTCCGAACGGGTGAACCCTGGGCCGCCAAAGAGGAGCACGCGAACCCAACCGCTATGCCACCAGGCTAGCTCCTCAACTGAGATTCTTAAGACCATTCTTTGAAACCAAACATTCCACGTCGGCATGTAGAAAGACATCAAAATTTCCACAAAGGTCAAGTGCTGGGTTGTCAGTCCAGCACTTGTGGAGAATGACATCCTAGGGCTTAATGTTTTAAATTGATTGCAATCATGAAATCCATGTTTCTCATTAGCTTGGTTTGATCCTCATATATATATATATATATACACACACATATGTAATTTAATTTTTACACTATGTTGAAATTCTGCACAAGGAGAAGATCATCACGTGTAGCTGTAAGTATGCTATTGCCATAGCGTCCATGTCTTTGTACAATAAGAATTGGCTTTTAAGAAACAGAAACAGAAAAGATAAACCATAATATCCTTATCCAACTTCACTTTTGACCTGATATCATTAAAACCAAAATCGTAAAATTCAAAGGCACTGGTGGTGAGGAATAAGGAAAGAGCTTAAAGATTTTACTAAGAAATAGCTAAAAACTGCCAGAGTTTAGGAAATTAATTATATCTGTAAATATAATTTAGTTGGTTACTAGAGTGTTTATTTTGCCTTATCACAAAGACCAGATATCACAGATTTATATAAATCACTACTTTGCAAAATATTTTTATATCAGACACAAAAATTCATCAGCTCAACCTTTACTGATAAATACCACATCTGCATGTATCGATAATCCTGCTGCTCGTAAATAAATACCTTGTGACTGAGAGAAGTTACAGTGGCAGTTTAAGGATATTATCAGCTGAAGACCTTATAAATTGGGGATGGGAATGGGAAAGAGATGCCTGTTGCTAAAATCAGTAATCCTGCAAAAAGAGGAGGATATTTGGATTACATAAATATGCATGCGCTGCTGTCCCGCCACTTGTGCCTTCTGTAGATACGATCATTACGACATCGAGTTCCCTGGATACTATAGGGTAACTTCTATCTGTATCTTCACTTGACTTTGGAAAAGTTCTTTTTTTTTTGCTCTCAGAACCTCCATTTTTCTCATATAAAACTCAGATCTACAATTAGGAGATCTTTACCTGTTTCCCTTGGCCTTCTCTCACTTCCTATAAGACATGTTAAGAAAAAGAAAGGAGTATATGTCATGAAATTAGGTGAAATTTGCTGATTTCTATTCCAAATTTTGTAATTACAGAATACTTATAAAATGCTAATAATTTTGAGTAGATGGACTAGTTAACAAGCCCTATATAAATTAAATCAGCAATTAAACTGTGCTGTACAAGGTGCCACTTTTTCAATATAATAAATATTTTTACAAGAGACTTGGAGATGGAATTAGAATGTGCTTGATGCTATTTGAGGATCATCATTCAATGAAAAAACTTTTACATACATTACTTTGTTTAAAACAAAAAAGCCTTTATAAATCATACAGGGAGCACAATATTTTTCAAGTTTATTCTATTTTTTCCTGTGCATATACTCATTTTAGGAAATTTATAAAATTCAGAAACATACAACAAAGACTTAAAATAATAATACTACCACCCAAAACTGATATTTAAAAACATTCTGTATACAGTAAGTATATAGTAACCTCAGATTTAATGAGTGTAATTTTAACTATTCTTGAGCAACCCTAAACTCTTCGGCACACAATCTGTCATATTTTTTGCTGTTATAATCATGAGTCCAGTTCTGAGTCTGGTCTGAAAGGAGTGAACACTGTAGCTAGTGATTGTAACAGCTCTGTGGCTCTGTGCTGTACGTGTTGTATATAAGCAATAACTAACAAATTTATACTCTACTGCATATGGCAGAAATGATATGCTATGTAAATATTCACATATTTAGATATTCAAATTTTGCTTGTGAATGTTGATTTCTATATTTCCTTCCCCAACTTTTTTGTCTTTAGTTTTTTCATAGCAAAATATCTTTTTATTCTACCGGATAGAATTGTACTTGAAAACTGTCAGCCTTTACAGATATTTTTACAATAGAATAACCTTTCCTTCCTGCCTCTTCATGGGCAGGTCGATTTTCATTGAAAACAGCTTCAAGCTGGTTCTAATATTTACTCACTTATGCAGGTGCGTTCATCAGCATGGAGGCTGTATCTCGTATCACACTTACAGTGGAAGGTGCCCAGAGTGTTAATACAGCGCTGCTGGCAGCCTCCATTCGCCACCGCACATTCATCGGCATCCAGAGGAGGACGACAGACGGCCAGATTACAATGTCATTCCAATGTCAGCTTTGGAGAAGTGGCACAAGATTTCTTTGATACACAGTATGTGTTATATTGCACAAAGGCGCCGTCTCTGTTGCCACAAATCTTTGCTTGTTTGATCCATTTTGCTCCACAGTGTAAACAAGAAAATGTAGATAGAAACTTTAGTGAGCTTTTTAAAGCCCAGCAACGATGAGCATAGGGATTGTCTCACAATTTTCTTTTCTTCATGTACTGGTAAATTAGACAGATCCGAGATATACATATTTCCTTCGGGAAGGAAAACTAGAGAAGAGAATAACAATGAGTTACTCTATCTGGAGCAGCATACACTAGTAGATAAGCACCTATTATCAGTCTGATGCTGCTGAATAAAGCCAAAAATAGAGTTAAGACCTTGAATCTCCCTCACATGTGCTATGGTGGACATCAGAGCAGAGATAGATAAATTCAAATAAAATCATGGTTTGGAGTTCTTAAAAATGTATCAATATATTTGTTCCATTGATTCAGCTTTTTCCTTTTCACTCAGGGTCCCATTTTCTGAAATACTTAACATGTTTATGCGAAAGGTTACTTTAATTTTAGAAAAAATGAAAAGCGGTCAAGACTCATGGTCATTTATGTGTTATGATCACTCATGGTCATGATAAATTAATATAATATTTACCTTCCTTTAAGAAAGGAAAATCAATTCATCTCTCAGAACCTATACTTTCTTGAACCCTATGTAATCAGTACTTATGTATCTAAAATCATGAAAAGCAGATATCCACAAAAGAACGGAAAGCTTTTCAGGTAATCAGTGGATGAAGGGCTTCTAAATTTTCTTGTGTGGGGAATTTTTTTACTTGAAATCTATGTCTTCTGGCAAGTTTCAAAGTAAAAATCAGGCAGAGAGGTCCATATTTAGCATGGGAAAGCACACGTCTCCTGCAGAGAACGTCCTTGACTTCCCATCCCCCAGTCCCAGATAGTATGACAAAGAATTTTGCGTATGAATACTCTTCACTAAAATATGTTACTGTAATAGACAATTAGCTTCACATTGAGTGAGATTAATTCCACAGGTATACTCAACATTGAGAAGGAATATGATTGCAATGCCTCATCATAGGACCTTTTCATGCCAAAACTGCATGATCTGTAATGAATGTCTTGTACTGTAGTAAAAACTAGAAGATTTGACTAGAGCGAAGCAAAAGAGTTTTATTTTACTTGGCATTGCTTGTTTTTTATGAAGAAAATAATACATATGAAGAATACATTAGGTCACAAAACAAGTCACACATTTAAAATTACTAGGTCACTAGACCATACACATTTTACACAATGTAGTATTTTCCTTCTAAAATTAGATGGTCTGGAGTAATTTTTGATATTTTTATAGGAATCTTATTTTAGAGATAAGAACCACTGACTTTTCAAAGTTTCAGAATTTTTATGAAATTTTGTCTGTGATAAACAAACCTCCAAGTCTTTTTCATGTAAGTTAATATCAAATCAGAATTCTCCATTGGTTACTTGTATTTTACGCAGGGCTTTAATATTTATGCTGGCAAAATTTTTATCTTTCTAGCTTAAGGATATTATTCCATAGGGTTGAGATATAATTTTGAATCTTCATTCTGTCAACCTCTGAATTAGATATCCTTCCCAGGTCTTTTACTTCAGACATACAAACAGAACTCTTAATTCCCAAGAGTAATATATTTTAGATGATAAAATATCAAAAATTGCTATCATCAAAAATTATTATAATATACCATATATATGTATTTAAATACATTCAAAATGTCTTAAAGGATGTGCACAGATAAAAATGATTACTTCTGAGGAAGGAAGAAAGGTATCTAGACTGGGAGGAGTACAGGATGTGTGTGGGAGGGGTACTGGACAAAGAGATTTTATCCATATCTATAATGTTCTAATTATTTACAAGAAAAAGTTATTCAGGTATTACTTGTGCAATAAAAAGTAATTTTAAAGAAAGAAGTATAAGATGATCATCTCCCTTTGCCCCTACCCATCAAGCTTCAATAATTTCTGACAAAAGAAACGAAGTTAGTGTAAAAAAAGATAAGTATTGGGTTTATTCCAAAGATAAGAGCGGACATCAATTTTGAGAATGAGTCTCCTTTCAGTATATTTTACTGTGTTCATATTCTTAATCTGCTCCAGAACTATAATTAAATTATTATAATGTTTTAGAAACACACACGCAAACAAAAGTAAACCAAACTTCCTCTGTACTTGGAGTTAGATAGTGTTGGGAAAAATATCTTAGTGTTGAAACTCATTAGCCTGTCACCTTGCCTTTCTGAGACTCAGTTTCCTCATATATAAAATGGGATAATAATGACTGCCATATGTACTATGCTATGACTTCTTTTTCCTTCCCTATTCATGCATAACATTTTAAAATAGATTGCTAATGACTGAGACTATATGTAGAAATTAAACAACAGGTAATTTTGTTACACCAAAGAGTGGAGCTAACAGTGTAAGACCATAAAGTGAGAGTGCATGACAGAAGCAGTGAGCCACAGGGGAATTCAGGGGAGGGAAAATCCACTTGGGCTAGAGTGATAAGGGACTGTTTGAGGTAAAAACTGAGCATTGAGTGCGTGGAGAAGAGGGTGGGTAATCTAGAGGTGCTGTGGTTTGAATGTGCATAGTGTCAGAGATTCAGCATTGAGATCTGTCAGGCTAGAGAATAAGGTTGGCCAAAGGAAATAAAGTTGAAAAACAAGTCTAAACTCTCCTTTTAATTAATTTGGATAGCAAGTGTTCCTCTTCTTGATTTACAATACACTACCCTTCTGCGCAGGTTGAGACATAACAGACTGTGTTCACACAGTAGCTAAGCAAACTTATTAACAGTCAAAAAAATCAATCGTTTATAGAGTGGTACCAAATACCAAGTAATTGGTTTGACTTCCTTTTCGTTTTTGCCTTTTCAGAATACACTGAATTTACTGATTGTTTGGACACCGTATAACTGAGAGGTCGCATATCTGGCAGCACATTAGAATCACTTGGTGGGCATTTAAAAATACCCATGCCTTGGTTCTGCCCTTAAAGAGTCTGATTTAATTGGTCTGGTGGGACTCACACACTTTAAAACCACCCTAAGTGATCCTATTGTGTAGCCAGAGTTGAGACCCCCTGATGGAGGTAATGCTCTAATCACCTAAGGATCCTGTTAAAATGCAGACGCTGATTCAGGAAATCTGGAGCTGGGGGGCCAAGATTCTGCATTTCTAACTAGATTCAAGGCAATTATGATGCCTGTGGACCATACTCTGTGTAGCAAGAGTGTAGGTAGTCCTCTGTTCAACCACAAATGACATGGGTCACAAATGTCATAATTTGGCTCAACTTCTTAGTTGTTTGACCAAAGTAGACCAATTCAGTCCAAATGGATAAATCAACACTTTGACCAAAATACTATATATGTATTTAGTTATTTAACAAAACCTGAAAATAAATCACCAATATTTCCCACAAAATTCACCCAATAATAGTTAATAATGTTAAGACAATTTTAGCACTTGCTTCTGTAAAACATGAAGGACACTGGAGTGCTTTTCTGATGGAATACCTCTGATAAAGGATAAAACCGGGTTAAATTGCCATGATATTAGACACTCAAGCTGCAGCTGTCACAAGTGATTTTCTTTTCCATCAAGATTCTGCCCAACAGAATCAAAAACCAGAAATGTCAATATTACATTAAAATGTTATTATCAAGTATACTTCATGTGAAGAAACTATTTCTCCAAAAATTCTCCGAGTTATATCTTCATGTTAGATGCTTACAAAAAGCCCTGTCTTAGAATTGAAGCTGTAGGACACTGCTGGGAATAATGATAGAGTGATTAGAATTTTTCAGCATTATTGCTGTGATATGGACCAAGGATTTCATGATTTTTATACTATAAAAGAATGTCAAAAGAATCAACTATTTCTGCTATTTTTTTCTTTTTAATGTCCTTTCTCTAAATATTTCTGCCGTATTTATCCCCAGAACTATTTCCCCAGATGGTGACAGAATATAATAGCTCAAAAGAATTCACATTATTATTAAATATATTTTGCACATAAAAGCTCCTTGAGACAACAATGATCCACTTTTGTTTCCAAACAACCAAAATTGTTTCATATTATTTTTCTTAGACTGTGCAATCAGAGTAAGACAAATTATTTTTCCATTTGCCTTCTAATATACTGTTCTCAGAAACCTGTCTATTGGAAATAAGCGTTCCTAGGTTGCTTTACGTTGGAGATTACATTGTAGAAGTGTTAGGTTTGGAGAAAATATGGAAGGGTATAGTGATGATTTCACTAGATTTTCCATGTGGCTTTATTTTCACTCTGTTCTACTATGCTACTTTCACTTTGATATACTACAGTATATCAAAACTTCTGACTTTTCACTTGTAATTCTGTACTGTCTGGTTGAACGAACTCCTTAAGGTCCAAGATCCCATTGTATTAAGCATTTTCTGGCATAGATCCAATATCCCATAAATGTTCTATGAATGAATGAATGAATGTGTGGTTTGAGAGTCATCCACAACATTCAGTCTTCTTATCTACCCATATTCATCAATGGGATTTCTTAGACACGGGCTCTGATCCCACTTACGCTCTCTTCATCCTTGTGGAAGACTCTTGATGTTTATTTTTGTCCATTAATAAGTAGCTTTAAAACTCCAGGGCACAGAATAATTTCTAAGTTTGCTAATGAACACATTTGAAGTGTGTCTGTAGTGAATATTCACTTATGTCCTGCTTGGGATTCTCCCATTTATCTCCTTCACTCATACTAAACAACTCTAACATTTTCCTTTGGGGAATTTTATCTCTTTCATTTTAGAGAAGTCATGTAGTTTATTTGGGATTGAGGAAAACCACTTCTCTCTCAAATCCGAGATGGACTCTACTTGGTATAATCTTACCTCCATTTGCCACAGAGATTGGACCAGGTAATCTCTTTATTAGCATATGGCCTTCTCAGGAATGAATGAATTAGTTCAGATGTGATCCAATCAACACGAAGCTCAACATATAGGTTGGGAAATCCTGGGACATAGATGCCTTCTCGCTTTGGAAATTGTAATCTATGAATGTGAGCCATTCTGCTCCCAAGAATGAAGCTACGCTAAAGATAATGCCAACAAATAGGACAGAATTGAAGGACTCATAGAGAACAGCAGTTGGAGCCCTGATTTAACTGCGCCAGAAGTCCTCCCTACCTCTAGACTTCTCAGTTAAATGATCCAATAACCCCCTCTTATTGTTGAAGTATTTTGAGTTGCACAATTCTATTGCTTGTAAACAAAATCATCCTAACTGATACATGCATACTATAAAGTCATGGTGCGGGGGAAGTCACCAAGTGCAGCTCAAACTCAGCATACACTTTTCAAAAAGATTTATTATCCTCTAATCAGTAAAATGTTTTAATCTATATTTCATCAAGGATCAGGAAAAGTCATTTAGCTCTTCTTATAGCATTTATTGGAGAAATTATATTCCATTAAAATTCTAATAAATTTGGATATTTGTCACAGTTGTGGTTCATTTTTATTACAAATATTAAGGGTTTATCAAACTGCTTGTGCAAAGTCGTGGTACATCTGACGGTGCCAGAGAGGTTGAAGACGCCTTCTTAACGGGTTACTCACAATCCCCCAAAGAATGATATTTCCCTAGCTTTTTCCCCAACCTCTGGCCTCTGCTTTATCTTTTTGTTCCTTTCTTGGTAGCTACAACCTCTGGTAGCTTGAAGTTCAGTTAGTAGGAAATGAATTCATGCTAGTAAATTTGTGGATACTATTTTTCCTTACCTTCTGCCCTTGATATAAATTTAAAAAAAAAATTTCCAGTTTTGTAGCCCAGATATTCACCCAACGATAAAGGTGGCCTTTCTCAGCAAAAACCACCTAGTTCATAAGGAGGCAAACAGGATATGATGTATATTTTGAAAAGAATGACAGTACAAGGAACAAAGCTCAAAAGACTTGTTATCTTGTATTCAGGATTGGAAAGTATATGCTTTCATAGAAAATGGAATTTGGTCTGTGTAGAGGAAGGATTAAAGTGAAAAAAGATTATGCTAGAGATGTGGCTGGGGCCTGATCATGGAGGGTCTTTTTCGCCATAAAGAATCATGGCTTTACTTTATAGACAAGGGGCACCAACCAGCAGGGCGAAGAATAGATTAAAGGAGTAGGAGACTGAGGCAGAGACACCAGTAATAACTATTACCAAAATCCAGATGAAAGATGATGAGGACTGACCTAAGATAGTAGCAGTGGAAATAGAGAGATGTGGGCAGATAGAAAAGAGGTTAAGGAGAGAAAATCAATATGACTTGGTTATTAACTGGATGTGACAGAGAAGAAAGAGTCAAGGTTAACTGCCTTGATCAATTTTATGGATGGTTGTGGCATTCACCAAAATAGCACAGGAGGAGGAACATTTGATAATTAGAATAATAGTTCAGTTTTGGACATAAATGACGAGCAAGTGAGATGGGAAGTTGGGGATATCTAGTAGGCAACTGAGTATGAGAACTAAAATCAGGAGAAAAATATAGGCTGATTTTTCAGCTACCATCTGTCTAGCTGCACAAGCCTAAAAATTAGGAGTCATCCTTGACACTTTCCTCTCCTGCACACATATCTGATCTAATACCAAATTTTACTGTATCCGACTTATCTCCTAAAACATCTCAAATCTGTCCACTTCTCATCTCCACTGACACCACTCAAACCCAAATTGCATGGATGGTTGTAATAGCCTACTAACGCTCCCTCCACATCCACTATTGGATCTTCTAATATCTTCATGTTGTACCACAGTGAGGTTTAAAAAATAAAAATTTGATGAAATCACCCACTCCCTCACTCCTATCACAGTTTTTTTTACCCTTCAATCACTTCTCATTGCTTCCAGGATTAGACTGAACATCAACATGGTCTACACGTCCCTGCATGGTCTGTTCTCTGCTTCCTTCTCTAAATTCAATTTTGCTAATTCTTTTTACCTTACTGTGTTTTAGCAGCATTGATCTTCTTTAGGTTCCTTGAAGACTTTGTCCTCCCTTTTATTTCCTTCTCCCCTCCTTTTCCTAGTAAGTATTTATGCATCCTCTAGTGTCCACCCAAGCACCACTACCTCAGGGAGAGCTGTATTTTTTCTTCAAGTCCAGGTCAGATTTATGTGTTCCACTTTCTTAGGACTATCTTCCTTTCCTTTGGAGCAACTAATTCATCTATAGTTCTAGATTTCATATGTGTGATTATTTGCTTGATATCTGTGTTCCCAATTAGTGACTAAGTCTCACGAGAGCAAAATCCCTGTCAGTTTTTACTCATAACAGTAATCCCAACGTTTGGCACACAGAAGATGCTCTATAAATATCTAGTAAATAAGTAAATTATTGAGGTACAGAGTATTGGGCATCTCCATATAGATAGTAACTCAAGCCACAAGAGTAAGTGATATCACCAAGCAAAAGCATGTAGATTAAGGAGAGAAAGGAATCTAATACTGGACCCTGAGGAATATCAACATTTAGGGCAGGCTGAGGTAGGACACACAAAGCTGAGCAAGAAGGCCATACAGAGAAATACGAGGTAAACTGGGAGAGTCTGGAAACATGGAAGCTGAGGGAGGGTGAGTTTCAAGAAGGAATAAGTAGTCAACACAGGGAAGCCAAGTAGGAACTGGACAGTGGCCGCTGGATTTAGCAAGAAGAATTTCACTGATGACACTGACGAGGAGGAGGATGCCAATAATAACAATCCATTTCACAATTATTGGACATTTACTGTGTGCCATGCACTGGTCTAAACTATTTACCTAAGTTAACATATTTAATACTTAAAGCAGCCCTGTGAAGCAGATACTGTTATTACCCCTACCTACAAAGGGGAAAGCTGAGACACAAAAACCTGTTTCCATGGAGCAGCTGAGATTGATCCCAGATTGCAGTGGGTTGGGTTAAAAAAGAGGTGCAAGACAAAGAAAGGAAGACAGGGCGTTAAGACATGTATTGTAGTAAGTTTGACTGTTAAGGAGAGGAGGTTGTAATTGGACAGGAGAGTGTGGTAGAGGGAAAGGGTTTTTAAGATGGACAAGGCTTAGATATTTTAAGGTGTTCAAGTTTAAATATTGATAGGAAGGGGCCAATGGAGAGGGTTGATTTAAAGATGCAAGAGAAAGAGGGAATTCTAAAATTATTGAGAAGCTCAGATCATATTAGTGCATTCCAAGAGAAGGTAGATGGTGAGAGAAAACTTCCATCATGGGCCCAGAGCATCACTACACGTTTTTGCTGGGTATGCCAAGAAGGCAGGGCCCTGATCATTCTTTACCCAAACTAGCTGCCAGGGCTGTGTTTGCACAGAAAGATGAGTTAATGTCTTCCCCGAGAAAAGGAGCAGGCTTGTTTCCACTAACTATAAAAGTGGTGGATTCCCCAAGCTCAGTGTTTCCCTTGTACAATGCATCCAGTTGCACATGCAGGCATCCATAACGAGCCCTATGTGTCACTGCTGTGGGATTTGGGGGACATGGGGAATTGACACAAACAAATGAAGCTCTGGCTACCGCTTTTGCCATGAGTAATAAAGTCCTTTGTTTCTGACCCAGGAGTCTCATGTCTCCGTCAGCATCCATGAAACAGTAACAGGGTAACTTGTTAGTGTAAAAGTAGGGTAAAAATCACAGACCCTGCACGGTTTTTGATAGTTGACAGAATAGAAATCACACACACAATCGTCTATTTACTCTGGGTTGGAGAGAACATGTCCAATGCAGAGTGGAAGAACCTGAAGAGCCACAGAGGATAGTCCCATCTTCTCCCTGGTTCCCCTGTGCCCGTTGATTGCTAATAGCCTTGAAATTACTAGTAAAGCATGATACAGGGTAGATCTCTTATTTGCCCAAGCCTGATTTGACAAGCTGATCTTTTGTGTTAGCTCAGAAGGAAGGAAGGAAAAGATATCATGCCAGTGTGCCTTCATGTGACTTTAAAGAACAGCAAGCACACAAATAACCAAAGCAGGCAACCATCAATTTCACTACATTGTTAGCTCCTTGAGGGCAGAGACAGTATGTGTTTTTCTTATCACTGTGTTTCCAGTACCTAAGTTGGTACCTGGCCCATAGTATATGCACAATAAATATTTGTTGAAAAATTGAAAAAACAGTGAAAAAATGAGGAATGGATAGTTGAATTTGCAGAGGAAAAGGGTTCAGCAAGAAAGAGGAGTGAGAGAAGGTGGAAAAGAACAGGACAGTGCAGAATCCTGGTACCCAAGGAGGACAGTCTTTTTAAAAGACAGTGAACAACAATATCAATGCTGCTGAAAACCAAATAAAATGGGGACTGAAAATAATCTGGTAGATTTGGAAATTATAAGGTCTTTCTGCTACAGTGCAGAATGTGGATAGCAAGTTAGCCTTTTGGGGATGTCTATTTCTTTAAGTTTTTTTCCAAGCCCAGAATAACCTACTCTTTCTTCCTTATTGCAAACAGAGCTGCCAAGGTCATGCTTTCATGGATCTATTATATTGCTGCCTCATCTATAACATGACCCCATATCATCCCCGAGGACCAGTGTGACAAGACTCTGGTAGATTTGATACAATATTGTCAGCACAGTCTGTCTGTGTGAGGAGCAGCAAGCTCCCTGACAAGCACATAAAGCATGCACGCAGAGCTTACTACAAACACCAATTTGGCAGATACTAATGATATGCAAAATTATTTTTTTACTCCATAGGATCAGGCACCAATGGCAAAGGAAGGTGGGGGAGCCAGTAAAACTGAGCCTGAGCAAAAAATTCATGCGGTTGGTTTTGCTCAGCTAATTTTCTCTACATCAAGTTCAAATCACAGTCCAAATACATTGATTCTCTTCCAGTTTTTTATTTTTATTTTTTTTGGTGAGGAAGATTAGCTCTGAGCTAACATCTGTTGCCAATCCTCCTGTTTTTGCTGAGGAAGACTGGCCCTGGGCTAACATCCATGCCCATCTTCCTCTACTTTATGTGGGATGCCACCACAGCATGGCTTGACAAGCGGTGCATCTGTCCGCACCCAGGATCTGAACTCTGAACCTTGGGCCACCGAAGCGGAGCGTGTGAACTTAACCACTACGCCACTGGGCTGGCCCCCTCTTCCAGTTTTTAAGGAAGAGCCAAACCCTCCATGGGCTAAGAGCTACAGATGTTTTTTCCAGGGGTGGATAAGGCATTCACCCTGGGCATTTGGTTAGAGAAACAGAAACCTTGAACCAGTCACAGTTCACTCCATAGGAGAGTGCACTGTATCATCCTCTGAGAGATTTTAATCTTTTGGACAGTGACTGCTTCTGCTTCTCCTCTTTCCCTAACAACAAAGTTTCTAACAAAACTCTCGAATTTCGATGGTGCTTAGTAAGTGTTTCCTAAATGAATGGTGAATGGAGGCACATATAGAGAGGGACAAGAGGGGCCACAAGGATGGGAGGACCAACATAGGGCTTGGAAATAGGAGGCAGATAATGAATAATGGTAGTCTGGCCAACTGCCTGCTTGATTTAGATAATTGGGTTGATTTAGAAATTACTCAAAGACCCTTTTGAAGATTGTTGAATACCTAACTCTAAGGCTCTCAAATGGGGAGGGGTACCTAGAACTTTGGATATGCTAGAGGTCACCGCTCAAAAGGTGCATCTTTTCCCAGGTGCTGTGATATAGGACAGAGTACATACTGGGGTTCTTTTGATAGATAGATAGATAGATAGATAGATAGATAGATAGATAGATAGATAGATAGATAGATAGACTCCACGCCCAACTGATGATTGATTCCCATTGATTATACGAGTCAATAGGAAAGCTCTCCTGGGAAAGTGAAAGTGAGGCTAGCATTCTCATCTCAGGGTGGCTTGTTTTGATTAGCTTTATTTCCACTTATCAGATTCAAGGGAAGAATAAGATTTCTTACGGAAGTGAGAGAGGGAGAGAGAGACAAGTTGGGGCAGCCAGCAGAGAAACTAGGAGTGTGGCTGAGATGGGGCTTGGACAGCTCAAGGTCACTGGGCAGCTGGGGGAGCAGGATGAGGATCCAGGAGGTAGGAATTAAGACTCAGAAAAGGAGCTCAGAAACCAACCTCTCTCCTTTCCATTACCTCTTATTAACTCTATCCCCTTTTAGTTGACTTCCTCTCCACATCTCAAACTAAATGGTCAAAATTGCTAAAATGAATTGGCTTTTTTATAACATCAGAAACCTCACAATTTATACCATGCGTTGGAGTTTGCTAGAAACTGTAACAATGATGAATTGATATTCTGACTTTGGAGGGCTCTAGGAATGATTTTATCTGCACAGAACTTTCTTCCTCCTCTCTTTTTCCTGATTACAGAGCTCCTCTCTTGTGGGCTGGGATAGAGTGAGGGTTGTGGTCACCCCTCTGCCCCATGATCACCACCAAACCATAGGGTGGGCACAGGACCCTGGCTGAGACAACCTGAGAACTCCATCTCCACAGCCACACAGTTAGATCAAGGAAGGGCAAGTGACCCAAGCCGGATGAAACAGAATCTTACCAAGGACTTTTGCTCAAGCCACTAGGAAAGAAGCACTATCTTTTCTGTAGGATGCTTAAATTTGCTCATTATTTATATGAGGAAGGCTTGAGTTTGCTTTATATTTTTGCAAATAGAGTTAAATTGTGTGTCACTTCTAAGTCACCTCTATTTCTTTTCTAGTAAAAATTTTTGTTAATATGCCAGCAATAACTGATTTATCCAATTGTAGAATTTGAAAGGACCTTAAAAGATAAACTAGTCCAAACTTCTACACATGTAGGAGTCCCTTCTTCAACATTTTTAACAAATGGCTATTCAGACTCTGATGACACATTTCCAACTGTACAGAGCTCACTGTTTTATCCTTCTAATGTCCTCCTCCTCCTCCTCCTTCTTTTTCTCCTCCCCCTTGTCATTTTTTATTTATGTAACATAATATTAGAAAACATTTGGAAGGGAAAAAATCAGTAATTATGCATTTTTTCCATCAGAGAAAGTTATTTTAAAAGATAAAACATATTATAAACAAAATTGTACAAATAAAACAATGTAACATTTTGCTACTTTATTTATTTAGTAAAATTGGTAACTTTCTTTAATTTGCTTTATTGCTTTTGAGAATAAACATTTTATGTTTGTTTGTAAGTTATACTTCTTTTTTGGCAAAATATCTATTTATGTTTTTCACCCATTATTAACTTACATTCTCTTAGTCTCTCTCTGCCCCTTTCCTTGTCTGATGTTTACCAAAACAAGTACTATTTATCATAAAGTATCACATGAAAAAAAGAACCTTTTAAAAAAATTTTTTTTCTCTTTGCTAACAGCTTTCAATCAAACTTTCAAGAAAGATCAATTTAATTTAAAGTGCACCTCTAGACTATCCAGGATTTAAGCATTTAATTAGAAATCCATTAAAATAATTGTATTCCCTTTTAATGTAGTCACTTAACCTGTAGTTAAATGTGATTTCTATTATTATGAAATAGCTCATATATAATCTGATGTTATTTGCTTAAAATTATCTCAGAAATGTTAGCACTTGTAAATTAAGTATAAATGTGCTGAATTCAAACCCTAAAGTTACTGTTCACAAAAATTGGTGCACTGATTACATTTAAAAGCCCCAAGTAGAACAAAACAATATTCCCCTTTCTCATTTCTTTCCTTAATCGCAGCCAAATAAACTAGAACTGGGAGACTATAATTTAGGGATCTTTCCTTTTCACAATTTTAGAATCATCTAAAAAGACTTTTTTCCCCAGAACTTATTTCCTAGGGAATTACTTATTGATGACTTGATATATCGTATGTATAGCAAAGCAAATGAATAAAATTGAACATAAAAAAAAAAAAAAACAGTGATGTGGCCTATGACTGGCCTTTGTCTCTAGACCAAAGCATTGAACCTTTTTGTTTTTTCAAAGTTTCAACACCTAAGACCTAGACTATTTCCCAATCCGACTCCACACTTCCATTTGCTTATTACCCCACTTCTCTTGACTACTTCTCTTTCCTTGCACTGTGGGTCCAGACTCTCTCTAACAAATCCTCATTCCTCAAGACTTCCTGTACCTCTCTCCATCCAACCAGGATATCATGCTGTCCCCAATGGCTCTCCAGAATCCTTTTCCCTTCTTTCCATCTTGTGTCTGCTGTGCCAATTCTGAATGACACCCACCATCCGCCAGGGCCAACTTCTCCATTAGGCACAGTGCCTAGAATCCACAATACTTTTAGAGGCCCACATAAATGTTTTAATATCTTAACCTTTTAGGTTGAAGAAGATATTTTAATACATGATATTAAAATATTCATCTTTCTATCATTGCAATCATAAAATATACATTTCAATTTTTTTATGGATAAAAGAGCCCATTAAGGCAAAAATGCCTAGGGTCCATGAAAATCATAATGTTGCCCTGCCATCCACTTACTCCACTTTACCTCCAAAGACAGTAACCAGGATAGCACTACCGAAGGAATTCTCACAACTCATTCAGCTCATGTTGATTCCCTATTGGTTTCTATGGTGACTATTCTAAGCTCCTTATGACACACATACAAACACACACACACATTCAGAGACAGCTTCAAGGGCATGTGATTAGCACAATGGCACAGGGCTCTGGGCTCAGAAGGGCCCCATGCTTAGGGTTTAATGTTCTATGTTCACCCTCTTGAAATATCTAATAATTTTGGTATTTGTGTTTTGCAAGTGAAGTAAGTGAAGTCAGGTGGGACAATGGAGCAGGAACCAGGCACTCAGAGCCTCAGCTCACATTTCCCTCCCTACCATCCTCCTCTCTGGGATGGTTCTTCTAGGCTACCCAACATCCCTTTACCCAGTGACCACTGCTGTTCTTTGCTGCCCCCCTCTGTGGGGGCCTGAGCATGGGTTGGGAGAGGGTCAGGGTTTGGTAAAGAGTCTTCATGGTTTCTCGGTAGGTTATAGCAGCTGCTGGCCCCACTCCAGGCTGGCAGCACCACAGCACATTAGGAAGGTGACTTTGCAAGGGATCCCACTCAGCCCTGATCCAGTACAGAGCAAGCCCAAGTGCAGAGAACCCCTGGGGTTTGTCCATCCATTGTGGGTAGGTGTGTGAGCTGGCGGGAAGGAGAGATTGACTTTCCTGCCCCCAGCCAGGGCACTGTGTCATTGCTCAGGCACGCACGTGCTGAGTTGCAAGGCGGGACCACCAGGCACCTGTGCGTATTTGCATTTCCCCAATGTCCCCCATGCCCCAGGAGCTCAATAGCAAATAAAAAATGCCATGACAAGATGAGGAAGAGAGACCATTACAGAAAACTAGGAGTTTTATATGTCAGTACCTATAACAACACTTTTTTCCTGCTTTTGAACAAAGGCCACACTTTTTCATTTTGCACTGGACATTGGGAATTATGTAGGTTGCCATGCACATACTTCCCAGTTCCAAGAGCTGCTTCCCTCTGATCTTATTATGAACCTTGAGCTAGCCGATAAGAACTCCTTTGACTTTTCTCTTTCTATCACAAAATACCTCCTATTTCCACTCCTCTTTCTCTTTTTCCTGTGGGTTCTAAAGTCAATTCCTGTACTTCATTCCCTCAATCCAATTCCATTTCCATCCTTCATGCTTCATAACATCAGTTATTCCCTTCAGCTTAACTCTTCCTCTCACCTTTGCCATTGGTTATTTTTCCTTGTGTCTTCCATTTTGCAATTCCTCTCCCCACCATTCTGCTACCCCTCCAACTCCAAAAGCCAGTGGTCCAACAGTTACTGTCTCTGCTTCATTGTCACCCCCTCCTTTGGCAGTTAAGCGATCTCACTCATCAAACTGCTAAAACTGCCTGGTCAAAGGTTACCTGATGTTGCCTAATAGCCAAAGAAAACAGTATGTCATGGCCCTTTGGACTTTCTGTAGATGTCTCGGGTATTAACAACCTCTCTTAGTTCTCTCTCCTAGCTTGGATTCACTGTCCTGGCACTTTAATGACTCTCTCTCACTTCCCTGGCTACTTCTTCCCAGTCCTGGGCATTTTCTATTCTCCATCCTATCACTCGTCAATGGAAGTTTAACAGAATTCTCAGCAAAATCTTCACATGTCTGAAGTTGGCACATTCCATTTTCTAGGCCCATAAGTAATGCACACTTTTGAGGGTGGAGACTGGAATTCTCCATTGCGATTACCATTGCCTTTTTTTAAAAATAATTTCTTTGGTGTACTCTTTTATTTGTATTCTTTTATTTAAGGTGAAGTCCTTCAGGAATCCCAAAAACAGTGAGATAACTCAATGCAGATACTTTAGACCGAGATATGAAATGTACAAAGTAGATGTGTTGGCAAGACTGTACTTCTGCTATTCCATTAAAAATATATACACATCCCTTATGTCAAACAGTTTTATGACTTGACATCTGAAAGTTATTGGTTATTTGCTGAATGTTATTAGTATATAGGTAATTTCCAAAATTTTCAGTGTGTCCCTGATGCCTAGAGGATGGAGTGCAAACTCCTGACATCTGACGCCAGGTCAACTCTTCTCTAGCTGTGACCATGTTTTGAGAGATTCTGGGGATTCAATCAGAGACGTAAAAGAAACTTTCCACTCCAAACAAATGGACTGAAGGTATAATTTATTATATAGAGGAGAGTAAAGGTGATAGTCCACAAACAGATCCGAATAGGTCAAATAATAAGAGGGAAAAACACCAGCTCGATCGGAAAGGGAAACACCAGATCGACTGAGATAGCAGGAGATTTGAATAGGTCATATAATAAGAGGGATAAACATCAGATCAATTGGAAAGGGAAACACCAAATCGACTGAAGGGAAATGACACAAATCAACCGGAAAGAGAAACACCAGGTTGACCGAAAAGAAAACATATCACATTGGTTACTTAGAACATCCACGCCCCACTGCTGGGGAGAGTCCCTTCAATTGACATGGCTGGGTGGGAATCCAAACATCAGAGGTCCTGGGCAGGGCGTCCCCTCCACAGGCGAGACTCTCACCAGGCCTCAATTTCCAGAAGCTTATATAGCATCAGTAGTTTCCAGAGTGAGCAGCTACAGAGTCTGCAGAGCAAGCATTCAGTGTTCCCATACACAAATGGTTATCAGTGGCATACGTGCACTGAGCCTCCTGGCTATCATGCCAGCCCGGCAGTTGTGTACGTGCCTTGTTTTCCCTGGTTATCATCCCAGCCCGGCACAGATGGCCAGTCTGCCCGGAGCTACAATGCCCAAAGAACCTTGAAATGTTACAAATTGCAACTATCTCCATGGGAGAAAGGCCAGTTCCCACCACACAGAAAGCAGCTTTATATTTCTTTGTGTGCTGGTGGCTGTAGGTCAATGGAACGGCCAAACATGGCTATACTCATGTCAAGACAGACCCTCCTTTCTAGACTTACATCTCATTACTTTATTTTATGTACTCAAGGCCCTAACCAAGCTGTGGCACTCATTATTGTAAAGGCTTTTTGCTAACTTCATGCCCTGGCTTATTCCAATCCCTGAACCAGGAGTGATCTCTTTCCACAGGTTGAAATTCTACCAGCCTGCAGGTCCCAGCTGAAATTTCTCATCTTTCATAAAGACTTCCTTGGTTCCTCCAACTGCAAGTGATTTAGTTCCCAGGAAAACTCCTACAGCATCTTTTCTATCCTTCTCTCTTACAAACATTCCTTATAGTTATTTGTAAATGCTTTTGTATTCTCCTCCATTAAAATATAAGCTCATTAAGGGTAGGAAACACAGATAATTATTTTTATAGTTATCATTTGTATTAATCAATTATAAAGTAATTTAGCATTCATTTAATTCCTGTGATATCAGTGAAAAATATATTAGTCCCATTTGAGATATATTTTGAAACTGAAGCTGAGTTAGGTTAAGTAATTTGGCCAAAGTCTGACAGTATCTAATTGGCAAAGCCAGGATTCAAACCCACCGTTTTTGAAGCTAAATCTAGAGCTCTTTCTTCTTGATGCTATGCTGCCTACAATAATTTTTATGTGGTCTAAAGGTGAACGACCCCTGGCACTTAGCATAATATCTTGGGCTAGTAGGTAGCCAAGAGAGATTTATTAATTACATAAATAAATTATAATATGCATAAATATAAACAAAAGTAATCACAGAGAAACAAGATAACTTGCTTAACATAAAGGAGAGCTAATAAAATAATTCTCTTACCAAGAGACAAATCATCAACTCAAAAGAGTCAGTGGTGCCAAGAATATAGTTGAATATAGAATGTGAGAAATACTCCAACAAATCTCACAGAATGGAAATAGAGTTAAGTCATTCATTTCAGAGGGTGGATCTGATTCAAAAAGGGAGAACTCTGTTCACACCTGATGTGACAGTGGAAACCACATTTCCAGGTTTATCATTTAAGAGTTTCTGACTGCAAGCACAGAAAACATAGATGAGGTTCTTAGTGAGAGTTGAACAAGGAAGAGAAATTTGTAGCAGCTAAAGTGTGTTAGTAAAGAAAACATGCGTTCTGGCCCCCATGCTCTTTCTTCCAGTAGTGTTCGGAGCGTGATTTTGTGGATTCATAAAGGCAGCACAAATGAAAGAGATGGAAACGTACAGGCCAGTAACATTCAAAGGAAGCAAAAGCTGTCTGGATTCAGGCTGATAACACAGAATTTGTCTAGGGACGGATTCTCTTGACGTTCGCACTTGATGCTCAAGGGGCTGTACCAAGAATTATCAGCTATAAGAAGGCACTCTAATTTAGCTTATGAAGCAGTTATTGCTCTGGTTGAATGGACATTGATTAGAAATTGGAAGAATGTGCTGTAGTAGGTCAAATTTTTATAATGCACGTTTCAAAAATGGGAAGTTTAACCCAAAATACAAACTTTATTTAGAGGTAGACTTTAATTTATAGGATTGCACCTATTTCCGAAGAACCTGGCATTTGCTATTACATATTACATAATGTTGTAGAGGAACTTACAGTCTCAGAAATGAGAAAAGCACAGAAGAGGTTGCTTCAGAGAAAAGGAACATATGGAAGAGAAGGATTTAAACGTACCTTTAAAAATATAATAGAGGATTGATTTTACAATTAATATCCTAGTCTTAAGAAATATCTAAATAAGAATGTAATATTTAAAGTTTTGCAAAATTTAAGTATCCAAAATGGAGGAAAAAGGGGCCAGCCTGGTGGTGTAGTGGTTAAGTCTGTGCTCTCCACTTCAGCAACCCAGGGTTCACGGGTTCTGATCCCGGTGCAGACCTATGCACTGCTCATGCTGTGGTGGCGTCCCACATATAAAACAGAGGAGGACTGGCACAGATGTTAGCTCAGGGACAATTTTCCTCAAGCAAAAGGAGGAAGATTGGCAACTAATGTAAGCTCAGGGCCAATCTTCCTCACCAAAAGAAAAAAGGAGATAAAAGTGATATTGCTTTGATCTTAGAAGGGAATAAATAAAAAAATACAAAATTATCCACCTATTTAATAAAATAAATGAATGCAATAAATCAAAGATATCTTCAAAGAACACTTATTTACATGCTTTAAACTGGTTAGGTAAAAATGGTAAATCAACCCTATGGAATACTATGCAATAGATTTAAAATAACAAGGTCTACTTAAATGTGCTGGCATGAAAGTATGTCTATGTAAGAATGCTAAGAGAGAGAGGGAGACAGAGACAGAGAAAGAGAAAAGTACCTGAACAATATATATGACACGATATGGAGGTATACATATATATATGCATATATATGCACACACATTTAGGCAAATGTTTAGGATCTATGAATGCATACACAGATATATTTATACAGACACATATATGTATATGTTTTTGTAAATGCTTAGAAGAGGACCACTAAGGATGCACACAGAACTGATACCAGTGGTTAAGTCTAGGTAAAGGGAAGGGTAAATGCAAAGGGTAAGAGATTACTAAGGAGAGAATTTCACTTTCTCTTTATTATTTATACATATTATAATGAGAAGGAATCACTTCTATGTTTCTTAAATTACATGCATTATGTCTCCAAAACTGGTAACTGAAATCACCAATGTCACCTGCCTGTTAATCTCTATTTATCAGACAGTGAACATATTCCATATTCTATATATCACATCGCAGCTACAACCAACTGCCGCCTTTCCTGGGGTTTCCTTTAACTTCCTCAGTAACTGGAGATGTAACTTACAAGCATGACCTATTGCCCGCATTTCAAAATCTGAACTTAAGGAAAGAACATCAACATTTACCACATAAGATTTTTCAAATTTTTGATATAATCAGAGAACAAATGCTCTTTTTTTCAAATTTTAATGTATTCCCAAGTAACTGCTACAAACAATAATAGAGTAAGTTACATCTGATCATCACAAAGTAGATAAGTTTTTCAGGGGGTGACTCTTCACTACCCTTATTAAGGTTTTACCCACAAATTTTATAGAAAATAAAAAGACCAGAAAGAACCATCACATGTAATTCAAAACTGATTCCTGTTCCTCCACTTTGTCTTGTACGTCTGAATCACATCTGATAGTTGGCTAGCTGAACATTCTTTTAACTATTCCACAGACAATAATTATCCTTCTTTCTATTCTAAATCTTCTATGCAAACCATATGGCACATTTAGAAATCTTGCAGGCTCTAATTAAAAGTGTCCATTCAAATTAAACAAGGTCAAAAGAGAAACTATATTGGGATCTACCAAATATTTTTAGGGGAACTATATGTAGCGGACAGTGTAACAGTTAAATCTATCTGCAATCTTCATGTAGATTATAACACACAAAAGCTCAGAAAAGAAAGCATCTCACTGGTTGGTCTTCTAATATGCAAAGAAAGCTAAAATGTCAGGGAAGCAAAGAGGTAGGAAAAGAAAGCAGCATCTGCTCGATGATTTTGTGTGCCAGGGCTGTGAACAGCTTAATGTAGACTCAGCGAACATGTCCAACTCTGCTTGTGGTGACCTAGTGTAGGGGACGCTATGATATGCCACCCCGATCCCCTTTAGGAATGAAGGACTCATACTGCAGGTGCCAGGAGTACAGCCTTCAGCTGTCATCCCTCTTCGGGAACTGCCTCTGCTGAAGACAGCCTCTTTATACAAGGAGATGTCTCCTTCTCAGGGCCGCCTACATCCAATGACTGGTGCACGCAGAGCAGAAAAGTCCAGCCCCTGGCCCCAAGTCAGCACAACTCTGAAGGGCCATCTCAGCTTCAGAACTTCCCATGAGATCCGCCGAAGTTTTGGGATGACTGCATCACACCCAATTTTCTCCTTCTGTCCATTCCTGTTTCCCTCCCTTCCTTTCTACAGTTGTTGATTCTAAGGGCACCCCCTAAAATAATTCTTGCACATTAATCTCCACCTCAGAGTCTGCTTCCTGGGAGCCCGTCGTGTGACAAACAGTTTATAAATCAGGCTAGAAATCAAATTTGATACAGAACAATTCACAAGAAAAAACATTTCAAAAAAAGATGGTCAAATGTTAATGTTGGAAATAATTTTTATTTTCATATTTCTGTGGACATTTAGCATATTTCTGAACATGTAACATATTTCTCTGAAACAACACTTTACTACTAGTTTTAAAGAAGGAGTCTATTGGGGGAAACTATTGAATTTTCTCTGTGAGTAAGGCCTTCATGAGGTGAAAGCAAAATATATTTATAATAAAGAGAGACAAAAGTGTAATGAGAAATAGATGTTTATTGAATTCGAGTAAAATTATCCATATTTTACAAAAGTGCTAAGGTCATTAAGGTGGAATCCTGTACTCAGGGACTTGGACAAGCCCCACAGGCATTGCAACTGAAGACAAAACTCAGTAAAAGGGTAACAAATTCTTAACCAAGAAGTACATAAAACAACATCTAGAAAAGGTTATTGTTAGGAGACAAAGTTAAGAAACACTAAAAACCGTAGATTATTTTGATGTGTTTTTTTGAAATAATAACGGCAGATAAATTCCTGGTTAACGGAATCAATAAACATATTTATTACCAATAATGTTGTGTGAGTTTACGTGGAAGACACAAAATATTAACACTTAGCCCCCATCATCAAGAAACTTAAAACGTAGTTTATCAAAACTTCCCTAAGAAGTCTTTTCTTGGAGAGGAAATCAAAACAAAAAACAAAAAAAACTGTGAACACACGTTTAATTAAAGATGTAATTTTTTTAAACCAATTGGAAAGTCACTTAAGGGAAAGATACTTTTCCTCAATTTCATCTCATTATTAATTTACGTTCCAAAGACAAAAGAACTCTATTCTTTTCCTTATTAGAATCACCATTATTTCAACTTACTACAAACACCTGATAATTGCTTTATGTAAATCACTCATTATAAAAGTTCAACTATGATTATAATCAACTCTGAACACAAAACGTTCAAGATTCTCTCAAAAAATTCTTGAAATACGAGTAATAACATTTGGCATAAGTACACAAATTATAGAATAAGGATATTAAAGATTTATTTTAAAAATATATTATTTGAAAGTAAATTTCAACATTTGGTGCCATTTTCTTTCCTTTATTAAAAATCTAATATATCGGGCAGGCCCCATGGCTTAGCGGTTAAGTGCGCGCATTCCGCTGCTGGCGGCCCGGGTTCAGATCCCGGGTGCGCACCGACGCACCGCTTCTCCGGCCATGCTGAGGCCGCGTCCCACATACAGCAACTAGAAGGATGTGTAGCTATGACCTACAACTATCTGCTGGGGCTTTGGGGGAAAAAATAAATAAATAAAATTTAAAAATCTAATATAGAGCTTGACAAATTTAATTGTTCAGAAATATATTTTGAACCCAGAAAAATACTTTAGATTACTTTTAAATATTCTTACATCAAAATGTACATCCAGGGGCTGGCCCAGTGGCGTAGTGGTTAAGTGTGCCCACTCCGCTGCTGGCGGCCCAGGTTCGGATCCCAGGCACGCACCGACTCACCGCTTGTCAAGCCATGCTGTGGCGGCGTCCGATGTAAAGTGGAGGAAGATGGGCATGGATGTTAGCCCAGGGCCAGTCTTTCTCAGCAATAAGAGGAGGATTGGCAGATGTAAGCTCAGGGTTGATCTTCCTCACAAAAAAAAAAAAAAGTACATCCAGTATTCCCATGAATATTTTTACAGAAATTTAATGCACATCTTTCCAACTTAAATCATACACTATCAAAATGTCATCTCAAAAGTAAAATGCTGTATATTTATCAATTTTTGAAATCTTTTCTTTCAAATGGCAGCAACTTGATATTAAAAAGCTACTGTTTATTTCCTCATACCAAACTTAGAAAATTCAAGATCTTAAACATAATTTTTTTTCAATTAATGTGGGGGAAAAAAATGTAGCAACTAGTCCTGAAAACATTTCTAAACAGAAAGGGAGAAACAAATTAGTTTGTAATACAGTGAATACAGTTTAGCATGCTCATTAGCATTTTATCCAAATCTCTTAGAATACTTTATTAAAAGCCCTGCCAACATCTCTAGGGGATGGAGATAATGCGTCTTTTTTTTTTTTGTGAGGAAGATCGGCCCTGAGCTAAGATCTGCCAATCCTCCTCTTTCTGCTGAGGAAGACTGGCCCTAGGCTAACATCCGTGCCCATCTTCCTCCACTTTACACGGGACGCGGCCACAGCATGCCTTGCCAAGCAGTGCGTCGGGGCGCGCTGGGATCCGAACCGAACCAGCGAACCCCGGCCCCCGCAGCGGAGCTGGCACACTTAACTGCTTCGCCACCGGGCCAGCCCGATAACGCGTCTTTTTATAGACTCATTTCCTAAAACGTTAAGGGACAGCAGAAAGGGTTAATTCACTTTCCTTCTACCCTATTCCCACCTTCCCCATAAAATGGAAGACAAGGAGAACCCCAGCTGATAAATTCTTAGGTGATTTCTAGCTCACTAAGATTCTCTTTCTGATGTTGTTGGTAATATTCATTCTAAAATCTACTTACTCTTTCAAATATGTCAGTCAATGAGCTCAATGAGAGAGTAGAGAAGTGAAGAAGACCAAGATTATAGGTTGGATTCCAGGATCAAATCTAAAAAAATTACTCATGAGAAATTATTGTCCAGAGGCCATTTACTATCTTGTACCCTTAAGCAGCCCCTATACACATGTGCATTTTTGATAATAAAAGGAGAAATATGAATAACTTGGTACAATCCATAAGTGAGAAGCGAAGAATTCATTTAACGCATATGCCCTTGTATATCAGCCAGTACTAATATTCCTGTAAAGGGTGACATAGTAGAACCTTCTCTTCAAAAAGAAAAGTAGAAATCAGAATTTAAAAACCTAGAGCTTACACAATCTTCTTAATCTAAGGAAATAGGGTCTTACTCTGTGCTTATGCAAGTTTATCTCATGCATAAACATTTTAAAATCTTTTTATGATTATAAAAGTAACACATTACCATTGTTGACAAAGTTGACATTACAGAAAATAATTTTTAAAAAGGAAATTAAATATCCTATAAAGCCACTATTGAGAGAGGGTCTATATTAACATGTTGGTGTATCTCTTTCTAGTCTCACGGATCTGATCTGTATCTGTATTTCTATCTTCATGAATTTCTTTCCCAGCTTCTATATCTCTATCTACATCCAAGTCTACTTCAATTTCTGCTTTATTTATTATTCAATCTCGCTATATATGCATCCATCTACCAGGTAGTGGGTAAATTCTAAGTCATCCTCCCATTTCCTTGGCTCTTCCTTCAAGATATCCATGCAGGAAACTTTCTCCCTCATTTTTTTTCAAGAAGGGAAAAAAAGGAAAGTTCCTCCATCTCATGCCAATCACCTGTATCTCAACCTAGTGCAGCCCCATCACCAACTAATTATAGTTTCTCAAGTTCATTTCAATCCTGTTCGCAACTCAAGTTATATCTGCTACATTTTCTTTCTAGTATGGAGTTCAAATCATGCTGCATAAATCTGTATTCTGCACTTTTTTTGCTGAATAGTGTATCATAAACATTTTATCATGTTAATATATTTTCAAAGTTACTGCTTAATATTCCATTGTGTTATTTATATTTCTAATGAACTTAATTGTCTAAAAATTCCAGAGCTAAATAAGAGAAAGATCAGAAATAAGGAAGACATTGAATAAAAATGAAGAAGAGGTGGAATAACTATAAAAAGCAGACTCAATACCTCTAAAAAGCAGAGTGTCATGTTATGTTGTCTTATAAAGGTAGATATAATACCTGTGTATAAGTAACATTCATGAATAGGCAAAGTTAAATCAATTCATGCACTGCTTAAGAAGAAAGGAGGGGTGTTTTACATTTGTGCTAGATATTCATTTATTCCACACCACAAGAGGTAATACCTGTCAGTTTTTACTTTCTTTGCTAAACCAAATATAATCTGTACCTATCTCCATCAGAGTGGAAATTCTTTCTCGGTCCTTTGGTTGGGGAAAGCGGCTCCTCTTCCTCAGGGTCACACAAGTCCTGAGAAATGACTCTGCTCTTTGGTCCACAAATCACTCATGTGCAGGGTCCTTAAGGGCCCTCTGCAGGCAGCATCTCTCCCACCCTGTGCCAAGCTTGGGAATGGGATGGACCCTTTTGCCAAGACTGGGAGACTACACCTAGCGGGCACTTCCCTGTGGCTCTGTCACGTCCCTGGGCCTTCTGCAGCCATGGGGCATGAAGCTGTTCTCATGAGAGACCCCAACATGCCCATCTCCTCCCCAAGTCCCCAGCAATTTCTCTCCACTTCTTCCTCAGGCTGCTTCTGCCTCATCCCTCTTTTTATATTTTCCTGAATTTTCTTCACACTCAAGAATCCAGTAAAACTCCTTTCAGGTGTGTAGACTTTCAAAACCTGCAGCATGGCAACCACTTTATGAGGCAGGTGGTACCAAAATGCAGGGAGAGGGGTGCCTAGATGTGGGTGGGGGAGAGCAGATGAGAAGGAATGGGTGGGGAAGCCCTTTTTTACTTTCTTGACTACTGAGGCCATGGCAACAAGAAATGCATTACTGTCTCTAATGTTGCACTACATTATTTCTACTTTCTATAATTTTAATTTAGAAAACTTTCCATCAAATTAAAAAGATTTTGTGCATACACATAAAAATACCTCTAGAAGTCTTGGTTATTCTAAATGACTAATTCCGGGAGATATCAGCATTATCTTGGTATTCCTACAGAATTTTTGTAACCAGAGGTACATTAACTGATTGCTTTATCCAGGGATACATCCCAATCACTCAGAACAGAACTTAAAGACCTCGAATAGTTCATTTGGCTAATATTCCTTAAGTCACTCAGCATACTACCATTTGCCTGTTGTCAAAGATTTAATGAAAAATTCATAGAAGACTGGATTACACTGACGATTTTGGTTATATTGGGCCCTTCTTTATAAACCTAAACAACATAATACTAATAAAACTAAGCTACTTTTGTACCATGCTTTACAACAGTTTCAAATACAGCTTGTTTTGTTACAAATGTTCCTTGAACGACAACTAGCTGATAAGATATTGGTAATTAGGAATTAGGTCAATTTAATGCGTTGGTTCAGATTTGAATTTTTTCCAGCATATTGGTGCTTTGTCCTACTAAGTACCAGCAGCTAAATGTACACTACACAATTGAAATACAGAAAGTGTTGCAGACTACAACGCCTACTCACTCCATAGTCTTCCTCTCAACTTGCGTTGGCCCCATGCTAGCTCTTGGAGGCACATATCCATGCACTTGGTATACCCCGACCTGTCCTCAAAATTCAAAAGCTACGACCCTTCCTTATTCCCGTTCTATCAAGCTACTTTCTCTCTCTCTCTCTCTTTTCTTAAGGTAAAATCTTATAATTACTGCAGAATTTCTTTTTTAGGAATTTAATTTGTTTTTTGAACTGCAGTGTATTTTTGTTAGTCTGGTTGTGTCAGAGCTCTGGTTATAAAGGTGCATTTGTCTTTAGTGTTGTGCCTTTCTTATTTTTAAAGTTGCATTATTTTTAGGGCTGTGATGTTTTTTAGGAACTCATGTTACAGTAGAAAGACCTGTACATTATGCTTTTTCATTCTCTTAGTAAACCTATACAGTAGGTAGGGCTTTTTACAGATGAAGAAACAGAGGCTCAGGGAGCTTCAATGATTCATTCATCAGGATGTGGCAGGTAAATGGCAGCCAGGAGACTGGAGCCTGGGTCCGCTGATTCCTATTCTAGTGCTCTGGACATGACCAGACTTTGCATAATAACTAACTGCATAAATTATTTTATTCATTATGACCCACTTCATAATGTGGCTTCTCTTGTTGCTTTAAATTAGTATTTCAAACTTCGATGCTTATTTGTGTTATGTGTTCATGACTTGTCTGCTTTGCACCCCAGCATTGCACACTGGTCCTGGTGTCTCAGAAGCCAGAGGTTTGCTGGAAAGGAATTATAGATCTGCCTACGCAAAAGAAAAGAAAACACACCTGGTTAAAGTAGGCTTGTGAGTTAATGGATCATGTCGTCACCCACAATGAGGTACATAGGATAAATCATTACAGATTCATCCACGACTATGCACCTCTCTGAATCAGGCACGTTTTGAGGCCTGGAACACAGGAGCAAACATGACACAGCTCCCTGTTCCCTAGCACAAAGCAAAAGAGACCCTTGTGAGAAGTTCCATCGGATAGGTACAGTTTAGGGCAGTGGTTCTTCAACTTTAAGTCATCCAATCTACCTGGAGGATTTGTTTAAACGGATTGCTGGGCCCCACCCCCAGAGTTTCTAGTTATTTAGATCTGGGGTGGGGCCTGAGAATTTGCATTTCTAACAACCTCCTAGATGATGCTGAGGCTGCTGGTTACTTAAGCTCTCTAATCTTTTATCGTCTGTAAAAATGGAGCTTCGTAATAGTGCCTAACCCACAGGATAGTCCTGAGGATTAAAGCAATCGATAGCATAGAGCCTGGTACACAGGGAGAAGTCAATAAATGGTAGCTTTTATTATTATTTTTATTATTATTAAGGGGTTTCAGGAGGATTGTTTCACATTCTCTCTCTCTCTCCTACTTCAGAATATCTGAAATCCCTTTAACCTAAGACAAACTGATAAAAATTAAACAAAACTCTCTGAGAGAGTTTACTTCCAGCAATATTAGGAATTAAATCGGCAATATCCCATCCTTCCCTCATTCTGCTTTTGATAAAGTGAAGACCACTGGAGCTTTAAAAGATGTTGATAAAGGGGAAAGTATTATCCTGAAGAGAACACAGAAGCAACAACAACGAACGAGCTTGAAGTAACAAAGAGAACTCAGAAATTCTCCTGAGGTCTGCCCTATCCCCTCTTACCACACAAAATTTCCATTCAACAAATAGGGTTCCATCTACACTCCACTTGTCTCTATAAAACCCAATGTTATTATAATAGCAACATTATTAAAGAAGAAAATGTTGGACTACTTTTTTCAGTTGAAGGCCTGCTGTTTCAAAATGTAAGCTATGTCCAGTTCTGTTATGTGACAGGCCCCCTGAACATTCCCTCAGCAGGACATGACACATGTTGAAAATAAGGTTATTGAATAAGAAATACAGAAAATAATGATTGATCTCCCATGGAAAACAGCTGCTTCTTGTTAGCAGCTAAACAAACGCCCTCTTTCTGGGTTTTGCAGAAGTCTTAAAACTGTACGGAAGAGAAAAATGCCAACAGAGGCACACACAGTCTGAAAGGAGCACAGCAAAGGCTTTGTACTAAGATAATTTCTTTTAAACTTGAAGCACTTAAAAATCTCTAAACAACAATTAGTATCCAGGAAAGGTGATGCCCACCCTAGGTCAATGAAAAAAAAGGGAATATTTCTTACAGATGGATTCTTCACTACACATATAGGACAAGGTAGGAAAAAAAATCTAAATCTAAAGTTATTTAAACATTAGGTAACACAAGCAAACTAATATAGTATCCATGAGATAAGTTACTCTTTTTTGGTTTCTTGCTAAAGATGTGATGCCCTATTTAAGTACATAAAGAATATAGTTTCTTTGGATCTACTAATATTTCTAAGTTTAAATTACTTTAAATGATGTTTTAGGCTTAAAAAAATCACTTTCTGTTTCTGTGAGCAAAAATGTACATAAAAATAGATGCATATTTTAATTTCAGATGAAATTTAATTACTGTTCCAAGGGGACTATATTAAGTTTCTGTGAGCCTCTGGTCACAATATTTTCACCAACCAATCAATACATAACGTTTTATGTGTGCTTCTGTTTAAAGATACCTTATTTAATATAATTTGAGGGCCATTTTAAACAGTAAAATCATGAACAAAAAACACAAATATGTGAAAAACATGGTGCTAAACAGACTGCAAAAAGAACACTTGTTTACAGTATGAGAGCTAAAACAAAAAGGTGGCGTATTGCCTTGTTTGACCTTGGCTGGGAACGTCTGTGTTGGGTGACTCAGATTTTTAGCCGCTCTGCATATTCCACAAATGACTACTAAAGCACTGTGAGTACTGATTTGGGGGTTACAAATACATTTTAGTGAATAGGTGAATTCACATTATGAAGATTGACTGTATTTTCTTCATCATTTTGAAGATATTGCCATAGTAGACTCTACTATGACAAATTTGTCATTTTAGGTAATCCATCTTTTCTATCTTGCTGCTTTTAGAATTTTCTCTTCATTCTTGATGTTCTGAAGTTTCACTATAATGTAGAGAGGTATGAATTTAATTTTAATTACCTCTACAACAGTTAGTGTTCATTTCCAATCTGAAAATAGGTATCTTTCTCTAATTTTGGAAAACATTTTTCAGCCATTATTTCTTCAAATATTTCTTCTCTATATCTGGGATTCCTAATACGCATATATTGGAACTTCTCAATATAACATCTATATCTCTTAACTCTTCATTCACTTTTTTCATCTCTTCATATCATTTGACTACCTGCTAAATGAAATCTTCAGCACTAGCTTTCAATTCTTAAGCTATATCTATACCTATATCCACAATTTCTATGAGTTTTACATTATAATCCTTTTTTTTTTTGATTCACATCCGTCAGTTTTTGTTTTACTATTTTCTTTGAGTATTTCTTTCTTTTCCTCTTTGAGGATCTTGAACATACTCATTTAAAAGCCATTTATGACTAGTATATTATTTGCTTGTTGATGGAACTAAATGCATCTTCTAACTAGATGAGTTTTTTAGTTCTTTTCCTTAACATTGATTTTTCCTATGTGCTTTAGCATTTTAGCTGGCAACTTCAATTTGCATGAAAGCATTTTTCTTTCTTTGCTGTCTCTCTGAGTTCATTCCTCTCCATTTATCGTTTTTCCAGTCACCCACACTTAGACTCTCCAGAACAGGTAGTGCATTAGGGAAGATGCTTTCCTAGAATAGGGCTATCGTAGATAGAGTCTCTGAAAAAGCAGCTGGCTTGGCCTAGTTCTGACTCCTTCTCACCATCTGAGGTATGCAAATCAGAACAAGTTGGCTTGAGTCAGTCTCCTTTCAAAGGTGGGAAATTCTGTCGTAGACCTTGGTTTCCTGCCATAACTCTGGCATTGACACCCTGTCATGGGTTGAATAGTATCCTCCTAAAATTTACATGTTGGAGTCCTAACCCTCAGTATCTCAGAATGTGATCTTGTTTGGAAATAGGGTTGTTGCAGACGTAATTAGTAAAGATGAGGTCATACTGGAGTAGGCTCTAATCCAATATGACCAGTATCTTTACAAAAAGAATGCCATATAAAAGGCCGGCCTGGTGGCATAGCAGTTAAGTTTGAGTGTTCCGCTTCGGCGGCCTGGGGCTCATGGGTTCGGATCCCGGGCGCAGACCTACACCCCACTCATCAAGCCATGCTGTGGTGGCGTCCCATATACAAAATAGAGGAGGATGGGCACGGATGTTAGCTCAGGGCTAATCTTCCTCAGCAAAAAGAGGAAGACTGGCAACATATGTTAGCTCAGGGCTGATCTTCCTCACCAAAATAAAGAATGCCATGTGAGGAGAAAGACATTCACACAGGGAGAACGTCATGTGATGATAAAGGCAGAGAATGGCGTGATGCTTCTACAAGCCAACGAACACCGCAGATTGCCAGCAAAGCATGATAAGCTAGGAGAGGCCTGGAGCAGATCCTTCCGTAGCACCTTCAGAGGGAGTATGGCCCTGCTGGCACTTTAATCTCAGACTGCTAGCCATCAGAACTTTGACACAATAAATTTCTGTTGTTTAAACCACCCAGTTTGTGCTACTTTGTTATGGCAGCCCTAGCAAACTAGTAAACTCACCATTGGGTTATTTCAGTCTCTGTTTTAAGTCCAATTCCCAGTGCCTTATCTGTTTGCAGACTTGGAGCCCCAAAGGTCTGACTTTAGTCAATCCAACCACACTTACAACTCTATGATTCTGTGTCTTTTTTGTTATATGGAAGTTTATGTTTTTTTATTTTTATTTGTTTAGTTAGGCTATTCTTACTTAATTTTAAAAATATATTTTATTTACCACTATCATATCTCTGGAGATGATGAAGGAGTTTAATATGGGAACTCACCATAACATCTTTTCCAAAAATCTCTATTTTCTAAGTATTCTATAAGAAACATATCTTCTTTTTTATAATAGGAATGGACATTTCAAGAGTAAGAGATATAACAAAGTATACTCTGATCCATGGTTTTAAGAATATTTTACAAAGCAAAGAAAAAATTATGAAGGAAAGAAAAGAGAGAGAGAAAATGAGGAAACAAAGAAAATAAGGTACTATTCCTCCCCAAACCATCAATCAAGATTCCTCTAGACAGACTCAAAGGAGCACGTAAGATGAAAAACTCAATAATCAAAATCTATTGTCATTTCTATTTGCCTTCGATTAATATTAACATTCCTCTGATCCACTGTTCTAGACTCAATGGTTCCCTTAATTCCTCCACTGGCCAGCTTTCATCCATAAGTCTGTTTGGAGAAAAAAAATTATACAACATTAAATCAGGTCCCTTAAGAACTGGGTGTGGGTGGTGCCACACTTCTCAGGTCTTCTGGGAAGCTGGGCATGATGACATACTTTGCTACATAGAGATGAACATCCATATACATTTGTGCTATTTTCACTGATGAACAGCTTGAGAAAGATTCATTAATAAAATCTTTCAATGATTCCAGATTGAGAGTGTCTGCAAACATCAGCCATGACCCAGAAACAAATCAAAGCAGCCGAGAGATTTTTAAATAGACTTTCACTCAGTTTGGAACATGCATTAAAAAGTATCCCATAAACCTGGGGTATAGGTCATACTTATAAAAAATAGACAATAATTACAAAAAGTATATGCAATGGAATGGACTCTCACCAAATTCTTATCAAATGTTTACTGTATTTATTAAAGGAAGCATTTTTGAGATGCTAGCTAACACACTTTCAACCTAAATTCTTCGTTGGAGGGATTATAAATATCTTTGCACAATATGTATATGGAGGCAGGTGGCATTGTGGAAAGAGTGTTAGCTTTGAAGTAAAAAAAAAAAAAAGGCTGGTTCCACCATTCACTGATCATGAGTAAATCTTTTAATCTTTCTAAGCCCCATTTTCCTCACAACTGGAAATAAGAACAATAATACCTTCTACTTATATGGTAGATTATGCAAATTACAAAGTGTTATTTAACAATAAATGTTTATTCACTTTATTATAAAAATTTAAAGGGAAAACAACTGAAAACAAAAATAACATCCAGCATAGATTAATGATCTCCTTGAAGAGTAAAGACACATTGTGGCATTGTTATTTCAACTTGTGAAAGGGTGTGAACGTGCCAGTCGGAACGTCCAGGAGACTCCGGTGAGTGGATTGGGTTCAGAGAGCCTGGCCCTGATCTTTCTGCTTCATGTTCTGAGTCTCAGCATGGCGGATGCAGGGGTTTGAGTGTATTGGTTCACATAGAGGGCCTGAGAGACCAAGGGCAGATAAGTTCAAATGAATTCCTATTTATGGATATATTAGTAGCTTTAACACCTGGACTGTTCTTCTTCACAATGAATGGTGTGCCTGGGAAGTAGCTCTACTCAGGAAACCAAATTATAGATGAGAAGCTGGCCTTGCCGATCTGAACAAAGGAAGACACATGCTTTTAACAATTAGTGCCCTCAAGATCAACAGGCCCAGTGAAAAAGCCATCCTCTAGTATACATTATTTTTCTTTTTAAGCAGGATGTGCAGAAAAGCAGCCTCTTCCTTGGGCAGAGTCAGAAACATTCCATTAGCCAACATCTGTTGTCTGTGATCCAGCAGCGTGCTGGGCCCTGGGTAGATATGAAGATGCACGACAAGGGGGCTAGCCTCAAGGAGCTTTGTGTCTAATAAGACAAACGTGCAAACCACTGACTACAATAAGATAAGATGAAGCGGGTCTTGTGTGAATTTTGTGTGCGTGAGGTGAGTGGTGTAAAAGAAAGGGAAGCAAGCGAACGTTTTTTGGGCACTTAGGTCGGATGAATGATGTAGATGTAACCCACATATCAGCTACGGTCACCTTGCTCTCTAAGATTCTAGAGAAGATTGGCTCCAATGCTCCTGTTGCTGTAGCGGGCCCTCAGTTGACAGGGTCAGCGGATAACCTGGGAAAGCACAGACTTGCTCATGCGAGGCCAAGAAGTCCTGCCCCTACCATAGGGCTAAGAGAGAGTAGTATGAATGTCCTGCTACTCTGGTGCTTTCATTCATTATAAGTTATAAATCACACATATTTATTTTATGGTATGTAATGCTTTTATGATGTTTTAATACTTACAACTATAAAATTTTAATTATGTAAGTATCCCTCCACCCTTTATTCTCCAAACTGTCCTAGTTTGGGCAATAAATGTAATGATTATCTTACTATAACCCCCATACTCACCTGGCCCAGTGTCCTGGGTCAGCCATCTACAGGGGCACTGCTGGAATCATTGCAACTATCCTTGAAGTCCCATCCGGCGATGGGACCCAGAATTTTTTCTACTGATGTTTAAGTGGAGTACACAATTGCCAACGAATGCCTCAAACCTCAGCCAGGACCAGAAGAGATTTCGATCCTTAAGCAGGCCCAGAAACTGCCAGTGGCTACCTGGGCAGGCTTAATCCACCATCTCATGAACCTCACTATAAAAAGGTAAGATTTTATGCCATTAAATCTCCAAAATTATTTTATCATGATCATATTTCATATTGCCTATTTGACAGAGAGGAAGAAAATATGGATTATATTTCCTAAACCAAATTTTGTTACACATTAATCAAAAATATGTTTTATGTATAAATTTATTTATATAATAAATGTTATAAAACAAACATATATTTAGTAACACTCAATAAATTGCCTCATTAATAAGTATAAGCTCATTAAATCAGGACATTCTTAGAAAATTTGGTAATGTCTTCATTAATGTAAAAAAAAATTAATGCCTGGAGTAAGTGGTTCCAAATTATGAATCATTTGATGGATCCTCCTAAATGATCCTAAATTATTCTTCTTTAGCTTTAGCAAAAGAATAACAACCCAGATAGGAAAATAAATCTCCAAATCATCCTGAAAAGGTGTCATTAACCTGAAAGGGAGCATTTCTGTCTCCCTTAAAACTAAAATTAGCATACACTGAGCAAAAAAAAATTTTTTTTAAAGATATTGCAGATGTGGTGATAGAGAATACCATCAATATAGCAAGCGAGAGAGTCCTGCACAGTATAACTCGCAAAGTCCAGGCCCTGCTTGGCATATAGCAACATCATATAAGTTTGTGTCTGAAATATAACAGTTACAATAACAACCCAGGAGCAATATCCAAAAAAGCAAACAGACACATCAAAGTGAAAAACTGGTCTTGTAATTATTACCTTTCATGGAGAGGCAGGAGAGCACACTGCTTTCTATGAATAAAATAAGTAATTCTTCCAAGGAAACTAGGTGGTCTCTGCAGGGCAGGGAGAACCGTCGTTGGCTGACTTGTACCCAGGAGCCAGGATGTCAATTTACCTCGTTTGGTTCTCCTTGTCTCCTGCAGCATTAGGTGATTATTCGGGATGAAGCAACGAGGACAGCCAGTGAAAGCCGGAGGAGAGAGAATTTCAACTATGACATGTTTGCAACGTTGTCCTATATCTGGCCTAACAGTCTTTGGGAATTTAAAATAATTTTGGATAAATTATCAGAACTCTAAAATAAATAGATTCAGGAGTTAGACATAGGTGATTTAGAAACTAATAAAAATACATTATATAATGTTAATTTTTTTTTTTTTTTGCAAGGCAAGACTCACCCTATGCTAACATCTGTTGCCAATCTTCCTCCACCCCTGGGCCCCCAAAGCCCTAATACATAGCTATGTATAGTTGTAAGTTGTTCTAGTTCTTCTATGTGAGCTGCTGCCACAGCATGGCTACCGACAGACGAACGGTGTGGTTCCCGGCTCAGTAACCAAACCCGGGCTGCCAAAGTGGAGTGTGCTGAACTTTAATTGCTAGGCCAGCAGGGCTGGCTCAACATATAATGTTAATTCTAATTCTGTCATTCCAAATCTTAATCCCTGATTCAAAATGGCTTTCATGACTTACTTGACATACTAAGAACTATGTTGCCAAATTTAATGGCAAAAGTATTCAAAAATGGTGTCTGATGTCTCAGTTGTATAATAAAGAATGAACATTGACTAAACTTCCCCTTATTTGTGTAGTATACAAGAATGACTAGTAGTAAGTATATGAAGTCTGTTTCTGATTGTGTAGTTGTCGTTAAATCCACTACAAGGGCTAGTAGTCTGATAACCATGGCTTTGATTTTCTTTCATTGTAGTTAATAACAAATAAAAATTTGCTTGCATGTTTTGAATTTAATAAGTTTATATTTTTATCAAATATTTTTGGTTTGAATCTTTTTACTGGATGTAAAATATGGTAAGGTATAAGGAAATGCCATTTTGAAAACATTTTGTTTTTATTACAAAATATTACATGCTCAAGGTAAAAAAAATGTGAACAGTACAGAGAAAAAACTATTGAAAATAAAAGTCTTTCTCCCTTTTTGGCACCCTCTCATATCCTCCCAGACTCTGAAGTCATACTCTTAATGATTTGCTGTAAATTCATCCAGATATTTTCAATACCAGTTCTAACACACACACACACACACACACACACACACACACACACACTCAAGGGTTAATACAGTGTGGACAACTTTTCATTGTAACACAGGTAACTGTCACATTCTTTTTGATGATTACCTCACGTTTTAATTTGCTAATATCTTTTATTAAGGCAAGAAAGTCTAGGTAAGTAATTACTCTTGTAAACAGGTCTGGGGCTCAAAGGACACCCTCCTAGATAGAGGAATCAATAAAAAAGACAATTACACGTGATTAATTTGCTCATTGTTGTCCTTTCTGTGAACACTGTGTGGGCAGAGGCTCTGGCTTTTTTGTTTTATAAAGTATAGTCAATAAGCCAACACTGTGAGCATGATGTCATCTGTAATACATTTGTGTTTTAACAAGCTGAGGGGTATTTTTATTTTAATCAACTTTATTTTTATTTAATCTCTCTTCTCATACAGAATCACTGAGAAATGTTGGCATTTGCAATGAACTACATATTTGAAGAAATGAATACAAGTCTGTACTTTGAAAATAAGAACAAAATGCAATTTTGTTTGTTAAATTATTCTAAATAGCAATCTAAGTGAATTTTTGAATAATCGAGCTTCCTGTCCCTTCAGCTAGTCTTTTAATATTAAACAACCCCACTAACATTTTGCAGATAATCACGCCTAAAGTAGTGCTTCGAATTGGGCTGTTAATGAGAGTGCCGGCAGATCTGAGCTTCTCGCAAAATCTATTATGGATTGTTTTAAAACTTTATTAAGAGTACATCAGATGGCTTCATAAAATACAGGGATGTTTCAATACAGAATCTGACTTTTATTAGTCCTCTCATGAAAAACGGCATCAGTTTGATTCGAGATGGCAATAAAAAATATATAGCCTGTTCTAGGGAACTCTATTTTCCCAGATCTTGAAATTTTTGATTAGTAGGCAAAGAATTTATATCACATAGCAGGCAAGGTAATGGACATAATGAGATTTACCTTCCCGAACAGTTCCATTGAAAGTCAAATCTCTACAGCCTGGCAGATATGGTATTCCTCCTAATATTTCTTATAATCATATTCAAGCATTATATATACTCTTTTGTCGTGCTTAAGATCAAGAATGAGATGACCCAGTTACAGATGGTTCATAGCTAAGTTTGCTAAAAAAATACCAGAAAATGTTTGAGATTTCCACACTATCTTTAAGACATCTGAAAAAAATGGAAGTTAATGCCATATTATAATTTAGAATATGTTCGATCCAAACAATTTTAAAACCCTCTCTTTTCTTTTACAACATAATTACAATATTCTATGTGTTATGACAAAGATTCATAAGCTTTTAGGTTTATATACTGAACACATGCCTCTGACTTTGATAACACCTCCTCCTCCATCCTATTCCAGTCTAAAAGTACATTTCCTCTTTCAAAGAAAATTATTGTGATTTTTTGAGGCAAAACATAGTCGTTTTAAGTCTATTTTAAAGAAATGCATAAACTTAAACATAGGAACTCAGAGAGCAGAAATTAATTATGTTTTCTAGGAGTGTCCTAAAAAAAATATTTGCCAGTTTATAGACTAATTTTTCTATTAAATTTTAATATAAAATTTGTATTATGCTGTGTCATGAAAATAGTTCCTTAATACACAAGAAGTGTCATGCTTCCTTAAAACCTTACTAAACCCTATCTCTTCCGATGACTTTACTCTGATCTATTTTCTAACCATTCATCCCTTCATCTAACATTCATTAAACATCTACTATATGCCAGGCCCTGTGCAAAGCATTCATAAGGGCTACTAGAGAATTACAACAGCATTCTTATCTTTAAGGTATTCACGGTCTGGTGGGAGAGACAGACAATTTAACAAATAAATACAACACATCATATGAAGTTCTAATAGAAGGTTGACCAAAGGGCTAAGGAATCACAGAGAAACAAAGGAACTAAATGTTCACTAGATTCTTGGGACAATTGAATCCAGGAAAGTTCCGAGAGAACATGAGCATGGGCTGAGTGTATTCCCTCCATCCCTACTTCCCCACCTCCAGTCTGCCATTAGGCCTCTTTCCCATCATTCTATCTCTTCCCCTTTTAGTGGAAATACTATATAATCATTAGGGAGCTTATCCACAGCAAATTTTTCTACTGCTTGACCACATTTTTTTTTAAATGGGACTTTGGGGAATATGATACTTCCTGATGAAGTTATAATCAGATTATTAATAACTTCAGAAGAAGGAGAAATTACATTTCTACCTAGCCTTACCTTTAAGGTCTATCCCAGTATGCAGTAGTAGGATATAATTTGAATATCACTCTTCTGATTAAGTCTTACCCCTTTGTCTAGGCTCTAGGTTCAATGGGATTTAGGAAGATACTAACAAGTCATCAATTGTTTCATAGTATCAAAAACTTCCACATTTGCAAATATCTTAATATTTACATATCCTTTTCACTGACACATTTTCATTTGATTTAAAAAAAAAAAATCCCATGAGTTTGGTAGCACAGATATTATTATCCCCATTTTAGAGACGAGAACACTGAAATTCTACAAGTACAGTGCCAGAGACCGGACTAGACTTTTTAGCTTTTTTTCTATCTCCTCATGATACCTTTCATTCACTTGCCCAAATTAAATTAGTTCTAGGACCAATCACTATTATAAAAACAGTGTCTGAAAATCCTAGCCAATATTTTCTTTTTCAGGTAACAGGGTGACTTTCATAGTAAACCCAGGCTCAGTCTTCTCCAATCCACACTGTGGAATTAATCTACACTACCCCTCTCCTCATCCATATAAAGCTGCATACAATCTAACTCCAGTCTGTTGAACACTTAGCTGATGAAGCACCATTTCTTACTTTGCCTTCTATTCAGGTGCTGTTTCTTTGGACATAGCACCCTTGTCTCTCTGCCTTTCAAACTCTTCCAATCTTTTATAGATTGGATCCATGCTAATCCTCCTTGAAGCCTGACTCGCTCACTTGATCTCACCATTTATTCATCAACTCTCTCTCTGTTTTAAAAAATAGATTTTATCATTATTATTCAGGTATGGTGAGGACAACTGATCAGGAGATGACTGTCATTGAAAAGACAGTTTGTTACTCACAGATCCAAAGAGGAAGAGGCACACCACATGACAGGGGGCCACACAGGGAAGCACCAGGGTCCATCAGGAGCCAGAAGGAGTGAACGTTAAACATGGGCAAGAGCCTTCTCTATTGTGGTTTATGCAAGAGGAAATAGGCTAGGCAGTGTAGGCAGGTTTACGATTGGCTAGTTTGAATAATTCAGTGGGCTCTGGAGTGTAGAGGCTGCCCCTAGTTGTCTGGTACCCGGGAGGACTGAGGCAAGGAAATAGTGAGCCAGAGTGTAACTGGCCCGATAAAGGGGGTGGTTGGGGCATGGGCTCTGGATTGGCAGGTTTACATATGAAGGATGAGCTTACAGGTGAGTCCTTCACTATCTCTTGGAATTGGCTAGCCCTGAGAAGGAGGGTCTCTCCAGGGTTAGCAAGGTCTGCATGTCAAAGCACCAAAAATACAGAAAATAAAAAGGCATAAATAATAAACCCTCTTTTCTCTTGGCATTTATATTCTTCCACATATTCTTTTCCTTTTTTTCAAATTATTTAAACTAAAAGAAAAAAACAGTTCTCCCATTTCTCCCACCTCTATCACCACTTGCCTCTTGCAATCACCAATCTGTTCTCTATATCTATGAGCTTGGTTTTTGTTTTTTTTTCCAGATTCCATATATTAAAAAGATCATATAGTATTCATCTTTCTCTGTCTCACTTATTTCATTTAACATAATGCCCTCAAAGTCTATCCATGTTGTCACAAATGGCAGGATTTTATTCTTTGTTATAGCTGAATAAAATTCCCTTGTATATAAATACCACACTTTTCTTATCTATTCACGCATCGATGGATACTTAGGTTGTTTCCATATCTTGGCTATCGTAAACAATGTTGCTATGAACACAGAGGTGCATATATCTTTTTGAATTAGTGTTTTCATTTTCTTCAGTAGAGGTAGAATTGCTGGGTCATATGGTAGTTTTATTTTTAATTTTATGAAGAACCTCCATATTGTTTTCCATAGTGGCTGCAGCAATTTGCATTCTCAACAACAGTGCACAAGGGTTCTCTTTTCTTCACATCTTCACCAATACTTCTGATTTCTTGTCTTTTTGATAATAGCCATTATAACAGGTATGAGGTGGTATCTCTCTGTGGTTTTGATTCACATTTCTCTGATCATTGGCGATGTTGAGCATATTTTCATATACCTGGCCCTCTGTATGTCTTCTTTGGAAAAATGTCTATTCAGATCTTCTGCCCATTTTTTAATCAGATTGGTTTTTTTTTTTTGCTATTGAGTTGTATGAGTTCTTTATATATTTTGGATATTAACCCATTATCAGATAAATGATTTGCAATTATTTTCTCCCATTCAGTAGGTTGTCTTTTCATTTTGTTGATAGTTTGCTCTGCAGAATCTTTTTAGTTTGATGTGGTCCCACTTGTTTATTTTTGCTTTTGTTGCTTTTGCTTTTGGTGTTAGATTCAAAAACTCATCACCAAGATCTATGTCAAGGAGCTTACCACCTATGTTTTCTTCTAGGAGGTTTATGGTTTTAGGTCTTATGTTCAAGTCTTTAATCCATTTTGGGTTAATTCTTGTGTATGGTGTAAGACAGTGGTCCAATTTTATTCTTTTGCATGTGCCTGTCCAATTTTCCCAACACTATTTATTGAAGAGACCATCCTTTCCCCACTATATATTCTTGGCCCCTTTGTTGTAAATTAATTGACCACATAAGTGTGGGCTTATTTCTGGGCTTTCTATTATGTTCTATTGATCTATGTGTCTGTTTTCATGCTAACACCATACTGTTTATTTACTAGAGCTTTGTAATAGAGTTTGAAGTCAGGGAGCATTATGTATCCAGCTTTGTTCTTCTTTTTTAAGATTGCTCTGGCTATTCAGGGTCTTTTGTGGTTCCACACAAATTTTAGGATTGTTTGTTCTATTTCTGTGAAAAATACCATTGGAATTTTGATAAAGATTGTACTGAATCTGTAGGTTGCTTTGGGTAGTATGGGCCTGGGGACACCCCTTGATTGCCTGGCTCTGGTGGCCAGAGGGGCTTGCATTCCTGGGTCCCACAGGACTGTGGCAATCAGGTAGATGATTCTTGGCAGTCTACCAACCTCAGAGCACTGCACAGATAGACAGTGGACTGAGGCACACCCCCCCAGTCTTTCTGTGAAGGAGGTCACTTTGCTTGTCCTGGAGATTCAAACAAGGGGTCAGGCCTCAGGTTTGGCACACATTTAGTGGCCTACAGAACTGCTCTCAAGAAATGTAGAATGTGGATGCCATCTTGGCACTCTCCCTCTTCCTTGCTCCAGCTCTCTAGCATCTCTCAGAAAGAAGCTTATATCTCACCCGGAGCCTCGATTTTTGTGAATGCCAGGCAGGAGACACCTCCAGATCGCCTAGCTTTGGTGGCCACTGGGGCTTGCACTTGTGGCCCCTCAGGACTGTAACTATTTGCATACTTTTAAAAGCTGCTGCCTGGGGGTCTAGCTTCCAACCAGCCTGAATCTAGGTGCTGAGAGCCTCCCCTTTGGGACATTCTCAACTACTGGGAGCTATTAAAAATATAATAGGCTGCTTAGACAAGCACAGAGGTTTGAGAGATGACCAAGAGCTGGGGCAGAGTTGAAAGAAAAGGTTCATCTCCTACACGAGGCCGCTCCTTTAAGACTGGGAAAAGTAGTTGTTTCTACGACTAGAAACCAACACAGAGAGTCAAGCAAAATGAAGAAATAGAGGAGTATGTTATAAATGAAAAAAATGAGATTAAACCTCAGAAAAAAACGTTAATGAACAGAGATAAGTAATTTACCTGATAAAGGGTTCAAAATAATGGTCATAAAGATGCTCACCAAACTGGGGTGAAGAACAGATGAACAGAGTGAAAATTTCAACAAAGAGATGGAAAATATACTAAAGTACCAAATAGAAGTCACTGAGCTGAAGAATACAATAACTGCACTGAAAAAAGACACTAGAGGGCTTCAACAGCAGACTATATGAAGCAGAAAGAAGGATCAGTCAACTTGAAGACAAGGCAATAGAACTCACCTGATCAGAGTAGCAAAAAAGAAAAAAGAATGAAAAAAAGTGAAGGTAGCTTAACGGTCTTATGGGACAACATCAAACAGACTAACATTCACATTCTAGGGCTCCCAGGAGGAGAATAGAGAGAGAAAAGGGCAGAAATATTTTTTGAAGATATAATGGCTGAAAATTTCCCTAACTTGGGGAAGGAAACAGACATCCAGATCCAAAAAGCCTAGAGAGTTCCAAATAAGATGAACCCAAAGAGTCTCACACCAAGACACATTATAATTAAAATATCAAAAGTTAAAGACAAGGAGAGAATATTAAAAGAAGCAAGAGAAAAACAACTTGTTACATACAAGGAAACTCCCATAAGACTATCAGCAGATTTTTCAGTACAAACTTTGCAGGCCAGAAGGGAGTAGCGTGATATATACAAAGTGCTGAAAGAATTAAACTTCCAAACAAGAATACTTTACCCAGGAAAGTGATCATTCAGAATTGAAGGAGAGATAAAGAATTTTCCAGGCAAGTAAAAGCTAAAGGAGTTCATCACCACTAAACTGACCTTACAAGAAATGTTAAGAAGACTTCTTTAAGCTGAAAAGAAAGGGTGCTAATTAGTATCAAGAACACATATTAAAGAATAACTCTCATTGGAAAAGTAAATATATGGTAAAGGTAGTGGATTAATTACTTATAAAGCTAGTATGAATGTTAAAAGACAAAAGTAGTAAAAATAACTGATTACAATAATTAGTAATGTTGAGCTTTACAATCGGATCAAACTTAAGTTGTTATAAATTTAAAATAGACGGTTACAGATATAAGTTGTTATATGTAAGCCTCATGGTAACCACAAAGCAAAAACATATAGTAAATATAGAAAAGAGAAAGAGAAAAAAATATGAGCATACCACTAAAGAAATTCATCAAACCACAAAGAGAGCAAGAGAACAAGAAAGTAACAGAGAGAAACTACAAAAACAGCTAGAAAACAATTAACAAAATGGCAAAAAAGCACATACCTAGCAATAATTATTTTAAGTGTAAATGGACTAAATTCTCCAATCAAAAGACATAGAGTAGCTGAATGGATTAAAAAACACAACCCATCTATATGCTGCCTACAAGAGACACACTTCAGTTGTACAGACACACACAACCTGAAAATGAGGGGATGGAGAAAGGTATCCCATGCAAATGGAACTCAAAAGAAAGCTGGAGTAGCTATACTTATAGTAGATGAAACAGACTTTAAAACAAAGACTGTAATAAGAGACAAAGAAAGGCATTACATAATGATAAAGGGGTGAATCCAGCAAGAGGATTTAACATTTGTAAATATTTATGCACTCAACATAAGAGCACCTAAATATATAAAGCAAATATTAACAGACCTACAGGCAGAAATAGATAGCAATATAATAATAGTAGAGGACTTTAATACTCCACTTATATCAATGGGTAGATCATCCAGAATGAAAATCCATGAGGAAACATTGGCCTTAAATGACATGTTAGACTAGATGGACTTAGATATTTATAGAATATTCCATCCAAAAGCAACAGGATACACATTCTTCTCAAGTGCACATAGAACATTTTCCTAGATAGATCATATGTTAGGTCACAAAACAAATTTTAATAAATTGAAGAGATTGAAATCATGTCAAGCATCTTTTCTGACCACAATGGTATGAAACTAGAAATTAATTACATGAAGAAAACTGGAAAATTCACAAATATGTAGGGATTAAACAACATGCTACTGAACAAACAATGAGTCAAAGAGAAATCAAAAGAGAAATAAAAAAATAGCGGCCAGCCCGGTGGTTTAGTGGTTAAGTTCACACACTCTGCTTCAGGGGCCCGGGGTTCACAGGTTCAGATCCTGGGCACGGACCTAAATACTGCTCATCAAGCCATGCCATGGTGGCATCCCACATACAAAACAGAGAAAAATGAGCACAGATGTTAGCTCAGGGCCGATCTTCATCACCAAAATATAATAATAATAATAATTTGAGACAAATGAAAATGGAAATGTAACATACCAAAATTTATGGTATGCAGCAAAAGTAGTTCTAAGAGAGAAGTTCACAGTAATAAATGCCTACCTCAAGAAACAAGAAAAGTCTCAAATAAACAATCTAACTTTACACCTCAAGGAACTAGAAAAAAAAGAACAAATGAAGCCCAAAGTTAGTAGAAGAAAGGAAATAACAAAGATTAGAGCAGAAATAATTGAAATAGAGACTAAAAAGACAATAGAAAAGATGAATGAAAGTAAGAGCTGGTTCTTTGAAAAGATAAACAAAATTGACAAATCTTTAACTAGACCTACCTAGAAAAAAAGGGGGAAGACTCAAATAAAATCAGAAATGAAAAAAGAGATGTTATGACTGATACCACAGAAATACAAAGGATCATAAGAGACTACTATGAACAACTATATGCTAATGAATTGGACAACCGAGAAGAAATGGATAAATTCCTGGAAACATACAATCCTCCAAGACCGAATCATGATGAAATATAAAATATGAACACATCAATTACTAGCAAGGAGATTGAATCAGTAATCAAAAACCTCCCAACAGACAAAAGCCCAGTACCAGATGGCTTCACTGGTGAATTCTACCAAACATTCAAAGAGGAATTAATACCAATCCTTCTCAAACTCTTCCAAAAAGGAGAAGAGGAGGGAACTCTTCCAAACTCATTTTACAAGGCCAGCATCACCCTGATACCAAAACCAGACAAGGATGCCACAAAAAAAGAAAATTACACATCCATAAGCCAGATGAACACAGATGCAAAATCCTCAACTAAATATTAACAAACTGAATTCAACAGTACCTTCAAAGGATCATAGACCATGATCAAGTGAGATTTATTCCAGGGATGTAAGGATAGCTCAAAATCCACAAATCAGTCAATGTGATATACCATATTAACAAAATGAAGGAAAAAAACCATATGATCATCTCAATAGATGCAAGGAAAGCATTTGAGAAGATTCAACACCCATTTCTGATTAAAAAAAAAAACTCTCAACAAAGTGTGTATAGAGGGAACATACCTCAACATAATAAAAAGCATATATGACAAGTCCACAGCTAACATCATACTCAATGGTGAAAAGCTGAAAACTTTTCCTCTAAGATCAGGAACAAGCCAAGTATGTTTACACTTTCCATTTTTATTCAGCATAGTAGTGGAAGTCCTAGCCACAGCAATTAGGCAAGAAAAAGAAATAAAAGGCATCCAAATTAGAAAGGAAGCAGTAAAACTATCATTATTTGCTGATGGCTTGATATTATAGACAGAAAATCCTAAACACTCCATCAAAAAACTGTTAGAACTAATAAACGAATTCACTAAAGTTGCAGGATACAAAATCAATAAACAAAAATCTGTTGCATTTCTTTACACTAATAATGAACTATCAGAAAGAGAAAGTAAGAATACAATACCATTTACAATTACATCAGAAAGAATAAAACATCTAGTGATAAATTTAACCAGGGAGGTGAAAGACTTGTATATTAAAAACTATAACACATTAATGAAAGAAACTGTAGACACAAATAAATGGAAAGATATTCTGTGCTCATGGATTGGAAGAATTAATATTGTTAATATGTCCTAGCCAATGTTTTTTAATATCCTTAGGAAGTAATACACCTTGCACTCTACGAAAAGTATTAGAATTACTTAATTTTTCTTAGTCATACATATATTTTACGTACATGTTAGTATTTGACTCATGCTTTTAAATATTTAATGGCAAAATCATAGCATGAGAATTCTTATTTTCTGATTTCAATTTAAAAAATTTTATTGAGTAGTTCCATGATTTTTCAGCTGAATAAACACTGAAATATCTAGTCTTGGACTGCAGTGTGTGTGTGTGTGTGTGTGTGTGTATGTGTGGCAGGTTGAGGGGCTGCTTAGAGATTACCAAATATAATAATAATTATAATAGCAATATACTAAGAGATCAACTATAAGGTTTTTATAACAATGAGTTAGAAAATAGTTTTCTCTTAATAGATCAACGAGGAAAGAGAAAGTCTGTGTGAGTATGAAGTTGTCAGAGTATAGTGATAGCTGAAGAAGAATTTACACAACACTGTCTATCAGAAAACCATTTCTTCCACAGAAAGTTGTGTTGAAGTCTACCAAGCCTCATTAAGAATAGCGAGTTATCCAAAGGTAAACCACAACCCAAGATCCCAACTGATCTGGGGACACTTGATTAAGATCAGACAAAATGAAGTAAACTATAATCTTGACAGCTGAGCATCAGAACTGGCAAAGAGAGAAGACCTATAGCAATGCAGAGGGGCCCTATGTAATAAAGAAACTGTTGACTATAATCTTTCCATCTCTAACCTTCCATTAGGCAGGTATACCCAAGCAAGGCTGAGATGTCATCTGGGAAGTGCTGGCTAGCTGCCTGTTGAGACTTTTCTCAGGGTGACACTGATATGATGAATATCCCATAATCCAAAGACAGGCACTGTCCTTGTCTCTCCATTCTATTGCCTTAGTGCAGGTAATATGTAAAATCAGAAAATAACATAATAGTTTACACAACAGTTTATGCAGCATGATTATAATTAGCCAAATCGAACTCAGAAAAGTTGTTTGTTGAGCACAGAAACTGCATCAGTCAGCTTTTGTTGTAATAAAAAACAACCATAAACCTCAGGGGTGTATAATCATGAATACCTTTTCCTCTCTTGGGGGTCCACAGGTTGGGGGTGGCTCTATTCAGCTCTGTACCTCATTCTGGGACCCAGATGAAAAAGTATCCCCTGTCTGGGACTTGCTTTCTTCATGATGGAGGGCAGAGATGCAAGAGCTCATGCTGAACTACACCTTCACATTGAAAACTTTTGTCCAGAATTCGTGCTGTATCACTTCCACTAATACGTTACTGGCCCATGCAAGTCACATGACCAAGTTGGCAACGGGTGGGGGAAATATCTTTGCCTCCTGGGGAGTACCCAGTCTACACGACAAAAGACATGTATTTATAATCCTCTTACAGGCTGGGGCGAGCATAGTTGGGAACTGTTTTGATTGTTGATTCATTACCTCCCAGCTCCAAATTCACTTTTTGCCCCCTCTCTGAAAGTGGATCTGGGCCTTTTAAATTACTTTCCTTTCTCAGCAGGGGTGACATTAAGCCTTGTCAGTAGTGGGCACTGGAGAGACATTGAGACTAAGGGGTTTTCCTTCCTGACCCCAGTGTGCTCTCCAGGCAGGCTCCTGATGCAGCTTCTCCAGCTCCCGGCTCCTGCAGCGCACAAGTCTTCGCCGACACCTGGTTCTTGCAGTGCGCAGGGGTCTCCCAGCACCCAGCCTCTGTAATGCAGGCTGTTTGTCCAGCATTATGCGTCAGCAGCATGGATGGCTTCTCCAGCGCTAGGTTCCCGCATTGTGCACAGCTCCTACAGCGCAGGGAACTTCTCCGGCACCAGGCTCCTGCAGCACAGGCAGCTGCTTCAGCACTGGCTCCTGCAGGGACCGGTGGTCAGCAGCACCCGACGACCAGCAGCTTCCCCTGACACACCCCTTGGACAATGTTGTAGTGAAGAGACATACCTCCAAGAACAGTTTGCTCCAGCACCCTAGACAGCAGATTTCTGGCAGTTCCAGGAGTCAGATTTCCAGCAAGTTTTTTAGAGTTCTCTATATATCTTACCAGCCAATTCCTCTTTACTCCAACCTCCTGTTATAGTTAACAATTTCTTGTATTAAATTTCTCATGTTCAAATTACTGTATGGTTTCTCTCTCTCCTGACTGGACCCAGGTTGATACATGAACCATATTATAATTTATCACAGAGATTTTACAAATGGAATTAGTTAGATGAAACTCATTATTCAATGGGATAAATTAGGCTAATTTACTCATTGGCACATAAGGCTGGGATTTTCAGAGTTTGATGGTTTAAGGCTCCATTTCTCCTCAGCATGCTTGGATGGGCTCTCCTCTTTCTACATCTCTGTTCTGACCACCCTTGATTGCCAAACTCTTTTTCAAGCTCTGTGCAGAGTGTAAGGTTGTGGTCGGCTCTTCCACTGTCTCTGAGGATACAGTTAACTCTGTTTAGTTTTACTCTCATTGGTTTTGTGTAGACTTTCAGAAGACATCTAATTTTCTTTATCTCTCCAAATTCTTGAGCTTGGCCTCACCGGAACCCTCACTTATGCCCATATCATATACACATTAGAAATGACCCATGAGGGGCTGGCCCAGTGGCATAGTGGTTAAGTTCATGCACTCTGCTTTGGGGGATTGGGGTTCACGGGTTCGGATGCCGAGCATGGACCTACGCACCACCCATCAAGCCATGCCGTGGCGGCATCCCATATGCAAAATAGAGGAAGAGTGGCACAGATGTTAGCTCGGGGACTATCTTCCTCAAGCCAAAAAGAGGAAGTTTGGCAACAGATGTTAGCTCAGAGCCAATCTTCCTCACCAAAAAAATAAATAAATAAATAAAAATAATAATAATAAAAAAGAAATGACCCATGAAAAGCAGCTCTTTAAAAGGTGCTATTCCCTTAGAACTCTAACTGTTACCTTTCATTTCTGATACACTCATTAACCTATGATACTACTAACTGAATTATGTGTGTGTACATGAAGTATATCTAGAAAACACAAGGATACAATGTTTGACTAATACTCGTGTTAAAATAAGAATCATGCATCACTTTATCATTTAAAATTTCTTTCCTGAGAATCAGCACAGAAAATGTAAACCATTTTATTGGGCAAAAGGAACTTAACTTATACTTTCTATTAACACATGTATATGATTTTTACAGAAATGTTTATTGAGACTGCAGCTATTCCTCTCAATTGAACACTGAGCAGTTCAGAGAATTACTTGAGGAAATATATAGTGTTTTATTTTCTTGTCAAAAATCTCCTCTAGACTGACTACTGGTGGGAATAATTGATGACAATAAGTTCAACATGAATGTATTGAATATAAGGTGGGTGTCCAACACCGTGCTAGAGCTGTGGGAATCCAAGAGAACTATTTTTCTTTTCGAGACCAAAAAATAAGACCTATATGGAAAACAAGGTTATCTTAAAGCTATACCTAAAGGCCAGGCGGAATCCCTGGCTTCTATAATGTCTGATCAAGTTTAATTGCCGCTTACGCTTTGCTCTTTTCCATCCTCTAATTTGATACGATCCCATATCTTACTAGATACCTTAGGGTCTCTGTGTAGCCCCAGGACTAACGAAGCAAAGCTATGAGGTTCAAGGGAAGAAGTCTTCATGCTAACATGAACCTCTAGAAATCTCTTCCTGGCCTCTTTCACAGAATTCCAGTTTTTGGATTACATTTACTGTTGTAGGTTTATGCTTTGTGAATTATGGAATTTACAACCTGGAAAAAGCTTTAAAATTTCCCGTTCCACATGTCTCATTTTACAGATGAGGAAATTGAGGCCCAGAGCAGGGAAGGGATATATTCTGAGTTCCCAGTGGGTGGATCTGAAGTGATCAGTGAAGTGGTTTCCTGATGTCCATTTAGTGATCTTCATGCTGTCAGAGCTCATGGCGGCAAAAAGGGCGAATTCTTACTGATATCAGAGAGCATCACTTGTGAAAGTGTATGGAGACTTAAATAGCTATAGCTGAAGAAAGAATGCTGGCCAGGGGGCTGTCTGCATGTTGTGTGTGTTACAGTGATAACGTGTGGCTCTTAGAGATCCATATTTCTACCCATCTGAAGAACTATCACCTATATTTGTCATATTCCTCCTGATATAAACAAGAGTATATAATAAACACTCAGAATTTGAGTGTGTCTGTGTGTTTTAAGCAAAAGTTTTTCTTGTATTTTTTTTAAAGCAAAAGATCTTTTTTGTTTGCTTGTTTGTTTGTATATAAAGAATCTTTAAAAAAAAAAAACCCTTCATTGCTCACTTCTATTTGCAAACCATCTGGCAATTCTATTTTCCAATGACATCCAACAAAAGGAAAGCAATAAATATAGTAAAAGGAACAAAAGTAAAGACAGGTCATCTCATCAAAGAGAGAACTTATTTACAACCAAATTTGAGCAGTGCTAAATACTATGCCCCAACAACATATTTAATAATAACATTCATGGGAAGTTTTCATCTTTAATCTTACTTCTCATTAATTTGAAATTGACTTAACTTAGGACTTAATGGAGAAAAATAGGAATCAGCATAAAAAGATCCTAGGTCCATAATGAAGATAATAAGCAGGTTCTGCCAGAGGGTAATACAAAAACCTATGGCAGGGTCATGCACAGAAATCAGGACTTGATTTTCAAATAAGAAATGATGAAAAAACTGGCTGGAATTTTCTTATAATGGTAGAAAATTTTATATAGATATTCTAAGAAATCTGATTAGGATATGATATCTCTGTTCAGTACCTTTTCTATCATATTGTACTTGGCATTTCTGCTATGAGTAATTTATTCCATATTATTTATCATCTTATTTACAAAAGTATTTGTATTTACAAAGTATTTCCCCTTTCCCTTGCGTCCAGTGTGCCATCAGAACTTACTGGCTCTTCTCTCCTTATACATCTCATGGATGTCAATAGTTGGACAATTTGACTGGTCTCCCTGCCATTTCCATACCTTCTTGTCTTTCCATATCATCCTACATATCATGGCCAGAACAACTTTCAGAAATCACATGTTCATTCTATCATTGCTCTACTCAAGTATCTCCCACGGAAACCACATCCCTGCCCATTCACCTACAGAATGACCTCTTGAGCTGAAACGATCCTCCATCTAGCCCAAACAAATCATTCAAAGTTCCCTGAATATACTCTCTGCCGTATCCAATAGGTCATCTTTCTATCTTCAGAACATGCAATTAAGCCATTTCTCAAAAGACATTCTTCAAAATACTAAATCTTTGAGTTGTAAATATTTTCCTTTTAAAGATTTCCAAACATGTTTTCCCAACATGTTAGGGAAATCTGGGTTAAACAAAGTTAAATGATTCCTCTTTTGTCTGGTTTTCCTTAAGAGAATTTTGGTATACAGTGTTCCTCAAAATTATTTGACAGTGGAACTCTTTTCATGAAGCTAATTGCTTGATGTATATCTACTCACATGCATAATCATATAGATATCTATATTTCTGAATATTATTTACTTATTTAAATTAAAAGCTCCAGGAAAATTAAACAGATTATTATTAACATTAATTAGCATTAATTAAACATATAACTCCCAATTCCACTCATAGGTGTGTACCCAAGAGAAATGAAAAACATGTACACACAAAAACTTCCACACGAATATTTATAGCAGCATTATTCAAAATAGCTCAAAGTTGGAGACAACCTAAATGTCCATCAATTGACAAATGGATGAACAAAATGTGGTATATCCATACAATGGAATATTACTCAGCCTTAAAAAACAAGGAAATTCTGAAATATGCTATAATATGGATGAACTTGAAAATATCATGCTAAGTGAAAGAAGCCAGTCATACAAAAGGCCACATATTATATAATTCTATTCATCTAAAAGTCCAGAATAGGGGCCGGTCTGGGGGTGCAAGCAGTCAAGTGCGTGCGCTCTTCTGTGGCGGCCCGGGGTTCGCCGGTTCGGATCCAGGGCGTGCACCGACGCACTGCTTGGCAAGCCATGCTGTGGCAGTGTCCCATATAAAATGGAGGAAGATGGGCATGGATGTTAGCCCAAGGCCAGTCTTCCTCATCAAAAAAGAGGAGGATTGAGAGATGTTAGCTCAGGGCTGATCTTCCTCACAAAAAAAATTAAAATAAATAAATAAATAAAAGTCCAGAATAGAGAAATCTATAAAGACAAAAAGTAGATTTATGGTTGCTTAGGTCTAGTGGGGAAGGGGGAGGGACAGAGAGATGATACTAAAGGGCATAGGTTTTCTTTTTGAGGTGATAAAAATGCTCTAAAATCAACCATGGTAATGATTGTATGTATTTGTAAATCTATTAAAAACCATTGAATTGTACACTTTAAAAGGATGAATTGTGGGGTATATGAATCATACCTCAATAAAACTGTTTTAAAAAAAAGAAGTCCAGAATAGCAGACCATATCACACCATTTTGTAACTCCTCACCAATAGCTATAGTTTAATCAGCAAGGGCTTAATAATTATCTGACAAATGAACTGAAAGAAAAGATTGACAAAAGCCTTTCTACTCAGTGTGCTCCATGGACAACAGCATCACATCGCCTGGGAGTCTGTTAGAAATGCAGATTCTCAGGCTGATCCCACACCTGCTGAATCAGAATTTGCATTTTAAGATCTAAGGTGATTCATATGCACATTCAAGTTTGCAAAACACTGAACTGTAGTATCTTCTAATTGTTGAGAACACTAAGCTTTTACATGGTGTTTTTGCTTTCTCATGCCTTAGGGCTTTTAATGGGGATTAAATCAATTCACTTCTAATAAGGACAGCATCTAATGAATTACAATTACCCTAATTTTCTCAGCTGCAGTTATATGTTTTTCACTGCTCAGTCAAGCCTCCAAAATGTGATGATTATTTAAAATATAAGAAATTATATAAAAATAAATAGATAACCTGTTTAGGTCTTTTAGTCCCTTAAATTTTACAGACATACCATCTTTTATAATCATTGATTTAAATGCAAAAGCTTACAGTTCACTTGTTCAAAGATATATAACAAATGATTTTAAACCAACTGATTTTCTTGTCAATGAAAAGCAATTTATAACCACCTTTTTTTCTTACTATTGTTAACATGTTTTGATGAATTAGCAAGGGTCACTTTGGTCATGCTCAGAAATACTAAATATACATGAAGCAGAGAGAACTTCACTGGATGGTTTGTGCTATTACTGGGAATGCTGTAAGACTTGAAGCACCACACTTCTATAAGTTTGTCAGAACTAGAGAACTTTACAACTGAGAAACATGTACTTAATTACAGCATAAAATATAATATAAAATGCATTCCTGTCAAAGATTATTCTTGTTTCTCCTCCGTCCTACCCCTGATCTCTCACGCCCACACAGACAGGGAAACCTGTGGCCTCTTGGTTCCGCTCTTCTCCATCCCGACCCTGAAATGGGGGTCAACAGGACCCAGTGACAAACTCAGACCAACCAGGGCTAACTCCTCTCCCTGTCGTAGGTGTGCTCTTGGGACTCGAAGGCCTTCTACAATGAGCAGTGCCACTCAGCACTGTCAGGTGGTCTATTATTGGAGCATAATCAAAGGATTTTAGAAAAAACCAACTGCTTTCTCAGTCTGCAAGACAGACTGTAAATAATATTGTATTTGGATAAGAGCAATGAATTTATGATCAATTGCCCTGGATATTTTGGTAAACAATCATAGAAGACTATGCTTGTATACAATGCTGGAGAGCCAGCATCCCCCTTGCTAAAAAGAGAACAACACTGTTTAGAAAAATTCTCCAGATATGATTCTTTTAATATATCTTTCCTACTTACAGTGAAATGTATGAACACATATTTACAATAGTGTGAAGCACTCTACATATTTACAATATTCACTATTCTTAGGAATATTCTGTTACCAAGGAGACACTAGTATAGAAGGTATAACGTAAAAATACAAGGGGCCAGCCCCGAGGCCTAAAGGTTAAGTTTGGCACACTCCACTTAGGCGGCCCGGGTTCAGTAGCTGGGTGCGGATCTACACCACTTGTCAGCGGCCATGCTGTGGTGGCAACTCACACACAAAATAGAGGAAGATTGGCTTCCTCTAGCAGATGTTAGCCCAGGGTGAATCTTCCTTAAAACCAAACAAAACAAATAAACATGCATACTCTCATGTGCTTGGTTTCACTGGCAATGCATTTGGAATATATCCATCAAATATACCCACTGGAGAAATAAAATGAGTGATATTCTTTTATGTTGATATTAATTGTATTCAAGGAAGTGCAGATCTGGCCTGTTAAGAAATTAAGAACTTAGAATGAATAATAAAAACTGAAACTTAACTTGAACTTATGAACTAAGGGATACAGCTTTTTCAGGAATGAGTAGCTTCAATTCTTTCTATGAGATCTTATCCCGAAGGGGTTTGGTCTTCAGAAGGTCACTAAAAATACAGACACATGAAAGCAAAATAACAAGTGAATTTTAACTGGCTTACTACCTGATTAAAAATTACACATATATATTCAAAGTTCCCCTTAATGAGTCCTTATTGAAAGAAAAAATGTCTCCATTATTCAGAAACCGATGAAGGAATTTCTTATAACAAGAAAATTAAAAAAACAGTTACCCATTACTCGTTTTATGATAGTTATAGAAAATAATATGGGTCTTGCAAGGGCAGGAACCAACCCTCTACATTTCAGAAGTCTAAAAAGATTACTCTTTAGAATACAGGATCATACTGATCCTTTGATGGGTATGATTCTATAATCTGAAAAATATCTAGAGGGAGAACACCATTCTGAGGAATTCAGGTCAGGGTGCTTCAGTTGGGAAATCTTTCTTGGAAACAAATCATAAAGATAATAATACAATCTTTCAAAAAGATCAGCTCATTTTTAAGATGACTGAATAGAGAAATTCAAAATAATAGTGAATGAAAATAAAAGGTTTTACTCTTCAGAGTATTAAACCCATGGTACGCTAGGGTAAAATTTAAGGACCGTGAGCCAAACTTTGGAAAGAAGGTCTCTTGCTGCCCACCATTCCGAGAGCCTCCCACACAGCCATTTGCCCTGACTGGCTGCTTCTGTTTCACGGGTTTTGCAGTGGCAGGGGCTACTGAGACTGTAGGCTGGGCTGTGGTTATTTTTGTCCTGGTGTATTACCAACAAGAGACCCTTGTGAGAGATGCCTTGCTTGTCAGCTACCGACTTCTGGGACTTATTTTTCCTAGTCTTCTTCTTTTGGCACCACCCACAGAAGCTATAACTGCCATAAATCTGTAGGTCCCTAATGAAATTTGGAAAGCAAGCCAGCTCATCTTGGGGAATTTATATTAGTTACAGTCTCTTCCAGCTTGCCTCACTTCCAAATACCTTTTTGACTATAATAAGTGTTCACTAAAAGCTGAGGTGTTGAAATGATTACTCTGAATTATTAGGGGAGAAATGATGGGCTTTATTTAAAACATTAACTTAGAAAGAGATAAAGTGGATTTCCATTTTCATAGCAGAGTTTCAGATTTGAATTGTACATGTTTTCTCTCTAGGCTAAAAGACACAGATCTTGAAGAATATTCTGAGTTTCTACAAAGAATGATTGTGGGCGTGGCAGTGGCAGCTTTGCTGTGAAAATCTTAGGTGGCTTCCAGGGTCAAACAACAGAGAAGAGAGACAGCAGGACAAGTAGTATGAGGCACAACTCCAATAGGGAATTTTTTAAGGAAATGGAAGGAGGGATTGCTCAGTCCCAGGACCGAGGGATTAGTGTCTGTCCCTGTTCTTTGCAGCCCACTCTGATTCCACAGAGGGTTATCTCTTTCTCTGAGTAATTCCCATAGCTCTTTGCTTGTGCCTGCCTTATATTTACTCCTGCTATCTTACACTATAACTGTTTGTGTATCCATCTTATCTTCTTTATTGAACTGGAAGCTCCTTGGAGAGAGAAAGATAACCTTACACATATTTTTATCTTCGACAACACAGAGCATAGGAGGAAATAAAAAAATGAGGAAAGAAGAAAAATTTCTTGAGCATTTATTATGCATTAGGCAGATGCAAGGTGTTAGTATTTGAAAGGATCCGATAACAAATTTGTGTTCCCTGCCTGACTTTTGAATTAATTGAGATCTAATCCAAAATAGGCAAATGAGGACAAAATTTCAGCTTTATTTTTGATAAAGTTGAAACTGGAGAAAAGGATTAAAGAGTGCAGCAACAATGGGCTTCCTAAAAATGTATGTGCAATTAGGTAAACGCTCCCACCTGGTCACAGGTGAGGCTGGAAAACCTCAGTCTTCCCCACGTGGAGTCCTGCCCTGTTCAACATACATCACAGCAGAGCAGACCAGAATGAGCACTTTCTGCAGGTATTTGCAGATTCTAAAGAGAAAATACGAAGGTGGGCTAAATTCCACAGTCTCTTTCCCCAAACACACAATTTCTTTCCCCAAACTCACCAGCGAGGTAATTTGCTCCTCCTCCCCTGGGAAGAAGGGAGTGAGTGAGGGGGCAGAGAGATGTTAGGATTGTTACAATAATGAGCATGGCTCTTCACGTGGTCGTGAAGTAGGGGAAAGGAGGTTTTCCCACTACCAAGGTGTTTTCATACAACATTTAATTTCTCAGTCTATAACAGATTAGGTACTGTTCTAGTTTTATAGATAAAGAGGGAAAGCTCAAAGATACTAAGTAACTTGCCCTAAGTCTCACAGTTAGTAAATGTCAGAGGCAATATTCACACCCAAAGTATGTGTTCTTCATTCAACGTTGTCCACAGCATAAGGGTCAGATACATGTTTGTGAATGGATGGATGGATGGAGGGATGGATGGATGAAAAGAAAGTAAACTTTGTATGCATTTATGTATTAACTATGATAAATCCCAAGAATTTTAAGTGGTTCAATCTTTTTAAACATAATGAATGCCATACTGCAAATGTGCCTTCATAAATTCAAAAAGGATAACTTTTTCTTTAGTATATGAGGACAGACTGGGAATTTTCTCAAATTGTTCTCCACTGTATAGCCCTTTAATAGGCTTTCAGCTCCTGGAAGCCAGGGAACTACTACTGCTACCTTTACATGCTCCCTAACACCAGTGCAAGTTTAGGATGCCCTTTATAAACGACTATTAAGAGAAGCAATACAGAGAAGTAGATAAATCCTTATTAATGATTTCTTCAAGTTATTTTTATAAACTCAAAACCCAAATATGTGTGTGTGACTGTAGACAGATAGACAGAAAGAAAGAAAATATTTTTTCTTCAAGTGTCAATAGCCTCTGGTATTTGGCACAATCAATATTTTTACTAAATTGAGGAGGGGCACAATAGTGCGCTGTAAGTGTGGAAAGAATTACTGTAAAGGAGCATTCTGATTTGTTAAGTCTTTCTGAACTAAGAAGAAAATAAAATCCAAAAGGCTTAAACTTCAGCAGGAGCAATATAGATTACACATGAGGAAGGCTTTCCTGATAGCAAGGGTTATTAAACAAACTGGAAAGGAGTTGCAGAATCTCCTCCCTTGGAGCTCTCTAATACCAGGTTAAACAACCAGCTGGTTTAGACACAGTGCTGCTTGGAGGCCAGGAGCTGCCCTGGGTGAACTCTCAAAGCATATAATACAATTACTTGTACCTTCATTTAAAATGAAAGTACACACAATATTTTTATATCTAGGATGCTTAATGATACTGAGGCCTTACGACAGAAGAAACCATATTTTGTACTACTCTGGCATTCTCAAGTTACCCAACACAGTACTGAGCACATAGTAGTTACCCAATAAATGTTTACTGACCAGATTGGTTGATCAACTGGGAAGAATGGCAATTGGGAAAAGGGGAACTGGATTCTGTTCCTACCTCTACAAACAAATGGTTTGGGACTTGGAGGAACACAGTCAATCTTTCCAGGTCTTAATTTCCCTCCTGTGTAGATCATGGCCTCTATGAGTTGAGGGTCTCTGGGCCCCTGGAGCAATGTGTGTCCATGGTTCTGATTAACCTGGTCTGTATCAAGTTCACACTGCCTATCAAACTCATCGAGGAGAAACAGGAAAGCTTAGCCTCTAGTGTCACTTTGTCTACCAATTAGCACTTTGAGCTTGTTCAAATTATTTAATTTCCCTGAGATTCCATTTATAGAAGTCTTTTTTGGCAAAAAATTCTGTAATTCCACAACAACGGCATACTGAGTTACATTCTCTGTTTATTCACATTACGATTTCTAATGTGTTTCAGGAAAAAAATTGGCTTAAAATACTATCAAAATTACTTTTAAATATTTTAAGTCAATTCATTAAACAATATATCTTTATCAATATATAGTATATGTTCATTTATTTCTCCTAAATGGAATATTTTATCTTAAATGTCCAATCAATGTTCATTATCTTTGTAAGTTCACTTATGAAAATGCACAGTAATGTTAGTTACCATTTCACTTAGAAAAATTCCTTGACTTCAGGGGACTACCATGCTCTAAGAGTCACTAGCAGTGCTGTTGCACCAATAATTTAGTCGAGTCACATGGAGAAATTTCCGAAAGTTCCAACTAAGCCAAAAGACTTTAATTTGTCCTCCAGAAGCAAAAATGTGATTGGCCCTTTTAAATGAAATAGACTTGTTATCAGCAAACATTTATACAAAGACCTATTGACAACCAAATGGTTTAACTAGTCAGACTTTAAATGACAAACTTAGCATGATCAGAATCTGTAGATAAGGAAATGGATGAAAGGTGTACTGACTGTTTGCTTATGTGCATTCATTCAACAGGGATTTGTGGAATTCTGCTAGGTGCTAAACACCTGTGAGGTAGGGATGAACAAGTGATAAGACATAGCTCTTTCCCAGGAGATATTCTCAATCTAATGAACAATACAAATACATAAATAAGTACAGCGCTCTGTGAGGAGTTCTATACTAGAGGTATATATAACACGAAATGAAAGAGGCTGTAACTAATGGCCTAGGAATAAGAAACCATAGATTTAGACTCCCCACAAGGATACAGTATATAGATTAACTAGGTGTGAAGTATTAAAAGAAAAGAATAAGTTATAAAAATGAGCATACAACAGAAAGTGACCTACATTTTTGAGAAAAACGAGACTTCTAAATATGTAAAGTTAAATTATTGATATTTGAAACTCAATAGACTGGTAGAGCATATGTAGTAAATAGAGAAAAGAAAACAGAATACATGAAAGCAGCATGTGAGATAGAATGAGAAGGTCTAACATATGTATAATCAGAGTAACAGAAGAAGAGGATGTTTAGCAGTATCCTGGCCTCCACCCACTAGATGCCGGCAGTACCCTCTCCCCTCAGTTGTGAAAATCCATGTGTTCAGACATCGCCAAATGTCTCTGGGGGACAAAATCACCCCAGTTGAGAACCTCTGCCATAAATAACATATGAGAAACAAAAATTACTGGCCTATTTCACTCATGGTTAGGGATGTAATAATCCTCAACAAAATAATAGCAAATTGGATTCAGTAGCAAATAAAATGATAAAACCCAGTTGGATTTTTTCCTGAAATCCAAAGATAGTTGCATATTTGGAAAGCTAGGAATATCATAACCAACACTAACAAATTAAAGAAGAAAAACCTTATATCCTTTCTCTCTCTCTTTCTATATATACACATAAAATAAACATAATCTATAAATGTACAATATATAAAAAATGCATATAAATATCCCCACAGTGGATATATATATTTTAGATATAAATATACATAGTTTATATATTATATATAAATAAATATATTATGTACTTACGTATTTATACATATTTACTTACATATTACATAATACATATAACATAAAATACACACAATATATATATAAATATCCCCACAGTGTCCAGCGACAGGCAGTTAGTTCTTAACGCTCTTTATTTTACCCTTTAGTGTACACCTTACAAGGATCTCTCTGCACTGTGAATTGGAAATCATGCTTTAGGTTCAGTGCTGTGCTTGAGAGAAGGGGACACTCATGTAACTGAGCTAATCAGAGGGCTTCTCCACAAGTTTACAGCTCTTTAGAGAAAAGTTTAAAGAATAAGATTAACTAACAAGGCCATTTATAAATGTTTCAATTCTGTTGAAGCATAGACTTCACATTCATTTTAATGCTGCAACAAATGTCCCCTAAGATGTTGATCTGTATTTTAAAAAGCAATTCAAATAAATTAAATTAAATTTACATAAATGCAAAGAAGTCTTTTCAAATAACTGTTTAATTCTATGGCTGCAGCAGTCAACACAAAGGTCTCTGAAACCAACTGACCTTTTCTGTTAGCATCCTGTACACAAACACGAATGAGTCATTAGTGCATGCAGATGAATTCAAATGCTCGTCGGCTTTAGAATGCACTCAATTTCAAAATGACCTCTATTATTTTTTATTTAATTACATATATAAACAAATCTGAGATCAGTCTATGTTCAACAATCAGCAAGCTGAATCTGTGCCATCACCATGTCTACCAAATAGTCATTTAAAGGAAATGAGAAAGAAAAGATGCTAAGAAGTATGAGACAGAGAGAAGTGGTCCTTCACTGGTGAGTTGCTCCCCTCCATACCACCATCCCCAGGTCTACATCTAGGTAAGTAGGAAGTCAGCGCTAACTCAGTATCAAACTTTTGATTCTCACAAATACTGACCTTACTCTTACTCAGTTTGTACAAACGGACCGTGTTAGATGAAACCATAGAAATCACTTCTCTAAACATTTTGACGTTTACTTGAGTGACCAAGAGTAACTAACTTCAATTAAAATATGAGATAATGCATGTAAATGAATTAGTGGGCATAATCTAACATGCCTTATCAGCCTAGTAGCTATTGCAAAAATAACAATAACAATTGTCATACCCAACAATGGCTAAGTGCCATGCTAGGCACTTCAAAAATATCTACAATAATGATGATAATGATAATAATAATAATAGACAGAAAGAAATGAAGAGGTTGCTGCCTATGAGGGAAGAAAGGGGTTGTGACAAACAGTATTCTCATGGTACAAACCATGCTGTCTTCAGTGGTCATGGTCCCATCTTGGGATATGATGGGGTCCTTAATTCCTTTTCTTCTCTGATATTGAATTGATACCAGGAACACCATTGCCAAACAAACTCATCAAAAATAAAGATTATCTCACTTCAGTGAAAAAGAGCCAGGTGAATTTAGGGATTGCCATTATAAATTTATACCTTGGTAGGCAGAGGACCCTGCTGGGGATGAAGGCTGTCTCAGAAAGGCCCAGATGCAGTTGCCCTTGAACATCTGGCTGTCTACCTAGAGCCCTTCCCGCTGCTGCCTGCCAAAGCTGCCAGGAGGGACTAAACCACACTGCTTCCTGTGAATCTGACAAATTCCCCAACCTGTCTACAACTTGTCTTGTCTTGGCAGTCCCAATCAAACTCACAGCCCCAGCCCCAGTCACATTTAGCTGAATGTCTTTTGTTTGTTTTGTTTTCTCCTAACAACCTGTTCACATATGCTCCATCAGGAAGAGACATTATCAGGGGGAAACAATGTGTGTGATTTTGTAAGTCCAATAGGAAAATATAGTTAGAATAAATGCATTTCTATGTGACCTAAAAAAAAGAAAATGCGTGAATACATAAAATGCTCAAGCATTTTAGTAGTATGAATAGAGGGAAGATAATCAGAGAGGATAGTTATAAGGCATGGTCAAGTCATCCTTTTAGTTTGGGTATCTCCCCTTTTAGAGAAGAATAGAAGGAAGCAGTCTCTGGTCCTCATTACATTCTCAATATGGCAACAACCGAGTTTGTAAATGAGAGTACAATTCACAGTTATCATTTGAACACCTACTATATGCCACCCACTATGCTAAGTACTTTGGATGCATTATCTTATCTAATTCACACAGCAACTTTTTTGGTTTTAGGAATTACCATTATCCTAAATTTTACAGATGAGAAAAGAGTCTTATAAAGATTAAATAACATGCCCAAGGCGTGTTATTAAATTGTTGAGTCATAGAGCTAAGACTCAAACCCACATCTCTTTGAATCCAATGCACTTAACCTCATGCCATAATGCTTTAAAACACCATTCTGTAAGGTTTTGGCTTATGTTTCAATCTTCACCTCTAGTCATTGAGCTCCGTCAGGGCAGAATTTATTTCTCATTAATTTTTATATCCCCAGAGCCTGGAATAATGGCTGATACAGAGCAGAAACTCAATGATTGTCAAATGAACAAAATGATGAATGAATAAATAAAAGAAGGAAGGATTTTATTTAAAAAGGAGACAGAAAATTGAAGTTTGTGAAAAAAGCAAACTAATTCTACACCAAGAATACCAGTCCTGTAGTCAGTTTTGTACCCCTCCATTTCTACTGTAGCAACATATGAATATTTTATGATAAGCACCATTTTTACTTTAGAATTAAATGAAAGGCTTTAAAAAATATGTGCTTTACCCAAGGATTTAAATGAACGATTGAAATTCCATAATCAGAACATGACACAACCAAACCAGCGTATAATCATATGTTTCCTATAATAAGCTACTTGAAGAGTTCTTAGGGTTACAATTTTGTAATCCAGACATGAGAGGAAGATCTGCGCTCTTGACAACATTCAACACAGCCACTTCAACTGGCTCTAGATAAAAGACAAACCCCCTCGTTTGCGGTACATACATGTTCTCTCTTTCCTTATCAGTAAGCAGACAGTCCTAACTGTTACCTTCACATCCTCTGCCATCTTCCTCCAGCTTCTGGCCAGCTTGACATTTGCAGTAATAACTGCCAATTGTATTACAGCATTGGTCCTGACAGCCACCATTGTTGATGGTACATTCATTTATATCTGCAATTGAATATTTAAACAGAATTAGCTTCCTATAACTAGACACACAAAAAGACTTCAGCGGCTCTCCTAAAAATGTGCCATCACAGAGTGATGTCATTCTTTGACCTCAGATTAAATGAGATAAAACTATAACATCTCATTTTCATTAGAGCTAATGCACTCTAATTTTGACATAAAGAAAAAACAGGTCATAATCTTTGGTATTTGAAATATGTTTGTACAGCTGTACTAAGAAGTTGTCTAGTCTTATGGAACTTGGAAGCTTATAGTACAGATCCAGAAATTTCATATCCAAGTCATCATTTGAGGATGAGATTGAGAACAGAGTAAGAAACTAGCAAGTCAGAACACTAGGTCACTTATTCATCCATTAAATATGTTGTTATTGGCTTCTCAAATAAATAATTATTGAGCACCCATGACTACATATTTGGCATTATACTAGAAAGTGTGAGGAAGGTAAAAGGGTAGTTTCATGGTTTCCAATATTTAAAATCCAGGTGGGGTTGAGGACTTAACAGAAGTGTGATTTGGTTGTGTCCATGTAGTAGATATGCCCACAGCCCACTTCTAAACCTGTGGCCAGGAACCATCTTTACAGATAGGGCTCAATTGTACATATTCCACTCCCCCGGATTAACAGCTGATAAGTATTCCAACCTATCTGTAAATTTGATAGTGGCCTGTTCTGCTCAAAAGAGGCAATTCTATTGTATGCTGACTACCTGACTTAATCTTTGCCTTATGAGCTGAGTGTGGCTGGAAGAGAGAGAGGGTGGAGAGCATAGGGAAGAAATAGAGAGGGGCAGGTAAGGATGGGAGAGAGAAGAAGAGACAAAAGTGAGGGAAAGCAAGAATGGGTTAGTCAGGAATGGCAGAAGATGCTGACAAAGTAGAAGCATAGACAAAGAGGAGCGGAGTCACCACAACTGTGGAACCATGAGAGCAGAGTACTGATACTGAAGGAATGACGAGGTAACAGGCAGAGTGAGCTGCAATGCATCTTGACTGGATATAACTGATTTCGTCTGAGGCCTGGCTGCGCAGCTGTTGAGACTTCTTTTGTTTGTTTTTAGTTAACTTTTCTTTGAAGTGTGTCGTACACACAGAAAAGTATACAGATCTTAAGTCTATGGTTTGATGAAATAGAATACACCAACACAACCACAAGAAATAAAGTATTACTAGAACCCATGGAGCACCCTGCCTGGCTGAATGAAACAACAATCCTGATCTTTAATGACAGGTTTTGTCTTTTTGAACTATATATAAGTAGAATCGTACTGAGAGTGTTTTTTGTGTGTGTCTGGCTTCTTTCACTCAGCATTCTGTTTATGAGATGGATTCACGTTGTTGCATATACTTGTAGTTCATTCATTCCTATTCCTGTATACTATTCAATTCTATGAACATACCACAATTTCTATTTATCCATTTAACAGCTGATGGGAATTTGGGTATTTTCCTATTTTGGGTTATTGTAAAGAGTACTGCTATGAACCTTCCCATACATGTCTTCCATGAACTTACATATGCATTTCCGTTGGGCAGTGTATCTAGGACTGGAATTGCTGGGTCAAAAGGTATATGTTCTACTTTAGTATTTATAGCCAAATTGTCTTCTTAAGAGGTTATTCTAATTTACACTCCCACCAGTGGTGTATTAGAGACCAGATGCTACTCATCTTTGCCAATGTTTGGGATATTCTGTTTTATTATAGTTTCTTTTTTATTTTGTCACTTCTAGCTCTTCTGAGTTTATAATAGTATAATAGTAATAATGATTCTGAGTTTATAATAAAATCACACTGTGATTTTAATTTGCATTTCCTTGATGATTAATTAGGTTACGCACATTTTCATGTTATTGGCCATTTGGATAATATCTTATTGAAGTGCTCATTCAAATATTTTGCCCATCTGTCCAATTCTTCAATAGTGGTTTTTCACTTGTGGGTACAGTAGAATGTGAAATAGAAGTGGTGGCAACGGTCATCCTTGTCTTGCTTCTGATCTTAGAAGAATAGCTTTAAACATTTCACTGTAGGTATGAAGTATACTATAAGTTTTTTTTTATAGGTTAGAAATAATAAAGTTTCTTCCTACTTCTAGTTTCTTAAGTATTTGTATCATAAATAGATGTTAAGTTTTATTTATTGCCTTTTCTGAATGTATAAAGATAATTACATGTTTTTTCATGTTAATTCTGTTAATATAATGAATAACATTGATTGATTTTTGCATCCCTGAAATAAACCTGGTCATGATTCACTGCCCTTTTTATTTATTCCTGGATTCAGCTAGCTAATATTTGGTTTAGGATTTTTGTGACTACATTCATGAGAGGGATTCACCAGAACTTTTTCTTTTTTATAATATTCTTGATAGGGTTTGGCATCCAGATCACACTGGATACATAAAACAAGTGGGTAAGTTTTCCCTCTTTCTCTATTCTCTGAAAGAATCTGTGTAAGATTACTGTCATTTCTTACTTAAATGTTTCAAAGAGCTGATATCTGATGCCATCTGGGCCTGGGATTTTGTGTGTGCGCGCGCGCGTGCACGCGCACACGCACGCGTCTGTGAAGGCTTTTAATTACAGATTCAATGTCTCTAATAGATATAAAAAATTCAGATTTTCATTTAAATATGTTGGGTAAATTATGTGTTTCAAGGAATTTGTTCATTTCATATAAATGTTCAAATGTATTGCTAAGTCGTTCACAATATTCTCATAATATCTTTCTAATGTCTGTCCAATTTGTCGTGAGGTCCTCTTCCATAATCCTGAAATACATAATATGCACCTTCTCTTTTTTCTTGATCAGCTTTGCTAGACATCCATCTATTTATCGATCTATCTATCTGTCTTTCTATCATCTTTTCCAAGAATAAACTTTTGGCTCTATTGATTTTTCAGTAGTCCACATTTTTACATTTAATTAATTTCCACTGCCATCTTTATCATTGCCTTCCTTCTACGTTCTTTGGATTCCTTTCAAAGCTCTGCTTCTAAGTTCTTGAGATGGAAATTTAGATGACTGATTTTTAGCTTTCTTCTTTCATAATATTTCCAGTTATCTATAAATGTGTAACAAAACATCCCCAAACTAAGTGGCTTTAAAAGGCAATTTGTTATTATATTTCGTATTTCTGGGGATTGAAGGGCTCAGCTGCGTGGTCCTCACTGGGGTTCCACATACGGGAGCAGTCAGATGGCAGCTGGGCTTACAGCAGCATGTAGGCTACTTCACTCACATGTTGGGATTTGGGCTAAGATGGTTGGAACATTTGGGGGTCTGGTCAGGCATCTCGCTCTCCCTCTACATGCCAAACTTGGACGTTTTTACTGCTTGGTGGTCTCAGGGTAGAGACATTTTACATGGGTTAATTGTACATCATTCCCAAGAGAGACCATTCTAAGAGATCCAAACAGAAGCTTCAAGGCTTCTTATGATGTATTTGATCTGCAAGTCACATAGCCTCACTTCTTAGATATCTGTTGGTTAAAGGAGTCGCATGCCAGCTGAGATTCCAGAAGGTACAGGAATTCCTTCTCTCAATGTGGGAATTGTATATTTGTATAAGGAAGAAAGAAATTGATGGCATTATTATGTTCATTTAAAGCTGTAGATTTTTCTAAAAATAAAATATTAGCTGCATCCCACAGGTTTTGATAGGTTATAATTTAATTATTTTTCAATTCAAAATATTTCCTAATCTACATTAACATTTCTTGTTTGGGTTATTTTGAGGTATACTTGGGGAGTTTCCAAATATCTGAAGAATTTCCAATCATCTTGTTGCTATGAAATGCTGGATAAATTCCATTGTGGACAGAGAATATACTCTGCGTGACTTCAGTTCATCAAAGCTTGTTAAGTCTTGCTTTATATTCTAGCAATGGTCAATTTTGGCTAAAAAAAAAAATCTATGCTTACTGGAAAATAAGATGTATTCTACAACTGCCAGGTGCTATGTTATCTGTATGTATATATGCACATATTTCACATATGTATATGTAAGTAGTTCAAGTTTGTTAATCATGGTTTTCATATCTTTATATCTTTAAGGATTTTTTATATGCTTGTTATAACAGTTAGTGAGAGAAGAATAATAAAATCTGTGTCTGATTTTACATTTGTCCTTTAATGACTGCAATTTTTGTTTTATATATTCTGAAGTTCTATTACGACGGGCATACAAATTTATAATTGCCACGTCTTCCTAGCAGATTAACCCTTTGTTATTATAAAATGTTTCTCTTTAGATCTAGCTATGCTTCTTTCATTAAAGTTGAGGTTTTGTGATATTAGTATAGTTATGTCAGCTTTCTTTTGGTAGGTGTTTGCATGACATTACATTTTCTAAACTTCACTTTGTTTTTTGTGTGTGTGTGAGGAAGATCAGCCCTGAGCTAACATCTGTTGCCAATCTTCCTCTTTTTGCTGAGGAAGATTGGCCCTGGGCTAACATCTGTGCCCATCTTCCTCTTCTTATATATGGGATGCTTGCCACAGCGTGGCTTGATAAGCTGTGTGTGGGTCCGCACCCAGGATCTGCACCTGTGAACCCCAGACCGCCAGAGTGGAGCACTCGAACTTAACCACTATGCCACCAGGCAGGCACCTCTAAACTTTACTTTTAAACTTTTTTGTATTCATATATTTGAGACAAGATATCCATATATCTATATCCATATCTATATGTTATTTTAAATATCCTAATATCTTTTTAAACTGTGGTATTATATCATGACTTTTAATGTAATTACTGACATTTGGATTAAATTTACCATTTTACTATTTTTCTAAATTTCCATATATTTTATGTTACTTTTAATCTCCATTCTGATATCCTTTTAAATTTATTATTTTTGATGTTCTATTTGAACTCTTTATTAGATTGTCGGTTATACATTATTATTCTTTTCGCGGTTACTCTAGATATTACAATATCTATTGTTGAAGTCTAATATAAATTAGTACTTCAACCACTTCCCTGACAATGTTAGAAACTTATACTTTAACTCCCTTTGTGCTTTTCCTATAGTTTAATTTCAGATATATAAGCCCCATAAGACTGTATTGTTATTATTTTATATAGTCAATAGTGACATAGGTTTGTCCACATATTTACCTTTTCTGGAATTCATTATTGCTTCCTACATGGCTAAGCTTCTTTCTGGAATAATATTCCCTCTGCTTGAAAACTGCCTTTAGTATTTCTTTTTATATGGATCTGCTGGCAACAATTTTTTTTTCCAGATTTTGTTTGTCAGGAAATGACATTCTTTCGCCTCAATTTGTTTTTTGGTTTTTGTTTTTTGTTTTTGTGAGGAAGATCAGCCCTGAGCTAACATCTGTTGCCAATCCTCCTCTTTTTGCTGAGGAACATTGGCCCTGGACTAACATCCGTGCCCATCTTCCTCTACTTTATATGGGATGCCACCATAGCACGGCTTGACAAGCGGTGCGTTGGTCTGCGCCCGGGATCCAAACCTGAGAACCCCGGGCCACCACAGTGGAGCGCGCGAACTTAACCACTATGCCACCGGGCCGGCCCCTCACGTTAATTTTTAAATAAAATTTTATTTTAGAACAGTTTTATATTTACAGAAAAATTTCAAAGATAGTGCAGAGTTCCCATATATCCCATATGGTCCATATTCTGCTATTATGACTATCTTACATTAGTATGGCATATGTGTTATAATTAATGAGCCAATTAATTATATTGATCTTGATACATTATTATTAACTAAAGTCCTTTCTTTGAATCAGACTGCCTTATTTTTTACCTAATGTCCTTTTTCTGTCCCAAGATCTCTTCCAGGATATCATATTACATTTAGTTGTCATGTCCCCTTAGGTTCTTCTTGGCTGTGACTGCTTCTGACTTTTCTTTGCTTTTGATGAGCTTGACAGTTTTGAGGAGTACCAGTCAGATATTTTATAGAAGTCTCTCAATTTGGATTTTTATGATGTTTTTCTTATTATTAGACTGGAATTATATGTTTTGAGGAGGGAGACCACAGAGGCAAAGTGCCATTTTCATGATGTCATATCAAGAGTCCACATCAACAGGCTAAGTCCTGTTGATTGTATGGACCCTTGATCCCCAGGCTGACATAGTGTTTGTCAGGTTTCTCCCCTTTAAGGTTACTCTAGTTCTTCCCCTCTCCATACTCTCTTCTCTGGAATGAAGTCATTATGCACTGCTCTCACTTAAGAGTGGACAGTTATGCTTCCCCCTCCTTGATGGTGGGGTATCTACATAAATTATTTGGAACTCTTCTGCACAGATTTGCCTATTTTGCTCCATTCATCACACCTTAATTTTTGAAGAATATTTTCAGTGGAACAGAATTGTAGGTTGGCAGTTGTTTTCTTTAAGCATTTCAAAAGTGACATTCTATCATCAGTTAAATTTGCTTTGAATATAATGTGACTGTGTTTCTCTGTCTGCTTTTAAGATTTTCTCTTTGCCCTTGTTTCTCATATGTTTTACTATGACATGCTTTGATGTGTTTTCAGTTCTGTGGTTTGAAGTCTTGCTTTTAGTTTTAGAGAAATCATTCCCACTATTATCTGTTCAAATATTGCTTCTGCCTCATTTTCTTTCTCCTTTCTTTCTAGTACTGCATAATGCATGTTTATGAGACCTTTGGTCTATACATCATTTGTCTCATGCTATTTTCTGTTTTCTTTTATTATCTTTTTTCTTTTTTTTTTTGTGAGGAAGATCAGCCCTGAGCTAACATCCGTGCTAATCCTCCTCTTTTTGCTGAGGAAGACTGGCTCTGAGCTAACATCTATTGCCAATCCTCCTCCTTTTTTTACCCCAGGGCCCCAGTAGATAGTTGTATGTCATAGTTGCACATCCTTCTAGTTGCTGTATGTGGGACGCGGCCTCAGCATGGCCGGAGAAGCCGTGCATCGGTGCGCGCCTGGGATCCGAACCCGGGCCACCAGTAACAGAGTGTGCGCACTTAACCGCTAAGCCACGGGGCCAGCCCTATCTTTTTTCTTTCTTTGCTTCAGTCTAGATATATTCTACTGACCCATCTTCCAGGTTATCAACTCTATAATTAGCTTTTATAATATACCATTAATTCCATCTACCACATTCTCCATTGAAGTTATTGTCTTTTTCATTTCTACTATTTATAGTTTATTCTTTTTATAAATTCTACTTTTCAGGTGCAATTTTACATTTTGTCATCAATTTTCTCATTTTTATAAATCCACTCTTCTTTGACTTGCTTTATGATACTGAAGCTGGACCCTGTGAACATTTCTCCCTCGCCAGCTGGTGCAATGTTAAGCCTTCCTAGTAGAGGCACTGGAGGAATGCTACAAGAGGAAGGGACTTATCACTTGAATGACTTAGCTCTCTAGTTGACAGGCATGTACATCGTGGCTGCCAGCAGGCAGCTTCCTTGTCTGTGGGAAGCTTCTTCAGCAGCAAGCAGCCAGCCTACCAGGGGTGAATGGGAAACTAGTGGTGCACACTCTTCAGCAGTCTCACCAGTACCCCAGCAGGCAGCTTCCCAGTGAATCTCACTGCCACCCAGTGCGCAGGTTCCTGCCCACCATCCCTGGGCCAGCAGCACCTCAACAAAGTTTTATGCTATCTAGTCGGCCCACAGCCACACCCTCTCCAATGAGATCTGAGTTTCAACCTGGTGGGGGGATGGGGAGAATGTTTCCAAGTTTGTTCCTTTCTTGCGAACTCACTTTCAGTCCTAGACAGAGGGGCTGCTCCCTCCATCTGCTCTGCCTATATTCTTTAACATTCTCTTTACCCCTCTTAGTACTCTATCTCCGGTTTCTAATCAATAATATTTATAGTACTTTTTCTCCTGATCAAATCCTCACTGTGTTCTGTCTCTTACTGGACTCTGACTGGTATACCTTCTCTCCAGTATCTTAATCCCTCAAATTTTGGCTTTCACGATAGCTCTGAATTCCAGTTTATATCTCCCCAGCCCACTGAGACTGATGACTACTCTGTGTATCTTTTCTCCCTATTAGCGGGACTTTCTTCTCACCTTTCCAGTCTGTCCCATTCTGTTACTTACGAATCAATCCCTCGAGGCGAAAACTCACCTCTTTGACTTTCCTGGCTGTCATGATATTCTCTGATGAGAATCTCTGTCTTCAGATGAGTGATTTTTATATTACATACAACTTTCCTAGATGTTCTCAGCAAGAGAACTGGTCTGCCACTATTTAGACCACCACAGCCTATCAGTAAAAGAATGCCTATTTCTCGACCCTCTTTACATTAGTCCAAAGAAAATTTCATTAATTGAAGCATTATACACTTGCTTGTTTTTCTTAACAATTAGACTCAGTCAACAACACAGGAATTGATGACTAATAAACAGGAAATGATTAACAAAGAATACAAGACTCCATAAATAGGTACTAAGCTTTGTGCTGCAGCAGGATATCATACAGAGAAAGAGCAGTGAAGGTTGACTTCCTAAGGAATATTGGAGAACCAGTTTGGATTTTATTCTCCAAGCTTAGTTTGCTGAAAAAGAGTAGATATGTTGGAATAAGTCAGATATCAAGAGTCCTGTGATTCCACTCTTAAGAATTCATCCAAAATTATATTCCAAAGGAATTCAACTATGTTAGATACCTTTCCATACATAATATCTTGTAGTCCTCATTATAAACTGATGATATCATACAAAATTATGCTTATTCAAAAAAAGAATGGTCATTAAAAAGAAAAATAAAGGACATATATATATTAAGCATATTGGTGTTCACCAATATGGGAATAATTAAGTAAATTAAATGTATCCCTCCAATGCAGTCATTACAAGTTGTCATTGTGATGGCTATAAAACAACACGGAGAATTTTTATGTTGAAACAGATTACAAATTGTTTCTGCGTTTTAGTTGCAACTATAGAAGCCTATAAAATTATTATGGAGAAAACTCAGAGAGACTAAAAAGTTAAATAATTTGACATATAACAGTGGTAGAGTTATGTCTTTTAAAGTTTTACTTTTGGTTGTAATATTGCTTGTGCCTTCAGTACTTTAAAAAAAAAATAGGCCTGAGATTTCTGATAAGTAATAAAAACAATGGATTATATAATTTTCAGCGACTGTTCAAAGCGAAATTTTTGTTTTTCAGGAGGGACAGATTTTTCCTGGCATTAAATTCTTATGGAAATTTGTTACATGAGTTATGAATATAAGGGTCATCGGATAAAATAATGACATCGGATAAAATAATGACAAAGTTTTCAACAGAGGTTTTTCAAAAAATGCCAAAATTTTCTTCACCTATCTTTGACTAATACTGACCTGTACTAAAAGGTAAGACCTAATGTAACAACGTATTATGGCAAAATTACTTCAGTGAAAAGCTAAGTCAATATAGTCCAGTCAAATTGCCTCTGCCTGGTTTTACATGAAATAAATATACATTTTTTTAAAAAAAAGGTAATGCTTGGTTTGCATAGCCCTGAAGAGGGCTTTGGAAAATAATTTTTGCTTTGGATCAAATGCATACTTTCTATGTTATATCAGTTAGTGAGAGAAGCATAGTAAAATCTCTGTGTCTGGTTTTACATTTGTCCTTTAATGACTGCAATTTTTTTCCAGTTCACACAGTCTTTCCCACAAGCTATTCCTTCTCCCTGAGCAACCTCATTTGTTTATGTTATCCGACTGGCTCTGAAGGCATCTGACTTTAATCTTCCTGATCTGATAGATTTGGCTTCAAATCTTTCAGGATTCGGAGAGCTCTGTCAGGAAAGGCCCGGACAGGGATGGCGAGGATGAGGAGAAGGAGCACCCTAGAATATCACCTCTAATTCAATAAGTGAAAAATTGCTTTTATCTATTTTATATATTGGGTAGCTCCCAACTTAAAATCTATTTGAATTAAGTGGTTGTTTTTGCTACTAAAAATATTTGAAAATCCCTTCCGTAGACTGTTACATCTGGTTATGGGAAAGTTGAAGGCAAGGCCTGCTACTCTAAAGAATGTGAATAAGTATACCTCCAGGAGATAATGTGAGAGAAAGTGGTCAGATACATACCCAGTGTTTTTGTTTTTTGTCTTTTTTCTCCTGAGGAAGATTCACCCTGAGCAAAAAGATCTTCCTCTTTTTGCTTAAGGAATATTCACCCTGAGCTAACATCTGTGCCAATCTTCCTCTATTATGTATGTGGGTTGCTGCCACAGCACAGCCACCGACGAGTGGTGTAGGTCCACGCCCAGGAACTGAACCCGGGCCGCCGAAGCAGAGCACTCTGAACTTAACCACTAGGTCACAGGGCCAGCCCAAAGATACCCAGTTTCAATTCTGAAATATTAAAATAATAAATATCATGTATAAGAGTCCCTTTCTACATGTCTATTTACCCTCAACCTAACAATTATGCACATTATTAACAAATGTCAAACTAAATTTGGCCCTTGGGAAACTCACAATCAAACTGATAAGATGGGACTTACACATTGGCAGGAGTTAAGAAGTAAAAGACAATTAGAGGGTTTTGTTGGTCAAAATGATTAGTACATAAAAATGACACGAAAAGGACTTAAAATCTCTTTCTTCTGCTCAGGAAGAATTTTAGTAGCACACAAAACAGCTAAAGATATTTTACAAATATGTTTTATGTTTTTGGAGCTAGGATAACACCAGTAGCAAAAAGCATAAATGAAAGACTGACAGATTGCCCCATATAAACTTTAAAATCTCCCATTTGTAGTGAGCAAAATCAAAATACAAAGAAGAAATGAAGAGAAGAACACTGACACAAGTCAAAGGGTAGAAATCATTAATATATAAAAAGTTAATATAAATCAAAAGGAAAAGTTGAACTCTCCCAAACAAAAATTTAGTCTAATGAAATGAAATAAATTGAAAAGAAATCAGAAATACAAATGTCCAATAAATATCAAATGTTGATATTCAAAAAAATTCATAATCAAAAATTTTAATTGATAATCAAAAAAATTAAAACTAAAAGAAAATTAATACTATTTGTTCTTTATCAGATTTACAAAGATTAAAATCAGTGCTCATGTGGGGCTGGCCCAGTGGCATAGTGGCTAAGTTCATGCATTCTACTTTGGCAGCCCTGGGTTCGCTGGTTCGGACTCTGGGCGCAGACCTATATCAAGCCATGCTGAGGCGGTGTCCCACACAGAAGAAGTAGAAGGACCTACAACTAGGATATACAACTATGTACCGGGGCTTTGGGGAGAAAAAGGAAAAAGGAAAGTTGGCAGCAGATGTTAGCTCAGGGCCAATCTTCCTAAAAAAAAAAATCAGCGCTCATGTGTAGGGGTCATAAGAGCGTGGTGACAGCTCTGTACCAGACTTTGCTAGTAGGAGCATAAATTGGGAAATAATTTCTGAGATTGGATTGTCTACACAAATCAGAATATGCATATACTTTTCCACCCAGCAATTCTACTTTCTAGAATACATCCTAAGGAGAGAAACACAAATGTCCATAATGATTTATGTATTTTTTAAGAGCAGAGGAGAAAAAATAAAAATCAAATATCAAACAGTAGGATTTTAAGTAAATTATAATACATCCAAACCAAGGACCACTATACAATTAATAATCCTGTTCCAGGAGAATATTCATTTACCTCTGCAAATGTCATAACATATTAAGGATATGTATACATACTTACACATATAATGGTAATCTCATATGTATTTATTTATCTATCAATATATATTCTTAGGAAAAAAATGGAAGACACACTAAAATATGCTAAAAGTGCCTACCTTTTTTGTTTTCTTTTTTTTGTGAGGAAGATCAGCCCTGAGCTAACATCTGCCAATCCTCCTATTTTTTTTTTCCTTTTTTGCTGAGGAAGACTGGCCCTGGGCTAACATCTGTGCCCATCTTCCTCCACTTTATATGGGATGCCACACAGCATGGCTTGACAAGCGATGTGTCGGTGCACGCCGGGGATCCGAACCGGCGAACCCTGAGCCGCCGTAGCGGAGCACGTGCACTTAACCACTTGCGCCACCGGGCCTGCCTGTAAAAGTACCTATCTTTGAATGAATAAGGAATAGTTTTTGTTTCGTTGCTCTGCACTTGCCTGTTTCCCATCTTCTTTGCAATGAGCATACTTTCAGAAAAACATAGCAAAATAAATGCAAAATATTGTTTAAAATTTAAGGCTAAAAGTTTCCTCCTATGTCCTTTTTTTTTTGCCGAGGAAGATACACCCTGAGCTAACATCTGTGCCAATCTTCCTCTTTGTGCTGGAGGAAGATTGTGCCAATCTTCCTCTGTTTTGTATGTGGGTTGCCGCCACAGCATAGCCGCTGATGAGTGGTATAGTTCTTAGCCCCAGAACCTAACCTGGGCTGCACTTAACCACTAGGCCACTGGGCCGGCCCCTCCCTTTCCTTTTTATATACTCTCTGCCATGGTGTACAATATCACATTCAGTGTATTCACTTAAATTTTAGTTTATTCACTTAAATTTTAGCTTTTTAAAATGAGTGATCTTTAAGATTTTGCTGGTTATGTTGCTTTGTAAAGAGCTTGAAGCAACTTAATAATACAGAATGTTGGCATTCTATTCAGTCCTTTTCCCATGGCCAAGGTTGGTATATGCAATTAGTTGGATGCTCCATACTTGAGAAAGCATCAGTGCATGTGAATGCTTCTGCTCTCTGGAGGAACACTCACATTCAAATGATAAGGACAGCATTCTAGAATACCCTCAGTGCAAGGTATATAAGGGACCATGTATTCCCCTGAAAACTCAATCCATCCTTATGTACTGAAGATTTGATAAAAGGTGAGGACGTCACACTGTCTAAAGCAAGAATCTCCTGCCAGAGGGAGAGTAAAAATCCTGTAAGGACAACTAAACGTAACAGGCAGGAGACGTCCCTGGGCAGGCAACAACAACTCCAAGTAGAATGGCTAATATCAGACTTAAGTCTTGATCTGCCAGGGCACAAATGAGCATAAGAGTATAAACTCCTTTATGAAATGTTTGTGGCTAACTTCATACTTAATTTTGTCATCTGTTCAGTAAGAAAAAAGAAAGTAACTACTTTATAAGGATCTTGTGAGAATCAAATTATACAATACATTTAAAGTATTCAGCACAGTTTCTAGCATAGAGTAAGCTCTATAAATAGTAGCTCATTATTATTATTATTAACTAAACCTTATATTATCATATACTTGAGAATTCAAACCTGGTTCATAGAAGGCACGCAATTGCTTTCTTGTTTAATTTGCAATGAACATAAATTCAGTTTTAAGATGGATGGAATTATAAATTCATAGTAACATATTTCTTGTCCTACAAAACAGAAAGCTCAAAAACAATTTTGCTTTTCTTCTGATAGCACTATTTTCATGCAACCTGTTGTTTTTATGTACAATCTGAGATTTTTAAGAAATTGGCTGAGGGGCCAGCCTGGTGGTGCAGTGGTTAGGTTTGCACACTCTGCTTCGGCAGCCCAGGGTTCGCAGGTTCGGATCTCGGGTGCAGACCAATGCACCACTTGTCAAGCCATGCTGTGGCAGGCATCCCACATATAAAGTAGAGGAAGATGGGCATGGATGTTAGCCCAGGGCCAATATTCCTCAGCAAAAAGACGAGGATTGGCAACAGATGTTAGCTCAGGGCTAATCTTCCTCACCAAGAAAAAAAAAAAAGAAGAAGAAAAATTTTTTTAAAAATTGTCAATAATCTAATTAAAGGGTAGACTTCATTACTAGTGCTTATTCATTGGTCAGTTACATATTGACAGTAATAAATAAAAAATATAAACAGGGATTTCCACTTCTGTTGTTTTCCACTTTTCTTTAAAAAGTAACTAAGGAAGTATGGTGCATGTTTGGTGGCCTCATGTACTCAGAAAAAAATAAATAAATGAAAATATAAAGTTATTATTATCAACTGAAAATCAGTGTTCACAAGTAAAAAATTTGAAAGTCATTGGCTTTGAAGATGGTTCTGAAAACCAAGTCAATACATAGGATTTTAAATTGCAGTTATATAAGATACTCACTGCATGATAGATTTCAGGCTGTTTCATGTGTCCAATGTCATTCAAGGTTGCAAATAAATTTGGCCTTTCAAAAGCAAGATGAATGACAAAAATTCTCTGACATATAGCAAGTCTTCCAGGTTAGGCATGACAAAAGTTCAATGATATCATCAAGGCTATCAATCCATCTGTAATGACATACTGCAATCTCTTCAAGAATTAAATATGATGTTTGCAAGAGCAGTGCTGCATTTCTGATTATAGGACAAAAAAATGCAACAGAATGCAAACACATAAAAGGTCTGTTACATGAGCTACACAAATAAGCTATTAATTTTTATCTTTAAACAAAATTTGTGAATTTGGTCTCCTTGGATTTGATCATTTTCCTAAAACATGTGTCTATTCTAAAATCATGTGATCCGTTTAGTCTGTTCATACAGTATTACTGGTAGCTTATACTGTTTTAACAAATACAGCAAATACTGAACACGGGTGGCCACAATGCAGAGTAAAGAGGAAAAATTAGAAGTGTATTAATTTTACACACATCTTTCTCTAAACCAAATGTGTTTGGCCCAATTTAGCACGTGTGTTTTTGTTGTTAAAGGATTGTGTGTTTGCTTTGTGAAAATTACCCAAAAAGTGCACACACACATTATGTATCACAGTCATTTTCAAATCAATAGGCTTCATGAAGTGATGCCCTAAGCTTCCTATTGCAATTAGCTTTTATAGCAAATCAGTCGATTTCTCTTTAGGTCCCAGGCTTAATGTAATTCTCTATAGGTTAAGGTAAGATATGGCATTAATCAACATCTTTGGAAAATTCATACATGCCCAGAATGTAATTGGGAAATGCATTTAAACAATGTTCTGGGGCTTTATGATCTCGTCCTGAAATTATAGAATTATATATGAAGTATACTAACACTATATCTATTCTGAAGAATTTAGATAATGCCAATGGAATAACATCTATACATGGTTTTAATTCTAGGATTTTCCTTAAAATGGTGTAAATGTTGTTCCATTTCAAGACTTGAGCAATTCCTTCTATTCCTAGTCACTAGGGAACAAACTCAGAACCTCAAAACAAGAATCTTGACCCTCATTAGTCTCCTGAGGCCCAACTGAGCTCCTTCTTATACTATTCACTACTGGTGGTGGAGAGAAAGAGAGGAGGCATGTGGAAGTGTGTCAGACTGCTGGAGAACATATCAGGGGAGATCATTCCACATGAGCCAATGACTTCATTCCTTACATGGCCTCTGTACAAGAAGAAAGACACAATCACAGTTATAAGTCAATAAAATATTAAACCTCAGGCTCTGAGGATCTAGGTTTGAATCCTAGTTCTACCACTTATGTGAGATACTGTGCAATTCACTTCACATTTGTGAGCCTCTTCTTACTCATTTGAAAATGAACATGATGATACCTCTTGGAAATATTGAGAAGTATAACTATTATAATATCTACAAAAATGACTTGCAAATTTTGAAACCCGACATAAAATGCACTCTCAGGAATTAAATACAAATGCTTTATTTTTTCTTTGATATTTCCACTAAATGACTTTTTAAAAAGGTTAAGCAGAAATTCATCTAACAAAGAGAATTGTGGGGAAAAAAGTTACATTTTGATAGAAAAAACCTTGCACTAAGTAATGGCTACTTTAAATAAGTGAAACTAGAGGCACTGCAAAAAGAGCCATTATCTTATAGTGCATTCATTTAATGCTGCCTACATTTCTAGAGATATGTTTATTTTTTAAGAATTTTCCAAAAGGTGACAAAAATATCAAAATTAAAGTTATATTGACTTTAAGCATATGTTATAGCCCACTAAATTTGCAATAAATCAATGAGATTAAATAATTTTAAAATTATTACCTTCTTACTATAGTCCTTATCTATTAATACTTAGGATATGTTTAAAATATTCTGGTGTATTTATAAAGCTATTTTTAACTGAAATGTTCAACTGAAACTAATAAGAACATACTAACTCTAGTGATATGGTCAAGACTATGGTGTTTAGACTGAATCTGAATATCAGATCCTTTGCTTACTTGGGTAATTCACTTCTCCTCTCTAATCTTCAGTTTCTTTATCTGTAAAATGAGAGTAATATCAATAGTTTCTGTCCCATTGGTTTGTTGTGAAGATTAAATGAACTATTACAGGTAAAATGAATGGAAACTTTAGTCACATAATAAGGGTGACCTATCATTACTATTATCATTATTTCCCAAATGTTACTTACAGTTGAAATTTGTTCTCTTTTTTTTTTTTTTGTCCAATTCATAGTAAGGTAACCTTCCAAGTGCAACTGCCTTGAATTCAAATTCTCTATGCAATTTATATATAATTCTTACCCAGTGGGTGCAGAAAAATAGCTCCGCTGTGTTATATGGTGGAAGGTGGCAGGTCTACAGAATATTCCGTCTTACTGAATTATCAACTCTTGTCCATGAAGGCAAAAAGTCATAGACAAGTCTACAACACACTAACAAAAACCAATTTGCTCTTTTAGTCTACATTTCCCTTAAGTTATCAACAACAAAAATTAGTCATGATTAATTAATTATAATTATCAATTATATACTGTTTCACATAATTAACATTTGCATATTTGCATCATATTCAGGCTTACATTTGAACTTCACAAATCAAGGAGGTAGAGTAGGCCTTATTAATAATGGTAGAATAGGGGAGTGACGTCAGCATCATGGCGGAGTGAGCTTTCCCGTGAACTCTTCCCCTGACAAGATACAACAAAAGCAACAGTCACAGACCAACAACGGAATCCCAGACAGTGAAAACCTAGAGCGGAGGGATCCACACTGCCGCACATCTGAGAGCAGAACGTGCTGGGCCCCGGAGGAAGTGGGGAGAGGTAAGGAGAACTCCGCTCCCTCCCCATCAGATCAGCGATCCCGGTCCACGCGGCTCCCAGAGAGGGGGGAGGGGTGGCCCAGGGCGGGAAACCATGGCTCTTCGGACCCTCTCAGCCAGTGGGAAACTCCCGCACAGAGGACTCAGAGGAGCCACAGGGCTACCATCAACATCTGAGCACCCCAGAGAGCGGATAAAGAGGGGCAAAGGAGAAGCCTCCCACGTCAGGGACCCAGAGGTCACAAGAGAGAGCTCCCCCCTCCCCGCAACCCGGACTCTGCAGCTCAACCGACCATATCATAAAAACACTCAATGAAATACGAGACAACACAGACAAACAATTCAATGAGATTAGGAGTTTCTTCACAAAAGAGATTGAAATCATAAAGAAAAACCAATCAGTGCTGATGGAGATGAAGAACACAATGGAGGAGATAAAGGAGAATCTGGAATCTTTAAAGAACAGAGCTGACAATATGGAGGAAAGAATTAGTACTTTAGAGGATAGGAATACAGATATACTCCAGATGGAAGAGGAGAGAGAACTAAGACTAAAAAGAAATGAAGAAAGACTCCGAGAAATATCTGACTCTATTAGAAAATGTAACATAAGAATTATAGGTATTCCTGAGGGAGAGGAGAGGGAAAGAGGAACAGAGAGCCTATTCAAGGAAATAATAGCTGAGAATTTCCCAAATCTGGGGAAGGAGCAGGAAACACCAGTAAGCAAAGCCAACAGGACACCTATATATATTAACAGACAAAGGACTTCACCACGACACCTAGTGGTAAGGCTAGCCAGGGTCAACGACAAAGAAACAATATTAAGGGCAGCTAGACAAAAACAAAAAATAATGTACAAAGGAACTCCCATCAGGCTCTCAGCGGATTTCTCAACAGAAACTTTTCAGGCTAGAAGAGACTGGAATGATATGTTCAAAATACTGAAAGACAAAAACTTTCAGCCAAGAATACTCTATCCAGCAAAAATATCCTTCAAATATGATGGAGAAATAGTAACTCTCCCAGATAAACAAAAGCTAAGGGAGTTCATGGCCACGAGACCCCCACTACAAGAAATACTCAAGAAGGCCCTCAGGCCTGAAAAAAAGAAGAGAAAGGGAACACAAAGCTTGGCGGAAGGAGAAAAGTAGGTAGACAAAATCAGAGAAATAGTAGATCTTTACCGGAATAGGTTAACAACCACTTAAATACTAAACTCAAAGATCAAAGGAAGAAATTCACCAAAAGTAAATTTAACCTCATCACTGTAAACACACAGCCACAACACAAGATAGAATAAGGTATAACAAGAACAACTTAGAAGGGGAAGAGGAAAGTGACTGAATTGACTTAGTATAAGGAAATAGGAGGCTATCAGATAATGGACTATCTCATACACAAGATTTTTTGCCCAAACCTCAAGGTAACCACTAAACAAATAATCAAAGCAAAACCACATATGATAAACAAAGAGAAAACTAGAAGAGTCATAAGACAGAACAACCAAACTGAATTGGCAGTCCAAAACAAATGGGACAAGAAACAAAGGAAATGCAAAAGAACCAGAAAATAAGTGACAAAACAGCAACATTAAGCCCTCATATATCAATAATTACCTTAAATGTAAATGGATTGAACTCTCCAATCAAAAGATACAGAGTGGCAGGATGGATTAAAAAGCAAGACCCAACAATATGCTGCCGTTAGGAAACACATCTTAGCACTAAAGACAAGCACAGGCTCAGAGTGAAAGGAGGGAAGACAATACTCCAAGCTAATGGCAAACAAAAGAAAGCAGGTGTTGCCATACTCATATCAGACAAAGTAGACTTCAAGATAAAACAGGTTAAGAAAGACAAAGAAGGGAAATATATAATGATAAAAGGGACACTACATCAAGAAGACATATCACTTATAAATATATATGCACCCAACATAGGAGCACCAATGTACATAAAGCAACTATTAACAAACTTAAAAGGAGAAATCAACAACAACACAATAATAGTAGGGGATCTTAACACCCCACTTACAGCAATGGATAGATCATCCAGACAAAAAGTTAATAAAGAAATATTAGACTTAAATGAAAAACTGGACGAGATGGACCTAGTAGACATATACAGAGCACTCCATCCAAAAACAGCTGACTACACATTCTTCTCAAGCGCATGGAACATTCTCTAGGATAGACCATATGTTGGGAAACAAAGCAAGCCTCAATAAATTTAAGCAGATTGAAATCATAACAAGCATCTTTTCAGACCATAAGGCTATGAAACTGGAAATGAACCAGGAAAAAAAAAAACTGGGAAAGTGACAAAAATGTGGAGATTAAACAACATGCTACTGAACAACCAATGGATCATTGATGAAATTAAAGGAGAAATCAAAAACTATCTGGAAACAAACGAAAATGATAACATGCCATATCAAACCATATGGGATGCAGCAAAAGCGGTCCTGAGAGGGAAACTCATAGCGATACAAGCCCACCTTAACAAACAAGAAAAAGCCCTAATAGGCAACCTTAAATTACACCTAACAGAACTAGAAAAAGAAGAACAAACAAAGCCCAAAGCCAGCAGAAGGAGAGAAATAATAAAAATCAGAGCAGAAATAAATGAAATTGAGACCAAAAAAACAGTAGAAAGGATTAATGAAACAAAGAATTGGTTCTTCGAGAAGTTAAACAAAATCGACAAACCCTTAGCCAGGCTTACTAAGAAAAAAAGAGAAAAGGCTCAAGTAAATAAAATTAGAAATGAAAGGAGAAATTACAACGGATACCATGGAAATACAGAGGATTATAAGAGAATACTATGAGAAATTATATGCCAACAAATTGGACAATCTAGAAGAAATGGATAAATTCTTAGACTTATACAACCTCCCAAAATTGAACCAAGAAGAAATGGAGAATCTGAATAGACCAATAACAAGTAAAGAGATTGAAATAGTAATCAAAAACCTCCCAGAAAATAAAAGTCCAGGACCAGATGGCTTCTCCAGTGAATTTTACCAAACATTCAAAGAAGATTTAATACCCATCCTTCTCAAACTATTCCAAAAAATAGAGGAAGATGGAACACTTCCTAAATCATTCTATGAGGCCAACATCACCCTGATACCAAAACCAGACAAAGACAATACAAAGAAAGAAAATTACAGGCCAATATCGCTGATGAACATTGATGCAAAAATCCTCAACAAAATATTGGCAAACCGAATACAACAATACATTAAAAAGATCATACACCATGATCAAGTGGGATTTATACCAGAGACGCAGGGATGGTTCAACATCCGCAAATCAATCAACGTGATACATCACATCAACAAAACAAAGAATAAAAACCACATGATCATCTCAATAGATGCAGAGAAGGCATTTGACAAGATACAACATTCATTTATGATAAAAACTCTCAATAAAATGGGAATAGAAGGAAAGTACCTCAACATAATAAAGGCCATATATGACAAACCCACAGCCAACATCATACTCAACGGGGAAAGACTGAAAGCCATTCCTCTGAGAACAGGAACGAGGCAAGGCTGCCCACTCTCACCACTCCTGTTCATAGTACTGGAGGTTTTGGCCAGAGCAATTAGGCAAGAAAAAGGAATAAAAGGAATCCAAATAGGTAATGAAGAAGTGAAACTCTCACTATTTGCAGATGACATGATTGTATATATAGAAAACCCTAAAGAATCTGTTGGAAAACTATTAGAAACAATCAACGACTACAGCAAAGTTGCAGGGTACAAAATCAATCTACAAAAATCAGTTGCATTTCTATATGCTAATAATGAACTAACAGAAAGAGAGCTCAAAAAGATAATACCATTTACAATTGCATCAAAAAGAATAAAATACCTAGGAATAAATCTTACCAAGGAGGTGAAGGACCTATACAATGAGAACTACAAGACATTATTGAAAGAAATCCATGATGACATAAAGAAATGGAATGGTATCCCATGCACGTGGATTGGAAGAATAAACATAGTTAAAATGTCTATATTACCTAAAGCAATCTACAGATTCAATGCAATCCCAATCAGAATCCCAATGACATTCTTCACAGAAATAGAAAAAAGAATACTAAAATTTATATGGGGCAACAAAAGACCCTGAATAGCTAAAGAAATCCTAAAGAAAAAGAACAAAGCAGGAGGCATCACAATCCCTGACTTCAAAACATACTACAAAGCAATAGTAATCAAAACAGCATGGTACTGGTACAAAAACAGACACACAGATCAATGGAACAGAATTGAAAGCCCAGAAATAAAACCACACATATATGGACAGCTAATTTTCGACAAAGGTGCTAAGAACATGCAATGGAGAAAGGAAAGTCTCTTCAATAAATGGTGTTGGGAAAACTGGACAGCCACATGCAAAAGAATGAAAGTGGACCATGTGCTATTGCCATTCACAAAAATTAACTCAAAATGGATCAAAGACCTGAAGGTGAGACCTGAAACTATAAAACTCATAGAAGAAAATATAGGCAACACACTATTTGACATTGGTTTTAAAGGAATCTTTTCGGATGACATGCCTACCCAGACTAGGGAAACTAAAGAAAAAATAAACAAGTGGGACTTTATCAGATTAAAGAGCTTTTATAAGACAAATGAAACCAGAATCAAGATGAACAGACAACCAACTAGCTGGGAGAGAATATTTGCAAAACATACATCAGACAAGGGGTTGATCTCCACACTATATAAAGAACTCACACAATTGAACAACAAAAAAACAAACAACCCGATCAAAAAATGGGCAGAGGAAATGAACAGACACTTCTCCAAGGAAGATATACAGATGGCCAATAGGCACATGAAAAGATGCTCAACATCACTAATCATCAGGGAAATGCAAATCAAAACAACACTAAGATACCACCTCACGCCTGTTAGAATGGCTATAATCACCAAGACAAAAAACAACAAATGTTGGAGAGGATGTGGAGAAACAGGAACCCTCATACACAGCTGGTGGGAATGCAAATTGGTGCAGCCTCTATGGAAAATGGTATGGAGATTCCTCAAAGAATTAAAAATAGAGATGCCCTATGATCCAGCCATCCCACTACTGGGAATCTATCCAATGCACCTGAAATCAACAATCCAAAGAGGCTTATGCACCCCTGTGTTCATTGCAGCATTATTCACCATAGCCAAGAAGTGGAAGCAACCTAAGTGTCCCTTGACAGAGGATTGGATTAAGAAAATGTGGTATATATATACAATGGAATACTACTCAGCCATAAAAAAAGACAAAATCGTCCCATTTGCAACAACATGGATGGGCCTGGAGCGTATTATGTTAAGTGAAATAAGCCAGAAAGAGAAAGACAAACACTGTATGATCTCACTCATATGTGGAATATAAACCAACACATGGACAGAGAAAACTGGACTGTGGTTACCAGGGGCAGTGGGGGTGGGGGTGGGGGGTGGGGGGTGAGGGGTGGGCACAAGGGGTGAAGGGAGTCATATATATGGTGATGGACAAACAAAAATGTACAACCCAAAATTTCACAATGTTAGAAACCATTAAAACATCAATAAAAAAAAATAAATAAATAATGGTAGAACATAACTTTCTGAATTAAGGTAGCCATGGTTGAGAAACTTCTATCCCAGAAGAGTATTAAGAAATCACATGAGCCTCTGTAGCCTGAAGTAAAATGAGATATCCTAAATCTATCTTTTAGCTGGATTCTCAAATCCTCTTTCATTCATGCGTCATTACAGGACAATGGGAGGAACAGATGTCACATTAGTGCTAATAGTGTTTATTTTACACATAACATTGATCTATCCTCCAGCATGTCAAGAAGATAAATTTTAAATGTAGCTATTTATTTATTTATGAAGTGCAGGCCCCTCCATGACCTAGAAAATTTTCTGGTCCAAGGTATGGCCAGTGCTGATCATTTCTGGATTGCAAACTCAACTCCTGATTTATATTTTAGAAATAAAGAAATTGAGGCCCTAAGAAACTATAGTCATTCCATTTTTTTAACAACTTTATTGGAATACCCTTGGCATATAAAAATTGTATGTATTTAAGGTATACAATGTGATGTTTTGATATATGTATACATTGTACAAAGATCACCACAATAAAGGTAAATAAGTTATCTATCACCTCTACATACATAGTTATCGCCTGTGTGTGTGTGTGTGTGTGTGTGGTGAGAAGATTTAATATATAAGGAACTCATAGAACTCAATAGCAAAAAAAAGAAAATAACTCAATTAAAAAATGGGCAAAGGACTTAAATAGACATTTCTCAAAAGAAGACGTACAAATGGCCAGCAGGTATAAGAAATGGTTCTCGACATCACTTATTAGGGAGATGAAAATCAAAACCACAGTGAGATATCACCTCACACTTGCTAGAATAGCAATTATCAAAATGATAAAAGATAACAAGTGTGGGAGGATATGGAAAAAAGGGAACCCTTGTACACTGTTGAGGAGAATGTAAATTGGCACAGCCATTATGGAAAACAGTACGGACACTCCTCAAAAAATTAAAAATAGAGCTATCATATGATCCAGCTATTCCACTTCTGGGTATATATACAAAAGAAATGAAATCTGGATCTCAAAGAGATATCTGCACTCCCATGTTCATTGTACCATTATTCACAATAGCCAAGACATGGAAGCAAACTAAATGTTCATCAATGGACAGATTGATAAAGAAAACATGGTACATATATACAATGGAATATTATTCAACCTTAAAAAAGAAGGAAATCCTGCCATTTGCAACAACATGGATGAACCTGGAGGACATTATGCTAAGATAAGCTCGACACAGAAAGACAAATACTGCATGATATCACTTTCATGTGGAATCTAAAATAAACTCATAGAAGAAGAGAGTAGAATGGTGGTTATCAGAGGCAGAGGGGAATGGGAAATGAGGAGATGTTAGTCAAAAAGGACAAAATTATAGTTATGTAGGATGAATGGGTTCTGGAGATCTAATATTCAGCATGGTGACGACAGTTAACAATACTGTATTGCATAGTCATTCCTTCACTCAGTAAATATTTATTGAATGTCTTCTTTATGCTTGAGACCAGAGAATCCAGGGATCAAACTCATTATTTTTTTTAAAAGATAAGCCCTCAATCCCATGCTAAGTAAGCTTACTTGCTAGTAGGGGAGATGCAATTCAACAAGTTGCTGTAAATTAACTAAAGGCAAGAATGACATTCAAGCTCACTAAAATCCAAGATTTCTATCTCCAAAGTGGTTTCCGTCTTCTCCACTCCAAGCTGCCTATTCAGAAATTATTGCATCATTAAAAAAAATTCACTGTTTTCCCCTCTATTTAAACTGCCATGTCATTTTAATGTGGTTGGATGTCCTTACTCAGATGATGCAACATATATCTACCCAATCATTGAACAGTCAGCTTTTACAATTATGACAGTTGATGTGTTTATGGTCCCATTAAACATTCTCTTATTCTTCCTTCATTTAATTTTCAACCATAAAACAAAAAGCTCACTATGCAAAAACATTTCCTGCCCCTCAGAATATTGATTTGAAGGAGAGATTTTTGCAACACATTCATGTAACATGGAGGTTTTACTTAAACCTGAAGGAACGTCCACAAATCTTCTCAACTTTATTTTCTCTCATAGGAGTAAGAATGTCTCTGGAGTCAGAATGGGTTCAAATTCTGGTTCTACCACTTATTAGCTGTGTGACTGTTCCCAATAGTGTTTCTGTGTAACGAATCACCCCAAAATTTGGTAGCTTAAAAACAATGACACCTATTTTGTTATCCCACAGTTTCAGAGGACCAGGAATTTGGGACAGGTTTGGCGGGGCTGTACTGGCCTCAGATCTCTCAAGCAGTGGTCGTCAAGTAGTACGGCTGGAGCTAGAAGGGCAAGGGCGGCTGGAGCTGCTGGGGGCTGGCTAGGCGCCACTCTCTCTCTCTCCCCTTTAATCTCAAGCTTCCCCAGGTGGCCTTTGAGCTTGAGATTTGGGCTACTTTGAGCTTCCTCAAAGCATGATGAGGCCATTGGACTGGCAGCATGGCAGCTCAGGGCTCTAGCATAAGTGTTTCAGTGATCAAGATGGACATTGTATCTTCTTTCCTGACCTAGCCTTGGAAGTCACTCAGTGTCACTTCTGCCACATTCTGTTAGTTTCATGTGACTTTCAAACCCATCCATGAAGCAGAGGAATTAGACTTCCTCTCTTAATGTGGGAATGGCAAGGTTTAAGAAGAACATGCAGAAAGGGAGATATTGCTCTGGCCATCTTTGGAATGCCACGGTGACCTTGGTCAAGTCAGCTAACTTCTCTGTGCCTCAGTTTCCTGATCTACAAAATGGGTATAATATATGGCACTTTATAGGGTTCTTGAGGCTTAAGGAGTTAATACAGTTTAAGGGCTTAGAACAGGGCCTAGCAGAGAGAATGCCATAGCATAAATTTTATTTTATTTTATTTTCATTATTATTAATATCTTCAAGTCTCAGTACAAATGTCACCTCTTCTGGGGAGCCTTCCCTATTGTTCTCAGTGACTTTTCATTGTCTCTGCAAGCTTACCATGGCTTTGAAGTTACCTCTTTCCTAATACACCTTTTCATATTTTATCCTAATTATATGTCCATGGTCCTAGATGCTCTAGTGTACTGTGAACTCCTCAGGAGCAAAAGACAAAATGGTTGTTCAGTAAGACTTTGTTTATCAGGGAATGACTGAGTCCAAAGTACAGGCACAAACACAAACAGCAGCCAAGAAAATGTAGATTAAGGGGGCTGGCCCCGTGGCATAGTGGTAGAGTTCGGTGTGCTCTGCTTTGGAGGCCCAGGTTTGCAAGTTCAGATCCCGGGTGCAGGCCAACACCACTCGTCAGCAGCCATGCTGTGGCAGTGACCCACATACAAAATAGAGGAAGACTGGCACAGATGTTAGCTCAGGGCCAATCTTTCTCAACAACAACAACAAAAAGTGTAGGTTAAGGAAGATGGTGAATACTAGGTAGGATAACACAAAATTAAGATGGCGGGATATACACAGATAATGAATGTCTGACTTCCAGTTACATTTACTCTTCTATCAAAGCTTTAAAGGTTATAATCGCCTTAACAAGGGGCTGCAGGAGACGGCGGGATTTCCAGATGAGAAAACAGAACAGTGCGGTGAAAACTTTGGCCTCAAATTCACATGTAGAAAGTAGAGTACATTTGTTATAATAGACTAGCTAAAATTTCACTAGCTTTCCTATCACTGTAATTTAGCATTTAACGTGTCCATAATTAAAAACATTTGCTGAAAGAAAACTGCATTTGAGAATGAACATAAGCTTTGAACCTGTAAATGATGTAAATCTGCAGCATTCTATTCCTTCTGGAAGACAAATCAACAGTAATGCCAATCTAACACAAAAAAAATCTGTCCTCCAGTATCATAGAAATCTACAAAATCTTTAGCAACAAGAAAGACTGTCAGCTCCTTTACCAACAGGAATGTACCCGTAAATCATAGGAGAGTCTTGCAAAATCATCAGTAGGACTAGGTCTTCTGCACCAAGAGTAATCATTTAAATTCAATAAAAAAAAAAATCATAGTACATTAAAATTTCAAAAAGCCATTTGTGACTAATACAGCCCTAGAATTTTCATTTGTTTTTTTCCTCCTCCAGAGCCCAGAGATGTTTAAAAATGAATTTTGCAGTTGAGCTCTAGGAATGTCAGATCTCAGAAACAACAGATGAAGAAACTCTAATTAGCTGTGATGAACGTTGATTATAGAGCTCAGATATAACAATGATTACAAAAGAAAAAAAAGCGGTGATGCATCGGCCCCACATATCAAGAGTGGTTGTATAATTAGAGAAATTTAATCACAGCAGGCAAATGGGATGTATTTGTATTTGTAGCATCTTGTGGATTCACAGGCAGAACTGCCCTCAGAAAATAAAAGAGGAACAAAAGCATTCCTGTTGTGTATGCTTTATCACTAAACTTAATTCATGAAGGTCTTTTTTTCTTGTTCTTTTTCTACCTCCTCCCCATGCCCCACAGAAAACCCATTTCTTTTTCAGCAAAATACTTGGTACTATTACCTTATTAGGGTGTTCTTTGCAGAATGTCCCTAGCTCATTAAGATTAACAGAAGATACACATATGCTCATGGGGAACAATAGGACCTGTTATATCTAAAATATTTGATTTTAAAGATATGCTCCCTCAACTGAGGTTCTGAAGGGAAGAGAATTTAACATCTGCACCTAAAGATGAAGCTATGAACAGTACTAGTGCTCTCAGGTTCCGTGACATCAGCCAGGGCTTTGCTGGTTCATGAATAAATCCCAAAACATAAGAAGTCACTTAGTTAGCTGAACTCCCACAGAAGACTCAGTAACCCGTTAGGAGGTCACAGGGTTTATCTTGAACAAGAGTCTGTCTTGCAGCTTACTGTCTTTTGATTTCCTGATTAAGTGATGGATGAGAAGAAGAGGTCACCCAGGCAGTACAAAACCAAAGGAAAAGAAAAACCTCACAGAAACTTGGCTGGCCCACATTATTCGCAGCAAGAGATTTCTGCTTTGCACTGATTACTCATAAAGCCTTTTCCCCAAGCAAATCTTCTTTTTTTTGCTAACGTTGTTCTATAATTAGGTGTTTCTGCTGGAATTAGCAGCAAACATGAAAAAGCTGTTCTTGCAATACACTTGTAAAAGGTAGCTGAGTTATCACTGGTGAAGCTGGATTAAACTATATAATTTATCATTATGACAGTGTATCTGTGTTTGCCTTGGAAACTCCACTTAAGTATAATAAAATAAAGAAATAGCATGAATCATTAGAAGGTTATACACACACACATCTTATACATTAATACTTTATGTAGTTCCTTTAACATCTACATACAATAATTTTTCCAGACTCAACATGATTCAACCCAAATATATTCACTCATATGATAATCCTGCTTAAGATATTCAGGAGTCGATCATCCTGCAATTTAAACTGCAGAAAAGTTTCTCTTTGATGGAAAATAAATATTGGTACAAATATATTGTGAAAATGGGAAAAAAAATCCCCTTTTTACCTATATCTACTAAAGATCTCTCTATCAAAACAGATTTCCTACTTCCTTTCTGTGAGATATTCATAAAAGAAATTAGCTGTCATTCTTCCTCCCCTCAACACACACATAAACCACATCTATTTGGTTAAATTATTGTACCTGACCAGGGAGTTCAAATGCCTACTGGGACAAGGCAATTGTCCCAGTACAGGAGTGAAGTGGGTACTGGCCGCAGATGACCTGTTCACACCATGTAAGTGGTGGGCAAGGATAAGACTGCTGACAAGACGAAGGCAGGTCGAAGATGCCAGATCTTCTGCTGTGTGAAGAGAAGCTGTAAATTTCACTTGAAATCTCTCAACCTTTAAATGTTGGCACAATTTGTATGGACCAAACAAAGCATTCTTTGGACTTTTTTGACCCACTAGCTGCCAGTTTGCAAACTCTTCTGTTCTATGACTGCTGAAAGGATTATCAAGTGGAAGGTGAACCTCAGCGACAGGCTGTGGCCAGAGGATGATAGAGCTGAACCAGGCAGCTCTAGCCCAACGGCCTCATGGGAAATTCTGCCTGGGGTGTGGGACACCTCAAACCAAATTGAGCAAGATCAATAAGCTGGAGATCACTGGATGGGCAAAGGATAGAGAGAGATGGGGGTGAAAGACGAGCTACTGAGAGGGAGGCGCGTCGGTTATACAGGACATTGGTCAGCTATGGGGGCCCAAATAAAACTGGTTCACCAAAGACAAACAGATATCAAGTATCCTTCACAGAGGGAGAAACAATAAAGCTTCAAAAATAGCATTAAGAATGAATGAACTCCTAGAACGCTTATGCCAAAGTGAAAATCTTCAAGCTATCTCTCTTAGCTTCTTAAAATCATAGGTATCAGGATGAACCCCAGAAAAAGGGCCTGGTGACACCAGAGCATCTGTGAAGAATCTGCAGATTTTGTTAGCTGATAAATTAATACAGGGACAAACAATGTTATAGTTTAAGAGGTGACATAAATTACTGTGCAGTAACATGGCAACTGAAATGCGTAAGAGTCTTCTCTAATGATCTACAATTACCCACTTTAACGGTATCCCCTCGACGTTTAAATATGAGGATGCAAATGAAAACCCTCAGTTTTATCTTAATGTCTTTCAGCACTCTTACCTTTAGCTGTAGGAATATGGCATTCTTAAGAGAGAAATGGCACAAAACCTTCTATGCCACCTTTAGAACCAACCCATTAAATGTGAAGAACATCCTTTCAGTAACTTGAGAGCTTTTCTTGAACCAGAGTTTCACCGCCTTGACAGTCTGAGAGGGCTGAAGAGGACTCCTTGACGAGGGAGGAATGCTCAAAAGCAGGTTGAGCTTGAGGTCACCAGGAGGTTGGACTGGGCAGAGTCACAGTATTCAACTTAGAAGACAAGCAAGCGCAAAAAGAACACCAGGGCCATCTCCAAGGTAAGAGAAAAGGAGACTGTTTTCTGAAAGAACCTGCTATCTAGAGAGTGAAGGAGAAGTGAGCACTGGATTGGGAAGCAAGGTCATGCTAATAAAAGCAGTAAGTAGAAATTGTCACTCTGCCTAAAAAATAGCATCTAGATTTCAAGCCAAATAAAGGGTAAATTCTAGTGCTGCCTAGCAAAGCCTGAACTGTAAAGGAAGGAAGGAAAAATATCACATTCCCCATGGCCCTTCTCTAGCTGGCTTTAGTTCTCTTCTACAGTTCCAGCATAATACGGTTTTAAGAATAAATGGTATTCAAAGCACCGTTTGCATAAGGATTCACACTTTCTTTACTGTAATCCTGACAGGCTGTTATGATCCAGATATTCCAAAAAGGAAAACGAAGTTCAGTCACGTTACGTTATGTGCCCATGGTCACCCACCTGGTAAGCAGAAAAGTCAGGATTAAAGCCTAATAGGTCTTCAGACACTTAGTGTAATGACATTTTAAATGAACTCAGATTTTTGTGCTCTATATGTATATTTTCTTTCAATGTTATACTTTCTGTTATGTTTCTTATCTTCATCTGCATCTGTCTGATTTCTCTGATCTGCCATCCTTGGGTAACTGTCCCCTACTCAGTCCACGGCACCTAATAGAGCATCATCCGATGATCCTGTTATTGCAGGGCAAGGTTACAACGAACTGTTAAGAGATTTGCTGGCTTGTTCACCCAAAAGTACAGGGCAGAGGCAAAGACAATAGGAACAACAACAATAAAAACAAATTCTCAAAATGAGGAAAAGACAATGTTACAGTGCCACAGCAACAGGACTGAAAAAAGTCGGTGGGGGCAGGGGGGATAAGAGATTGGAGCCTAGTGCTGACAACCAGAAAAAATAAAAGCAGGAATGTTCAAATTTGAAAGAAAACAGTGAATTTCAGAAAAAGGGAGAAAAATATGCATATGATAAGAATTAATTTCCATTTACTGTACTCATATATCTCTAAAGGACCACCAGGGAAAAGAAGCAATTTGGCAAATGTATCTTTTGTGTTTAAATATCAATTTTGATTTGTGATAGACACTTGTCTTTCAAATATTACATTTTCCATAACTAGAAAAGATCAGGAAAATAAACTCTCTAAGCTGCTCATGAACTAAATTCTATTTTGACTTTCAAAGTAGAGAAGAATTTCAATAAGAGAAAAGATCTGTGATAAAAGGAAAAAATAGACACCGTGCTTAGTTCTTTTTCTTTAAGAACCAAGATCTCTCAAAAACATAATCAACTAGAATTCAGTATATCACAGATCCAATTTAAATGGTCATTTCTTCCTTTAATAAAAAGGAACAAACCACCTGGAATAAACACACATACACACACATACACACACACTCACTAGTGTAGCAGGCTAAAGACTGGAGAATAGATTTGCTTTTCTGAAGCTTGGGAAGTGAGAAGTGCTTCTCACCTTTCACCTGCAGCCTCATCTCCCAAATGACAGGGCTGCTATTGATCAGGATCACTGCCTGGTGCCCTACAGCTAAAATCCAAGTAATTACTGCTGGTGGCTGGAGAGTTCTGTTTGGGTGAAGGGAGGGAGCTAGATGGAGATCATTATCCAACAACTTGCAATTCTTTAAACTGCTGGTCAACCTGTATGTCTTTGAAACTAAGCATTTAAAGCCTTTTAATTGCAAAGATACATCTGGTATAAAAATCAGCTACTGGTATGCAGGCAAATTAATTCACTTTTGCATACACGCTGTAAGTAACCTTCCCTTCAATCTCCGCTCTCTTTCCCTCACCCTGATTCCCAACAGCCATTGATACTATGGATTCCCTTCCTGCTGGGGACAACTATTGCCATCAAAAATTTGACACATGAAAATATTAATAAACTTTTTATTTTCCTTTCATACTATTCTTCCAGGCCCTCCCCCTCCCCACTCCCACCCCTCCCCCCCAGGGAAAGCGTCACCTCGAGCTAACATCTGTTGCCAATCTTTCTCTTTTTTTTTCCTTCCCTCCCCAAAGCTCCAGTGCATGGTTGTTTACCCTAGTTGTAAATCCTTCTAGTTCTTCTATGTGAGTCGCTGCCACAGCATGGCAACTGACAGACAGGTGGCGTGGTTCTGTGACCGAACCCGGGCTGCAAAAGCGGTGAACGCCGAACTTTAACCGCTAGGCCATCAGGGCTGGCTCTCTTCCAATTTCTTTATACAACAAAGAAGGGGCTCCCTCCTCCCTTTAGGAAGGGAAATCAAAGGATCTCCCAGTTCACCTCTCTTATGGCCCTTGTGAAACATCTGTCACTTGGGAAAGTGAACTCATTAACAAAATTTATCATCAGGAAATCGAAATATTTGCTGAATCCCAAAATATAAGATATGCTTACACATTTAATAGTGAACTCCCCAAGCTTGGGGGCTACTTGGTTGAGAAATTAAGTTTTTAGGGTCCCTATTCTCAGCAATTTGAATCCCTCCCCAAAGTCGCCAATTTTACTGTTGACACACACCCATGTTCATTGTGTATTACTCTTGTATTGCAGTGACTTGTCACGGCTTTAAAAAAATTAGAAATAATATTGCTTCTTTCTCTGGCTACTTTTTCATTTTTCTCCATTTCCTGCCTCAGCCCTCAATTCCTATATCCATTACATCTCTTTACAACTCCAGAAACTTCCTCTTCAAATTCTCTTTAAGCTGACAGCTGTTTCCATAATTTTCTGAAAAATACATTCTTAAAGTCACAAAGAGCCTCCTTATTGTAAGCCCAATGGCCTTTTCTCCACTGTAATTTGCCTTGAGCCGCACCAGATAAAAAAGGAAGTTTCTGAGTTGATGCCAGGTTCTCCATGTGATACTAACACTCTCTCTTTCTCCATCTTTTCAATCTGTCATGCCCATTTTATTCTTGGTTTCCAGACTAATTGTCCTTGAAAGGTATTTGCATATTATCATTCTCTTGCTCTGATACTGTCAGTAGCTCCCCCTCTATTACTGCATCAGACCTAAACTCCTTTGCTTGCCTCACATGGTCCTCCATTAGTTTGTGCACAGAAGTTACTTGTTGAGAGCCAAATTTAAGCAAGATTAACCTGGTAGCTTGTATGTTGCAGCCATTCTCCGTGAAGAATGAGAATATATAGGACATAAGAAGGGAAGTAATATTCCTTATTCTATTTCAGTTGTAGTCATATTTAATCTTTAATTTCAGGTTATAACACATTAGAGCTTTAGTCTTTGTAAAACAAAATAAATTGCTTGAAGGGGAAAAAAAGACTTGTGATAGCTGAGGGGTTCATAATCTCATTCTGATAAAATTATTTATTATAGTTTTCCCCCATCGCCTTATTTTTAGGAATGCATTGATGGCTTTGAGTAATCAGATGCAAAGCTCCAAAGGACTCATACATAAGTCTATGGTTGTCACATATAACATAGGGAAATGGTTAACATTATGAACTTGATTTATTTGTTAATACTTCATTAGTTTCATGTTAATATTTCTTTCTTGAAGCTTAACCCACAGAGAATTTCATTACCACTACCATTCCGGTGTCAAATCTCTTTCTAAAACAAAACAAAAGAAAGTCTTTTATAAAAGTGGATCTTTAGTTTTGAAGACAAAAGAAACTATGAAAAAGAAGATTAAATCTTCATCGGTTTAACTCACAAAGCAAATACATAGGGAAATAGCATTATTCACCATTTAAATTGCCTAATTAGTCTTGGGAGTTTTTTTAGTCAGTCCAAGTTAAAGGAATTCTACACCCAGCTATAACAATGTTAAATTTCTAAATAGCAGATTTAAGTAAATCGTCCACTGGAAGAAATAAATCACTTCTGTGCTGAGGAAGCTCTATTAAGATACCATCTGAAAGATCTATCAAGCCCTGAAGTGAAATATATACATTTTTAAAAGGATAAACATAGGGAAAAATGTCTGTTGTGCTTTCCAGTGAATATATCCACACAAGAGCTCCCTAATTTATTCTCAAGTAACAACCTTGACTCTTTAAACATTGTTTATGATGGTCAAATGAGAACATACACAGGGTTTCAGTATACTCTATCCGCTAGTAGACTTCCTTTTGAGAGTAAAACATTCTTAAAGCATCATTTACTTTTACAAACAGCATATGCTCACCATGTGGCACCATTCTTGTTAACACCAAAGTAGCAATTTGAGCTTAACAGCTTGGGAACTCTGTTTATAATAATAATAGTATGTGATGTCAAGTCCTCAGAGTCTCAAATGTCAGAGGTGATCATGCACATAAATGCAAATTCCCAAAATCTGCTCTGCTGGGAAAATGATTCTTACCAAGGTCAAAGAATCCAGTAGAAACACAAATGCTTGGTCTCCAGCTTCTAATAAGCCCAGGAATTGTCTTTCCAATTTCACTGCATCACCTTCATCTGGTTCTAATGTACACGCATGTCTAGTGAATTAGTTCCCCTTGGGAGAAAATTTTGTGTCATGAGCTTGAGATTTTCAATGAAGTGCCAATGAGCTGATACAAATTGTTGAAAGTTTTATATTACAACTGCTCTCTTCCTTTTATGTGAGCCAACTGTTTACTTTTTGAGCACCTTCAAACCTTCTAGCATTTCAGAATAATGTTTAAAACATGGCATTATTAAGAAACTTTAAGATTACAGCTGTGAAAACAAACCTATGTCATTATAATCAGTGAGACAGTCCCTTAACTGGGATTTCAGAACATAAAAGGAGCTCATGCAGAGAATTGGCAGGGTAAGAACCAAAGAGAGAAAGGAGAGAAAGAAAGAGGGAAAAAAAAAAATCCATCAAGCAAAGAGAGGGGTGTTTCCATTCTTGACAGCCCATTTGAAAAATTGAAAGTAATTCAGTATTTGAGTAGAAGACTTCTTTTATGGGGGAGGGAAGTGTAGTTACTTACTGCATTGGCTTGCATAATCACTTTATATATTACATCTATTAAAGCACTTATTCTTTTCTATTTTAGATGGTTATTTACCTATCTGTTTTTTCTACAGACTGTAAGCTCTTCAAGTACCAGAACAATGTTGTATGTGTCCTACAAACTAGGACCTAGTACATTGCAGATATTCAATATTTATGGTTAAATAAATGATAGAGACTAGAAATAGCACAGAAAACACATTTTTGGCCCGACTAAGATGCAGAGGTAGGAAAATATTTGGGGAAGGAAAAATTATTTCATATAGCCTTGTATTAATGGAAAGAAATGTTCAATATACATTAACATGCTATGGTAAGATGACCATAAAGAATAAGCACACTATGTAACACTCAGTAGAGGAGCCCTCGTCTGTCAGGATAGGCTGTAGTGCAACAGTGTTTTTCCTTGGGCCACTGAACTCCTTGGTTGCAGGAACAGAGAAGGCAGAGGGTAGTATATTATTCACGTGATTTGGTTTTGTAGAATTGTCTCCTAATAAGTGAGGATAATGAGATACTCAAAAGTCCTCCTGAAAGATTAGTTCAGATAAATGCAAACTGGGTAAGAGCAGAGATCCCAAAAAGGGGCTCTGATGGACTGATGGATTGGAGAAAGTGATATCCTCTTTCAGCTGGGCCCCAGGCACTGCCACTCAAGTCTTTTTCCCTGTCTCGTCTTGTCAAACTTCCTTAGTGTCTATAAGGAATCTTGATCTCTCGCCTCAAGGTCTATAACCAAAGTCTACAACTCTTACCTTCTTCCATCTCTTCCATACTAAAAAAAGTCTTCCCTTTAGTCTGTTTCCATTAAACACTGTCATTTCCTTTCCTTTTGATGCAAACTTCTTTATCTCCACTTCCACACCAATCTTTTCCTTTTCTACCCACGTGGACTCTAGCTTCCAGCCCCATCACTCTGCAGATATTGCTTTCAGGAAGGTCACCAATGACCTCCTAACTGCCAAATCTCTGGACACTTTTAGCCCACATTGTACTGAAGTTTTCTGTTGCATTTGATATTGTTGATCCTTCCCTCGATCATTGTACAAAAGAGCTGATAATAATAGGCCAGTGATGAGGATCCAGTGATGAGGATTAATATAAGTAAAAGTGCTTAGCACAGCTTTTTGCACATAGTATGGAATCTAAAAAATGCTTGCTACTATTATTATATTATTATTTTTTTCAGTTGCCTTTGTGATTCCTCTTTCTGTGTCTCCTTTTAAATGCAGGTGCCCTCACCCAGTGCCCTGATCATCCACACACTCTTGCTGGGTCTAGTCTTTCAATTTCAACACCTGTTGTGTAATGATTCTCATATCTATGTCTCCAGCCTAGTGCTCTACTAAATCTTTTTATGTATATATCTAACTTGCTGATGGAGATCCCCATCTTGATCGGCAATGGGTTCTGGGGAAATAAAATCAACCCCAGTTGAGAACTAGTGTTTAACTTATATATGGTTATTTGTGTCTTTCCTCAGGTGACTGTGAACTTCCTGAGAGCCAGTACGATGTCTTATTCCTCCTTGTGTCCCTCAGACATAGTGCAGAGCCCCACACACACTGAAGCCACAAATCCAACTCTACAATTCTCAACTTAGAAGATCTTACTGTAATGAAAGATCATATTTATGCCCCCTCTCCACAACAATCCCTGTACAGATGGTTACATTTAGCCCTGATTTCTTTTAAAAGGAAGCATCTGGAATGTTTCAATAATGAGAAAAATACATGTTAAGTAGATGGTGACTAAAATTTTGAGATAAGAGCATACCGTTAAATTTAGAAATCAGATGAAACTTTACTTCAGAAAAGATTTGAATAATAATACACTCTATTAAAAGAATGATTTGCTGGTTATTTTTAAAATAACCCAAGGAAACAGGAACTTCTAAAAATTTCATAGCAGCCTAAGACTTGAAAAAAATAATAAGTACTAGGGCTGCTATGTCTGAAGCCATCACATCTATGGCTCCATGTCAACTTATAATGGTAAGTGTGCCACAGAAACAAATTTGTCATGGCAACTTTCTCAGCAATAAATATCACAGTCTGCTGGCAGTAGATGGAGTTATGGATCACACCGTCACAAGTCTCAGGCCTACTTTGGGGAATGTGACATGTGTAATGCACATTAGCTGAGTCTTTCAAATCTTTTCATGTTTCCCAAACCAGACCAGATTGGCTGAATGGCAGAATATATTTGCTGCAACACAGTAAGTTGTCCCCTTAAGCTGCACCTCAGCTGTGAGACAGAAATTAGCTGAAATCAGATCTTCAAAGCAATGTGATACAGTGGGAATGAGAATTAATCTTAACATCATGTTGATCCGAGAATCATAATGTTCTCCATTGCTTGAAGGCATGAAACTATTTAAATGGAATATGATTTACCAAGAATATCATCAATTAGAAGATAGAGTATTAGAACCTCTCAGTTCCAAAAGTGTTATATTATTGGCCTCTAACTTAAAAGCTTTATTAATTGTGGCTCCTATCTAACATCTCTCTTGTGCTTCCTTCCCTTGCCTCATCCTCCCCCAACCCCGCCCCCCAAAAAACCTTGGTCACCTCGCCTTCTTCCTTTTACAAACTTTATTCTTCTTCCTTTGAATTCTTCCTTTGAATTCTTAATATAACAAATACCTATATTCTAAATAACAGGCCATATACCTCAGGGAAGTCCTAAAAGAGTCAATAATAGCCTTGCCTTTAAAGAATTAATAATCTGTGATTGAAAAACACAAGTACAAAATGATCATAAAACCAGGTAAAATGTGAAAGTACCATAAAAGGGGAAAATTAAGTGCCATGTAGGTTTCAGAGTAAAGAGATAACACATCTGACAGGAAGACACCAGGATTCTTAGATGAGGTGATATATTCCAAGTAGAAATTGGGTTGGGATATGTTCAGGAAAACACCAAGTCAATCATTTTTTAACTTATGTGAAAGCATGAAACACAGTGCTTGACTCATGGTAGGCATTCAACAAACACTCATTTTCTCCCCTCCTATAGGGGTGTTATGGACTGGATGTGTTCCCTATATTCATATGTTGAAGTCTTAACCCCCAATACCTCAGAATTTGACTGTATATGGAGACAAGGCCTTTAAAGAGGTAATTAAGGTAAAATGAGGTCATATGGGTGGGTCCTAGTCTAACATGATCAGTGTCCTTATAAGAAGATATTAGGACACAGACACACACACAGGAAAGACCATGTGAAGACACAGGGAGAAGATGGGCATCTACAAGCCAAGGAGAGAGGCCCTCAGAAGAAACCAACTCTTCTGACAGCTTGATTTTGGAGTTCTAGCCTCCAGAATTGTGAGGAATTAAATTTTTGTTGTTTGAGCCACCCAGTCTTTGTTACTTTGTTATGGCAGCCCTAGCAATCTAATATAAGGGGTCAGTGAATACAGGGCTAAGAAGATACCTCGGACCTCTATTGTTAAGGAGCTGAAGTTTGGGGACTTGATATGTTAGTCAATAGGAAGTCAAACAAGGTTAGTGAGCTGAGGATGTCCTGAAGATCTGAGTTTTGATGAAAAGATTTGACTTTTGTGTTGGTTTGTAATGGTGGGGGAGACAAATTGGCAGATCAGTTTGGAGAGTATTGGGTCATTGAATCCATCCAAGTACAAAATAGTTGAGACCTGAACTGGCTTACTGATAGTAGGAAAGGGAATTGAAGTAAAGTGTATTTAACTTAGCAACTGATTATATATTGGAGAGCCAGGGAATGAGAAAGCTCAATACCAAGTGTTTAGCATGGTAGAGATATTAATAATAAGGATGATAGTATAATCTTTAAAAAGTTAAAAACATGACTCTCCTTTAAATATAGAATGAATATGTTAATTTTATTCAACTTATTAATTAATGGAAAAAAACAGTAATACACACACACATACCCCAAACATGAGCAATCAGGAATGCTGAAATTAATTTGCTAATAAATGCCAAACTGCTTAATATTATAAAGGGCAATAAAATTATTTGGGTCATCATTTCCACATTGCATTAATCAAATGTGTGTCTATGGGACAAAATACCTTTGTACTGCTGTGGAGAAGAATCATTTGCATGACTATCAGTTTTCTACAACTTAACTTCTTTGCCTTCAGAGTTGTAAAATAACCTAGTCAATAGAAAGACAATCAAAGAAATGAGATATAGAATGAGATAATCCCCTGAGAGGCCCCTAGACAATGCCAGCACTCCACTGAGAGGGCAGATATCTTGTAATCTCTTTTGCCCATTTCCAAGTCTCGAGCTACTTTTTCTGACAATAAATACAGGAGAAGTTATTTTTCACTTTAGATATGTTAAATATGCAATGCCAAAGAAACGCTCAGGGGAGAAAGTCCAGCATGCAATCAGAAGCTTGCACATGAGGCTGCACATCAGAAGAGGAAGAGGTTTGAATACATTTGTCAGCTCTGCTCCATCTTTCCGCATACCTCATCAGTGAGCTCATCGAATTGAGATGCAATCATAGGCTGGAATGGGAGGCAACCGCTCGGAGTTCGCCCCTTCCCTCCTCCTTGTTTGTTAATAACCTACTTTACTGTGATCCCTGTGTCTAACAGGCTTAAAAATCTTGGTTCTGTGTTCTTGACCTGGCTTCCCATTTTTCCCCTTTGATCGCTGGTGTTTATCTTTCCTTTCCAGGATCTGGACCTCAGCTTTTCTCTTCTGCTTGTCTGCCCCCTTGGACCCAGATTTCAGCTGATACTTCTGGTAGGAAACGCTTGCTGCAGTCTAGACCTAACAAGGAAGACCCCAATCCTCATCTTAGTCATTCAGCTGGTGCTCAGGTGAGCCCTGCCCAAAAAGAGAGGGGCCAGAGAGGTAGATTTGAGCCACCTGCACAGAGATGAAATTTTCCATATAGACGTGAAGATTTCCAATTTTCTCTCTGGACTTTAACTTCTTCTGTGGCTTGCTGACAAAGTCTCCCTTTCTTTACTATATATGTGCTGGGTATTTGTCATGTGATTTGTAAATAGCTCTGGTAAACTCTAAGTAAAACAAAGTGTTCATTCATTCACTCATCCGTTCTTTCATTCATTCATTCATTTGACAAAAATTACGAAATGCTTCGTATGTGCTAAGCACTGTACTAGGTGCCAGAAGATATATAGGTAAATAAACTATATCCTTGCCCTCCCAAAACTTAACCACCGAGGGCTATAAAGCAATGAATTTTTGACCTTTTCAAGTACATTCCGGGTCTGCACATGTCCACCCAGAGGCCCTGCACACAAAGGGGCCAGCTGTCAAGACAGACTAGGCTGTAACCCTGAATGTTTAGGAATCAGAGCTGAACCTCAAGGAGTTCTCCTCAAGTCAAATCCAACCCTCACCCTCAGGACTTGGACAAAGGCATAACGGAACTTCTTTCTAGCCATAAATATTATCTCCCAGTTTTACCTCAAAGATTTCAATTTCCACAAAGAAGTAAAGGTGGTAAATTAACTGACTAATTTTTAAAAATTAGTTTTCGTATTTATGATATACTTAAATGTTACATTCAAAGAAAAATATCAATACCTTTTATTTCTCAGGAATTTGGTTTAATTACCAGTCATCTAAAATGTTCAATCTAAATCTTTTTTTTTTTTTTTTTTGTGAGGAGATCAGCCCTGTGCTAACATTTGCCAATCCTCCTCCTTTTTTTGCTGAGAAAGACTGGCCCTGGGCTAACATCCATGCCCATCTTCCTCCACTTTATATGGGATGCCGCCACAGCATGGCTTGCCAAGCAGTGCATCTGTGTGCGCCCGGGATCCAAACTAGTGAACCCTAGGCCACTGCAGCGGAGCGTGCGCACTTAACAGCTTGTGCCATCGGGCTGGCCCCTAAATCTCTTTTTTATCTAATAATTTTGAAGAATCTTTAGCAAGAGTACATTTACCCTAATTTTATAGAAGTTTATTTGATCAAAGATGTGTTAAGCAACATCACCAAACTAACCAGGAAATTAGTACAAGACAAGAAAAGCATGGATGATTCCTCATATTTGATATGTTAATTAAAGGAATATAAATTTCTTTTCAATGGAGATAATTGATGTGTTTCAATTAATATGAAGAATTGAAAGCCGGAATCCATTAATGGAGAGATAGGATTCTGTAGCCAATGAAGTTGCTTATAAGTAATTTAAACTTTGTAAACGATTAGATAATCTAGTTCTCTAAGCCCTCAAAGGGACTACAGATATCCAATAGCTCCTTCCTGGCAGATCCTTATTTCTTCCAGAAGTCCTTCCAATTCAAATATCTTGATGACCAAATGAAACTCCAGAGAACCAGGTAATAGCCGTGTTTGAAGCATCTTGGCTACATCTGAGGCTGCTAGAATAATAGTAGGATAGGGCCCACTGATGTGTTCCTCGACCACCCCATGGCCCCTCCCCCAAAGAAGAAAAAACTGCAAATAAGATAGAAACAAGGAAATAAAGACACAGATATAGATATAAAGATATTTCCCATATATAACAGGGATATAGGTATAGTGTGTTGCCTTTGGTTGTTGTACATCTAAGCATAAGCCAACAAAAGATTTTAGAAAAAATTTCTCTTTCAACTCACCATGGGAAGAAAATGACAATAAAATAATATAATCACTGAAACAAACAAACAAAAATCTTCTTCTGTAACCATGTCTGACGAGGAAGGCTTTGGAGAACAGACTCTAAAGAGGAAAAAAACCCAAAAAGGGCCATATTTATTTTGAAGAATGCCCTTCTGCCTCTTTCACTATAGGTATCTTTTAACCCCTACACAATTACTTACTTTTATGTATGTAACATAAAACCCTATATTTTCAGAATTTTATTTTTAAATAATCTCCAAGTAATAGAGTTGCATGTATGTCATTCTATCCTTTAGCATGAGCAATGAACGAGTAGGTAGCTTTGAAAAAAAAAAAAATATATATATATATATATAAAAATAAAATAAGGGGGTGTGTTTTCAAAATTTACCAAGGTCATTAATGCACCAAATGTAAATGGCCTCCCATTTATCAAATGCCCTGGGGAAATAAGGAGATAATTGAAATGATAGATGAAGAGATGAAACTCTAGGCTAATGGGCTGTACATCAATGAATCAATGTCACATTTATGAAAGGTTTTGGAGAATGATTCCTATTCTTTTCTTATTTCTAAAGTTTTAAACCTTAGAAAGGTAAGTTGTAGGAGGACTAAAAACTGAATTAAAAAAGGACCCCATTGATCCATCAGAAACATTTGTGGTATGATTTTTCTCATGATAATTTGCATTTCCCTACACTAATTTCAGCAGAATGTATCATTATCTCCACTTTTCTAATTGTATTCCCTCTCTTTCCCTTTTTGTGAAATCATCAGTTCATAAATTATCTCACCTAGGGATCAATTCTCCTACTTCTTCCCCCTGACAAAGTTATAGGGACTTTATGTAAGGCAAAAGAAAAAAAGATTAGCATACTGAAAAAAGATTTAAAAACGAGAGAGTCTTTCAATTTGATTAAAAATAAAGGATCATTTATTGACAAAAAAGTCATTAAAATGAATTTAGGGTGACTCAAAGTTCAACTTCCCAAAGACAAAACTTATTTTCTAGAGCAAGTTATTTAAGCTTAAATCAGACGTAGGTTCTCAGAAACAAACTTTCTCTACTCCCAAACGTGATAAAGAATTGAGATGGCAATCCAAATAATGGATAAGGGAGACATGTTAAAATACAAATATAAAGTCAAACCATTAACGAGTTTACAAAATGACAACGTGTCTTCCCAGGGCTAGTGCGGTTTTCTGTCCATGGAACAAAGTGTACTTGACACCTTTAACTGATAATTTAGAAAGGTGCTGTGGTGAGTTGTGTCTCCTCCAAGTCAGGCCCAGATGTTGGGGCTCAACATAGCTACCAGAGCTGCTCAGTGGGGTAAAGAGAAGCACTGATAGGTGGCCAAGGGCACAGGTGATCAGTCTCAGAGGAGGGCTTCAGAGGGGGAGATAGCAGTTCCAGGACAGGGTCAGTCCCTTGACAGTAGTTTCCATCAGAAGTCACGCAGGAAGCGATCTTGCTGATGCTTTCGCCAGGCCAATGGTAATTGCCTCTCTTAGGGCTTGAACAGGGAAGCACGACCAACCAAGGTCAGCCAAAGGACAGGACTCTGGAACTCAAAGGGAAGGAATGGCAGGAAATGCCTGGAAGAAATCTTAGAATTGAAAATGTTTGAATTCTAAGCTCTGACTATTACTTGAGAATCTGAAATTCTGGACACAAACTCCCCAAATATACGACCTGAAAGAACTTCAGCTGTTGATATGCAAACTGGTTGTTAAAATATTGATGTATTTCCATACTGGTTGGAAACAGTCTCTGTTCTAAGATCCCTGAGTGTCCCCCACCCACGGGACTGGCCCTGCCTCCTCCCAGGGACCTCACAGACCTCTCCCAGTGCAGGTAATAAATTATTAAAGCCAAGTAGCAGAGGGCCTCAAGGACCCTGGCAGCTCTGGCATCTGCTCTGGATTTGCGGATTTCCTGTGCCATACAGGTTATTAAATAGCTTTTAATATCACCTTTGCATGAATCCAACACTTAAAGTGAAATACTATGAATTTTATTGGTTTTCTCACTCCATCTTTACCACAATCGCCCTTGCTTTCACACCAATCTTCCACACACTTCACAAAAAAATAAGCTTTTCCCCACCATCACCTGTATCTGTAATGTTAACAAAAAGGAATATTAATATCACTAGCTGGTACTGAATTCAAAGCTTCAATTATGTTTCCAATTCCAGTGGCCCTTCCTGAGATGGGCACAGCATGAAATACAGGAAATATGAGATGTGACCATCAAGTGATGAAACTGATTTTCCCATGTGGCTTGTGGGATTTCCCGGATGACTTTTCAGTCATGCCTTGTATTAGTCGGTAGGTAAAACTGGCCTTCTGAGAATGAAGATTCCTTACATGGCCCAAATACGATGCATTACTTCCTCATATCCATGAGGATTCTTTACATAGGAAAACGTAGTGCTTATAGAAAACTCCAGAGCCTAATTAGTCTTTTTTACACAATCTGCTCTTTTAAAATATTTTGCTCTAAGAGCAGGACACAAAATTCTATCTGGCATAATAGAATACCATCAATGTCCCTAATGGTCGACAAACCAATTAACAAAAAAAGTGGCAAAACTATACTCAGTACCCAGTTTTTGTGAGGACAGAATGTTCAGAGGGTGCCTAACAAATTATTCTGAGAGGCTTTGTCTTGTCACCACCAATCGCTCTTCTAACTCCTCAGACAGTGGCCAAGAGGTATGTCAGAACAAGGAGACAGAGGCAACAAAAGAATTTTGCAGGATACTTCAAAATAGCCATTTACCACGGGGTTTTATTTACTGGGATGAAACTTTTCCTTTTCTTCTGTAGAGTTTAGAAATTAATGGCATGCTGCTTTGGGGTGTGTTTGAGAGGATGCTGAGTGCTTCCTGAAATTTTATCACTGAACTGTGTTAATGGCATAGCCAAAGAAAGATGAGACAGTAGCAACGGGTCCGGAGTTTCATTTTCCTATCTGAACAAAAACCTAGTATCCTAAGCAAGTGAGATCTGCCATTTTTATGCTATTGAGCCAACCTCCTCAAAATAATTTCACCTAATGCCAATTGTCTATTTATTGTAAAAACTCAGAGAGAATCAAGGAAAGAACCAGTGTAGACAACTATTTAATCCTAGTGTGTTTATGTAGACATGTAATATACCCACATGGCGATATTCAGGTAATCTTCCTTAATGTCATGTTGGATATCTTTCAACTATTTTTCCCTCTGCTTTACAGAGCAAAGAAAATAATATATGAGTATGTAATACTATATGCATGTTGTTTTACCAATATGGGATCACATTGAACATTCTCTGTTATGAGCTGTTTAATTTTATTAACTTAGTAATATTCCATGAATATTTTCCAGGTTATGACCATTCTATGTTTTAATAATTGTAGGTAAGTACCATGATTTATATGAAGAGCTTCCTATTAATGGAGTCTAGTTTCTTTCTATTTTTTCACTATTATCAATAATACTCCTATGAACATCCTTCTAGCTAAATATTTTTGCATATTCATTCTTATGATATGATTCCATGTTACTGAAAACAATCAGACAGAACTGAGGCTAACTTGTCATTTGTATGCTGATCTAAAAGTTCTGTCTGCAAAGGAAATATTGCAAGCATACGTTGCACCTGATACTATAATAACGACTTCAGTGTTCTCTCCTCAGAGAGCTATTTCAGTGTCTGTCATGTTACCCTGTGTGAGAAATGAACATCATAATATTTTGCATTTTTAAAAAAGTGTTTGTATTTTTAAAACTTAAAGTAAATTTTCAGACTAGAGATAGTGGTATTCTCTGTAAAATTGGAATCATAGATGGAGCATTACAAATCACAAGGGAATGGTAAATTATTCAATAATTTGCGTTTGAATAAATGATAAGCAATCTTGGGGAAAATCCATTTAGAGCCTCACCTCACACCATTTACCAAAACAGATTTCAGTGGATTAGAGTTAAATATTTTTTAAAACAAACTATCGGAAAACTAGAATTGGATATTCATCAAATCTCTAAAGAGGGGGAGAGTTTTTACAAAGGTTAGAAAAATCACAAAGAAAATTGTCAATGAGTTTGCGCTCACGAATTTTTTTTAACTTTTGCATGTTACAAAAACATAGACCAAATGAAAGAATAAACTGTATTATTTGAAAATATATCATAATAACAGATCACTATCTTTACTAAAGAGAATACACATTAATAAGAAAAATCACTAAATAGATAAAGGAATTCTATAGAGGCAATTCACAAAAGTTGGCAATTCCCAACTTTAACAAACATTTTAAAACCATCATCCTTACTAGAAATCAAACAAAGCAAATTAATACAATAATGATACAGCACGTTTTAACCTATAAAATACGACAATTTAAAATATAAGATAAATTGTAGGTGTGTCTCCTTTACAGATATTGCTGGTAGAAGTACATATGGTTACCTAAACTTTTGGAAAGAAACATGTCAATAGGAATCAAATGCTCTAAGAAATGCATATGCCTTGAATTTAATGAAAAACTAATAACAACATAATACCCAATAATATTGTGGAAATTTGAGTACCTTCATATTAAATGAAATTTCAAAACTATGAAACCACATATATGCAAGTATATATATATATATATATATATATATATATATAAAATCACATTAGCTTAAAACAAATATCTGTTGCCATAGTTGGCTAGCATAGTGTACCCGGTATGTAGAATTCATGCGATAAATATTTGTTTAGTGATTATTTTTCATGTTCCCAAACTCCTTATATTACTTTTTATTTTTAATTAGATTTTTTAAAGCAAAGTTACAACTACAATAAATATGTATTTTAGACTCTGTCCTATCACAGTTTAAACACTTCCATACTGTTCTATTTAACACTGTAGTTAGTTCTAATCCTGAGAATGTTCCTTATAGAAGCTCAGAAAAGTTTGCTGTACAACATATTTCTTCCACTTCTTCAGTAAATGAATCCCACATGTTTTTTTTTTTTTTTGGTGAGGAAGATTGGCTCTGAGCTAACATCCATTGCCAATCATCCTCTTTTTGCTTGAGGAAAATTGGCCCTGAGCTAATATCCGTGCCAATCTTCCTCTATTTTGTATGTAGGACACCACCACAGCATGGCTTGAAGAGCGCTATGTAGTTCTGTGCCCAGGATCCAAACCTGCAAACTCAGGGCTGCCAAACCGGAGCATGCAAACTTAACCACTATGCCACTGGGCTGGTCCCTAAATCCCATATCTTATTTGGGAGGTAGGAAAAAACAAGAAAGGATTTCTGGAGAGAACTCTTGGAAGAGGTAATGTTTGAGAGATGGCTAGCACTTCAAAATTTCCACAATACTCTTGTATTAGTTTTACTTATATGCAATTACCTGGAATACTAAAGCATGTAGGCTTAAGAACAGCCACATCAAAGCCTAGAGATGCAAACGGATCAATGTTTTGGGATCAATGACAGATTTTCCAGAGTTTATAGTTTGTGCAGGGTATTTGATGGAAATCCAGATGGAATTTGACAAGCACATGAGAAGCCATTGGGAGCATTTAAGCAGGGGAACTGCAGGAGCTCAAAACCCATGCACTTGATGGTGCCCTCACCTCCTCTGAGGTTCCCTCATGGTACTCCTTGGAAGGCTCTTCCATTCCCAGCTCTCTCCTCCCACTATCTTTAAAACATAATTGATTTCTATTTTTATTCCCTTGGTACATTTTTCTCTGCCATGTAACAGCTGGTTAATCTAAACTGATGTGTCAATAAGTTTCCCCTTTCACATAACAAGCACATTTCAACAAAGGCCTTCTGGGGATAATACCTAACTCAAGAAGGACAAACGGATTTTTAAGTGTCAGCTCTGATAGATTGAATGTGGCTTCCTAAACATTGTGGTGAGACAGGATCTGATCCCATTTCTGGTTTCAGCAGTAAAAATTACCATGAATAGCAAGTTCGCCATTGGCTTAGGAAAGGATCAATGATGGCACGTGTATAATGTTTGCCATCCTGGCCTTATCCCAAAAGCAAGACAATTATTTCAGACAATGGCAGAGAAATAATTTGCCACACATAACAAACCACACCATGCATGTGACTGACAGTGGGCTAGTAATACACAATAGCCAGCAAACAAATATGAATTGCATATATGCTTGTAGAAGATGAGAAAAATAAGCAAATCTCAGATATTCAACATCCTTCACAATAGGTCAGTGGTCCCTTAACATCCATCCCTGGACTGATGCTGATCTGTGACCAAGTTTTTGTGCTCATTTGCAAGAAAATGAAAAAAAAAAAAAGGAAAAGTATGATTTTTTTCATGAAGTTTAAATCTTCCTCGATTTCAAGATTTTTTTTATTCTAAGATTATGTGGCTCCTTTTTTAGGTACTAAAATTATCTTCTATATGAAATGATGGTAATCATACGTGGATTTTTTTCCCCTAATACTCTCACTATGATAATTTCCTCATTAAAATAAAGTAGAGACCCACAAAATCTAAAAGTCTTGGAAACTCTTTTCTAGTTAGTGAAGTGTTGCAGCGTTTGCTTCCTGACATAACATTATACTTTCAATTACGAACACACAGAATATAAATCTTTCCACCATCTCCTCCTTATTAGAAAACATTACTCAACATAATTTCCCTCTTCTTGAAAACTCAGAGGCCATCATCACGCTCATTATTTATTATACTCTGCCATAACAATAAGAAACATCTTATGTCTATTTTAAATGAACCCAGGCTACCCCATGTCCTGAATACTTCTGTAAGATTTTTCTCCTAACATTTCCTGCCCTTTAGTTTTGACTTACCAACTATGAGTGCTCCCTGTTGGAGTTTGGAGCAGCTCATCGTTCTGGCTGCTTCCTCACCCCACAAGAATTCTGGTAAGAACAGAGCAACACACTTGATGAACGAGAGCACAGTTCATAACTTTTGGTGTTTGATCCTTGAAACATCTAATTTGGCTTGAGGAAAATCTTCGTGATTTTCTTATGGATCTAAGTTGTGTTCTAGAGAGGTATGTGGCAGTTACTGGAGACAAGATCACTCAACGCCCATTCCTAACCCCGTCTTATTTTTCCTTCTATAGAGGCGTTAAAGCTTTTGTGTAGCTAGTAGTGGCGGCCATGTGACACAGTGGCAGCTGATGGGATGTAAAAGGAAGTCTGCAGAGGATTTCTGGGGACATTTCCTTATATAGGCACCAACCCATCCTACTTCCTGTGTCATCTTTTGGATTGAAATGTAGATGAGCTGCCGCCAGGAGGTGCAAAAGCCATCTTGAAACCATGGATGAAAAGTCTAAAACGAAAGTGAACATTCTACTGCTCTGGGAGTGATGAGAGGGTAATTTTTACAACCATTTTAGAAAACAACTTGACAATACATATAAAGAACCATTAAAGTGTTCATACTCTTTGTCCCACTACAGCTGAAGTAGGAAAATTAAAAGAGCCTGAGTACTTGGAGGCATTCTTGAGACACTTTACCAGTCCCTCACTCCTGCCCCTAGACCACTTGCAATGGGAGACAAACTGCTAATTGTTTAAGCTTCTCTTGGTTATTTGCAGTTGAACCACACCTGAGTATCATATACTTGATTCTCTAGAGGTTGAGCCCACTAAATTTGTTTTATCTTCAAAATATTCCCCAAAGAGATTTCAGAATTATATATAGTCAAGGTCACTGAAAAATTGCTGAAGAGAGTTTCATACGAGCATAGTGAAAATGTATATCCAAAGTACATTAGTGAGTCATACTTCAATTTTTATTTGAAGAGTGAGAAGGGTCTACATAAGCAAATATTCCCAGGACTGCAAGCCAAGAGAGCCTTGTATTACTACAAAATGATTCAATCCTGTTCTTTTATTGTTTCAAAACTCCAACTAATAAAGACAATTTTCTGATGTCAAATGGAACATGGACATATTTTGAAAATGTCTTCTCTGGTGCGTCTTTAAATGACAAGTCATATATAATGGAAAAAAAGTTGTCAGAAAATTCAGAGGCACTTGTTCAGCAGTCAAGAGTGTGAGTAATGTAAGCAAGGTGCAGAGAGATTCACAATGGATATAATAACTAACAACTGGGTAAAAATTGAAATCAAATATGTTCCATCTATAGGATGTTTATCACTGATTTTTTTCCCCCTTTCACTTCCATAATAATGATATTAAAAGTTCTGTGTGAAATAACTTTCAACACTGACGAGCTCATTTGGGGGATTTAAAAAAAACACTCATGTAAATGAAATAAGACAGAAATATTTGCATCAGCTTCTCTTTGTAGGGAAGTAAGACAAATCCTCTATCCTCTGGGTCCTTCTGGATGGGCTATGAGTTAAATTGACATGAGACAGAATAATAGGAGAAAATCAAACAGAGCTTTATAACATGTATACATGAGAGAGACCCAGGAAAACTGAGTAACTCGCCAGAATGGTGGAGCTGCCAGTTTAAATATCATCTTCAGCTAAAGACAAAGGAGGATGTTGGGGGTAGTAGTTTGGGACTTCAAAGGAGAGGAAGGAAATTCACATGGAGATGGAAAAGCACATGTTTGGTAAATAAAACTTTGATAAGAATGGGCTTAGCAAGGACCCTCACAGTCTACCAATACCCAGAGTTATCTATGGTGATGGCTGTCCTGGGGACAGGCCTTTTATCTTAAATTTTTTTAGGCAGTTAGCAGGGAGGCCAAAGTTTCAAAATCTTTTGTGCTTAAAAATAAGCCAAAGAGACACATTTTTGGGGTGGCCAATTCTGATCCCCCACATCTTCATTTTGCATTCTTTTTTTGTTTGTTTTTTGTGAGGAAGATCAGCCCTGAGCGAACATGCATGCCAATCCTCCTCTTCTTGCTGAGGAAGACTGGCCTTGGGCTAACATCCGTGCCCAGCTTCCTCCACTTTATATGGGACGCCGCCACAGCATGGCCTGACGAGCGGTGCATCGGTGTGCGCCTGGGATCCGAACCTGGGCTGCCAGCAGCAGAGCACGCACACTTAACTGCTATGCCACCGGGCCAGCCCCTCATTTTGCATTTTATTACCTGATCACTCATGGATAGCACAAAAGTAGAGTGCTGGGGGCCATGTATTTAGACTGCACAAATATTTGAAACTTTATACTAAAACCTCCCCATTCTATCAGTGAAGACCTGAGTAGGAGCATCCTTGGCCGGTGGAGAAATTCCCTCACCTCTCAGAGGTAGGCTGCCCACACTAGGGTAAAAAGGACAGGCCTTGTTTATCATAAGTAAAATGAACAAATCTTATTCAGAAGTCAAAGTTTTAATGCGAGAAGAAGGCAATTGCCTCAATTTGTCTCTTATTTAGCAAAAACATCTTTAAAGTACTATTAAAAACACAAAACCACATTGTTTTAAAAAATTAGAAAATAGAGGGAAGAAAATCATGCTTAAACCTACTAGCCTCAAAAAACATAATTGTTATTAGCATTTTTTGTATTTTCTTTGAGAAAATTTTCCTTTGCTTCTTTTGTTGTTTATAAAATCATTCTATATATACAATTTTGTATCTTGCTTTTTATTGACTTCTCATAAGGATCTTCATATTGTTACAGTCTTAAAAAATGGTGCACTAAAAAAAAATCATTTTAAATTCTCACTTTAGGATATATTTTCCAAAGTGGAATTACTGGGTCAAAGGGTATGAATACTTTAATAGCTCCTTATACATACTGTCACATTGTTTTCTAAAATGGTTGTAACAATTACACTCCATCAGAAATTTGTAGAAAATACTTATTAAGAATTTATGCTAGCAGGAAGAACATGACATTTTGTACCCGAGCAGATGGGAAGTACTCAAATGTCTATTTCTACAACAGCATTTCTTTTCCATAGAGTATTCCTAGAAACACTCATCTCCATTATTGCTTTCTTAAAAAGGTTTTGGTGGTCAAATATTAGGAAAGTACATTCTCACTAATCTGTCTCTTAGAGATTAGCTTTACATAGTAGTATATTCAAAGTCTTGTGATAGATAGCCCGCCAGAAAGACAACTGTTTAACTTTGTTTAACTACATGTTTCTGAAACATACCTCTCACTGAGTGCTCCCACCTTTTTATAGCACCTGCTCTCATTTTGACTGATAAACATGCTCTAACTCACCTTATTAAAAGATGATGTACACACCCTATGCAGTTGTTGAATGGACACACAAGAATCCCCCCAAATCAGAACCTATTCTAGAAAATTCTTGCAGCAAACTGATGGCAGGACTAGCCTAAGGCAGCTTTAAAAATATCTACACATAGGCAGATCTGGATTAGCCAAACCTATTCTGTGTGACCCCAAGATTTCAGGTTCCTTCGGTATTTGAGGAGGGTTGGAAAGGGAAGAAGTTGTGTCTAGTCAGCTGAGAATTTGCTCACAAAAAGAACTCTTTTCTCCTCTACCTTCTTTCTCTCTCTGGGTTGTTTCAACCACTCTCGATTTATCTGATTCTTCTTTTGTAATGAATCTGCTGTTGTGTCACAAATAAGAACATAACCACAGGAAAAAGAGAAGCCCTAGGGTAACAGCAACTTTGATAGAATATTCCACAGGAACCCCTTGGAGCATGGTGGGATCACAGTAAATCATACCACGTGTTATTTATTTTATTTTTTTGGTGAGGAAGATCAGCCCTGAGCTAACATCTGCCAACCCTCCTCTTTTTTTTTTTTTTTTTTTGCTGAAGAAGACTGGCCCTGGGCTAACATCCGTGCCCATTTTCCTCCACTTTATATGGGACGCTGCCACAGCATGGCTTGACAAGCAGTGCATCGGTGCGCGCCTGGTATCTGAACCAGCGAACCCTGGGCCACCACAGTGGAGCACGTGCACTTAACCACTTGCGCCACTGGGCCAGCCCCTACCATGTGTTATTAACAGTAGCATCTACCCTTGTTCCAGGTTAATAAAAGGATTAAACAATTTCCCGAAAAGACAAATTGGTAGTTTCTTAGAATTTTCTTTCCATTTGATATTGCTCCATTAACAACAGATAAATACCATTTTCAGGTAGTAATTTTAAATCACTTGTTAACAATATTAACTGACATAGGTACTTAATAAAAGTTTGGCAATTGAATAAACTACAACAAACAAAGATAAACAGATCAAGTCCTAGGCCATTAAGAGCAGAAAATTTTATGTCAATAGGAACAGAACTGAAGCAACAAAACTGTGCAAAAACAGAACGTAAACTAAATAAATTAAACAAATATCATCCCTGAGGCTGATAACTTGCTGTATTTGAGAAGCTGAATCTCTGATATGTGAAATAGCATTCAAATCTAAAATGAAGACTTATTGGACCATCAGAGACATAGAAAATATTATTTGGCAATGTAGATCTAAAAATCTGCACTAAAATTTTCAACCTTATCATGTCACTGTCCAATAAATGATCTAATTGATAAAGAAATAAAGAACACAGTCCGAACAATTTCAATAGCAGTATTAGTAATCTGTTTAAAAGTATGGACTCTGAAGCTAAAAACACCTGGATTCCCACCATTTACAAACTTTCTGGCTTTGAGGAAATGCCTGTTTTCTCCAGCATTCAGTTTATTTATATATAAAATATTGCTTACCCCAAAGGGTCGTTGCAAGGAGTAAATGAGATAATGTATACAAAATATTTAACACAAGGCCTGGCACAGCACTATGGATTTTATTTGGGAGCACAAAAGACAAATTACAGGACTAATATTGGGTTGAGACCCAGACTAAAGTAATCGCTATTGAAAAGAGCTACTGAATTCCATTTGGGGCTGAGGTCCACAGACACTGAGTGGCTTTCTGAACTGGGAGAAACCAAAAATTTTAATTCCTAATCTGGAGCCTCTTGACATGACTCAGCACTCGTATGCCTCTGGGAGTTACGACTGTGTTAGACCCGACTTACAATGACAGGAGCAATTTCATCCATGTCATCGCTGAGCCATACTTAAGACGGCAAGGCTGGATCACCAATACATAACAATAAGATCTTTAATGACATCAGTCCCCCAGGATTAAAGTGTTATTTCCCAATTTTCTCACACCAGACTTAAATTGAGAAGGGACTACCACACAATATCAAAGGAAAAGTTTGTATAATGAGCTAATAGTGGAAGTACCAGGAGAAATGGCAGTATCTTGTTGAAAAGACCTTTCAAAGTTTTCTTTTAAAAAAAAAAAGTTTTCTTTTTGACTACCAAAACTCAGCAATTAGAATACAAAAGCTGATTCAGATTTCAGTCTGAATTAAATATTTTTCCTCATAGGTAATCACCCCCTTGTTTAAAAAAATGAAAGAAGGAAGGAACAAAGGCCGTATTTTTTAAAATTCTGAATCACTAAACATAACTTTTCAGATAAGATACAGTATCGGATCTCCTTTCCTCCACATGAACCTTGGCATAAAGAAAGTAAACCAGTATAAAACAACCTGTTTCAAGGGTAACAGTCCTGGGGGAGAGGGATCCATGAAAAGCTGGCTCTGCCCAACACCTACAAAGTTCTGGGATGAACCTTACAAAAAATCTGTGTCCCGGTTCCTGAGAGGCCACAGCTGACGTTACATGTCTGTCATTAATATGATGACCTGGGGCCCCAAGCTGCTGTTTGTTCCATCTCTCCTAGAGATGCAAACAATGGATGAAAAGAGCCAAGCTCTGATACAGGAGGAGCCATCTGTATCATAATGAACCACATTCTTCCAAAGTCCTCACATATGTGAGAGGAGACCTGGGGCCAGGAGTTAGGACTGGGGAGTCAATGACTGCAACCTTCTCAATCTTATTCTTTTTGCCCATAAACCCAATAAATAAATATCTTTTAAGAATACCTAATATTCCAGTATATTTAATGGAGTTAAACCACATATGTGCGCTGGGAAAATTATAATAGACTGGAGTCTTTAAAATTACCACATAAGTCATTCTGCATCACTTGTTCTTAATGGGAATTCCCAAGATGTCACTAAAAATGAGTTTCACATATGAGACTCAAGGTGGAGAGCAATATATCGGATATGTGGTATCTAAACAAGGGATGTTTTTATTGAGCAACAGCAGAAGGGAATGGAACATGGAGAGAATTTCTGAAGCTAAAACACTATAATCACTATAATCGGCGTCAAATTAATGGATCTGTATATCTGTGACAAGTTGATAGGGGACTTTTCCTGTTGCCCTGGAATTGATGACTAGTCCCAAAACTAAAACCAAATTGATATTGAGTATCCCGTGTTCTAAAAAGAACTGCCAACAATTGGGGCTTCTTAAGAGGCTGATACCTTAGCTTTGCTACCCAGCCGTCCCCATCTTTATAACCCAAAGGCTGAGGGTGGATGCAGTAGCCTGCATTCCCACTTCTTTGCACAAAAATGACATGATTGCTGAAAGACCTCCAGAAAAATAGCACCCCGGCTGTCTGGTCAGTGCCTTCCCAAGACTATAGCTGCCTGTTGAGGAGACCCCAGCCAGGGGGTTCACCAGTTAACAGGAAGTAGGGGAAGTATAAAAGAGCGTTGAAGACATCAAGCAGGAGCCAGAATCTACATCTGGTGGCTATGCTTTGGGGAATTCTCATAGCAAACTCCCCAAGAACACATGCATTTGCCCCGAGACAAAGGCAGGCCAAGGGCTCTTGCCATACATTCCTGCTTTTCCTCCTACGACCAATGGTGCCAATCACCTCTATGAGGCAGGAACCCCAAGTCTGGCTTTCTCACAGGAATTCTTGCCTCTTCCCCAGAACCCCAATGTTTGTCTCAATACCAGAAGAGTTAGAACCTAAGAGAAGACTGAAAGATCTTGCCTTCTTTAAAGCAGTTCCCTGAAATCTAGGGTAAAACCTAAATCGAAAGAAGAAAGGAAATAAGATTATAATTTTTAAAAATATTGTATCGAGTTTTCAATAACTGAAATTGACTGAGATAATACTATAGCTAACATTTACTGAGTGTTTACTATGTTCGAGGCACTGGGATTTAAATAGAATAATTCAATGAATCCTCACAACAATTCTGAAGTACTGTGATCACTCTCGTTTTATAGATATGGAAACTGATGCAGTAAAAGTTATGTAATTTTCCCAAAGTCACACAACTAGCATGTGCTGGAACCAGGCAGTTCAGGTCCTCATTATCAATCACCACACCCTTCCACCTCTCCCATTTAAGAGGCTGTAAAGGGAGACACAAAAGTGTTTTGGGGAGCTGGCCCTGTGGCCTAGTGGTTAAGTTTGGCGAGATCCACTTCGGCGGCCCAGGTTCACGGGTTCAGATCCCAGGCGCAGACCTACACCACTTGTTGGCGGCCATGCTGTGCTGGTGACCCACATACAAAATAGAGGAAGATTGGCAACAGATGTTAGCTCAGGGTGACTCTTCTTCAGCAAAAAAAAAGAAACGTGTTTGAAGGAGAAGGTTGGAAAAACAAAACCATTTCATATTACTATCCTAATGAGTTCAGCTGCTCAATAAACTGGTTACATATCCATATGAGGCTTAATAAATATTTAATGAAATTTGTTAATTCTGAAGGGACTAGGGACCATCTACCCATCATACCACTTTCAGATACTCTTGTATTTCTAGATATAAAACATTATCACTAGCCTTATCCTTTGTATTGTATTAATGGAAAATAATATGAAGAAAATATTAACCCAGACATTTCCTATTTAGCTTAAAGCTCAGTAATTTTCTAAAAAGAAATTTAGTTAGTTCATCTAATTTTATAATGTCAAGCCTATGTTTATTACCAACTAAGACATGAAAGCTTGGACCATGAAACAGTCCAGTTTCTTTCTAAGAATGGAAAGGAATCTGATTAAAAGTTATATATTTCCAGCGATCTCCTAGATTTAAAATCAGTTATGATGATTTCATCTCTACCTATTTGATAACAGTGGGTGAGTTCTCCCAAAATGTCTCTCAAGAGTCTGAATTGTGGAATTTTGTCCAAGCCCCAATGATTCAGTAAAATAGTAGTCTTCAGAAAGAATATTCTCATCCGTCTTACTGATTACTATAGGTAATCTATTGCATTTAGTTAAAATGAGTGAAGTTTTAATTGCTTGATATTTCCTTTAATGACTCTCTCTGAGCCTCTATTTGTGGGTTGTATTCACAGTCTCTATTGTTGATGTTTTTTTTTTCTTGGTCATAATCTAAAAATAAATAGCTGTAAAACCTAAGGCTTCTGTGTCATGTTATTTGTTTCCCCTTCTTATTACTGAGGAGCCTGTACTTCCTCTCGCCTTGCTCTTGTTTCAAATGTGTTATGAAAGGTTTGTTCCTTCTCCTTGGTGACCTGCTCTAATTGGAACTCATTTTGTGTCCTGGCCTCTCTGACCGCCCTGTAGGCTTCTGATATTCCTGACTCTCGTCCTTGCTGATCTGCCCTTGTTCTATTCAGCAGATAATTGCTTTTTGCATTTCAGATCTTAAAAACAGACTACGCTTTACAGATGGCGGCCTCCTATGGTTTTCTTATCTTTCTTTTCATCAGCATGGTTATCTCCATGCTTTGCCTTTAATACTGCCATATTTTTTACTTTTAAAGAAATTCCCAGAGCTCTTTTCGCACCACTTTTCCTCTGAGAGTCAGTGTCCACAGGAGAGTCCCCTCAGATATGCTAAGCTCAGTCATGGGCCTGTTTTATCCGTCTTTGAATTCTGCTCCTTCGAAGGCTCCTTCCCCTTCTTTAGTGTTCTGCCATTTCCCCACCACAAGTGACTGAAAAGGTAACTCAGAACTATAATTACTCTACTTGCCTTGTATTAAATTACTGCTGTGCTTGTGGCTTCTTTCATTGCAAATCATTGCTGTAACTTTGAACAAATGTTATTCCCATTGTGATGAGACTAAGAAAATAAAACTAGAGCTATATAATCCAGAACATTCTCTCTCAATGGCTGCATTTTCTAAATCTGGTTATTTTCTCTCTCATAAAGGTCTTTTTATAAGAAAAGAGTCTCTTTTCTTTATTCCAATCAGCTAATCACTTATTTTTATTTACATGTTTACAAGGAGCTTTAGGCACACACACAGCACTTTCAGAGCAGTAAAGAGAACCAAAATCAAAACATGGTCTTTGCCCCAAGAGTTTACAATCTATTTTCACATTTCCAGTATTTTTTAGAACTGCCCTAAATGAGTCTTTTAGGAGAAAGCTTGAATATACAACAGTAATTGCAATATCTGCAGAACCCAGACAACTCAGAAAGAAATTTATTTTATCCCAGACACAGCTATCAGGGTTGTGAATATGTAAATAGTTTCCGGCCTTTCACACCTGAATGAATGGATTATATCCTGCAGAAACCTGCTTGGTTTGAGAGATTTAATTAAGACAGGAATGCAAGAGTTTCCCTGGGACAAACAGGATTACAGTATTTCATAGATAATATGGAACAATTTATGAATGTGTCGCAGTCACCAAATTTAACATTAGTTGGTTGCATTTTTCCTGCTGTACTTCTGGGTGACTTGAATATAGCACTGAGCAAAAAGCATGCTGGTGATGGAATTCTTTAGCAGAAGAGAATCACAGTGTGCAAGCCAGGAATCTTAGAACAAGCAAGCAATTGAAGACCTAGGATTACATATCCAGTGTTTATTACCAGAAACTTCACTGAAGCCACTCAGAGCTAAAAATATCTTTAAAGACGATTGCCTGTAAGATATGCATCAAAACCAGGAGAAATAAGGATTGTAAGCTCCCCGAGGGCAGAGAACATTTCCTATTGCGGTGAGGACTGTGTTTTTGTCTCGCCCTCTCGCCTTCCACGTGGCGCTCACATAATTTTTGACTTATGGCCTGCACCGCTTGCCTGCCCTCTGTGCTTCCAGATCCCCATTATTCTCTAGCACAAAGCTCCTGCTGTCCTCGGGTGCTGCATCACATCTCTGTCTTTACCACAGGACTATGAATTCTTTGATGGTGTCTTTGATCCCTGTATCCCCAGGGCTTTGCACAGAGCCTGACACAAAATAGGTTTTTCAATAAATGATGGTTGATTGAATAAATGAATTAAGGGATGGATAGATAGATGGAATTAATTGAACTGAACTAATCATAAATGGTAATTTTATGTTCTAAGCTTAATCACTGTTCACTCTCTCTCAGGAAATCTATTCATGTTCCTCATTTCTTTTCCCGCTAAATACACAGGCATCAATTGAATGATTTTAAAGGGTGCTGCACTGATTAGAAATCCTACTTTTGCTCCCGAAATAGAAATTTAAAAAGTCCTTCTGTGCATCAACAAATATTTTATTGCACAGTGTAAGCCACTACCATGCTACTCAAGATTAAAAATAAATAAATGTGCAACTTTGCTATTTGGTTTTATAGTAATTATCCAAATAGCCTTAATCTTTTTTTTTTTATGAACATTTCTTGTATCAAAAGAGAATCATCTTTCAAAACACTCTAGAATAACTTAAAGTATTTCAGAGATTAAAAGGAGAATCATCTAATTCCATTTTGCATTTTGAGAATGTTATTTCTGTTTGTATTAACAGTAAGTTTATTAATAGCATTTTTCTGTGCCCCACGCCAGGTATTGTGCCAGATGCACGAGATATACGAGAACAAGAACAAAGGAAAGGTGAGTTTGTGACCTCATAGATCTCACAAATCCAGTGATCCTGGATGGCTAGATGATGTTCTGGAGGTTTCCCTGTCAGGGGCACCAATGTATCCATCTCTCTCTTCCTTGTGCCTCCCCGCTCACTGGTGCTGGTGCCCGGTTCCACCAGCTCCACATTGTCTGCATAAGCCACCACCTCCAATCTACCACCTCTGCCACACACCAAGTATCACAGAAAAAGGAAAATTAAGCTCTCCTTCAACAAATAATTATTGAGTAATTGTTAAGGTAAATGCTAGAGGTATAAGGCAGTTTTTCAACAGTCTTTTAATGTCTTTCTGTCAAGCTACAGGACAGGAAGGCGGGGCTGGGAATCAGGAAATCAGGGCTTGTCAGGAAGAACACAATTGAAGGCAGAAACCAGAATCAACTATTAAAAACAATTAAATCAGAATTTTTTATGTTACAAGGAAAATCATTCATGCTTTGCCTTTCCGTAAAATAACAGTCACAATAAAAACACAAATTTATGGTAAGACAAAGATAGATGGTGAAAGAAAGACATGCTTTCTATTTTCTTCCCCCGGAGGTACACATATGAATTTAATTGTACGAAGTGAATGGTGTCAAGAAAGTAGCAAGTGGGTTTTGTTTACAAAATTACAATTTGTAAATGGAATCAATTATAGAAACACAAAGCCATTCATTAGCTAATCTTCTAGATAACTGAATCAGTTTAATTTCAAAAATGCATATCCATTTTGTCACCAACCATAACATCTTCTTAAATATAGGACACACCGTCGTTTTGGTCATTAAAGAAGTAAAATGTACAGACGTGTTTTTGGTGTTCTGCAAAAGGCAATTTACCCGAATTCTTGAAGAAATAAAGCAGTGACCTGTAGTAAAGTGTCATATTTTAACACAAGACCCAGTTGCCATAATGGGGAAATTTATCTTGCTTTAAACCATAGATCATCATGGATTCATTCTCATCAAATGACATAAAATGTGATCCGAAACACTCCTCGGCCCTCCTATGGGAAATTCAGCTAAAATGAAATCAGTCACTGGCTTCCTTTTATTCAATTTCTAAAACTTCAAGAAAAGGTCAGATTTTTGGAGTCTGCCTTAACTTTAAACACAGTGTATGCAAAGTTGAAAAAAAAAACGCTTCATTTGAAACTTCAAACTGGAAGATGAGGGGGCTCACAAATTTAGTGATGGTGTAGCAGCTTTCCCTAAAGTTCATGGTTTGAATTCTGCCTAAATCAGCAGTTATCAGAATTGCTACCAAGCAGCGAATCCATGAAAATATCTAAGGAAAACAATCAGCTCTCACAGTGCTAAATCATTGGCACAGTGGGCAACCCAAATGGCAAGGCGAGAGTCAACATGGGCCCCAAGAATGAATTAAGCTTTCAGAATTGTTTTCCTTCTACAACAACATTTAGTGATGGCAGAAGAATGATAGTGTAAGGATGCTGCCCATCTCTATGATTAGTTAAATCAAATATTTCTATTTCTAGGCCCAAATTCAACCACTTAAGTACAAACATTTATCTAATTCTCATGTTGTAAAACCCTGGGAGAGGTTGTTCCACGGGTCAATTAAACAAGAAACTTGGGACATGCACTGATCCTAAAAGATGGAAAGTGGTCAGGGTAATATAAATAAATAACATTAAAAAAAAAAAAAACCTACATAGAAGTCTGGGATGAGAAAAGTTACTTCGGGCTATGGTACTCAAATAAATTTTCAATAAAGAGATAAAATCTGGGCTGGGTCTTCAAAGACTCATAGAAACGCACTATTTGTGGATGGAGGGAACAGAGGATAAAGAGGGTGTTATAGGCAAAGGTTACCATATGGCTTCTAGGTGTCTATGGGGCAGAACCCAAATAATAAGTTTTTAACTTTCCTCGGACTCCCGCCACTTCACTGTCTTTCTCCCTCTTCAGCCTCTTTCCCCTTCCCCCAACCTCTAAGTAGGTTTGCCCAGCTAGAGGATATTAAGTTAACTCAATACAAAAAAAAAAATGGGGAGAAGAGGAAGGAAAACGAAGAGTAAAATCCAGGGACACTAGCAGTTGAGAAGACCTTTTCTCAGAGGCCTTGAAAAGGGAGCAGAGCCCTGTGAAGGCGGGGGTAAGAGGCACTTATTCCCACAACAATCACATGCGGCTTTACTCTGTTTCACAGAGTGTAACGCTGAGGTTCCAAAAGGTGAGTTACTTTGTTAAGGTTGAAGGAGATCAGAATATACCACCCTAAAATATACCACTTGGGCAGAAGGATTATTTTGAGCAGAAGGCAATTGAGGGAGAGCAGACTCAAACAAAGTTCCTTGCTCTGCTCTCCCTCTGTTTAACCACACCAGAGATGACTTGAGACTCTTATCAGCCCACCGATTGCACTAAGGGGCATCTGCATAACCAACCTTACTAGACAACCTTTATCTCTCATTAGTTTCCCCATATATTTACCTTCCCACAGTTTGACACCCCTAAAAGCCTAGACCTCTTTTCCTTTGTCCTGATTCTTTTACACAAATTTATTGTTCTTTGTTAAAATGGTATGTAAGCCTCAGGTTCTAGCCAATTCTTTGAATCTTCATTATTTTCCTTGAAGGCCTCCATATGCATATATATGTAATAAACCATTTCTCCTGTTAATCTGTTTTTTGTCAGTTTAATTTGCAGTGCCCAGATACTGAACATAAGAGAGTAGAAGAAAAAACAATTTTTCCTCCCCTACAAGGTCATGCAGCTGGTAAGCACCAGGATCCAAGCACAGGTTGAACTGATTCCAAACTCATGATCTTCTCTACACCAAATACCTTCCATTTGCACGGGCAGGAAAATATGTGGTGTGTGCTGTGGCTGGAGCACAGGGTAAAGAGGAGAGCAGGAGTATAATTAAGAAGGGGTCAACAGCAGAGGGTCAGAATATCTTAGTAGGAATAAAAGGAAGTGTTTCCAGGTATAAATGAAATAACTAATCTTCCCCCACCATCCTTAGAAGGGAAGAGAATTAGATCCCCAAAAGTTAGCAACAGGAAATGGTGTGCAAAGAGGTGATTTAAGTCCCATAGTGGAGAAACCAAAGGGAGATTTCTGGGATTAGAACGGCATGTAAGCCTTCTGGATTCACGCTGCAGAGCTGTGAATAAATGCTCTAGGGTATGCCATCCCAGGCTCTACTGCTGCTGGTTCTCGGATGCAGACTCTGCCTCCACATGCCCTGGCACCACTCTGCTGCCTGCAGAGATCCCAAGACTACCAATCTGGGGCCCACTTTTCCAGTTACAAATCAGGAGGATAGCACCTGCCCAGTGTTGAAGCAGCAAGTACAGGAGACACATTAGTGCCTGAATGAAGCCTTCTCTTTCCTCTGATGTAATCAGAAGAATCAGGGAAGGAGGTGGGGGTGGAAAAAGCCACCGAAAGAGAGAAAACTCAACAGATCCATTACTGCAACTGACTGAAGCGCTTTGTAAAAGGCATAAATATGCCTAGAATATTTTTTTTTCTAATATTTATAGGGAATTTTAAAACTTGTCTCTTAGGAATCAGGAGAGTAGCCTTTGCATTAAAGCTGCCTGGTTTCCACCTCAACAATTACTGTCTCTCTAAGAATGAGAAAGGGAGCAGAAAACATTCGGGCAGCTTTTGATTGTGTTTATTTCTTGTCTTTACCTGTCATCTTCAAGCTCACCTCTTGTGATTTAATGACTTGACTTTGCTTAAGGCAAAGGCTCAACCTACCTTTTATTTAAGCTGAGAATTCAGTGCTTAAAAAGAGAACTAAGCAAAACATTTTACAGACTATTCCTGAGAGAGCTCGGAATTAAATTGTTAAATGTTCTACTATAATGAAATTTCGTATAATCAGCAGGGAAGTAGCTGTTGGCCATTTATCAGTTTTTCTAGTTGCATTTTTTATGCATGGAAAGTATAATTAGAAGCCTCTACAGGTGGAAAGTCTTACATAATAACAGCACTTTTTATCAGAATGGTGTTCTTTAATTTGCAAATTTGAGAGCATTTCACAGTGATGCTCTATTAGCAATAATAACTATCACATCTTTAAATATTTTAATATAGAACTGTATGTAGAAGAGAGAAAGCACTTACAAAATTCACTATTCTTAGGCAGGGAACATGGTACCCATGATCTCAATTACTTCTAAATATTTGCAAATAGGTCAACATTTAAATCTTATATGTTAGAAGTTATCCAAGGATGGAAAAATGTACACTAGAAAAAGTAATTGGAATAAGTAAAGCCACTTTACATTTTCAAAGTACTTTTTAGTTTTACAAAGACATTTACATGTAGTCCACCCTTTAATCCTCATTACAGTTCTCTCTCTATTTCAGAGATGTGGCAACTCAGACCTGGAAGACAAGAGCTGTGCCTGAGGTCCTCTATCTGGTGACTGTCACCACAATGAGGCTCACACCCTTCTGAGTCCAGGGACTGTCCTCTTCATGCCATGGCTACACAATGGGGCTTCCCCATGGAATTGCTGGGTGATGGAGCAGGTCATCTTAGTTTTCTGAATCAGTTTCCTCATCTGTAAAATGAGGTGGTGGTTCCAGATAACTACTTCACCTTCTCCCATAGCTGTCAAAACTCTAAAAAGGTGTCTAAATTCTACTCTAATCAGGAGGAAAAGAGCCTAAATTGCAACTTAAGCAAAATTTGTGAGAGAAAAAAATTATGGCTTTTATAAAAAGTCAGATCACTTTATAGAATGCTAAGGCTGAGGATCTTCCTTCTCCTCTCCCTCCTCTCCATCCCCTCCCTCTTCCTCCTTCTCCTTGTTAGCTTTTTATTGAAAGACAGAGAAAGAAACTTGCCTCTGTCTGGCAGTGTGTGGGGGTGTACTATTTGTAAGTTACTGGAGTAGTATTATTTAATCCGAGTCATGACCTACTTGTGGCATATGTAAATAATTTAGGGAGATATATCAGCTTTTAAAAATAAAATAGAGGGCTGGCCCCGTGGCTTAGTGGTTAAGTGAGTGCGCGCGCTCCGCTGCTGGCGGCCAGGGTTCAGATCCCGGGCGTGCACCCACGCACCGCTTCTCCGGCCATGCTGAGGCCGCGTCCCACATACAGCAACTAGAAGGATGTGCATCTATGACATACAATTATCTATTGGGGAAAAATAAATAAATAAAATTATAAAAAAAAAAAACACAGTATTTTAAGAAAATAATTTTAAAAAAATAAATAAGTAAAATAGAACACAACAGAAAATATCAGAGTGCATCCTATTAAGAAAAATTAACCGAATTTGGAAAAAATGAGTAAAAATGTTGGGCACTATGTCCTTCAACATCATATGGGGGCTACTCTTTAAGAGGCTGAACCAAGAATTATTTAGGGGAATAAACTTTGTTTGACTCTACTATTGATTTAGTTCCAGATTTGTGAAAGTACATGTTAATTTGTAGATTTTTGTACAGTAGATACGTAAATAATTTCTGTCCAGTAGAAAAGATAACCCTAAACATTATGATTGATTGCACTATAGTACATTAACCAGTTTTGTATCTAATCTAGAAATCTTAACATCTCTTTATTAAATTTCCTATAAATACCCAGCTTCTCAAATGATCTTTTAATCAATCTTAACATCTTAGGGGTTCCCTCATGAATTAATAAGCTGAATGAAATCGTTGACATGTGATCATTTTATTTTTGTATGAAAATCATATTTTTAACTTTAAAAAAATTATACTTTGACAATCCTATGTAATAGGATAGTATTATTTTATAAAACTTTGGTTTCAATAGCATATATATGAATATAATGTCACATTGTAAATTGTATTTCTTATTGTGGATCTTGTTCAAAAGAGTTTGAAAGCCTCTAAATTAGAAAATTTATCCCATGACCTCTTGAAATCCCCTCTATTTCTCTAATTCAAATGATCCTGCTTTATTGCTTCTCCTTATTTTTAAATGTAAGCTTCAAACAACCGATATTTTTTCATGTTCCTCTAAGAATTACCTGTAAGAAGTCCAAATCCTAGGAGTAATTTTTAAAGTAACCAAAGTGTCAGATGACTGATGGCAAATCTCTTCCTGGGGTGGCCAGTACCCTGGGGTGTGAATTGGTGGTTAGGCCTGCAGCAGCAGACTGTCAATTGCTGAGAGGAAGCTCTGCTTCATGGCCAGCTGATTTGCAGGAAGAGGCTTGGAAAATGTCAGAAAAAGGGTAAAAGCACAGAGATTACAAACCCAAAGTAAATACAGTGGTGGCACGAGGCATTTATTGACTTAGCACAAAATATCACTGGGGATTTTACAATAACAGCAAGATAACTACATGAGAATTCAATTCATAAATAACTAGAATCCCAGTAATAAGGACACCAAAATCAGGGCACAACTGGAGTATATTACAGCCACAGAAAGAGGCCTGGCTCAGAATTTTCTCATTCAGACTTAGGTTCCATCTGCCTGCTGGCATCATTTTAACTTTGGCTTCTACATAAAGCCTTCCTTGTGGCTTCTCCATTGGGAACAGTTTCTCTTCTTTCATTCTCAACCAAAACAAAGGGGATGGCAAAAGGTTGGTGAAATTTTGATTGGAAACTGTGTGGCTTTTTCAACTATAATTTATTTTGGGAATCTGCAATGATAGAAATTACATTGTTCTTCTAAAGGAGAAAAAAAAAAAAGGTAGTGAATTTCAACTTGCAATATGGTAGATGCTTTAGAATTTGCTGTGGTCTAAGTCAAGTCACAAAATAGCACTATTTTTGTATATAGTCATCAAACATTTCATAGTGGAGATGATATTAAACTACATCTGTGCTCTAGCCTCTGTTTCACCATTAAACCATCCACATGACCTTTCACTGTTCAAGTCAACCTCCTCACTTCAATCTCAATTCATAAATGAGACAATCAGTACAAATTCCATAACAAGACAAGCAATAATGAAAAATAAGTGAAATAATATAACAGTTTTTTACAGATTTTAATATGCTGAAAAATATGACACATTTTAACATATTATATCTTAACATTACATGTGTATAGTCAATATTTTAATTAATTTGTTTATGACTTATAATATTAAACTTCAAGATTATAAGTGATAGTCATCAAAAAGTTACTAACATGACAGCATAAAATTTAAGCAAAATTCCTGATCTCTTAGGATTCACTAAAAATTGGACTGCTCTTTAGGAGTTATAGGTCTCCAGGGCAGATTTAATAAAATGTACCTCTGATCAAGTCAAAAAACCTTATGTATGATTCTCCAAAGTCAAACATTCTTAAGGGGAGAAAACTGATAAAACTCTTGGCAAAATGGAGTCTCTCTCCAAAATTGGGAGTTTTTGCAGTTTTCACAGGTCAGAAAACGTGAGATGATATGAGATGGCTGAAGAAAATTTGAGTGCATGGAGTTTAACATAATATCTTTCATTATAAAATAAAACCTGAGAAATTACACATTATATCCAATTTATTACCTAATGTCTTGGAGAAGAGACATGGACAGTTAGTACTCTGACAAGCCACTCCTTAACCATGGAAACAACCAATATAATGGGATTAATGCCCTCAGGTGGCAAGCAATGGCTTAGAACATTATAACCTACAGAAACAACCAATTTTCTACTTCGCTGAAGACAGAGCTTCCATTAGGTCAACAAAGCATGACTTCTACAGATGCCCCACAACCACACTCTGATCAGATGGCATCTGCCACATACTGATTTATGTAGAGCAGAATGCTTTAACATAGAAACAAGGATATTCCATCGTGCCTAGAAAATAGGGAATTTGGCAGAGTAGCTCAGCTCCTCGTCCCTAGGTTTGCCATAGATTTATCGTAGTTTCTAGAATAGTGAATAACCTCACTCTACCAAGCTTTAAAATGAGCAACATTGACCTGTGATTGCATTTCAAAAGCTAAGGAAACATATATTAATACCTCTGTGGATAATTTGGTCTAGACTGGGTTGAAGTGCTAAGGAAAACAAAAGGATTTATAACAAAATCTTTAAGAAATTAATGTTGTAAATATTCCTTTGAAAATGTTTGTGGTGTGCAACTATGACATACAACTATCTACTGGGGCTTTGGGGAAGAAAACAAAAAGGAGGAGGATTGGCAATAGATGTTAGCTCAGAGCTGGTCTTCCTCAGCAAAAAGAGGAGGATTAGCATGGATGTTAGCTCAGGGCTATCTCCCTCACAAAAGAAAAAAAAAAAAGAAAGAAAATGTTTGTGGTGTTTGTGGTGCTTAAAAGAACTATTTTGGGGCTGGCCCCGTGGCTTAGCGGTTAAGTGTGCGCGCTCCGCTACTGGCTGCCCGGGTTCGGATCCTGGGCTGCTTCTCCGGCCATGCTGAGGCCGTGTCCCACATACAGCAACTAGAAGGATGTGCAGCTATGACATACAACTATCTACTGGGGCTTTGGTGGAAAAATAAATAAATTAAAAAAAAAAAAAAAAAAGAACTATTTTGACATCCTTGGCTTGGCCCTTGGGAAAAAAGCCAAGCAGGTTTTGTCTCCTAAAGCAGAACAGACAGAAAAGAAATTTTTCATTCTTGCTCTTTGTACAGATAAGTGCCAAAGCTACATTTTTATTTTAGGTATCTCGTAAAAATTAATAATATTTACATGACTGCAGATAAGGCTCACAAAAAAACTCTAGGAAATGAGTCCTACAGCCATATCCATTTTAGATACGTCACAAGTAAAAATTCCAAAAGGTGTGAAGGACTTCCTTATGATCATTTAGCTTATAAACACTGGAACCAGCATTCCAGTTCAAATTTCATTCAAAAGCAAATATGCTTTCATTTAGAGAAGACTTTTGTATATATTAATCTGAATTACTGAAGTTGTACTGTATTTAACTGGGATGATATTTCAGGAATACAAAGTGATGTATAAATTTGCTTATTTCCAAATATTTTTTACCCTACCTCAAGGGCAGAATATGCATGTTTCCCTGACAGAAATATTTGAAAACAGCACACGAAGCCTAATTATTAACCCCAGTGAGGCAAAGAGTTCCTCCAATTATCCAAGAATGTGTCAGTGGCCAGATGTGCCCAAAGAAAACTTTAATTTAATGACAATCAGTTTCTTCCAGCTTCTTCATTTCTAAAGGTACGAGAAAGGTCTTTCTTGTTTCACTGTTCCCTTCTACAATACCCAGAAAGGATATCAATTATTTTTGCCGGACAGGCTGTCACTGCCCCTGGTAAGTAAATACGTTTTAGAAGGTTTCCTCTGAAAGGAAGTAAAATATATGTCACTTTCCTAATCAGCTGTCAGGCATCTTTTATTCTAACATGTTTTCAGATAGGAAGATAGAATTGTCATTTTAGAAAAGTGATAGAAAGTTTGGGTGTTTTCTGAGAAAATGATTCAAGAAAAGATGTTTTTCAAACATGTGGCAACTGGGACAAAGTATTTTTCCTCTCCCAAAGAAGAATGAAGGAAATGAAAAGATTTCAGGGAGTGTCTAATTTTACTCTAAGGTGTGATAAAAATGGTAAGCACAGTAAATCATTAAGCATCTGTGATTTGGTGAATAAATGAGAGGAATAAGAGGTCTTAATAAAGGGCTCTCATATAATTAACAATGGTATGGGTACTCATTATAAATTTATGATTCTGGGTCTGAGCAAAGTTTCATTCAGAAAAGGCTGGCTGAAGCCAGACTGTTGAGGACCTTTTATGCCCCGCTAACTTGAAGAATAAATAGACAGATAAAAACAAACAGTCCACTTCATGTCTCTTGACCAGGCCCTAAATTTTCCCCTATATTTACATGTTTAAGAATGAAATGTGAGTGTGTTCCTAAGAGGATAAAGAAACCCAGAGACCACCCAAGAAAACAGAATAAACACAGAAACTCTTTGTTTCTTTTGATCAATCTTATTAACAGAGAGCAAAATGAGAGCTGACAAGAAAGATAGTGTTAACAAACAGGGTTTTGTGTACCTACCACATTTGGTGCTTCATCATATATTTTAACAGAAAACCTTGGAATTTTCGGCCCATTCTTGTCAATTTAACACACAAAACAAAAAGCAAATGCAAAGACAAGAAGGAAAATGGTAAGTTGGAAGTTATAAGCAATTTTGCCATTATCTGGTAACCATTCATATTTGGTTTGCCTGTAAAACGGAACTCAAAATTTATTATGACCCTGGTTTCTTTCCATTCTTGCTATAATTTAAGCTAATAGAAGAGTGAATTTTTATACTAATCAATGATATCATTATGCTTGTGAAACTGCAGAATGTTTCCTCACTGATATGAATCCTTTCGTGGCATTAAAGTGGCTGATAACCTCTCAGGAAAGTGGGCTAAGGACAAATGCAATTATTTTAGTTTGACACATTTATTTCCATAAACCAGAAATATATTTTTTTTCTTTGCTATGTCAGGTTGGTTTTCCTGGATTTACCCAGTTTAATCACTGATTCTGTTCTATTCTTGACAGTCACAGCTGTCAAAAATACTCTTAAAATTGTCAATCTTTGGTCAAGATGAAAATCTCAGGATTAATGAAAAGAGCTAAACTATATTTTTAAGTGGAAGGAGGAAATCATGGATATTCTGGGGTCATGTTATAAATGTATTTAAAGGACATTATATTCTTAGTGGAATCCAACAAGGAAAGGCCAATGTCAAGATACCTGAGAAGTAGGCTAAAATTTTTTTAGAAAAACAAACCCTTTCCATGCTCCAAAGAGCTAATACTACACATATACATTCATACACATAAATCTTCTAATGCATTAACTTCTTAACAGAGATTAAAAGAAAAAAATAGGGTAAAATACTTTGATGAATAAAACTTGCAGTAATATTAATGAGAATCCTTTTAAAAAATAAAGACTTGGGGCAGGCCCGGTGGCACAAGCGGTTAGGTGGGCGAGCTCTCCTGCGGCGGTTCGCCCGTTCGGATCCCGGGCGCGCATCGACGCACTGCTTGGCAAGCCATGCTGTGGCGGTGTCCCATATAAAGTGGAGGAAGATGGGCACGGATGTTAGCCCAGGGCCAGCTTTCCTCAGCAAAAAAAAGGGGGGGATTGGCAGATGTTAGCACAGGGCTGATCTTCCTCACAAAAAAATAAATAAATAAATAAAAAATAAAGACTTCTCTGTCTTTATTGACATTTTACCCAGTTTGGCTTGTTAACTGACTGTAGAAATCAAATAAAGATTAAAGGAAAAGGGACTGACCATCCTGTTCCAGATTTAAAAGCTGTATTTCTATTTTCAGGAAGCCGGGACAATAGTTAGTTGTCCAGCTTAGCATACTGGGCCACAGTGTAGCTTGCAACTGAGACAAAAATAATCAGTGGTTTATGATTTCATGGTTCCAATTATGCTAGGATGCTGACAGTTCTGGAGACTTCCAGTTGCACGGTTCTTCTATGAAGACAACAATGCCTTATAATCTAGACTACTGGCTAAACACAAAAGATAATAAGCACTAAGAGAAAGGAACACCACAATAGATTCTACCGCTAACCTTGCACATTCAAAGAGAACCAATACCTTTTTATTTTAATCAGCGTGTTTGGTAGGAGAGCTAGTTTTGAGTTTCATTTGCATTTTCAAAGCTTACACTCAGTAGCATTAATGGCAAATTGATGATTCTGTGTCATGGAGACTGCCTATAATTGTTTTTTAATCAGTAAATAACATTTAACAGCGTTTTCTAACCTGATAAAAGATCTTCAGTTGGTTGAGGAAGTCTTCACAGACAAGCTCCCTGAAAGAGAGCACTTAGCAACAGCGAATCAAATGCAGCCCTTCAATGAAGTTGTTAGACACACCACGTCAGCAATGCTGCCATACCCAGGGCTTGTTAAAAATCGATTCATTCTAGTGATCAAAGCTGAAAAATCGTTCCGCAGCCTGCTTCATATCAACAGACAATTTTGTGCAGTACATCACACACACAAAAATAAGGTCTAGTAGGAGTGGAGAGCATCAAAAATCTGGCTTCCAAAACAATATTTAAAATGGATTTCTGTCAGATGATAAAGGATGAGCTTAAACGGAACACAGCCTCAAGTAGAAAGGTCGAGGCTTTTAACATAATAAAAACAATCAATGAAGCTTCTTTTCTAGTTTCGATATGCAAAAAAAAAGGGGTGGTTTGATTTTTCAGAATGAGGATGTGGTACAGACCTTGATATGGCTTTTCTTTTTTTTTTTTAAATTTCTTATCAAGGAATATTTTACTTCCTATCTCTGGGCATGCTTATATATGTAACTATGTATATGTATATATGGATATGTGCACACACATATAATATCAATAAATTAAGTACTGACAATAAGAAACATATCATGGTTGATAAACATTTTTTTTTTTTAATGAAACAAAGTTCAATTTTTTGGAGCTGCCTACACAAAGTCACAAAATAAACAAATCATTTTTCACAAAGCAGTTAGGAGAAATATTATCAGGTGCCCCAGTCTGTTATCTCAATGCTATAAGGTAAAAATTGATATCTCATACATTCCCATGGAAAAGATTTCCTGGTTATTATTGTAAAAGCTTCAACTAAAATTAAATCACACCACAGCTATTCCAGTGAGAATTGAGCAATCAGTCATAATTATAGCCAAAATAAATGAATTGGAAAATAGCTGATTTAAACAGGTCATACATAGTCCGAGTTTTAATTTGAAATTAATAACAGCATGACTTGTGCCTGGTAACAATTCCTTGTTAAAAATGAATAAAGGCAGAGCCTGGAAGTAAATGTTTCCTATTTCACGGCTTCATTCTCCTGATCGTTTGAAGAGGACAGGAGACATGGCGATGGCCCTCTGTGGCCCCTCCCCTGTTACAGGATAAGGGAAACTGTATGAGTAGACAACGGAATGATAAGAGGTAGAGAAATCTCAAGGTTCGTAACATTGGTATGCTTTATTCAGTTATCTCTTCCTCCCAGGAGATCCTGTCTACAGATAGGCACATTCTACAGTCTCCATTATTTCAAAGCCTGGATAGAAGTAGTTATGATCTCTTTGGGAATACTGGAGGAGCGTCTACCCTTTGGAGAATACATGTTCCCCTCTAAACCAAGGGACACCTGTGCTCCCCACCCCTGCAAGGCATTATCTTTGTGTTAAAGTACATCTCCATGTAGAGCACTGTCCATGCCCTGAGTTGTTCTAGTTGGTGCATAATGATGCATCATTGCCTTTTGCTTGTCTTTTCCAAAACAGGAATGAATCCCAACCATAATTATCCCTCCCTTCTAAAACTCCACATCTCATATGCCTTGAGACTAGATACTCAAAACATGACTCAGTGAATTATGTGCCACATATTAATCTTAGATTGGATGTATCATAGAAACCACTCTCTAATAAACATTCTTCAAACCCCTGATTAGTTTATGTACATATCATAGAAACCACTCAGATAAATTTTTTAAACCCTTGATTGGTTTAAAAATAATTAACATTCACTCAATAAAATATTAACCAGAATATGTGTTATAGGATTTTTCCCTTTCAATTTTGACAATTAGTTACTTCTAAATCATGATACCTTCTCTTAAACACTTACTGTGTGTATTTCTATTCTGTTTGTTTGAGCCTCTGACTCTACCTCAAAGTCATGAGCAAATGGAAGACAGAAGCTATACCTATTGGTCTCCACAGCATTGACATCCAGGGTAGAATTTACACATAACAGATTGTCAGTAAATATAAGTTGAGATAATGAATGACTTTACCATCTCACTAGCTGTTTACAATGCAAAAATAAAAGTCTGTAATTCTTTTGTGGTTCATCTTAACTCTCCCTTCTCCTCTTGATGCCTTTCCAGCCATCTATGGGCCCCTCCTGAGGCACGCTTCCTTTGGAACATTCCAGTGACATTATTTGCCTTTCCCCCCCAATTTGTCAATGATTTCCACTCCCCACTTACTTACCTAAGGCTACAACATAGTGTACCCCTACATGTATTTACCTCCTTTCTGTCCAGAAATGACACTGAAATCACTGGAAAGGTATAATAATGACAATAAAAATCTACCACAAAAAAAGTGAATGGGTAAGGAGCCATCTGTGAATGAGAGTTCTCATTACAATTCTTTTGAGCAGATAGGGAAAGAAAATGTAAAAGAGGTGTGGAAGTCAAAATTTAGAGAAGTCACAGGAGGGGAAAAGCCAGAAAGGAGCCCAGTTGCCACATAAAAACCTAAAAAGATTTGGGACATGTAGAATCAGATAAGAGTGGATGATTGAGGTGACATATGAGGCTAACAAATAGGATTCACTGAAAGCTTGCCAACAGAATGGCAGACCCCCACACACAGAACAGCAAAGAGGAAAGAAAAATAGATGTACAAGGAGAAGCAGAAAAGAGAGTGTAAGATCTCAGAAATCATCTGGTACCTCTCCCTCACTTTTATAGATGGCCTTCTGGAAATTAGCTAGCACGCACACCATGTTAGCAGGAGCGTAGAACACCAACCTCAACTCTGGAATGCTTTCCACTGTGTCACTGGGCTTCCAGTTCAAGGAGTCACCCAGTCCCCAAGCCCTGACATTTTTCTAAAGAATGATGAGAATGATTTTGACAGCCTACTTGCTACAGGAATAATTCATGTGAGATAAGAAAAAAGTTATTTCCTACTTCCCGAAGAGCTTTTTAAATAGTTGTGGTCCACAAAACCATTCTCAAAAGGTCCTTCGATAATTTTAAAGTAAGGAAAAATATTGCTACTTACAGGTAAGTAATGTTTTTAAATGAACACATCAGTTTTCTCGACATTGGCACAATATACTGGAAAGTATACTAGACAGGTCATTTAGGACAATGTGGTAACTTCCCTGAGTTGCAGTTTCCTCAAATAAACTGAGAAGCATGTCACCTACCTGAGCCATAATTGAGGATTAATAGAGAAAGCCCTCATAAAATATTTAAAAATATCCTTAATACATAGTGTGCTCTTAAAATGTTAGTTTTTCTGTTTCAGAATGAATGTGTGTTACTTTATAGTACTCTGGGGCTCCTTATACAGTGATCTTCTTTGATAGATTAAGTTACTTTATTAGATTTTTTTCTTAAAGAGACCATGATCTTTAACTCAATTTTGTTAGCATGAGATCTTGGATAGAAGCAAAAAATGTTGTCTTAAAAAATGTTTTATATTATCTAGTGCAACTCTCCCTGCTAATATACAGAAAAATTCCCTAAGAAGTCAAGTGATTTATGTAATGTCACACAGTCAATAAGGAGCAGAGATGGGGCTTGAATCCAATCTGTTAAGTTCAAGTGCAGAGCTCAACAATGCCTCAGTTATATTAACTAGGTCTCACTTTCTTTACTATTGAAAAAAAAAAAAAAGGACTATGTCTATGCCCAAGGTTCTTTCCAGCTCAAAAATTCTAGGATTTGGACAGAAGAAAAAGAACAAACATTTTCTGAGCACCTACCAAGTAGCAGGTTAGATGATTTGGAGGATAATTTTACTCCTGCATGTGAGTCTTGATCTTATTGTTAAGATTCATATAGAAATGTAAACTTCATATTTGCTTGAGCTGTTTTTAAACCCATCTAAATCACACCATTAAAGTGATAATCAGGGATACAATGTGGCAACATGAAAAAAATGTTAATAGTGTAATAGTAAGTGAAATAGTAGTATATAAAACTGCATATTTTCTATAATTAAAACTTTAGGTCCTAGTCTAAGAGTTTCTTCAGTGCATCTCTGTACGCCAGTTCCTAGTCTAAAAGCATATGTTGAATTAAATCACATTAAGTTAAAAAGAAAAAAAACCATGAGACTGTACCTACTAAAAGCCTGAACTAATAACTAACACACAAAAATGATGGTGACTGCTGCTGGGTCATCATAGTAGATTATGAATGAATTTTCCTTCTGTTTTTAGCTTTTCATTAAATTAGAGGTGTAAGAGAGCAGTGCCCTTGATTTCTGACTCTCAGGTCAATTCACTGAAGGGTTGAAAAGACCCAGGTATGATGCTATCAATTCCATATTTCCTTATAGAGAATATGTCAGTTTTCCTTAACTTCTCAACTGTAGAAGAACTATAGCCAGAAGTGTGGAGAATCTATGCTTTACTAATACGCTCTTCCTTCCTGTCCTGCATGATTGTGCATCAGTGTCGATTTCTTTTTCAAGAATCGTAACTGTCAATCGGGAAAAGATACAGTCAGCTGAGAAAAATGTTGTCCTGTAGAAAATGGAATGAAACGTTCATTAAAATGGTCACAGTGACAGATGATGTATGTTTTAACATTTCTTCTTCATTTATTTTTAGATTTTTTAAAAAATTCAAATGTAAGGAAGCAACCACAGAAGGAAGGAGAGGGACAAGAAATGTGAAAACAAAGTAGAGCTCTGGCCTAGCTCACAATGTCTACTTACTCTAGGTATACTCAGAAAATATAAATCAAGAGTCTATAAAAACAAAAAACAAACAAAAAACCCAAAAGAAACCTTTGTTGTAAGGAAAGTCTCTTCGTATTGTTGAGAAAAGTATCCAAAACTTGGCAATGAGGCAAAAGGATGATTGTGTGTCTTTTCGATGTCATACTGGAGCACTAACAGGCCTGCACAAAGGTTATTTAATTCTCTAGGGCAGAGTTTCTCAATTGGAATCCCACTGAGATTTTGGGCTGGATGATGCTCTCTTGGGGTGAGACAGGAGGCAGGGAGGGCTGTCCCGTGCCTTGTAGGATGTTTAACAGCACCCCTGGACTCTACTCACTACATGCCAGTAGCACCCTCCAGGTTGCCAAGACTAAAACCATCTCCAGACTTTACCAAATATTCCCTAGGGAGCCAAATCACCTAGATTCCCAAGAATCAAGATCAGTACTCAGGAAATGTACCATTGTTTGATTTACAATTTACTGTTGGTAAAGTGTCCAGAGTCAGTCAAATTACCTTTTTTCTTTTTTTATCCTTTTTATTACGTGTGCCCTGTCACCCCTTTCGCCCTTCTCCCTCCCCCTTTCCCCTTTGGTAATCACCAATCTAATCTCTGTGTCTATGTGTGGGGTTGTTGATGTTGTTGTTGTTTTTAAAATTACTTTTGTAGTTTTTTGTCTCGTAGAAATACAAATGATTTCTCTCCAGTAGAAAAGATATATTCAACAGTTGTGGTTTTATTGCCATATTGGACCTTAATCGGTATTTTCTCTAACTTAGCAAATTTATTTCATCACACCTTTTCCAATTAACTATATAATCACTCTTCCTCAAAGGCTCTTTAAATCACCTCTACCATCCTGATGGTTCTGTCATCAACGAGTTAAGTAAACTATGATGTATCCTTATTTGATACGTGTATGAGAGTCATGTTTTAAGATTTTTTAAGCTACATTTTGACAGTCCTTTCCACCTTTAAAAGGATTCTGCATGTCATCTTTTCCCCTAATAAAGCATTTCCATAAGGCACAGAGCTACCTATGGGCTCCTGACTGCTCCACCATCAACTGTAAAAGCTTTTTCACTTCATGAATGATACGAATTATATGTTTGTAGATGAAAAGATTATCGAAATTCCATTTAATTAAATTTTTAAAAATAAGATCCTTTACAGACACAATTACTTTCCCTATAAAGGATAACAAGAATCGGTAGATCAAACAAGCTTTGTTTCAGTTAGGAAAACAAATCAGAAAACTTACACAATTATTATACAGTTTGAAAAAGTAACCACCACTAACCCCACCACTAACCAACACAGACACACAAATTCATGCAGACATGCATGTGTGCTAGTGCAGAACTAAGGGTCCTTGGCTAAGTCCTTCCCAAGGCAGTCACAAAACAGCCTGGCAGTCGGGGGGGCAAAGAAAGATATTAGATTCAGCAATGAGACCTTGTAAATCCCACAGTTTTAAAACTGAAAGTGAAGGAAAGGATTGCTCTTTATAGTAATGTGGGACTATTGCATCTAAGGCTTTTCCAACACTCACTAATCTCCTTTATAAGAAAGCCAACAGATCGCTGGCTTAAGTGTCTGGCTGGGAATTTATAGCAGAGTTTAGCTTTTATTTTTCAGGTATTTATTTCACAGTTACCTTTTACTCATAATAAATTATACTAGTTTTCCATTTTCCTTGTAATAAATTTAAATTTAAAATAAAAGAAAGATTTATAAATAATAGTACAGGTGGTAGAAGGATATGGCAAAATTTATGAATGTGTTAAGTAAACAACTAAAGTTTGGGGAACACTCTGCTAGAGGAAGCATATGCGAAAGGGAACTTGCTGTATAACTACTTGACCTCAAGCGTTCTTTTTAATGAATTGTTTAAAACAATCTCCTCTATGAGGCAGTCTTAAAGGCAAACTAGTGAGGAAAGACCAATAGCTTGAGGGTCAGGAGAATCCTTCATTCACGTTCTGGACGTTTCATTAGTTGGTTGTGAAATCTTGAATGAGTAATCCCCCTGAGCTTCAACTTCATCACATCTAAAATTCAGAATAAATGATTTCTAAGGATACTTTAGACTTAAAAGTGCAGAGATTGGCTTCCATGCTTACACTGATATCACCTTCTTCTATACTCCTATTTTGCATAATGGAGTTTAGCACTGATTGATTTTTAATTATGTCATGCCTGCTAGTTTCGTCTTTCCAGCAATACTGTAAGATTGTTGAGGAGAGGAATCACATCAAATCCTTTTTTGTAACTTAAGGATTATTTTATGCAATACTGGCCAAAGAGTAACATTCAATTACTCTGTGGTCATTGCTTGGTAATCGGCCAGCTTTTAGCTTACAGCAGAAATCTGATGAGTGCTTTTATTAAAAATAAAGTGGTGAGGGCCGGCCCCGTGGCTTAGCGGTTAAGTGCGCGTGCTCCGCTACTGGCGGCCTGGGTTCGGATCCTGGGCGCGCACTGACGCACCGCTTCTCCGGCCATGCTGAGCCTGTGTCCCACATACAGCAACTAGAAGGATGTGCAACTATGACATACAACTATCTACTGGGGCTTTGGGGGACAAAAAGGAGGAAGATCGGCAATAGATGTTAGCTCAGAGCCGGTCTTCCTCAGCAAAAAGAGGAGGATTAGCATGGATGTTAGCTCAGGGCTGATCTTCCTCACAAAAAAAACATAAAATAAATAAATAAATAAATAAATAAAGTGGTGACCATAGAAATAGTTTTAAACTTGGAAAATTGTTTTAGTTCACTATTTTGGACAGTTTATTGTATAAGGACATGGCAATGAATTAAAATTATCCTAAAATATAAAAACTTAAGTTACTAATCAAAACCTACCAAATTCATAAGAAAACTAAAAACAATGCATTCAGTGAATTTTTAACCTAGGAGACATTGTCTAAAGGACTAAAGTACTCTAGAACTGTGCTGTCCAATACAGTATCCACTAACCACATGTAGTTATACAGATTAAAACATTTACTTCTTCAATTGCACTAGCCATATTTCGAGCGTCCTGTGGCTACTGGCTACCATACTAACTAGAGAGCACTTTTCTAGACCGTCCCAGAGAAGTTCTTTCATTGAGATAACAGTTCAAAGGAAACTGAGTTCCTCCAACTCATTTTTCACAACAAAAATTTCTGGGTGAAGAATTTGTTTTAACTATCAGATCCCAACAAAATGGAGATATGCTCTTTATTAATTTTGCATATTTATAGATTAAACTATCCTAAGTGGATCAAAGGAATACCATTTAAAAAAGAAAATGTATTACAAATCTGAAAGTCAATTAAGGAAATACAGAATAAGTCTTCATTGGAAACAACTTTCATACTTCTCCAAGAAAGCCTACCAAAATCCATAGCCAGGAAGTATGTAATATATACTTGGCAGAACTTGCCTTTCTAGCTTAAATTTTTTGGCCAAGGATTAAGGTCTTCAGAATTCCGGTCGAGAAAATAAAAAGCAATTTTGAAATGGTTCCTCTGGCCTAAGAGACAACAATACCACCATATACCAATACTAGCATGCCCACCCTACCCTCCCAGCAAAATTAAAGAGTATAGGACAAACAAACAAAAATTAACAAACACCAGCTCAACAAACATAGTTTATAAATGAATTATCAGCAAAGATACTATGCATGCAACCAACTATTTAACAATATATACTTTATTTACCTCAGTTTCTTTAATTCTCTTCATCCTACCAGATGGATTATTTGAAATAACTCCAATCTCCTACACAGAAAAGTGGAATTCTGGCAGATTGTTAACTAACGATTTTTGGCCCTATAGGCAAGCAGCTGTAAGTGGGGCTGGGTGTGTGAAAAAAATGTGGCTAGAAAAAGGGTAGGTAGATGCCAAAGCATAAACGAGGGCCCAGCAAAATCCATACTCTGATCCTTGCATCTCCATCTCTGTTAGCCCCCAAGGAGCTAGCCCAAGATCATGGGCAAACTGAAGACCACAGCTGGAGAGGTGCAGGGAGACGACGTACGACCTGAAGGAGGAAGAAGCTTCACATTTGCACAATGTTTTAAAAATCATTAACAGAGGTGTCAAATCATTATCTGTCAACCTAGTTCCTGTCATTTAGAAAGTTCTGAAAAATCTCATTGGACTAGAAATATAAAACGGTTATAAATTTTATCTCTGTTTCTTATTTGTTTCTGTCTGTAATAAAACAAGGTTGCCCTGAAGGTTTTGTTCTCTGAAAGGCCTATGTAAACATAAATGGCATTCTCTCAAAACTGTAGGTATTCTCGCAGCCTCTGAAACCAAGTATGGGTCGCCTTCCCGTTCTGCACCAGGTCTCACCCACGCTTGATTTCATGGGCTAGGAGAGCACATCTGGCAGATCTTACAGAGGTCTGAAGTCAGGAGAATCAGCAGAAGAAGGTAAAAGAATAAAGCAAGAAAACACAGAGTAAAATCATTGGATAAATAACATTTTACAAAAGAGCAGGTAAAAATGGCTCAGAGGAAGACATTTCTGGTGCAATTTTCCATTCAGATTATCTGTACTGTCTCCAGATAATTTGTAGTGACAGGTTAACATCCAACAACTCTTGAGATTTATTTTGTGTATATTTTTTTACTGCCTATTTTCTATCATTTGGGAAATTCAACTGCACAGTCTCATCCAATGTACTTTATACCAATCATTCTAGACTTAAATGTCTAACTTTCTCCATCAAATTGTATTTACAATGTGTATCTACACTTCCATGTCGTCCTTCTAATGTTGGCATACATTTGTACGAGCTACCAAAAGAAAAAGATATAAAAACACAATCTAAGATATATTACCAATATATAAATCCACTGAATTTCTTGATAATACCTAAAGAATCATCTGACGAATTTGATTTTAGGGCATGTAGAGCTTTAAAAAAAAGCCTACTATATAATTTCAAGAAATAATAAAGACGAGTAATTTCTGTTAATTTAGAATGTTATAAATACGTATCACAATCCTCCAATATTAATAGGAAAACAGAAACTAAATAACACAGAAATACCACGCTGCCTTGAGACTTATTTCTAAACTATCAAAATGGAATTATGGTCCACATAAGATAACCAAATAAAAATAAAATCATAGATTCATACATAGAATTTATAAGCCCTTAGCCTAATTCCAATCCCAGTCACTTAGATACGGCAAAGTATGAGTTACTGGCCTTCATTTTAATCTGAGCTTGGAAATGGGGCACTAGAGGTTGCTGAAATCAGTGGCCTGTGTCAGCTCAACATGCCCAACCTCTATGCTTCCACGTACCCTCCAGAAAGATTGACAAACTAAGAACATTTCATGCCTGATCCTGACAGTGACCCAGAAACCTCCTTGCTCCATTCCCTCCCTGCTCCCATTCAGTTCCATTTCTACCTGACTCCCCGCTCAACCTCACATCATTGTCATCAGCCCTACATTTAAACCTGGTGTTTGCATTTTTATCTTAGCTTTGATCTTCAGTGCTCTCTAACGACTCTGTCTTATACCAGCCTCTTTGGTTTTTACATTTCTGGCTTCCTGAGACAGAAAGACCCATCTTGTCTGGGTCTCCCTCTTCCACCATAACCACCATGACTATGACCCCATATCACCCCCCCACACACACAAGTGCTCAGACCCTGATATAGATACTATGCCTTTCAAGTTTGCCAGCCTTCAGAGAGAGCACCACTGTTAACAGCTTCTAGTTCTTTACGAGGTCATTCATCAGGCTTTACTTCTTAAAGCACTCGCTTTAATTCTCAAGTGGCATTTTGCCAACATTAACTTAACTTCCAACATTAACTTCTTTGTAGAAAGTTTCAAGTCAAAGTAGCACTTGCTCAAAGGGCACAGGCCACATAATAGGGATATTCCACGGGACCATCACTAATACATGATGTGGGGTGGGAGAGTGGAAATGGTGATACAAAAGATGAACAATTAAAATAGAAAGGGCATTCCAAGAAGAGAGAAAAGGGTTACAAATGTAAGAGAAATGAAAGATTCAAGAGCTCCTAGAAATTCATTATCACCAGAGAAGAGGCAAGAGGGAGTGCTTGGAGAAAGGTGCAGAAAACTGATGAAAGATTAGGCTTGCAAGGGCCACACTGTGAAAGGCCTTGAATGCAATGCCAGAGAATTTGGATGTTTTACCCGTAAGTGGTGAGATACTAGAGACTAGTTAGAAAGCTGTTGCAACGTTCAGGTGAAAAATGAGGAGGTCCTAAATTTAGACTTGTGGCAGTGAAGGTAAAAAGACAATTGAATATCAATAGAGCTTGAAGATTGAGTGTTGGGGTGGAGGGACCATGCAAGATGGTGCTGGGTTTCCAGCTTACCTGAACATGGGGGTTGTGATGCCATTTATTGAGAGCAAAAACCAAAAAATAAAGAGATTTAAAGACAGTAGATAATGAGCTTGATTTTAAAAAGGGTAAATTTGAAATAACAGATTTGAGAATCCTGGCTTTTAAAGCCAGAAGAATAGACAAGACAACCCAAGGACAGCATGTAGAGACACAGTAATGACGGAAGGACAAAAAAACAGGTACCCCAAATTTAAGGAGAAAAAGGGGAAAAAAATTAAGAGAAAGAACATTTTTGCCTAGGCCATAGGAAGTCATACTAGCATACCAGAAATATTTTAACACAAAGTTTTTTATATTGTTTTATCAAATCTCAGTTTTGAACTGTTTTTGATACTGACATAGAATATATTTACCTTTTTGTTATTTTGAAAGCAAACTTCAGCTTAATTTATAGCAAGACTGTAATTATATCCAACCATACTCATACAGGTTCATAAGTGAAATAAATACCGCAATATAGTTTTACATTGATTTGCACATAGTATAATTACTTTGAGGACCTCTGTAGTCATTCATTTACTTTACGCTAAGGCTTGGTGTAAAAATTGCTTTTCCCATACTCACTCAATAAGATTCCTCCATGACACCAATTAGGGAAATAAATTTGTAAAGCTCATTTATGCATACACATCACAGAAAAAGAAGGTTCTTCCTTGTTCTTGTTTACCCATCATCTTTACTTCAGGATGTAACACTTTGTCCATTATAAGAATTGGGCTTTAGTATAATTTTAGATCAATATAACAACTGAACAGATACCTTACCTTGCCTGGGGCTCCACATTCCCCACTTCATTGCTATTCATTGCACTGCACAGTTTACATGCAGATCAGTTTCATCAGTTTCTGCATTATGCTTTGGATCCCTAACATTATTTCCAAGAAAGTTTGATACAACCTTTTTTAGGAACAGGTGGTCACTACACAGAAAAATAGAGCTTTAATATAAGCAACCCCACACACACACACACATAAAAGATAACACAAGGAGCTGTCAGTATGTGCAAAGTAATCAGTCACATAATCTTTATTAAACACAGCACACACCTCACCTCAAAGCACTGGGAATCCTCAAACAAAAAAGGCCTTTTGCCACAGATTACTTTAGATTTAGCTTCAGGATTAAAGGGATAATTCTATTTTATTTTATTTTTAATCCCCAGCCTTAACATAGAGTGTTTTCCTTAGACGGAATTTTTCATCTCAATGCTGGTTTTTCCATCCTTGAGACTTGGGTTGAAGCAAACAGTCTCAACATGCAGAGATGGCTTCATTGAACCGTTTTTCTGGATCTTCTGGAATAAATCAACTTTTATAACTCTATCTCCAAAGATTTCATGTCACCTTAAATCTTTGAATGCCTGAATGTATTCTTTACTCCACCAGTAATTACTTTTTTAAGGAAAAAAAAAGAAAAAAAAGAAATATTACCTACTTGATGGTTTCATCGAGTCTGAGACATTAATCTTTCACTGCAGGTACAGTATTAGATTACTCTCTCCACTCACAATCAAGTCTTGATTTGGGACAACAGTGTTGAGCCATCAAGACTCTGTTTTTAATCAGCCACTTTTGAAGGTCAACAAATGAACAGTCCGATTATTTCAGTACTTTGTGAGCAGCTCAGAGACAAACATTTATTCTGTTTGCTATGGAAAATATTAGTGAGAAAGGAGCTTTGCTAATAACAAGCAAAATTGCAGTGGCATCAATACACAAGCTACATTTCTATCCATCCCAGATTACTCTAGAGCCTTGGAAATTCCCAAACTACAGTGGCTAACAGTTCTCTCCTACATAAAACAGTGCAACTGGACAAATGGTTTGCATAACATTTGCAGATATATTTTTCCATTTCCTGGGGGTAATATATTTAAGAATGATTAAAAGAAAGTAGCACAGTCACTTGCTCCTTCGAAAAGCCTCACTGACTTTTAAACGATATACTTTCAACTCCAGCTATACGTTAAGTCAAGAATAATCCCATTGGGGAAAGAGTACAAATTACAAATCTCTAGTTATAAATTTTGTTCTTTTAAACAGAAATATAAAAATGCATTAGGCATACGAAAATCCTTTTACCACTATTTTATCTCTAGCTATTCCACTATCAGAGTTTCAATTATTTATATCAGCTCAAAATAATGTGTTCTCACTGATGCCATTTTGCCCTCTACAAATATATTCAAAAGTTAGGAGCCCCATCAGGAAATTAGGACACTTTCCCTCCTATCCAATCAAACAGGAAGGTTAATAATTTTTCCACCTTCAGGCACTGCCAATTTATCAGCTCTGGCTGGAGGTCCCTGTCCCAACCCAACCTTTCTATACTATATCCCCAAACCTCATTATTTCAAACCATTCCTCCAAATCTCTAACCCTTAAAGCAGTGAGTGGTCCTAAATCCTGGCTGCACACTAGGCCCTCCTGGGAAGCTTTTACAAAATATGGATACCTAGAAATCCTAATTTAATTGGGCTGGGATAGAACTTGAGCATCAACATTTTTATAAGCTCCCCAGGTGATCCGAGGTGCAGCCAGGTTGAGAACCACTGCCCTAAAGCAATCTCCTAGTAGTCGCATCATCATTTTCACGGCCTGTTGCCCCAAACTGTAGATCTAACCACTTTCCCATCACATACACACAGAACCAGAGATCAAAGCACACTGATTGTCGATGCATTTCTATCAAGTAATTTGAACAATCTCACATTTTCTATATACAAATAGAAGAATATTTCTATGTTTTCTATATTGGAACAATATACTTGAAAGAAAGTGGTGAAAAAGAATAGCAAGAAAAAACAAATGCCCATTACTATATATGCCCTCAAATACTCAAGTAATTTTCTTTTCCCAACAAATTTCCACAATCCCTCCCCCCATGCCTACTACTTCTCACCATTAGTCATTATTGATTAAGAAAAAAACAAAGACCCACCTTCTCTGGGTAAAGATAAAAGTGGAGATAGTGTGCTTTAGCGATGCAAGGTAGGTGATTACACTAGTATCCTCTAACGAGCCATACTATCCAATGTTCACAACCTGTGAGATGTGACTTTACACTCTGCCCACTGAGAAATGGACTCTATTTCTCCACCCTTGTGATTTGCTACTACCAAGAGAATGTGACGGAAGTACCATTGCCTGACTTCTCAGGATAAGTTTTAAGAGGACTGCAGCTTATGTTTTTGCCCTCTTGGATTGTTTCCACTATCACTTGAAGAAACCTAATCTAGCCTATTAGAAAATAAGAGGCCATACAGAGAAGCAGGGTGCCACAGCCAACAGCCAGCATCACTCACCAGGCACGTGAGTGAGATCCTCTCGGACCACTCGGCCTCAGCTGAGCTGTCAGATCTCTACAGCTGCATGAGAGAGCCCAGGCAGGATCATCAGCAGGACTGGTGAAAGGATCCACCAGTTGAGCTGGGCCCAAACTGCAGAATCATGAGCAAATACATGGTTGTAGTCTTAAGCTGGTAAGTTTTAGGGTGGTTTGTTAGGTACCAAGAAATAACTGATACAGAAGTTTATGTACTATTCAAAAAAATTGATGATTACTGTGCTTGCTTTCATATATGTCTATTATATGCAATTTATAAGTAACAAATTTTTGAAATCACATCTTCATAAATGTTTTGCAGTTCAATCTCTCCCCATTAAATTTCATAAAAATCCTATCTTTGCTATGCATTTTCTTCCATGACTTCTTGTAGGAAAAAGAATGACTGCCACAGCCATCTCTAAAAATGTCAGCAAACAAATTAGCATGAAGTTCCTCTGTAGTTACTAAATTATAAAATTCACTTCATTTCCCCCTAGAGAATAAGGTATAAAAGAAAATTCCAGGAGGGATTAAAACAAAATTATGCTGTTGCTGAACCTAAGGACATTTCCAAGCTTGGCTACTTCTGCTAACTTTTTACAAACCATTTCACTAAATATTCCACCTAATGGAAAACCTCCTCAGAAACCTTTCTTCAAAAAGAGTGGTAGCTGGAACATTTTGCAAATATTCCATTGGAATCTTCCTTCAGCATTGATCTACGTTATGGCTGAAGGGAAATGTGGCTTTGCGGCTTTATTCTTCTATTTTTGGTTTTATATTGTTTTGTAATGATTTGGGAGATAATTAGCTTTATTAGTTTCCTATTGCTGCTGCAACAAATTACACTTCAACAACACACATTTGTTCTCCTACAATTCTAGAGGCCAGAAGTCTGAAATCAGTTTCACTGAGCTAAAGTCAAGGTATTGGAGGGCCATGCTCCCTCTGGAACTCTAGAAGAGAATCCTTTTACTCACCCTCTCCAGCTTCCAGAGCTGCACTCTGTTGCATTCCTCAGTTCTTGGCCCCTTCTTCCATCTTCAAAGTCAGCAGCACAACATCTTCGAATCCTCTCTCTCATCATCACATCACCTTCTCCTCTTCTGTAGTCTCATCTCCCTCTGATTCCCTTTTCTAAGGACATTTGTAATTACATCATTGGGATCACCTGAATAATCCAGGACACTCTTCCCATCTCCAGATCTTTAATTGAATCAGATCTGCAAAGTCCCTTCCACCATATAAGGTAATATATTCACAGGGTCAGGGGATTAGGATGTGGATTTAGGGGGCATTATTTAGCTTATCATACTGCCTTTGGTACTGTTTGGTACTGAGGTCAGGATTCTTCAAGTAACTTCTGTGTTAAACTAGCTCAATTGAGGAAAGGTATGAAAACCCTTAGTTTACTTATCCTACACAGTATAGACTAAACTTTCTACAATAGACTAAACCAAGCAACAATTAAATCATCAATTAAACTTCACTAAAGCCAAAATATGACTGGTTAAAAGAAGAGCAGGGATTACTGGGAAGATGGCAGTGTAGGCAAACTCTGAACTTGCCTCCTACCATGGACACAACAAATTTACAACTACCATTGGAACAATTACCCCTGAAAGAGAAGCAGAAACTGGACAAAAAGAACCCCCACAACAAAGGACAGAGCTGACTGTGGTGGAAGAGGCAGAAATACTTTTCTGGAGAGGAAAAAGCCACATTACAGCTGCAGCACTTCACAGCCAGGAGCAATCTTAAAACATGAAGCTTTTCCTGGAGAAGCAGGGGATCTTCGCCACAATAAGCAGCTTTTGAACTCAGCACGACCAAGACGAATGTCATAATATCTAGTGTTGCTGGCTATTAACAACAATGGGGAATACCCCCAGAAAAGCTGTCGAACATAAGAGAAAGAAAAGCCTGCTCTTAAAGGGCTCACACACAAATTCATCCATTCAGGAAAGCAACACAAAATCACCAGAAAGAAAGGTGCACAGTCGTTTGGTGAAAAGAGACTCATTTGATAGGTTCTGGGTATATCTCAGGGAGGCAGAAGGTGACTGGGACTGAGACATTAGAGGCAGCCATTACTGTGACCTAGTATAGGTGTGCTGACACAGAGGCTGGCGGATGCCACTGGATTTCTTCCCCTGGCCTGTTAGTACAGGGTCTGCCTGACCCAGTAGAGCACCAGCTTAATTCAGCTCAGCCAGGGCCAGCAGCCCACCCTAGGGACTGACCCCCTCCCACAACAGCAAGCCCTCAGGCAACTTGAGGGCCCACATAGGTGGGGTGTGTGGAACCTCTGCAGCGGGGCGAGTGGGTCTGCCTCTGCAGGGGAGGGCAAGCGTGAGGGGTGAGCCTGCGTTGGTGGAGTGTGAAGGGCCTCCACAGCAGGGTGAATGGGTCTGCTTCAGCAGGGTGGGTCGTGCACGTGGGGCAGGACTGCATTGACGGTAGGCATGGGCCTGCAGGTGATGGCACTTGTCAGCTGCATGTCTTGTGCTTCTCAAACAGGCACATAGGGGATCTGCCTCACCTTCCAAAACCTGAAACAAGTGTGTGCTGCCATGTCTGGGACTGGACTCATCCAGCTGCACTCTAGAGAGAGCTGACAACAGCCTCACAGGCTGGAGGCCTACAGCAATTGTGAGCCCCTGAGCCTAGCAATCAGCCACAGCCATGCTGGAGGCCTACTCATGTAACAGCAAAACTGAAACAGGAATGTGCTATTAGACACTGCTGCCAATTATGCTGGGGCTCCCACCACCCAATAAAGTGACTGAAGGAACTGTAGCAGCCACACGCAGCTGAGCCTTACAACCAGCCAGCTCGGAGGACAGCCTAGCCCTCCACGTGCAACTGCAGTAAGAGCAAGCCCACCACAACAGAAGGACACATGTAGCCCACACAGAGGCACTCCTGGAACATGTGGAACTGGTGATGAGAGGGAAGCACATTGCCAGGCCTCATAAGGCATTTCTTACATAAGTCTACTTCTCCAAAATCAAGAGATGTAGCTGATCTACTTAATCCATACATACAAGCACAGAGAAATAGGCAAAACGAGGAGACAAAGGAATATGTTCCAAATAAGGGAACAGGACATATCCTTAGGAAAAGAACTAAAAGAAACAGAAAGAAATAATCTACCCAATAAAGAGTACAAACTAATAGTCATAAGAATGCTCACCGATCTTGGGAGAAGAATAGAGGAAGACAGAACTTCAAAAAGGATTGGAAAATATAAAAAAGAACCAATAAGAACTGAGGAATACAATAATGGAAATGAAAAATTCACTGGAGGGAATCAATAGCAGAGTAGATGATACAGAAGAATGGATCAGCAAGCTGGACAAAAGGCTAGAGGAAATAACCCAAGCTGAACAGAAAAAAGAAAGAAGAATTAGAGTCTAAGGGACCTCTGGGACAACATAAAGTGTATTCACATCTGCAATATAGGAGTCTCAGAAGGAGAAGAGAGAGGCAAAAGGGAAGAGAATGTATTTGAAGAAATAATAGCTGAAAACTTTCTTAACTTAAGGAAGGAAACAGACATCCAGGTACAGGAAGCACAGAGAGCACCAAACAAGTTGAACCCAAAGAGGCCCACACCAAGACACATTATAAGTAAAATGTCAAGAATTAAAGATAAAGAGAGAATCCCAAAAGCTGCAAGGGAGAGGCAACAAGTTACATACAAAGGAAATCCCATAAGGCTATCAGCTGACTTCTCAGCAGAAACCTCATAGGCTAGAAGGGAGTGGCATGCTATATTTAAAGTGCTGAAAGGAAAAAAAACCTACAACGAAGAATACTCTACCTGGCAAGGTTATCATTCAGAATAGAAGCAGAGATAAAGAATCTTCCGGAGAAGCAAAAACTAAAGGAGTTTATCACCAATAAATCAGCCTTACATGAAATGTTAAAGTGACTTATTTAAATGGAAAAGAAAAGACCACAAATAGGAATAAGAAAATTATCACCAAAAAAATAATAAAATCACAAATATATAGTAAAGGTCGCAGATCAACCACCTATGAAGCTAATATGAGGTCAAAAGACAAAAGTACTAAAATTATCTGTTTCCATGATAAGAAGTAAACGGATACACACACACACACACAAAAGAGGTTAAATATGATATCAAAAACATAAAACATGGGAGGAAGGGAGTAAAAGAGTAAAGCTTTTAGCAAGAGGTCAAACTTAAGAGACCATCAACTTAATATAGATTGCTATTTACATATGTTACTATATACAAACCTTATGGTAATCACAAACAAGAAACCTATAATAAATACACAAAAAACTAAGAGAAAGGAACCCAAACGTAATACTAAAGAAAGCCATCAAACCACAAGGCGAGAGAGACAGAGAAGAAGAAAGGAACAGAGAAGAACTACTAAAACATACAGAAAAAAAAGTAACAAAATGGCAATAAGTACATACTTACCAACAGCTACTTTAAATGTCAATGGACTAAATGCTCCAATCAAAAGACACAGGGTGGCTGACTGGATAAAAAAACAAGACCCATATAGATCTGCATATAAGAGACACACTTCAGACCTAAAGATACTCACAAAATGAAAGTGAAGGGATGGGAAAAGATACTCCATGCAAATGGAAACAAAAAGAAAGCTGGGGTAGCAATACTTATATCAGACAAAACAGACTTTAAAACAAAAACTGTAACAAGAGACAAAGAAGGGCATTACATAATGATAAAGGGAACAATCCAACAAGAGGATATAACACCTGTAAATATCTATGCACCCAATGTAGGAGCACCTAAATATATAAAGCAATTATTAACAGACATAAAAGGAGAAATAACAGTAACACAATAATAGTAGGGCACTTTAACACTGCACTTATATCAACGGATTGATCATCCAAACAGAAGATCAATGAGGAAACACTGGCCTTTAATGACACATAAGACCACATGGACTTAGTAGATATATACAGAACATTCCATCCAAAAACCACAGAACACACATTCTTTTCAAATGTACATAGAATATTCTCCAGGATAGATCACATATTAGGCAACAAAACAAATCTCAATAAATTTAAGAAGATTGAAATAATACCAAGCAACTCTTCTTACCACAACGGTATGAAACTAGAAATCAAGTACAGGAAGAAAACTGGAAAGCCACAAATATGTGGAGATTAAACAAAATGCTAGTGAAAAACTATTGGGTCAATGAAGAAATCAAAGGAGACATCAAAAAATACCTAAAGACAAATGAAAATGAAAATACAACATGCCAAAATTTATGGGATACAGCAAAAGCAGTACTAAGAGGGAGGTTTATACCAATACAGGCCTACCTAAACAAACAAGAAAAATCTCAAATAAACAAGCTAATAGTGCACCTAAAGGAACTAGTAAAAGAAGAACAAACACAGCCTAATTCAGTAGAAGAAAGGAAATAATAAATATCAGAGCAGGGGTCGGCCCTGTGGCTTAGCAGTTAAGTGCACGCGCTCTGCTACTGGCGGCCCAGGTTTGGATCCCAGGCACGCACCAAGTCACCGCTTGTCCAGCCATGCTGAGGTGGCATCCCAGATACAGCAACTAGAAGGATATGCAACTATAACATACAACTATCTACTGGGGCTTTGGGGAGAAAAAGGGGGAAAAAAAAAAAGGAGGAGGATTGGTAATCGATGTTAGCTCAGGGCCGGTCTTCCTCAGCAAAAAAAAAGAGGAGGATTGGCATGGATGTTAGCTCAGGGCTGATCTTCCTCACCAAAAAAAAAAAAAAAAATCAGAGCAGAAATAAATGAAATAGAGACTAAAAAAACAATAGAAAAAAAATCAATGAAACTAAGAGCTGGTGTTTTTAAAAGAGAAACAAAATTGACAAACCTTTAGCTAGACTCAACAAGAAAAAAAGAGAGAAGGCTCAAATAAATAAAGTCAGAAATGAAAGACAATAAATTACCACAGACATCTCAGAAATACAAAAGATTATAAGAGAATACTATGAAAAGCTACACACCAACAAATTGGATAATCTAGAGAAATGGATAAATTCTTAGAATCATACAACCTTCCCAAACTGAATCAAGAAGAAATAGAGAATTTGGGTAGACTAATCACCAGCAAGGAGATTGAAACAGTAATCAAAAACCTCCCAAAAAACAACAGTCCAGGACCAGACGGCTTCCCTGGTGAATTCTACCAAACATTCAAAGAAGACTTAACAATTGTCCTTCTCAAACTCTTCCAAAAAACTGAAGAGGAAGAGAAGCTTCCTAATTCATCCGACAAGGCCAACATTACCATGATACCACAACCAGACAAGGACAACACAAAAAAAGAATTACAGGCCAATATCACTGATGAACATCGAAGAAAAATTCTCAACAAAACACTAGCAAATGGAATACAACAATACGTTAGAAAGATCATACACTATGATCAGGTGGGATTTATTCCAAGGATGCAGGGATGGTTCAACATCTGCAAATCAATCAATGTGATACACCACATTAACAAAATGAAGAATAAAAATCACATGATCATCTCAATAGATGCATAGAAAGCATTCAACAAGATGCAGCATCCATTTATGATAAAACTCTGAATAAAATGGGTATAGAAGGAAAGTACTTCAACATAGTAAAGGCCATATATGACAAACCCACAGCTAATATCATACTCAATGGAGAAAAATTGAAAGCTATCCCTTTAAGAACAAGAACCAGACAACATTGTCTACTTTCACTACTCTTATTTATCGTAGTATTGGAAGTCCTAGCCAGAGCAATAAGGCAAGAAAAAGAAATAAAAGGGATCCAAATTGGAAAGGAAGTGAAACTGTCACTATTTGAAGATGACATGATTTTATATATAGAAAACCCTGAAGAATCCACCAAAAAACTTTTAGAAGTAATAAATGAATAAGGTAAAGTTGCAGGATACTAAATCAACATGTAACAATCAGTTGCATTTCTATACACTAACAACAAAATAGCAGAAAGAGAAATTAAGAATACAATCCCATTGACAATCACAACAAAAAGAATAAAATACCTAGGAATAAACTTAACCAAAGATGTGAAAGACTTGTACACTGAAAACTATAAAACATCATTGAAAGAAATTGAAGACGACACAAAGAAATGGAAAGATAGTCCATGTTCATGGATTGGAAGAATTAACATAGTTAAAATGGCTATACTTCCTAAAGCAATCTACAGATTCAATGCAATCCCTATAAGTTCCAATAACATTTTTCACAGAAATAGAACACAAAATCCTGAAATTCATAGAGAACAACCAAAGACCACAAATAGCCAAAGGAATCCTGAGAAAAAGAACAAAGCTGGAGATATCACACACCCCGACTTCAAAATATACTACAAAGCTACAGTAATCAAAACATCATGGTACTGGCACAAAAACAGACACACAGATCAATGGAACAAAATTGAGCCCAAGAATAAACCCACACATGCATGGACAGCTAATTTTCAACAAGGGAGCCAAGAACATACAATGGAGAAAGGAAAGTCTCTTCAATAAACGGTTTTAGGAAAATGACAATCACGTGCAAAAGAATGAAAGTAGACCATTATCTTACACCATACACAAAACTTAACTCAAAATGGATTAAAGACTTGAATGTAAGACCTGAAACCATGAAATTTCTAGAAGAAATCAGAGCCAGTGTGCTCTTCGACATCAGTCTTAGCAGCATATTTTCAAATACCATGTCTGACCAGGCAAGAGAAACAATAGAAAAAATAAACAAATGGGACTACATCAAACTTTAAAGCTTCTGCACAGCAAAGGAAACCATCAACACAACAAAAAGACAACCTAACAATTGGGAGAGGATATTTGCAAACCATATATCTGATAAAGGGTTAATCTCCAAAACATATAGAGAACTCATACATTTCAACAAGAAAAAAACAAACAACCCAACTAAAAAATGGGCAAAAGATCTGAACAGACATTTTTCCATAGAAGATATACAGATGACCAACAGGGACATGAAAAACATCACTAATTATTAGGGAAACGCAAATCAAAACTACAATGAGATATCACCTCACGCCCATCAGAAAGGCTGTAATTAACAAGACAAGAAATAACAAGTGTTGGAGAGCGTGTGGAGAAAAGGGAACTTTCATACATTGCTGGTAGGAACACAAACTAGTACAGCCACTATGGAAGACAGTATGGAGATTCCTCAAAAAATTAAGAATAGAACTACCATATGATCCAGCTAATACCCACTACTGGGTATTTATCCAAAGAACATGACAACACGAATGCATAAAGATATATGCACCCCTATGTTCACTGCAGCATTATTCACAATAGCCAAGGCTTGGAAACAACCTAAATTCCCATCAAGGGATGTATGGATAAAGAAGATGTGGTATATATACACAATGGAATACTACTCAGCTATAAAAGAAGATGAAATCTGGCCATTTGTGACAACATGGATGGACCTTGAGGGTATTATGCTAAGTGAAATGAGTCAGATGGAGAAAGTCAAATATCATATGATCTCATTTATAAACAGAAGATATAAACAACAATGACAACAAAAAACAAACACATAGATACAGAGATTAGATTCGTGGTTATCAGAGGGGAAGCGGGGAGAGAGGAGGGTGGAAGAGGTGACTGGGCACATGTGTATGCCAATGGACGGTAATTAGTTTTTGGGTGGTGAACATGATGTAGTCTACACAGAAATCGAAATACAATGATATATACCTGAAATTTACATAATGTTATAAACCAATGTTACCTCAATAAAAAAAAAAGATAATAAAAAATAATAATTAAAAAAAGGCGGAAAAAAACAATAGCAAAACTGGTCATTGAGGTGGAGCTGCTCATTTTTCCAGCAAAATTACTCTACTTAAGAATATGATTGTCATCATTTGTTTCCCAAATTCTATAAAAAACCTCATCTGGAATGGTTGCTTTAAGGAATGCTGGGTAAATATTGTTTTTTGTTTCAATTTGAACACAAACACAATTCAGTGGCTTCCTATTTAACTTTAACTATCATTTCTTAATGTATTCTTACCTAACACAGTTTCATTTTATTAGCAGCATAAAAACAAACTTGCACCATAATTTTTTACTGACAATGTTGCCTATTTGAAGGCATCATAAACTTATAAGCACAGATTTACAATTCATACATTATTTAAAAAGAAGAGAACTTTAATACATTTTATCTGTAAAAGAAAGTAATATATTCCAACTGAAAATTATGTTAGTAGAGAGAATGATTCAAGCATGTACTCAGAAGTAGTCTGACCATATAACTGGATTATAATATTTATATGTATGAAATCTCATTGACTCAGAAAATAAGTAATAAACTACTTCTAATCTCTGCTAAAGGGAATGTTTCATAAGGTAAATCAGATAAAGAAAACAAAGCATTAAATGCAAATACTTGTGAGAATGATAGGGAATCAGATGTGCATTAAAACATCTTATTACGGAATAGATAAGATACACTTAAGAACATAATCTAAAGGACAACATTCAAAAGCAACAACGTGCAAATTAACAGTTTTCATTTTATGGTAGCTCTTAGATTTCTTATTTTTCAGGTTATAAAAATAAATGATAAATGGTTCTAGTAGTTTTAAGAGTATGTAATTTGAGAAAGTTAATATCCAAAGTCAAAATACTGTTAACCAAAAGTCAGAACTGATAAACGAATTAATAGAAGTTACTGTACAATACATTTAGCATTTAAAAAGCAAATATGGAGCAGTTTCCTCTTACTAGTGATGGAAGAAACTAGAAGGAACTCTCATAATCTTTAACCCATTCCTTCCCCAAATCTTACTAAAATGGAAATAAAGAAATCAAGTATAAACACAGAAGTGCAGAGAGAACAGGAGATACGACACCAGTAGACAATAGAGGCAGTCAAATTTTCGAAGGAGGAAAGTGGATGGAAGTGAGGTTACTGAGTTAGCCAAAGAGAGAAAGTTCACTGCCTGGGAGGGGAAGGGGATTTACCAGTAAGATGGGAACCAAGTTCAGATGCACAACCTCTACTAGGCTTAGGAATTAGTTACCTGGGACCTTGGAAGTTCAGGGTGCAGGGTGGGACTAAAAGCAGGAGGATTCTTTTTAAATCCACATAAGGAAATTCAGACTCTCAGATCCCATAGTCCACTCACACAGCTAATTAATTGCCCTTTCCTTACACTCATAGAAGACAGGAAGTTCACTCCCTGGAAAGATTCAGGGACACCAGCTAAGGGTGGGGGTGAAGTACAGCACTGAAAGAAGGGGTTAAATGCTCTTGTTCATGTTGAATGAGAGCAGAGGAATTTTTTGAGGGGAAACTAGGTTGTCCAAGCAAAAGATCTAGAGATTGTGACTGACATGTGGATGTCCTAAAAAAAAAAAAAAAAAAAAAAAATTGCCGGTCCCTGTCCATTTACCCAAAGATGGCTCCCTTCACACACACATACACACACACACACACACACACACACACACACACACAGTTTCCCATCAGTCTTTTTTGTACTGTTTGGTACTGAGGTCAGGTCCCAAAACAACAAAAAACAGAAAATGCAAGAAGAAGAAACTCAATAAGTATCTGTACGTGCATGTAGTTGTGTATGTGTATCCTCAGACATAAAAGAAGAAAAGATATTGCACCTATCTAATTTGATCAGAAGCATTTAGAAAACAGAAATATTCTTCGAAATTAAAATGATTGTCCAAAAAAATAAAAATCCACATAAAGGTTAAAGAAATCTCTCAGAGAGCATAGAAATAAAACAAATGGATGGAAAACAGAAGACCAAAAACTTACATGTAGCAGAGAATCAATCCAGGAGATCAACATCTGATTAATGGGAGTTCCAGAAAGAGAAAAAAGAGAGAAAACAGAGGGTCAGAAATTATCCAAGAAAATAGAGTACCAATTTTCCAGCGCTGAAGGCATGGATTTCTGGATTTAAAAAGTCAGACAAATGCAGAGCACAAATAAATGAAAAAAGGCCCACATCAAGATATAATACTGTGAAATTTCAGAACAGAAGTTTGAAAGAAAAAATTGAAGAAGCTTTTAAAAACAACTAGTCAGATACAATAGAGGCTATCAGACTTCTCAAAACGAAGGTAGACAAGAATAGGATGGGGCATTGTCTTTAAAATTCTGAGGGGCAATTGTTTTCAACCTAGAATTCTATAACCAGCCATATGATCCATCACATGTGGAGGTATAAGAAAGACTTTTTGAGACAGTGAAGATTTCAAGGAATTTACCCCTCAGTCAGTCTTTCTCAAGAAGCTACTGAAAAGTGTTCTCCATAAGAAATAGATGTGAGATTCAGAAAACAAGGGAGAGGCAGAGGCAATTCCCAGAGCATTGATGAAGAAAAGTCTTGAGCAACAGTGTACCACAAACACAAGGAAACCAACTCCACTGGGGCACTGACAGGAGGTCCCTGTCTCCAAAGAGCAAAAAGGACTGTTAGATTCCTTTCTGGGTTTGAATGGAGCCTACAAGTTTTCTCAGAAAGTTTGCACTGAATTAATGCTAGTTATGCAGGAAAATAAACAAATGAGAAAAATGAAGCAATTACTGGTTCCAAAAAAAAATGCAGAAAATAAAAAATATATCATCATAGTACACTACATGACTTATAGAAGATCCTTTATATAGTTATAGAAATACTGAATATTGATTTAACAAAACATGTGACATAAGTTTGGGGAGGATAGAAGAGAGAGAAAATGTATATAAAAAGGGGTGGAGATAGACATGAAGTGAGAGAGATTAATCCTCATTTTTTATAGTAGGAAGACAGACTATAACTGGAATAGAAATATCAGAAAACAACAATAAGGTCATATTATTTAGAAATATAAAAATACATATGAGAAGAAATAGCTATGAAAGAGTTGAACTTAGGTCCAGTCTAGGGAACAGAGACCACGGAACGGGAGTGGTGAGTCAGTAGAGAGCTTTTTAAAAAAATAATAATAGGCCTTGTATTACTCTTTGACTTTTAAAACTATGAACATGTACAACTTTCAAAAATACAAATACATTTTTATAGAAAGCTAACATCTAGTAAGAATCCTATAATCCGCTAATGGCCAGCTCTTTTCAATGCTTGTGTTCAAGAGAGTAATCCAAACACGTTTTGACACTGCATACCAAATGTCACTTGATTCACTTGATTTCTAGCATTTCTATGACTGCAATTGCAATTTGCAGTGGCTTCAAGAAGGCTCTAAGGTAATTCCAAAGCTTTCAGCATAAATTGGCCCTCTTAAACACTGTGCATAAATTTTCTCAGGCTCAAGCTGACCACATGGCAATCAAAATGAAACACAAACAGGATGTTAATATTCCTTATTGCTCACTGAGCATGGGAGAAAACAAAGCAAAATACAACCACCACTCACATCCTTAGAGGAAACAGTTTCCCGTTGGGATGATTATGTGTTGTCAAAATGTGTTAATTCAAATGAAGAGACAAATGCACATGTCTATTATGTGCCAGGCACTGTGATAGGTATACAGGGGATAAAAGATGCATAAAATGCAGTCACATCATTTAAAAAGTTTATAATCAAAGAAATTAAAACACTAGAAGCTCTCTTAACTGACCTCCATTTATGTGACTTGTTAGACTAACCCTCACTAGCCATTTCCTCCTTTAAACACAATGACTGATGTCATGGCATGTTGAACACTCAAGCTAGTGACTACTCTTTCACCATTAACTTCTTTACCCACCAGTTGAGTTGCATGTCTATGTAGGAAAGGAAAAACTTCCTCCACCCTTTTAGGTTCAGTAGCTGGGGCTGCAAAATAAACTGACAAAAGACAGATTAACAAGAGAAAAACAAACAGAATGTATTAATATGTACATCATGCACATACATGGGAGAACTCAGTGTTGAGTAACTCAAAGAGGTGGTTAGAACTTGGACTTACATAAGCATCTTAACAAAGAACAATAATTTTGTAGAGAAGTGACAAGACAAAGGAAAAGTGGTTTAGGCTTTAAGGGTGGCCAATAGTAGGAAGCTAAATATATGGGAAAACTAATGGTAGGTAAGGCCTAGTTAGTAAGGTTTGTTTGTGTAGACTCTTTCTTGGTGCCATCTTGTCTCTGGTGACAAGGTTGTTATCCTCTTCTTGGTATGAGAAATGGGAGAGAGGACACCTTCACAAGGAGGGCGTATGTTCTTCTTTCAGAACATATTTATAATTATATAAATTTTATTAAATATTGTAAAAATCAATAAAATTCGAGTGTCAAATTAAAAAGAACTAGTTGAAAGGTTTGGGAACACCTGCTAAAGGTGACAAGTTGAAAAAATGTTGTTGAATTAGGTATGGAAAAAAATCATAAAAACCTAGAAGGATTTTTCACAGATAACTTTGCAAGCATCTTTATAGTCTCACTTCTTTTTCAAGAAAATGAAACTGGATATGGAGAGGATACAAATAGATGCGGCTTATACTAAAAATACAACACAAAACATCCATGAGAGGACTTACATTCAAAGAAAATTTTAATTCTTCATCAAAAGATGAATCACTAAAAGTATATTTACATGTCTTAAGTTAAAAGAAATGCTTAAGGTTGTATGCATTATTGACTTTGGATTCCACACTCTAACCAATGTGTCCATTAACCAGCCAACTACTGGTACTAAATAAGAGAGCTTCCTCTGTTTGCAGAAGTCATTTTGGGCTCCCAGGGGATAGACATGTTTATAATATATTCCCTTGGAGTGGTGATGATTATGCTCTTCTAATCACATTCTTTCACCTAATGTCCCCAGATGGGGACAAAACTAATTGACAATGTGCATTTCCAACGTGGCTGGCTATGCTCAGCAAAAAATAACTGGCTCAGTTTTAGGAATTTCACAGAAGAGCTCACTTTTTAAGAACTATTTTCTAAACCATTGATCTAACTGTTAAGACAGAAAAAATAAACGCTATTAAAGAAAAAAAATTGATGCAGAGCCTCAAAAAAAGGAACATAAAATAGAATAGAATACTAGATCACCAGGTTGGAAAGGGCTTTAGATGTCACATGACCTATCCAATTCATTAAGAATAGAGATATACCCGAAGCTGACGAGTAAAAGGGGAACACAGTTCTAAGTGTCCATACAACACTAATTATTTTCTGATGGCAACAGAAAATATGTCATCTCAAAACCTTACCTATTAGGTCAAAGGCTTTGATTTCAGCCATCATGAGGAGAGGTTTTCAAGCTACTGTACATTCCATGTGACAACTTGGTTTTCCTTGAAATGATCCAAAAATGAAAATAAAAACATATATTGTGACAGCCAGCTTATATTTTACTTCCTTTGAGTGTTATTTAATTGTATTTAATTAAAGTAGAATATGTTAACTCAGATAACTCCTATTAACTATATTTAAGGCATGTCACAATTTAGTCTGGCAACATAAAACCAAGATCCTTCAATTTTATAGACTATATCTCAGAAAACTTGTTTATAATTCTCATTTCCTATTAATTTTCATTATAAAATTAAAAGCATTATCCCATGTGGCTAAAACATAACAGATTGGCTTAAAATGTTGGATAAATTATGGGTCAAACTTGAAATGTTACAACAATCGTCATATAAGAATATGTTTGGCTTCACAAGAACTGGAACATTGGTCTGACAGTTTACTTCACATTCTGCATCGAGTTGTACCAGCATCTGAAAATTCACCTTCCCCATCAGTCATTCCTCTCTTCTGAGAGATCCAGTCCTCACCCATCCTCCACTCCGTGATTCTAGATTTTGCTCTCTACTTTTGTCCTCCTAAGAGTCGAGTAATAGAGCTAACCTGCAATATCACAATTCCCCAGTGTGGTGTCACATGACATAGTATTCTCTAAAAGCCCTTAAGTTTGAGATGATGAGTTATATAAAATATGGGTTTCTTTTCAATTAAGTAAATATTAAATTCTGTGTATTTGATTAGAACATATGAGACACAATTTTATTTTTTTTGAAAGAGAGAACTTTATATTTATATCCTGTAACCTGGCTTAACTAATTGGTCTAGTGTTTTATAAAGTTACACCTTATAAAAAAAATTTTTTTAAATACAGTAAAATTAACAAAATCATAAAATCTCAGATTATAAAGACATTTAAAAAATCATCTAGTCCTATCACTTATGCTTGAACCATCTTTACATTTCTCTCACCACAAAGTTGTTCATTGATTTCAACATTCCTCAGAAATAAGGAATTCTACCTTCTGACGCAGCCTCATCCCATTTCTAGAAACTCTTCCAGAGTTATTGTGAGAGAAGAAATCTTCTCCCCATTCTTTTGATCCCTATCTGGAGACCACATATGTCTTAAACCAAGGCTCAGAAATTCAAAGCCAACTACTTATTTCCCAATATTTCCTCTTTCTGCCATTATCCCAGACATTTACTGAAAGAAGCAAAGAGACCTCAAGCCACGCTCCCAAAATCTTCAGTTTCCTGTCTACATCTTTAGAAATACCAAAGATGTTTTCTTAGAGTTTTTATATATTATTAAAGTGCTATTAGCCTCACTACCTAAATATGTATTTCAGCAAATTCTACCTCGTGATGTTACCTATTTTCTTGTGCAGGTAATTATCATGAACCAGTTTTGTTCTACGTACAGTTGCACCTACGTCTCTCACTCAAAAGAGAACCTCCAATTACAGCAATCTCTTGCTAGTTCTCAGAAGAAGAAACAAGATATCGCAAAGACAAGTTTTTAAGTCCTGGAGTACTAATAATTTAGAGCTAATAATTTTAGTCCTGCCACTAATAATTTAGCAGTTGGTTTTTCACCAAGAGATGTAAAGGCAAATAAATAAGCAAATCTAATGTTCTTTACTATGCAATCAATATAGATGGTTACCAGGGTAAGTAATTACTAATAAAGTTGGTTCTACTAATGGAAAATATTCTAACAGACTGAAATAGATGGTAGTAAAAAGCAAGAATTAGTTTGTTTTTAACAAGTAGAATTTCTCTTCTTCATCAACACAACAGTTTTTCATTAAAAATTGTCAAAGTTTCTGTGTCACAAATTAAGTCCAAAATATGATGATCTTACCAAATATGTGTATTTCATTTGAGTGGAATCATATTCATTTAAATAAGGGACAAAAAAGTTGTTTTCTAAGGAAGAGAAAAGTCTGTCACTTTCCTGATCTTACAATAATTATGTTTTAGTAAATGTTTCTTTAAACTACAAAATACTTAAAGAAGTACTCAGTTATTACTATTAATTTCTCTCAAAATCAGTCTCTCCTTAAGTTTGAGAGACTTTATTTTACATCTAGAATCAGTTGCATTTAAGTCTTCCATCCTAGTAAAATTCAAAATGAATTTGCTTATTGAAAGTTCACAGTGCAGCAACTTGTTCTCCAGATTTTATATAGGTTTTGTCATTATTAATTTGCTTCAGGCATTTTGTTTTGCTGATTTGGCTCCATGTTCTAATCTCCACCTCTCAGGAATGCACTCTATTCTGTGCTTTGTGGATCGATCTACAGAAATGTGCAATCTAACAACTGCTCAGGTTTTCTACCTGCCCTTGCACAAGTTGTTGAAGCAAAACATGTATGGTTGGAAATTTGATGGAAAAAAAATCTTTTATTTTTCCTTCTCTCATCCATAAGATAAGAGAAGAGGTATTCAGCCAGAAGTACTCCAAAGTAACTATACCAAGTAGAGGCACAAAAAATATCCCTCGTTATAAGGAGAGTGATAAAATCTTTTTGATGGAGTTATCCATCATCTGTTGTACAGGTGTGTCTGGGGCCTAGAGAAGAAGCAGTATATACAACCACAGTCATGAAGAGGACATGGAACTCTGTCTAAGAACAAATAAACTCATGTTAATTTATTAGTCAAGTCTTTGGTTATTCCTTAGTAATCCTATATTCTTCTACCTGAACTTTTCATTCATTGAAATGTAATATTACACCATCATGGCATTTCCCAACTGGAGTTGAGCATAAAAGCCAAATATCATAAGAAATTTCACATTCTTGAGAGTTGCAGAAAGTTGTTACTACCTAAAAATGTTTCTATCTCTTTGAATTATTTATGAAAATTATTTCCTTACCGGAGTGGATATGACATTTTCAGCTTTACTGAAAGAGCACAGAGCACAATTCAACAACCCCTTTTATGAGGCTTTAAGAAAAATGAATATGCATATGTGGTTCTGCTCTCAAATAAGATGTAGGGAGGGGAGTCTACTTCAAATTATATGCATAATATGCTTATGCTGCCAGCACACAGAGAAAAAAAATAATATATTAGTCTATTAGTATTTGGACCACACTACTAGAAATAAGTGACAAAATTTGTACTACAGAAGCTGACAGTATGGCTTAGTGTCCAAAGATGGGCTTTGCATTTATATACACCTGAATCAGAAACCCATTTCTGCCTCATGCTAGTATGGTAAATTCAGACAAGTCACCTAACCTCCCTGAGACTCAGTTTTCCCATTGTGAACTGGGATAATGACGTATACTTTATCAAGTTATTATGAAGATTAAATGATAACACTTTATTCATTCAACTTTCATTCAATTAATATGTATTATGACATATGTCAGGCAGTATTCTAGGCACTAGGGATATAGCAATGAATAAAAGACATAGGCCACTGAGAAGATGACATTTGTGCTGAGACAATGAAGGCTCAAAAGGAATCATGCAAGCAAAGAGCCTTCTAGAGTGAGAGACCAGCAAGTGCAAAGGCCCTGTCTCAGAAAGAGTTTGACAAGAGGGAGTAATAGAAAGGAGGCCACTGTGGTTGGCAGACCATAGAGAGTGAGGAAGACAAAACAAGTTTGGAGAGAGAGGCAGGGTGAATCTTTTGGACTTTGTGGCTCACTTGGTCATAGTTTACTAGGTCCCGTAAGTTTACTAGCACACAATACGTTTAATACCTTTCAGGTATGAAAATTAATATTATTTAAAAAATCAGAGCCATCTATTTTATTCAGCTCCCTCAACTTTTCTCTCTCCAGGGCTAAGACTACTTGACCCTTAGCATGAATTCTACATAAATCTGTAGGATCAATCTTGAAAGCAAACAAGGAGCATGAAAAGGCTCAGAAGAAGAAGACAGATCATCGAGATTGGTGGCACTTTGCTAGGCTACAGATTCCAATTGTGGGTGCCAGCATTCCACCTGAATGTCCAAATGGGACCAGTCACATCTCACAGGTGCCAGCCCCAGGAGCAGACCAGACCAGCCACAATGTTGCTAGATAAGATATAGCCCCACCACAAGAAACAAAGCCACACATGCCCAGCTGGAGAGGAGCAGGGCCAGGGTGGGGAGTATCTAAAAGACTGAACATTTTCCTAAAAGGTATCAAATCATCCATGAGAGATCATTAAAACTGAAAGCATCAGTGAGGCTCTAAGTTGACAAATTTAAAGTTTGTTGCCTAACCAATGAAGGGGTTCAGAATATGTCATCTCAAAATACACCACTTCAGCATAAAGATTATTTTGAGCTGAAGGTAATTTAGAAAAAGCAGACACAGGACAAGGTCTCTGCCAGCCCCCACCCCCATCTGCCTGAAAGCAGAAAGTAAATACATAAGTTCCCCTTATGAAGGTACACTCCCCACTTCTCGTACCAGGTAGGTGATAATAGCCTTATTACCAGAGATGAGATGGTACCAAGAAAAAGTCTACACCAACAAACCTTGCTAACTGGTCCTTATCTACAATTAGTTTCCCCATATATTTACCTTCCCACAATTTGCAACCCCTAGAAATTCAAACACCTTTTCCTTTGTCTTGTCACTTCTCTACAGACTTATTGTTCTTTTGTTAAGATGCTGTATAGGCCCAAGGTCTAACCATCACTTTGAGTTACTCATCACTGAGTTCTACGTGTATGCAGGATACACACTGTAATAAACTCTGTTTTTCTTTGGTTAATTTGTCTTTTGTCAGTCTAATTTGTAGGGGCCCAGCCAAGGAATCTAAGATGGGTAGATGAAAAAAGTCAAGTTTTTCCTCCCCTACACCCATCTACCTTATGTTCAGTTGGATGAGAGCTCATTAGTTTTTGAAAATAAAATCAGAAACGGAATTCTATTTATAAGTTTGCTAATAATTTCTTTCTAATATGTATATAAGTCTTCAAGTCATTTCAATCTGTGTGTATTTTATATAACACAATGAAAATATCATATAAGTGTGCTTAAACAGAATTCTGTGTTGAGAATCCAAAAACAAAAAAGGCAGAGCATATTAACAAGGTACTGCAAGCAGATGATCTGCATTAACAATTTTCAATCACATTTTAATTTCAGCTGTTTATTTGTAACAAAAACTCCTCAAAATCACTTGGGTTTAAAAACAACAAAAAGAACTAATGATTTCATCGTAAATGTTTCAGACATGTAAACTTAATATATAAAAATGGAGTAAAAGACTTCTTAAAGAATGAAATATTTATTTCAGTTGATTTCTCTAACCAATCCAATATATCCTTTCCTCTCTCATCCGTAATGTTGATATTATAATTGTTTCAATTATTATTTTTTACTTCCATAGCTTATTTCCTCTGAAGTAATCCTTTTCTGGGAGAGGAAAAATAACCTAATAGATTTTTCTATCTATAATTTCATGCGTTCTGTGAATTTTTAATGCTAATGCTTTAAAGAAGTCTTCTTATTTAAATAAGATATTTGATAAAAAGTATTCCAGATAATCTTTCCACTAAATCTTTAACAGGAAAGCTTTAAAAAAAAAAAGTTATTACCATATGCTCTTTAATGCCTAAAGCAAAGATCTAGTATGGAATTGAGAATCATAATGAGGTCAATCTCAATTCCATCAATGTTATGTTCTATTAAAATCAAATCCAATCACATTCCTCATTTCAACCCAGCATGGCTTGGCTTTGAGGTATGTTCAGAAATGCACTTAAATTAGAAGAGAAACATTAACATTTTATCATATGAATACCACTAATGGCTCAGAAGATTAGCAGTAACACATTCTGTAGACTTCCTCTACTGAAAATGTACTCTTAATAATATCCCCACACACCTAACTGTAACTGCAGGAGGTGTGGTTTCCACTAACAAAGTTCAGGAGCTCTTGGTTAACAAAAGAAAGAAAGAAAAAAATCACTAGCAATGAAAATCCCTTAACCAGAAATCCACTTCTACTCGCCATTTCACCAGAAAACGATTCTTCATTTACATCATCCCCAAATAAGTGAAATAAAGTGGTGCAATTCTCAGGTGAGTAACGGATCATCCTAAATAGATGATCTATGAGCTATAACTAAATTTGTTGTTTTAGGAGATATTTTAGGGATGGGGGGTGGGAGGGGGGGTTTAGGTTTTCTCTACTGCCTATCAGGAAATGGTACAAATTTATCATGATTCCATTACTCTTCACTATACTTTATCTGTATAGACTTATAGCCCACAAGGCTCAAAACATCCAATTATGACAGTCTTTCAATGGGAAGTCTGAAGAAGGCTGGTTTCACCATAAACAGCTTTAGAGTTAACCCTATTCCATACACCAACAGTACATGACTGAGAACAAGGAAAGATACAGATAGTCCTTAACTTATGGCAGAAATGTACTCCTTAATACTTTATTTCTTTTGAATGAATTCAATTTCTTGAGTGCCTAAATTATAACCAGCACTGTTTTAGATAGGTCAGATATAAAAGCCACGGCCTTGGGAGATTGTAATATATATCTAAAGACCAGAAATGCATGGAGTTAAAGACCTTTTAAGCTACAAATTCTCTCAAAGGTCATGAAGAAGGAGTCACTTTACATTTGTAGGAACTAAAGCCCAGGTAGTTTAAATGCCTTTGCACAAACCACAGAGCTAATTAATATTCTGTTGGGACTGTAATCCAGAAGCCTGACTCTTAGCCATTGCTCATCCTGAATATGAACAAAGAGAAGAGCTACAGGAGTGGATGTTATGACACAAAGTATGCAGACCTCGATGCTATGAAAACTCAAAGTGTAGAAAATACTCAGGGAAAAGCCATCTTTTCTTCCAAATTTTAATTACTGCTGAAATCACCCATGCCTGGATTCTTATCCCCTAACAATGAAGACAGAGAAGCATATTCCAAAACACGTTGAAATAGGGGTTCCACTCAAGCACATGAAGGAAACGAAAATATTTCACCCCAAAATACGCCTCTGACAGAAAAATTATCTTGAGCTGAATTAAGCAGCAGCAAACACAGGGAAAGCTCTCTCACCCTCCCCCTGTTCTGCCTAAAGGCAGGATCTAAATTCTCCTTTACTGGAGACCACTTTAGACTATCAGCCCAGAGATGGCACCAGAGGAATCTGCAAACAAACCTCACTCCATTAGTTACCCCCCATTTATATACCTTCCCACAGTTGGCCACCCTTGCAAGCCTAAAACCGCTTTCCTTTGTCCTGTTATTTCTCCACAAATTTATTGTTCTTTGTTGAAGATGCTATATAAACCAGAGTTCCAAGTCACCATTTTGAGTTACTCTTTGTAAAGGCTTCTCCTGAGTGATGTGTGCTGCATGTGTTAAGAAACTGCTTTTCTCTTGTTACTTTTGGTTCAAGAGTTCCAGCTGAAAATGTAAGATGGGTAGAGGTCAACTTTTGCCTCCCCTAAACACATAAACTCCTTCACAAGCTGGAAAAGGCCCCTACCACCCTTAAGCTCTCTAAAGCTATGAGCTAAAAAGCCAAGCACTGAACTGGACCCTTCTGGAATACATGATACCACGGTTTTAGTTGAAGCTAGGGGCTCTCTGTGCATCAATTCTGAGACCCTTCTAGGAATGTCTTCTTAGAGAGTCACAGCATCTGGTGGTCACATATTGGCCATGAAGCTCCACTTCTGCTTCATGTCGTGGACACAGGGGGAAAGTGTGGAAAGAGAAGGCAGCAGCAGAGGGGACGCAAGAAAGTCAGAATTAGGGAGCTCTAAAGATGGAAGAAATTTCAGATGAGTACTCCTAAGTTTTGACATCAACAACACATTTTTTAAAATATTTTTTAAACCATTGGTTCTTTGCTATAAAGGTTACTCTGCAATGTTAAAAAATATATAGCATATTGTGACTAGCACAAGTAAAATTTTTCTAAAACTATCATTTTTAAGAGTTCTAGCCAATAAATTAGGTTTATTTCTTTCTTTTTTTTTTTTTTTTTTTGTGAGGAGAAACAGCCCTGAGCTAACATTCAATGCCAATCCTCCTCTTTTTTGCTGAGGAAGACTGGTCCTGGGCTAACATCCGTGCCCATCTTCCTCTACTTTATATGGGACGCTGCCACAGCATGGCATAACAAGCAGTGCATCGGTGCGTGCCCGGGATCCGAACCGGCGAACTCCAGACTGCCACAGCAGAGCGTGCGCACTTAACTGCTTGCACCACCGGGCCGGCCCCTAGATTTATTTATTTTTATTAGTACACAGTGCTGTACTAAATCTGTTGCCAACCAGTTCTTTATTCTAAATACAAGTACTGTATATGTGAATTTACTCTTAAATATATGGTCAGTAACTATGAAAAATGGTTCAAATATTTTTAAATGCCCAGCCTTTACAACTGGGGATAATCAGAATGAAAGCTGTGGACCCTCTTTAAAAAAAAAAAGAAAGGCAGAATAAGAGGTTTTCTTCCCTACCCCACCCCCTTGAAGTCTTGAGAAATATATATATTTCTCAGACAGAGACAGAGATGGAGAGACAGAGAAAGAGAGAGTGGAGAGAAATTGAGAGAGGGAGAGAAAGAGAATAGATCCCCAGAGCCTGAGACAAAGGGTTAGCCATTCTAAGTGATGTAGTCAGAACCCATTAAACACTGGGAGCGTGGCTGGAAGAGACACAACTGCATAACTCAAACAGAGCACACCGCATTTAAAAGCATCTTCTTGAGACAGTGGATGAAGATATTAAAATATTTACTGTGGGAAAGGGGTTGGTAGACAAATTCTTAAATACAGTAAAAATTTTTACCAATTTTAAGGCGTACAAATTACATTAATATGATGTATATTTAGTGTGCTGTCTTAATTGCTTTATTTTAATCTTCATAAAATATTTATATAAGAATATTCAATGGACTACTCCTTACCTCTATCTCCCAATTCTATTTTTTTTCATTAGTTCTCAACTCAAACTCTAAGTCAGCTACTCGAGACTTTTTCAAGAACCTAATCATTAAGACAAATACATATCACGTATTTTCAGATTTACAATTTATCATTATTGCCTTTGTTAAATTGTTTCCGAAATCCAACCATGCTATTAAATTTTCCCTGATGTATTAAAAAATTATTATTTCCCCACCCCAATTAAGAACCTTTCATGACTTACCCCTCACTTGCCACTGTCTGAAAGACACTCATTTGTTTTATTTTTACCAAGCGGAATTTTTATAACTCATGTTAATATTGCCACTATTTCATATATAGCCTGTACCTATTTTTGAAACATCTCCATATTTTTTGTCTTATTCAGGATAGCTTTTGTTAACCTAACCAGATTGACAATGTCCAAGTTAATATCACAAAGCTTATGATACTTAAAAGCACATTTTAACGCCAATTAACAATTTTCTATCCATTAATGTGACAAGGCTATAAATTCATGGCCCTGTATTATTTTCCTCCTATTCTGTTTTTAGTTCAATATCATCTATAATAGACATCCTACAAACTCTTCTAAGACCAAGAGTGAAGTCACTTGTTAAAGACCACATGAGTTTCAATGCTTCCAAAGGTTCATACCTTGCCATTGTCCACATCCCCTACCCTAGACTTCTACAATCTAGGAAAAATGTTTACAGGGCAAGATCAAGGAAACATACAACCTTTAATGATAAGTTTTTAACCAACATATACATAAGATGGATCAGGTAAGATTAATTTATAAATAAACATGCTCAATTGACAAAGGATGAAGATTCACTCAATGACACGTAAGCAACTGATGGAAATTAAAATATGAATGAAAGAAAAGGAAGGGAAAAGGAAGAAATGATAACCACCACATTTTCTAAATTTCCAAATGCACGTTCCACACCAAAAAATGACATAGAAACATACACACGTATATATATACCCAACCCACATTATGCACTTCTATATCATTTTCATATTAATTAAATGCCCCTTGAATTAATTTTACATAACAATGTGTTTTGGAAGGAAGATAGAATGGAACTCTTCAATACAGTATGCTGCTCTTTGATGGAATTTTAAGGAACACCTAAGTCTTCAGAGAGGCGCAAAGCTGTGCAAATTTCATCGATTTCTTTGATTGATGTAAATTGCAAGTGACTCTGCATTGTGTCAGGCAACTCTCAGATGGTTCCAGCTGACTCTGCAATGAGCCACTACATGGTCCAAAGCCCCATAAGGAACACATCACATCTTTAACCTCAAGCAATAGAGCTCAATGTGCCTTATTTTAAATTAAGCACACTCTAAGTAATTGTACTCAAGATTTGAAAAGTTTTTGCTTCCTTAAACAGCAAGAGCACACACTAATAGCATTGCCTTTTATAATATTGAGAATAAAAACCATTTGGGGGACCTGAGAAGAAAGGTAGCCTTCAAGGTGTAGGCCTCAAAGCAAGGAATGAAAACATAAAAGCCGTTATGGTCCGCTTTAGACATCTTAGAATAGAGAATAATGGTCTCAGCTCCTGTCCTCATTCCTCCTGTGATCAGAGCTCCATTTGCAGTTAATGGCAACTCCTTCCACAGGAGGGCTTTTAGAGGATGTGTGGACTCTGAACAGAATCATAGAACTGAAAAGTGCCACTGAATGTCGCCTCTGGGCTGCTCACCACTTGCAGGTTCATAGACAAAGGAGAAAAGAGAAGCGATACAATCAGCAGGTGTTCCAAGAAGCGAGCAGGCCTGAGATGGTATCCAAGTGGCACAACGCAACATACAAAGACACAATCCTCATGCCATGAGGTTCAAATCCTGGCTACCTTGCTTACTAGCTATAGGAACTTGAGAAAGTTTCTTAGTCTCTCTGAATCTGACTTTTTTCACCTGAGAAAGTATGATGATGATCATTCCTACATTGCATGGCTATTGTGATTATTATGTGATTATTATTATCCTTATTTCAAAGTCTGTAAAACATCTAGGGCAGTGCCAGGCACCTAGAAAGTGCTCAATAAGTGGTAACTGTAAGATGACAATGGCAGTGATTATGATGAAGAGGATGCTGACATGTGATGGACAACATTATGAAGACTATTGATAGTCCAGTGTGTTACACTGCTTCTTGCCTTGGGGCTTCTACACACCCTGTTCGCTCCCCTCTTGACTGTTTCCTATCCTCTTCCTTAAAACTTCATCATTCTGAGAAATTAGCCAAAGCATTGATGCCTCCAGGAAGACTATCCTGAACCCATCTGATCTGGATGCCTCCCTTCTATCCATCACACCAACCAGAGCAAAGGGCAGATGGCTACTGAAAGCCACCTGGAAAAGCTGAGCTCTAAAATGGGATTTAAATATGTTTGGGTTTCTATGTATTCCAGACTCTGTGCTAAGAGATGAGGAGAGATGAATAAACAAGACATAGTTACAGGCCAGAGAAATGCTCCCAGTCTAGACTCAGAGCTACACCAAATTGTGGCAAGAGCTGTCACAGAAGTATGTATAAAACTCTGTGAGAACACAGGAGGGAGAAATTAATTAAATCATGGGAAGACAGAAGGAGAAGTTTTATGGAACATTTCAGTTATAAAATAACATCTGAGTCGGTCCTTAAAGGGTGAATACAAAAAGTTCCCTAAAACGTTACCACAACACAACAGCTTGTCCTCATCTTTCTACAGGCAAACCATCTCTAAGCAAACCAATACTCTAAGGAGTAGTGGGGACACAGACAGCTCCCACTGAAATGGCAATAAATTATTCCACTTATGAGCAAATAAAGGACAAAGAAGTAGAGAGGAGTAGTGTGTATTTAGCCTTCCATTTGTTCCAAGGGTGATTTTTAATCAAAGCAAGGCTCAACAATGTGAGCACAGAAGGCAATTTGGGGTGCTAATACCAGCTCAGGTGGTGGTCAGGTTACATTTGCTTCTCAGTGCTGGGATTGCTGGGTGGTTAAATGAATTGATGGTTGCAAATTGCTTTGAAAATACACAACGCTGAATAAATGCCACGAATTACTGTTGTTCAATATACTCAGGAGACAAACTTGTCTCAGAACAGAAGGTCTCTGAAAGATGGACTATGTTTAAAGACATTTAGGAGTTTTCTTTTTCACAACAAAGATGAAATTTTTAGCTAGACTTATTCTAAAGCCATAATAATGCCTAAGGATAATCTTTTAAAAATACCATTATAACAGAATAAATCTGAAATTGCTCATAAATGCCACTTACAGGAAACTTGAAGAAAAAAATGCATTAAACTAAAACAGTTTTGCAATCTCACTTAAAAATAAATTATAAGACAAAGAAAGCCTCCCATGGGCATGGTAGCCGTGATAGCTGAGAACAAATAAGAAGAAACAAATTGAAGCTATCTAACCCACAAAAACATACAGAGAGGGTGCTTCTAAAAGATGATGGAAGAAACTGCTAGAAGATACATTTGATTTGAATAATCATTCCTCACTTCAAATGGTTTTCAGCAACGTTTGTAAGTCTCCACCAACTCTATCCAACACTTGCGAGAGATTAAATGGAAATGACATTAGTCATATAATAATGGTAGTAATATTGATAATACCTTACATTGCTATTATACTTTCTAGTCTATACAGTAAATTTAATTATCTAATTTAATACTCAAAATACTGTGAAGTAGATAGGACAGGTGCATCTTTTTTTTTTTCTTTAATTGTTACACAAGCAATTAAGACAAAAATAGGGTACATAACTGGAAAGGTTGGAATCCCAGAGCTGATAGGCATCAGAATCCAGGCTACAACAAGTTCTTCTCGTTTCTAAACTGGTGACCTAATGACATTATTTACAAACCCTGAGAAGATCTTATAAAAATCTTTATCCAAATAGCAAAAGAAGTTTTGTGACAAGCTTTAAAAGAAACTAACAAAACAGATCTCTTTTGATATCACCATAGAATATTTATAGTACTTAATTTTTAAATTAACAGAATTATTTTAAGAAAAAATGTATTTACATAATAAAATGGAGAGATAACAATGAATTAGACAAATCTTTCCCAAACTGTGTTCCTTGGAACACTCAATCCATAAGACTCCAGTAAGTAATCTGCGTGAAAAAGGTTTTACAGGAAAATATATTTGGGAAATGCTGCTTAGTAGGTCTCTTCTTTTTGATTCTCTAATCTGTAATAACACACAAAAAATTCTGAGAAGATCTGCAGCCAGAAACCTGTTTGTCTAATCCTGTGGCCTCCAAAATTTACATACTCTATCTCTGTGCTTCTTAAACTGGGATATGCATTCACTTGAGTCAAGGGCAGATGACCATATGACAGAAATACCCAAAACTACAAAATAAGTATGGTACATACCCCTGGAGTGACAATTTTAAGTTATTTTACTAATGAGTAAAAGATGTAAAACATTATTTTTAAATTAAAACAAACAAAACACTATTGCTTCAAAGCACTTTTGCTTATGGGAGGCTGTTCCATCCCACACCCAGATGCCTGGGAGTAAGAGTCCACTTTCCTTCACTGTGAAGATGACTTTAGTGGAAATGTTTGAGAAGGAATGGGATCTGAAACCTGGAGAGAACTGGCATGTCCAATATTCAAAACAAGTTAGACACCTTCTTAGGTTTGGATTTATCAGTTACAAATACAAAGAAGGAGAACAAGAGAAAAACAAGCATAAAGCAACACACTATGTTAAAGAAAGTTTGTTTGCCCGTTGTACCTTCTGCAGAAACCAGATATTTTGCTGTCACTGTGTATGCAAACTATAGTCTTAATTACCCAGATTTAAACAACTTCAGGTATGAATCTTTTCCATCTGTTTTAGGGTAAACATTCAAGTCTGTCAACTGGTAACTTGCTTATAGAACAGGTTGGAGATGAACTAGCAATGACATTGAAAAGAAGTTTTCATAATTCCTAAGTAAGTGGCTCAGTACTCTAAATATTGAGAGCCATGGATCCCTTTGTTTCTTGAACACAAAACTTTGTATTAGAAATTACAGAGGGAGTTGCAATTTGTATGAAGATGACCTGCATGTCTCCAGTTTGAAAGTTTTGAGTTTGGGATTGTTCTGAACTAATACCACATAGAAAGAAAAGGAAATGCAATCATAATGCTGTAAACTGAGGTCCAGAGACCTGCACCCTGGCCCCTTCTTTGCCTTAAACTAGCTGTCATTTAATTTGCTCAGTTTGTCTAGCTGAAACATGACAATATTTGCCGAGATGATCTTCTAGTTCATTCCTGAAGGCTGGCAACACACACACATACATACACACACACATCACACCAGAATGGAAAGCACAATAAAGAGACTCATTATCTATGACTTGGATTTTTCCAAAATGTGACTCTAAAAATATTAAGTGGTGTCTCACACACAGTAGGCACTCAATAACCACCAGTAGTTGAACTGATACATAAGGGAGAGACAAATATTTTTAAAAGAGACACCAAATCAAAAAGGTTAAAGAAATGGTAGCTGGCAGGCATGAAACAAGGATAATAAAGAAGCAATGTAAATAGAGATTAGAAACAAAATGAAATGGGGCCTGCTAATTACTGATAAGGAGAGAGAAAGAACACTGAGAAATTGTGAGTGAATATGTGGTTTGAAATTCCACACACAAACAATAGAGCCTTGAGGACCTCAATCATTCTAAAAGGGATCCTTTAACATTAATAAATAAATAAATGTAAGAACTGAAAGCGGAGGGGGGGGGGAAGCAATTCTTATTTTAAGAAACTTAAAAGATTCCACCAGAAGAAGAAGGCAGGAGATTTACTTTCCCACAGATTAAATTTTTATACTGTTTGAACTTTTACCATATGTGGGAATTTCTTTTCTTCTTTTTTCTTTCCTTTCTTCTCTTTCTTTCTCTTTAGTTATTTAAAAAACTTTCTAACAAAACACAGATTTTAAAAAGAAAATAAAATATTTTTAAGTGTTGTAGTCCCAATTGACTGGTTTCTTGAAACAAATACATTTATCTTCATAAACTTGGAAAATAATTAATTTGGGGCTGAAGTCTGGCATAAATATGCCAAAACTAAATCCATAATTAGTTTCTTTTACAAAATAACTGACATGCTAGGATAGGCTATGAAAATTAATAACTTCAGGATTTCAATACTACATTGATTCAAAAATCTAATGGATCAGTACTTACTGTGAGAGTTTAGGCCAACTTCTTGGGAGTTCAGGCAACTGCAAAGTTAGAGGGCATAGTTCTCAAGACTGCCCTCACTTCTGATACTAACTGCAAGTCTGGTGTATTTCAAAACCGCCCTTTGGCTCGATGATCTCTAGAAGGACTCATAGAGCTTCCTGACAGCTCGTATACTCACAGTTACAGTTTATTACAGGGAAAGGACGTAGATGAAAATCAGCCAAGGGAGGAAGCAAATAGGATGGAGTCCAGGGAAGTACCCAATATGGAGCTCCCATCACCCTCTCCCTGTGGAGTCAGGACGTGTTACTTTCCTGGCATTGTATGACAACACACACAGAATGTTACCAACAAAGGAAGTTCATCCAAGCCTCAGTGTTCAGATATTTTATTGAGGCTCCATTATGTAGTATTATTGATTGATCGCCCACATGGTTGATTTCCATCTCCAGGTTGACTGGTACCATGTGACTCAAAGTCCCCATCCTAAATCACCTGTTATCCTATATCACAGTTACGACCAAAAAATTAAGTAACAGATAGAAAAGTACTTCAAAATGTCATAATTGTACTACAAATAAAAGTTAGTATTGGGTTTTTTTCCTGTAGGTTTTCTTTAAAAAAGGAATCAGGGTCTGGCCCAGTGGCGTACTGGTTAAGGTCACATGCTCTGCTTTGGCAGCCCGACATCCACAGGTTCAGATCCTGGGTGCGGACCTACGCACCGCTTATCAAGCCATCCTGTGACAGGCGTCTCACATGTAAAGTAGAGGAAGATGGGCACAGATGTTAGCTCAGGGCCAATCTTCCTCAGCAAAAAGAGGAAGATTGGCAACAGATATTAGCTCAGGGCTAATCTTCCTCATCAAAAAATAAATTCAAAAAAAAAATCAGAAAAGTCCCGCCAAAAAAAAAAAAAAGAAGTACTATGCTATAATTCAATAATGCTTTAACATGCAGAATTTATTTTAAATCAATTACTAATGGTAAATTGGTGATTTTACCATAAAATATTGTTAAATATTAATTAGTAAATAAAATTAATTAATGAAATGCATCATAATATGATGACATTAATAAAAGCTATTTTTATATCTAGCACAATATCCTGATGGTCCAAAGAAAAAACAACAATGTTACTGTATAGGACGTAATAAATTCCAAGGCTACCACCCCTTCTCTTTAACATTCACCAAGAGGCTACCTTTAGCTATATATACTCTATTTATCAGCATTCTGCAGAAACTTCTAATTGTTAGGAATGAGGAGATTGACTTTATCTGAGAACTGGTGATATAGAAAATAGGAAAAATTTCCTTTTTTCGTTTTGACCACCTTCCCCCTTTCCAAGAAATTTCAACTTAAAAATTTAGCTAGGAAGTATAATAGGACACATATTACTTTGAATACATGACTAAAGGGAATATAAAAATGTTATAACTTAAAGTTTTCAAATCATGCATAAAAGTCTTTTTTCTCTTGTTAATGGCATTCTATTACAGCTGGCAACTTTACATTGTCATTCACTCCCTTAACCTGCAAAGAAATCCAGTAGATGCCACAGGGATATAAAAGCTGACAATAAAACCTCGAAATGGAGAAAAGACACAGGATGATCTATAAATAAATGCATAATGGAGTAGTAGAGCACACGCACGTTTGCTTGGGTAAGAAGTGTAAAAGAAACAACAGTGGGATGGAATGGAGGACACTCAGTTGGCTGGTAATGCTAACACTGCATCTTTAGACATGCGGAGTCTGAAGTAGCATATAGAAAGAGGAGAGTTTAGAGGTAGGGCTTTTTGAAGTCTTTATTCACTCCTTGGTCCCAGTCATGAATGCAATACCAATCAAGAAAGCCCACCCTTCCTTGTTCAAAAAATGAGTATAAGACCTGAGCTCAGTTCTAGAATTTGAATCTTGAACCAAACAACACAAAGACCAAAGAATTTTCCCATTAATAACAAGTATGTGGAAACCTAACGCTGCCCTGGGGCCTGCTGTTTCTAAGACGAGGTTTTCCATTGTTCCTTCAGTTTTCTGGGTAACCCCCAAAACCTTTCACCAGACCCCAGCAACATTCTCACTTTTGCAGAAGTAAGTTAGAAGTGGTTTGTGATGCTTTCAATAAAGAGCCGTGACCAAACAGGTCCTGTATCCAAGAAGGGTAGACAGCTAAGGTGCTGATGTCTTTGAACCCGTCAAGCTGACTGATGCAAATTTTTCACGTACTTGAAATCCAAAAAGGGTATGAAAACACGGCTTCTACCCTCCAGTAAACTTTAAATATAGCCAAGGAGACAGAAATCACACATGGAAAATGATTACAGAACTATGAATAACTATATTATTTTTTATAAAAACCTAATTTTCTGTGCTATTGCAGTTTTGGAAAGGGAAAGAATGAAATAGAACTAAATCTCTGAGACTTTCTGGAAGATCAACATTGAGTACAAACGAATCTAAATAAATGGCCCCTGTTATTAGGAGTACACGTAAATGAATTTCAATGAAGAAAAATACTTAGTGCATACACTTAAACAAGAGTAATAAAATCCATACTGTCAAGAAATGGCTTTGGAGGGGTATAATAACGTGAAAAGAGTCAAGGCCTCCATTGATAAAATGCACATTATAATGCAGTTGGCACTGTTCGAATTTGCTAAAAAAGGTACACATCAACAATCCTATCTCTGCTCACCACTACACACCTCGTCCAAATGGCTCTGCTCAGTCTTCAGAAAACAGATGAGCCCACAGCTAGCATGGAAAGGCAACAGGACAGATCCACATGGGTGAGAAGATGGAAAAGAGGACCTAAAGAGAAGAGTGAAAGTAATGGGCCTGTTAAATGAAAGGAAGAAAAGAGTCACAGGAGATAATATAACAGCTTAGAAAGGTAGTATTTCAAGATGTCAGAAGTGACAGATTTGCCATTGACAGAAAATACAAAGTAAGAAATAGTGACAGACGACAATAATGAATGTTTATGAACACCATTAGGTCTTGGTTTTTGAAAGTAAGTCAAGCCCTTTAATTTGCAGAGAGGTTTTTTGTTTCTTAAGGGTCCCATTAGACATAATTTTCTATGACTTGGGGATTTTATGCATGGTTTGATTGAGAGATTTTATGCATAGCAGATACTCTAGGGTATCTGTCTTCAAAGGTTAAGAACAGGACAGGAAATCTAGGGACACAGAGAAAATTTTACTTACCAGATTTCCTCTCAGATTCAGTACCATGTATGGTTCAGAAGAATCCATTGACAAGTCGGGTGATTATATGATTTATCATCCAACCAGGGACTCTTTTGAGAGTTACAGGGTGGGTTATCAATAACTGTGTTAGAACAAGGCACAGACCCCATAGATATATAGTTACCTTATTGAAAGCCTCTCAGAGAGGGAGAAGGAATAAGGCTCCCAAAAAGGGTTCCACCAAGAATAATACTCGTAGTGTGAGCAGGTGTTTGTTTAGCGGGGTATTACGCAGATCTGAGGCCAGAGGGCATCGCTCAGGACAGCTGCCAGAAAGGAAGGGTCCCTTCTCTCGCAGCCCCCGCCCCTCAGCCTGCATTGTCAAAATATACTGAACACATATTTCAAGAGTATTGATTTGATAGGGCACTATAAATTATTAGTCTGAATTTATAATATCAAAAATATATATTGAATAGTAAGAAGAGATTCTAGAAAGACAAGACCTGGTTTTCTCTAAATTTCCCATCTGCATAACTAAGCTTTCCTTCTCTTGACAAATATTTCTTTTTGAAACTCTTCCTCAACTTTGTCCTTGTTGAGATTTTGTCAGACTTGCAATGCCATCATTTCGTTAGGGCTCCTAAATCCTGAAATTACTGAAGAAAGCACCTTCCATTTTATTCACAGCTGCACCAAGCAAGGCAGAGCATCCTGGAGCCTGTATTACATCAACCACAGCAAACATCTGATGTGTATCTGGTTCACACAGCCAGTGAGCTGCAGCAGATGTGAGAAGTGGGGGCCTGAATCATCCGGTTTCATTATAGTTAGCCACTGGTACCAGGTCATTTCCAAACCATGAGTGGAGTTGTTCTTCCTCTATTTAGCCAGAGACAAAGAGATTGTGTGTGGAGACATGTAATTTGCCCCAGAGACGGAGGCCTGAAAGGTCACTGTGACAGCAAAAGAAATCCTAGAAGAAGGTTTAAAACTTCGCTTGGCTCTAAAGCAAGGAAGTGATCACTTTGTGGTAAGGGATCCAGAAATGACGAGATTTACTTTTCTCATCTCTCCCCTGTGAAGAGGGAGGCAAATGAGTAATAATGGGAGGGCGCCTGATGATGCGGCGGTGATCACCTGAGCGGTGAGCACACAGATGTGCTTCTGAGCCAGAAGAAAGCGCACGGCAAGGAGACCTCATACACCAGGAGCCTCTGATTTCACTAACAGTTCTGTAGAAAATCCAAGTCAGGAATGGTAGAGGTCTGGTTGCTAGTTTGTGCCCTCCCTCAGTGGCAGCTCCAGGCAATTTTACCATCCAGCTGTTTTGTTTTTCAAAACTAAAGTAATTGGAATTGAACTACAGAGTTTTGCTAAAACCCTAGCAATTAACAGTATGATTTCCCAAATTGCACTGTAATAGGAGAGTGTCCATCAATCAACCCAGTGAAATAAGACATTTTATCACCAGATGTGAGATTTAATATCTTCATAACTCTCTGGATATACCACTTATGAATTGTCAGCCTTGCCTTGAGCTCTGAGAATTAACGGACTACATCCCTGCTATGCAAGGATGGTTTCCAGTTGTAAAAGATCCCCACCTTCAATTTAGATATATTTACCAAAATGTTCTTCTTTAAGGTGTAATCAGAAAACATGCTAGATGGGAAAATTTCATTTCTATTTGCTATGTTATATATTATCATTGTCTAGATAAATACAGTTCCCAGAGTCTCAGCATGGCACACTCTTGTAACAGGAATAGCCAGTTTATCACCGGCAGTGAACAATCAACGACAGGACAAAGATGCAATGCCTTTAGGTTTTACACTTTAGGCTATCCTCTGTGGCCTTCTGGATAGAGACTGAAAATATCCTAAGTTTCTAATTCTGTATGTATGTACAGCTCCTGCTGTTCATCCTGGACTAAGAAGAGAATTCAAAGAATCCACATATGTTCATCTTGTCACTATGGTTATCAGGTACTTCAGTTCTCATTTTAGCTTTCACTCCAATCTCAAACATTTGAACCATGGCCAGGATGAAGCTGCCTCCTGAAAGCAACCCAGACTGACTCCTGTGATGCCAGAACCTCAAACTTTCCAGGTTTGGAAATTTATCTTGCTTCCACCCCACAGGGAGAAATACTTTAACAGCGAAGGTCACTCCACAGACCCTGCATGGACTGAATTCATTGACAAATTATTCTCCTCCTACTGTATTGTTCCAAGGCTGTGCAGTGATATGTGCAGGGTGCCAAGGGGGCAAAGAGGAGGAGCCAGGAGAGGCTGTAGGAGATTTGGGCATGGTGGGTTGTAAGTGGCAGTTAGGGAAGGTTCCCCAGACCAGACAATGTCTGAGATTGTCTTCACATCACAAAGGAAATATGTTGTCAGACATTGGAGTTGACCAAAGAATTACAGGTTTTTCAGAAAAAAAAGTCACAGAACTTCAGCATTTTAAGGAAACTTAAAAACCATCCATTTCATTTCCTAGTTTCATAGATTCATAAAATGATTCAATGAAAACTGCCAATCGCACTATCACATCGGCTGATACAACGCACTTGGCATAACATATTACCCTAAATAATCTGTCGTTTATTCCCAATGATAACATTTAATTCTCCTTGACCATATTAGTTTGCTTTAGAAGTTAACACACTTTTTTTTTTTGGAAAAAAGAAACATTAGAGGACATGAACAGATCACCTTGTCTAAATCATAAAGAAATTTGATATATCTCTGTATGATTTATTCTATCAGAGTTTAACATTATAAGACAATAATTATATATTAAGCAACAGTTCAAAACCCATAAAAACAGGCTGGTGAAATACAACTGAGATTGGCAAAATCCATTCAAATGATTATAAGAATCCCCAACAATAGAGAAATAAATTGCTATTTAATAAATAGTATTGAGCCAATGTGATATCAGTATAGAAAAAATTACCTTAGAGTCATTTCTCATATCACACACTGTATTAATTCCAGATGAGTCAGAGTTAAACTTTTTATTGAAGACTACAGAAAAAAGAGCTGTTCCTCTCCACCTGTGGAGAAAAGATAAATTCCTGATACTGAAGAAATGGACTATACATATTAGGATCTCCTCAGAGGCAAGATGGATAAGCCTGGATATGTAAAACTAAAGCATCTGAACTAGAACGTGTAAAAGAAGAACGCAACAGAATGAGACCATGCAATAAATATATCTGAATAAAACATACTATCATACACACACACTTGCGCATGTATAAAGAATTGATGTGTTATGCAAATCAGTACCCAGACTGCCCCTCACAATAAAGGAGATAAAATTTCACTTGAATAAAGAGAGAGAGAACTATCAAAGGGGGGGAAAACACAACCTTACAATTAAAATTGATAGCTAAAATATCACTAAGGTATCATTGCATACCTACTGACATGGCAAATAAAATTAAAAAATGATAAAGCTCAATGTGGGACTTTGGGGAAGGACAATATATACCTCAGAGGTCACCGGCTAGAGGGCTGTCCATGGGCTAGATCAGGCCAGCAGCATTTTATTGCCCACACAGTTTTCAAAAACACTTTAAATGTTTTGCCAATGCTTAAAAGTGGTGAGATTTCATGTATGACCTGGATTTCTAGAGCCTCTTTAAAATTTGAAGTTCTCCAACAACACAGGAACTGTATTCTCACAAGGCCACATCCAGACAGAGCTGAGCAGAGGCCACTGCCCCTTCTAGATGGTGCCTGTGGCCCTAGGTGGTTGCTGTCCTCGCCACCCTCTGTCATCAAACACCTGGTCAGCAGCGCTCACGCATTTTATCAGTTTGGAAAACTAAGAAAAGCTCATGTATTCAGAATTTGAGTTTGGGATTTATGATTTATCAATTGGTGAAGTCATTAAAAAGTTGTTTGTTCTCTCTAAAAAGCTACCTGGAAATATTTAACAAGAGTTAAAAATCTATTAATATCCTTGATATAATAATTCTGCTTTGGGAATTTTATTTCAAGGAAACCGACACGTATCTCTTGAACATCCCCTGCCCCCCCACTCCCACCAAAAGAAACAGCAAACACTCACTCACAATAGCAAAAAGCAGGGAAAACAATCTAAATATCTAACAGTATATGAATAGCTAGATAAACTAAGTCATGGCAACAGGAGAAACTTCCATGTAGCTATTACAAATGAAAATAGACCATGTGCCTAGTTTGATGAGAATGTGAAAAAGTCAGTAACGAGAAAAGAGATCATATCAAGTAATGCCAACTACTTATCAAGTAATGCCACAGGGCTTTATGCTGATGGAGATGAGAAGTGAGTGTGGAAAGATGTTGATTGAGTTCAATATGTGTGATATACCTTTCACATAAATGTGTTTATACTCACAATAAAAATCTCTAAAAGGAGAACCCTGTGCAGTTCCTGATGTTTTTTAGAAGATTGACCCATACAACTAGGAAAGGTGATGATGACAACTTGCTTCTTGAAGACCTCTAAATCTGAGTCCACACAGTCCCTTTGTAGTTCTTTCACTGTTTCCACACCCTAAGGATCAAGAACTTCTTCCATGCATCAAATCTAAATCTCTCTTGAGGTTCATTGAAAATGTATTTTCTCAATGACCTTAAAATTTGCTTTGATGGGGGTCAGCCCAGTGGCACAGTAGTTAAGTTCAGCGTGCTCCGCTTCAGCGGCTCATGTTCGTGGATTTGGATCCCAGGCACAGACCTACACCATTCGTCAAGCCATGCTGTGGTGGCAACCCACATACAAAACAGAGGAAGACAGGCACAGATGTTAGCTCAAGGCCAATCTTCCCCAAACAAAAAGAGGAAGATTGGCAACAGATATTAGCTCAAGGTTAATCTTCCTCACACACACACACAAAAAATTTTGCAAGGATGGAACAAGTGATCTACACTCATATGAAAATATTACTTGTGTTTGAAGCCAGTAGTCAAATTCTAATACTCTGTGCACTACAAGTCAATGAGGCAGGGATGTGTAATGGTTAAAGGCATAGGCTTTGGAACAAGACACAACTAGGTTTAAATTCTACCTCCAAATCCAAGACACTTAACTTTTCTGGTTCTCAGCCATCCTGTCTGTGAACAAAAGGGATAAAGACTTTGGTCTTATTAGGAATGTTGGACATGTAAATGAGATGATAAATACGAAGTGCTTAGTTGTCCAGCCCATGACAAGTTATTATAGTAGTAGCTATTATTTTTATTAAAGTCATTCAAGCTTTAGCTTTGTTTTCCTTTGAACATCCTGATATAAAACTTAGTTTTCTCTCTGTAATAATATTTTTCTCTTCTTAGAACCCTCTCGGGATTTTTGTGCCACCTTCTTTCAAAGTGTGACTTTCGCTACGGGGCGGCAAGCATTCTGCAATATTAGCGTCCAACATAGTGTTGGTATCCTAAAAAGTGAGGCAAAGACTCCATAATAATAGTTGTTATGATCAAGGCGTGAAAGCTTTCACTGTAACCTTCAGCAATCTGTCTTAGAGAAACCATAAACTAGTCTACCAAGAAAAAATCTAGACACTGGAAACTATGTCACAATGAGAGTTTCTAAGTAGGGCATCATTGTCACTACATTAACAAATCAAGAAAGCTATAATTTTGCCCACATACACTCCACACCTTCTAAGTCTTTTGAAAGAAAATCAGTTACTAGAAAATATAATCTAATACAAGTGCTAAAGATATGTGTGAAACTGTCAATTAAATTCTATTTACTTATTTACTTACTATTTTTAATGAAACTGATAGCCTAATATTTTTTCTCTAATGTTTTAATAATTAACATACTTGCATTTGATCTTAAAAATCATTTAATGAATCAGCTTTTCTGTTTTTAGGAAAAATTAAATGATTATACAGATTCCAATTGAAGTTAACGTAAAGTGGCAAAAATATAGTTGCGACATTTCATATCACTAAATGAGTAAAGAGATCTAAGGTTCTTCAGAGGTAAATATGCTTCTGACTCATGTCCAAACGGAAAGGTATCGTAGAGATTTTCTTTCAAATGGAAAGGTAGGCCCACCTAAAATTCAAAATGAAATGCTAAAAACAAAAGGGGGGACATTCTGGTTCTCTTTAGTCTTCAGTGGTGTTTTTAACTGTTTATACTCCATGGAGATTTTAGAAAATTTTTAGAAGGTTAATATGAATTTTGCGACATTTGGGAGTGGGGGTGGGGGTAAGTATGTCCTCCTAAGATGTAAATCACATCCAAACAGAGCCTTAGAGGTAAAATTACACTCATTACTACTAAGAATAAAAAACATGATAGAACACTTTAAAGATACTTAAAACCAGCTACATTTGATACATAAACCAACAATATATTTGTTCTATGACTGTGGAAAAATAATGACATTTATTTTTGTCAATTGAAAAAAAAAAAATGGAGGGGGAATGGGTGCCATCTTGTGGAGAGACCCACACCTACCATATCCAAGTTATCTATGCCCTAGGGCTTTTCTTTCTTTTGTTTTTTCCACACAAAACCTACGAAAGACTTTCTTTTGCCTTCGTCCACCTTGCTCATTTATAAGTATAAAGGAAATACTTTATTTTTCCAATGGAAAGGGTATTGTGGGTTGGAATATGCTTGGAAATATCAATACTGTAGCCTGGACAATGTTAAGAAAGAAGTCCTGGCTGGGATGCTGGGATTTTCAGAGGGATGTACAGACATTTTAGAACCTTGTATACAATTGCCAAAGGAGCAATATTCATTCCAACAGGGACGGTCCTAAAGGTGACCAAATAACTCATGTGCGTGAGAATGTGGGTCCTTCTAGAATCTCATCTGTTCTGTCATATTAGAGAAATTGAGGTAGCTTACTAGATTCAAGATTTCCAAATTTCATAATCACGCATTCATCATAACAATGCATTCAAAGCCCCATTCGTTTATTTCATATTGGATATATTTAAACTGACACTTTCATTAGAAAGCAGTTTATTTTCAGTATATTTTTAAATGATCAACTGCTAAATAACATAAGAATAATAATCACTATATGAATCATACTGGTAACAATACCAGTGATAATAATCATATCAACCATGATTTATTGAACATAGCATGACAGGTACTTTAGACATGATATAGAACCTTCTTAACAACCCTTCCAGATAAGTATCACATTATTTTACAATTAAAGAAGATGAGTCTCAGAGAAGTTAAGCAAAAAGGTCAAAATCACAGAGCTAGTAGTAGCAGAGTTGGGATTTGAATCAAAGCTCACAACTCTCCTGGAGACTAAGTTTACTCCCAGGTCTAAAATTTTTGAGACTTCGGAAATAACTGCAGTCACAAACAAAACCATCTTAAAAAATGAAAGCCTTCCAAAATATAGCCTTAAATCCCATTTTAATTATTCTGGCTATGCACCATTTTCCCAACATCCCAGCCAGGACAAGAATTATGAAAATCACTGTATGCTCCACTGAAAAACAGTTTCATTAGCACAGAATGCAATCTAGCTGTTTCTTGGTGGGGGACAAAAATTATCCTCAATTGTAAAAGCTTGTTAACTAGAGATCACTTTTCAGTTGACTATCTCTGTTCAACATTAGATAAATGCTAATTAACTATAAACCATGAAATGGCTAAATATTAACCTCTACCTCAAAGCAGAATTTCCCAGGTTTTAAGTTATGTATCTGATTATGAAATTTTCTTTTTTTAGAATGGAAACATTTCCTCGTTAAACAAAAAAATATTTTAAACTAAAATTTCAATAACATACATTGAAAATGTACACTATAATTCTAATTCTTTCACCCTTGCTGGCAGTGTATGCGAAAACTTGTTTTGTTGTTATTGTTGTCATTGTACCTTTTTTGTCCCAATTATCTATCTTAGCATTTTTAATAATACGTATTTAGGTAATTAGCAGAGGAAATTAATTAAAATTACAAATATTATTCATAGCAGCAGCATATTTTCTGATGTTTCTTTTTATCAAAGCAAGATAGAGTGAACTCACTTGAAAAAGAAATCTATAGATTCCAGAAAGTGTTCATCTGAAAACAAATGTATACATTTCCATTCTGTGGGGCTTCTTCCATCTATCTCAAGGTATGGATAGCGATGAAGGCAAATTAGATAATACATTTTTCTTTATTCGCACTCCTTTTATTTTTACTGTTTAGTTTCTGACCATTTAAACGACTTGCAGGGATTCCTTTGGGCTTCATTTTCCTCATCTGATTGGAATAGCCATCTTTAAAATTTTAGAGAAATGGCTTTCAACTTGTGAGTTACAGACCACTGTAGAAGAGTCGAATGATTGCAAAGAGTTTGGAAGTCTTATTTGTAAATATTTTTTTTTCAGTGAGGAAGATTAGCTGTGAGCTAACATCTGTGCCCATCTTCCTCTACTTTATATGTGGGACACCTGCCACAGCATGGCTTGATAAGTGGTGCATGGGTCTGTGCCAAGGACGCGGACCTGCGAGCCCAGGGCTGCCCAAGCAGAGCACACAAACTTAACCACTATGCCACCGAGCTGGCCCCTGTAAATATTTTCAGTAGATCGGATACACGATAAGTCATATACTCTCATACATGTACATAGAGAAATATACTGTTTATTAACTGTATGTTGTTGCTTCTGATTAATACAATAGAAATTTCTTTGATAGTTTATTACCCTCATCGTTGTCATGATTCTGTATATTCGTAGTTGACCAAGATTAAACGTACATCTAGCAGAGATGGAGTCAGGTTGTGAAACAGTGTCCAGAGGTGACAGAGTTTCTTTTTTCCTGGGTGATCATCATCTCAATATCACTCAGAAAAAAGAGAAGCACAGAGCTGCCCAGACATCTCGATAAAGAGGAAAGAGAATGAAAAGGGATGTTATGTACCAACAACTAGCAGTGGGCCCTGCCTCTTTCACTACTGTTCTATATCTTCTTCTAAGATGACCTGAAGGTCAATACAGATCAAATATCCCAATTCTAGCTACTTGAAAGGAGTAGCCATTATCGATAAAACGCCCAAGTACTGAGGAGCCCAACATACTGTGGCTTTCACACAATGCCCCAAACTAATCTTTGGAAACTCTTCCTAAGGAAGAACAGAAAAACTTCTCCATTACCCTCAGCCTCCTTCTTCTTCACCCTTTTTTTTTTTTTTTTTTTTTGAAATCATTGGCTTTTGGTTGGTTTTGCCCATTATTCAGGAAACGATTAGCAGGAAAGTGCAGGAAGGACCAGGACAGCTGCTGCTCTTTGGTTGGGGCAGGAAGGCAGAGCCAGGCAGCCTGGCATCCTCAGCACTGAGTGCACAGACCACTGAGCCTTCCCGCTACCAAGTACAAGTTCAAAAAGAATAATTTCAACGTAAAGCTTCCGTTGGTTGCTCTGTATAAAATAAATTATTTCACCGCTACATTTTTGAAGTTACTCTATCAGAATTTTAAATCCTATTCCACACATCCCCTAAGGGCGTGTGAGTTGAACCAGGGCTCCTTTCTGTTTTATGATTTCTAGGCTGACGGGAGTTCACAGCAAAAATAACTTCCAAACATCAATCAAGCCCTGTCCGTCTGCTCTTTTATTCGACATGCTTCCTTTTCATTGTGATAATATACCTTTTTTTACATTTAAAACATGACACTCCATACAAATCACTGGTTAAGAACTTCATATAAAATGCAAACCTTATCAAATGTAGGAAAATTAATAGAAATCATGAAGGAAAAAATGAAAGAGCATAATATAGATTCAGCGGAATTATCTTTTATTGTACGTAAAGAGAATACAATACAATTCCATGATGTATTCGAGTGCTGTTGTACTCTTATTTTAAACAAAAGTATGTAGAGTGCCTTTAACCAATGTGAAAGAGGGAGAGGCATATCACCAGAGAATGATCTGTCATGAAAATGAAAAATACTTAAAAAATTAATAAATCTTAAGATTTTTCTAGGTGTCTCAAATAATTTCTTGGTCTGATTCCAGAAGGAAGTCAAAAGTAAAGTGGTTACTTCTCGAAATAAAGTGTTTATCAAACTGCAAGCTGAAACATTTTAGTGGATTGTGAAACCAATTTAGTGACATTGGTCAATGAAATAAAACAGAACAGATCAGAAAATATAGGAGGACATTGCACATAGCAAAGGGAAAGCTTTTTTTTTTTTTTGGTTAAGAATGTGTATGTGCTAGCTAGCAATATATAATATATTACTTACTGTGTACCAGACCAAAATGTTTAAGAATTGCACTAGTACATTTTACATCATCATAACAGTATAGAGCAAGTCAGGTTCTGGTGATAAAACAATACCTACAACTTCTCTCTCTATGCTCAGAGGATCACGGTTTGCAAGGTGTTTTGGAATTCTTCTATAGAAATATAATTACAAATCCTGCAAAGTGTATATTATTTTATCTAAAGAAAATGTGCAAAACCCAGCAGCGTATTTTAGTAAACAGACTAGTCAAGAATCATGACTCTTTACTTTTCTTTTAGCTAATATATCTCTGGTGATTAAAAATAGAAATTAGTCATGCCAACAGATTTAATTAAGATCACGCGCGATATGAAAAGGACAACATAGCATCTTTTGAGAGTCACAGGCACACCTCCATTCTCCTTACATTCTGAAAACTAGTTAGGGGTTTCCATTACAGTCATCCCTGGTATCCACAGGAGACTGGTTCCAGGATCCCCATGAATACCAAAATCCCCTGATGCTCAAGTCCCTTATATCACATGGTGTAGTATCTGCATAATAACCTACACACATCCTCCTGTATACTTTCAATCATCTCTAGATGACTTATAATACCTAATACAATGTAAATGCTATGTAAATAGTTGTTATGCTATATTGATTAGGGAATAATGACAAGAAAAAAAAGTCTGCACATATTCAGTACAGACTCGACTACTGTAAGTTTTTCGATCTTGGGTTGGTTGAATCCAGGGATGCAGAACCCACGGATACGGAGGGCTGGCTGTACATGCAAGAATCTTAAACATTCTGCAGATGGAGACAGTTAACAATCAACAGAACACCCAATGTTTCCCAGCATGTATGTTTTTTTAAGCAATCTAATTTTTCCCAAAATATTTGGTTTAATAATAATAATGATGATAAAATAATATGATATGCAACAAAATTAATAATGGCTGCATTTGTTGGGTAACCCAACATATGACTAGGCACTATAAATATATCTTAGTTAATTTTCAGAACAATTCTATGAGGTAGATTTTATGGCTTTCACTTTATAAGAAAAACAAGGCTAGGAAAGATTTAATAATTAAAGGAGTCTCGGGATTTAAACTCAAAAGCCAATGTTCTTCTCATTGCCTTTCAGGATAATGAGAAATAACATAGAAGCTGTTCCTCTTCTAGGTCTTATATTCCAGATTTCTTAGTGCATTAGAGGGAAAGGAAGGGAGAGAGGAAGTGAAGGAGGGAGGAACAAAGCGAGAAGAAAAGAAATGAACAGATTCAAGATTAATTTTATAAAACTAAGGCAAAGTGTCAGACCTGAGAGTATATATTTTTTATAACTCATGAAAACAAGGAACAAGTGATTTTTAATTGTTACAGCTCTGTTTCGAATATGAATCTTGGTAAATGGGAAGTAACTGCACACATGCACAAGATAATAAAATATCCATTCTTAGGTATCTCTCAGAAGAGAAAACAGGTAAAGAAAAAAGAGAAGGGAGAGAATGGTTAAGGAGGAAGGGAGGAGGCTGGACAAACAGCTGTCAACAGTGTTAAGAGGTGACTGAGGACAAACATACCTGCTATTCCCTCGCCTGCCCTCCAGCACTCACACGGCCTGAACAACCACTAGTAGAGCTATTTCTTTGAATTAAAACCTAAAGTCACGTGAGCCAAGAGGTGAAAGGTAGCCTGGTATAAAGGAGACTGCACAGGCTGAGAGGTGAGAGAGACCTGAGCTCACACTCTGGCTCTGCCCTTTGCTGGCCACGGGACTTCAAGAGAGTTAATTAAGTCTGAATTAAAAGCAGTAATTTATGAGGAAGTGCCCAGATCATTGTTTGGCACACAATGAGTGATCACAAACTAGATTAGTCAATTATGACCTACCAAACATTATTTTCCGTACTTTTCTTATTCCTACCCTACTGTCATTATTTTTATCAATCCAAGTACCTCCCATAATATGGTTTTCTTAATATTTTTTTAAATCAACATTATTTTTACTGAAATAATTATGTTTTTATTATAAATGGAAAATCAGGCATAAAAACATGAAAGATATTTTTCTAAAGTAAATGTAACCATTAAAATAAAAACAAATTGTTTATCCACAGCCCCGCGCCAAATCATGAAGAGCTACACTTGGGCAAATTCTATTTTAGCAGATACAGAGAGAAAAGTCTTTAAGGCTTTAGAAAAACATAATTTGGTTCAACAAATCGTGGTGAAACAACTACATATACACATGCAAAAGAATGAATTTGGACCCCTACCTCACACCATGTGCAAAAATTAACTCAAAATGGATTTTAAAAAGCTCTTACAGGAAAACATATGTGTAAATCTTCACAAGCTTGGACTAGGCAATGGTTCTTTAGACCTGACACCAAAGCACAAGCCGCCAAAAAAAAAAAAATTAGACCTCACCACAAGTAAAAACTTGTGTGCGTCAAATGACACAATAAGAAAACTAAAAAGACACCCAACAAAATGGGAGAAAAAATATATATCAAATATCAAACATATTGTAAGTCATATATCTGATGAGGGTCTAGTATCCAGAATACATAAAGAACACTTAAAATTCAATAAAAAGACAAATAACCCAATTAAAAAATGAACAAAGGATTTGAATAGACATTTTTCTAAATAGGATATACAAATAGCCAATAAGCACATGAAAAGACGTTAAACATCATTAGTCATTAAGGAAATGTAAATCAAAACTACAATGAGCTATCACCTCATGCCACTATGATGACCACAATTTTTTTTTTAAAGTGGGAAAAAAGTTTTGGTGAGGATGTGGAGATTTGGGGACCTTCATGTATTGCTTGCAGAAAATGCAAAATGGTGCAGCTACTGGAAAACCACGTCCTTAAAAAGTTAAACAAAGTTATCATATGACCCAGCAATTCCACAACTAGGCATCTTCCCAAGAGAAATAAAAACATATGTTGTCAAAAAATATTGTACATAAATTTTCATAGCAGCATTACTCATAATAGGCAAAAAGTATAAACAACCCAAATGACCATCAGCTAATGAGTGGATAAAATGTCCCTTAACTAATGAACAGATAAACAAAAGGTGGTATACTCATACAATGGAATATTATTCAGCCATAAAAAGGAATGAAATACTGATACAAGCTAAAATATGGAGGAACCTTGAAAATATTATGCTAAGTGAAAGAAGCCAAAAAAAAAAAAGGCCACATATTATGTGATACCATTTATATGAAATGTCCAGAACAGGCAAATCCATAGAGACAGAAAGTAGATTAATGGTTGCCAGGAGCTGGAGGGAGGGGAAAAACGGGAGTGACTGTGAATGGATACGGGGTTTCTTTTGGGGGAGGATGAAAATATTCTGGAATAAGACGGTGGTGATGGTTACACAACTCTGTGAATATACTAAAAAATCACTGAATTGTATACTTTTAAATGGTGAATTTTATGGTGTATAAATTATATCTCAATAAAAAAAACAGAAGCATTGTTTGGGAGGGTGGTGAGGGGGGACAGGAAGAGAATCTTGGAAAGAAAAATAATTTGAACATGAGGCTATGATTTTACTCAGTCATTCAACAAACATTTATTGAGCACCACTCTGTGCCAGGCACTCTGATAGTCACTAAGGCTAGTAAGGGGAGCTATACAGGCAATTATCATGGAACTCTAGTGCTGTCGTAAAGACTCTGAAATTTAAAATGTAATGTTCACTATATGACAAAGGTTATTTAAAGAACATGATAAAAAGGTCCCAGAGAAGAATGATATCTCCAGGCTAATTTTGCTTGGGACTATTAAGGCCAGTAGGTAAAAATCATGTAAAAAAGCATTAGTATGGTGAGATTATGTTTAAAATTTTTCATTAAAAAAAATTATCATTTTCTTATGTCATTTGAACAAGCTTTTTTTTTAAAAAAAAAAAAATTGAAACAAATCTATACAATGTCCCTTCCTGAAGCAACTCTTCAGTGCATTCACCCCTCTGTGACTTGACTGTTCCTTCCTCCATGGTGAAAGCCCAGGCTCAGAGAGGGACAGGATCACGGCTTGAGGGTCGTTGAGCTTTCTGCTCCACGCCACACATTTGGTACAATAGCTACTGGCTCTTAGGGCACTAAACACATAATCTGAAGAAGGCCAGGGTGGAAATATATTATGTGTGTGCATATTTTAACACTTGAGTATTTTTCCTCAGTTATCAATTACGGATGTTTGTTTCTGGCTTCCTCAAATTGACATTTTTCCTTTCCTTCTTAAAGGCTGCTTCGTAGAGAATGAAGATATGGACCATTTTATTTACTGTTGCATGGCTACAAGAACACTATGTTATGCTATCAGCATTTGGTTATGCACAATCATTGCAAAAGAATCTGTTTTAGCTGCTCAGCAGTTGCTCCTGATGATGAGAACTGAAATCACTATCGTCCTACAGAAAAAAGTGTGTTTCCCATCAATCCACAAATTCTCTGCGAAATGCATCTATGAAATAGTTCATAAAAAGGTTATTTGGCAAAAAACGCTTTAATGTAGTAGATTTTTATATAAGATGGTTCTTTTTCCCAAAGCAATGTCCAAAAATACTCTAAATTATCATCATCATCATCATCATCTCCTTGAGGCAGCATCTATCTACCTAGAGAAATTGATTCAATGTTAACTAACAATGAAGGAGACCACTGAAGCTACATAGGAGGAAAAGCCAAATGGTTACATTATGCTGACAGTAAAACTAACAAGAGCGGAAAGATAAAAGCCTAGGTGGAAACTGTCCGTGTGGTTTACAGAACATTCTTACAGTCTCTAGACCACTAAAAAGCCAGAACAAAATTTAAAAATAAATCCATATCAGATGTAAGCTACTGCCTGATGTGTAAGAGTGCTTTATTAATACAACTAATTTTGTTTGATTCCTCTTTTAAAATGCTTGGGTTTATCTATATCCATCAATAGGGATGGATATAATTGCACTTTCTGCATTTGTAGTGTGGCAAAGCAAGAATAAAACACAGATTTCTATCATTTTTTCTTTCTGGGAATGGTATATAGTGTTAAATCATAAGGAGAAGAAAGAATATTAAAACAAGGAATCTAGAAGCAGTGGGAAGTGGAAATCACCATGAGCCGGAGGATCTGAAGTCCACAGCCAACTCTACCACTGGCTTTGCTGTGAGAACTTAGGCTACCACTGAGCTGGCCTGTTCTCACATATAGAATAGATTAAGTATAATCGTGCCCTCACAAATTTACTAGGACTATTAAATTAGATAAACTGTTATGTGAAAGCGTACTATAAAACAAAAAGAACAAATACATGCTAACTGGTCATAATAAATATGCAATATAAATAAAGAAAAATCCACCTTCATGTAGTATCCTTTTAATTGTTTGTGGAATGTATGTTAGATGAGGGCAGGGATTCTGTCTGGTTTGTTCATTGCTATGTCTCTAGCACCTGAAACAGTTCCTGGCAACGAGTAGGAACTCAGTAACAGTTTGTTGATCTAATGAATTAATGAATATGTAAGATGTATATTACTTTCCTTTTCGTCTTTTCCTAATATATATATGTGATACAAAAGTATCATATATTTATTTCTGCTTCCTATATAGAATCAAGCATAAATGTTGTTTAATTTAATCAATTACATGAAAGCAATAAAAGAACACATTTTCAATACAGAAAGGAGAAATTTGATACCATGTATAAATCAGTACTGACTGAACACATGTTATACTGTTACACTAACAAGAAAGGAGAGTATGAGATATTTCTAATGATTGCTCTTGATTTATGTATTAGAGTTGACTGTGGACCTCAAATCAGCAGGCAAGGAGTGACAAAACTTAGTAACATCTGGTATCTCTAAATCTGTACTTTATCCTTCAAAAAATGTGCACTGCTTTTTTTGACAGCTTACTTGAATCACACAAGAAAAGTATACTAACTTTTTAAAAAGGATTCCCTAGGAAAGGGGACTTCTGTGAAAGATATTACAACAATGGACACCTTTCTTCAGAAAAGAAAGCATCTTTATTTAAAAACAAGATTTGAAAATATATTATACATCCCCATGTGCCAATCATGTTTCAAAAGAGTTTTTCACCTTACCACATTTAAAAATTGCACCAGCTAGGCATTCTATTTCCACTGTATATAGGAGATGACAGAGCAACTAACTTGCCTAAGATCCCATAATAGAAAGCAGTGGAACCAGACTTGAATCCAGGACTATGCCTCCACCTCCCATGCTCCTTCCTCTCCAGCTCTCCTGCCTATTTATTCATGGAGTAAGAGAACCAGGGCAAGTCACCAAGTAACATCCACCATGGGAATTCACCCATGACTAGGCAAGTTAGGAAGCCTGGATGGAAATCATGAATTTTATTGGCCAGTGGGGAGCCTGGCTGATTATGGCTGATGTAGCCAGCTAGATGGGGCAAATATGGTGCATAAACTTGCTGCAGGGACACGGACTGGTGGTCAGTGGCTACAGGTGATTTTGAGTGAAATATGGTATGATGCTTCTCAAATTGCCCCTGGCCTGGTATGGACTCATCCAGTTCCTAGAATATGGAATTGTCCAGTTATCAGGGAAAAAGGAGTTACCAAAGCACAAGCAAATAATTTAAAATTAAGTGCTGTAAGGAATCAAGAAGAGCTGCAGACCCCTCTTTTTAGTAGCTGAATTTTAGAGCTCAAGAGTTTAAGACAGCAATTGGGAAGGAAGTTGGATATGTATCCATATATACACAAGGAATATACAAACACACTTCCTTAGCTTACAGTCGATGCAGAGAGAGAAGAGAAGGGGCATGGAAGGGATTAATGCAGGAAATAAAAAAAGGAATCTACAGACAGGAGCGGTGATATCTACCTAAGAAGCAAGAAAACCTCTGTGAGCACCAAAAGGGACCCAGTGAATGAGGAGAAAGGTGTGAGGAAGCCTTGTTGTGTTCCTGATGGTGAATTTAACCCTCAGTGTTGGGGTTGGGGGGTAATAAGGAGGATAGAAAAAGGATAACTTCAGCCTCCATCAGAACTTCTTTGAGATGCAGAGATAGTAATAGTCACCTCTGCTCCCATAGGCGCCTGTAGACCTTCCTGGACTTCCAAGAACTTATTTGGCAGGCAGTCTCTACAAATGCCCTTAGTGGGAGCCACTCAGCAACTTGGCTCATTCTATGAGGTCTTGAGTTTCTCTGGCCCCCTCAAAGATACTGTCATCTAAGGAGGTAGAAATATGAGGCAATAAAAATGTGGCCAGGGAACTGGCCAGGCTAGAGTTTAGATCCCCGCTCCTGCATTTAGAGCCTGTATTTGCTGTATGACCCAAAGCACTTCCTTGAGCCTCAGAATCCTCCTTGTTAAGATGGTGATGATAGATATACCTCTGGGGGTCATGAAGACTAAGGAGATAACGCCTGTCAAGAGTTTGATACAGTATATTTTCACACAAAGTTGATGTTTCATATATGGTAGCAACAAAATCAGCTTCAACACCAATATTAACTATCAGGAGCTTTCAACCTTGGCCGCATTCTAGAACTACACAGAAGAGAGAGGCTAGGCAATACCAATGACCAGCACCACCCCAGACTGTTTCGGTGGAAATCTGTAGAGATGGAGCCCAGGCATGTTTTATTTTCAAGTTCCCCGGGTGACTCTAACATTCAGTCCTGGTTGAGAACAATTGTTCCATCTTGAGTCAACTCCTTGTCTTGTTCCTACACAAGCTCTTACTCCCTCTGGAATAACCTGCCTTTAAAACTGACAGGAGCACCATCTCTGCACTCAGAGGCACAGTTAACATCAAGTTTCTGAAACTCAAGCTTTAGGCCTCCTCACTTCCATGAGCCCCTTCCAAGGCCCTGGGCCTATTTCTGTATTCATAATTTTGTATTATTTTTATTAAATATGGTTTCCTGCATTAGATTAGTTTCAGGCTCCATGAAACTCAAATCTCTAAAACTTTATTCTACTTCCCTTGAAGTAAACAACCAGCAGAGAGCCCCAAATGCTTATGCTTCGTTTGTGCCTGGATTGAATCTGCTGTTCAAACTTGGCATTTACTACACTATTTGATGGCCTTCCCTGAATATTTAAAGATTTGACGTTACTTTGAATTCCTATTAACTCTCACTGAGTCCTTAGTCTCTTAAAATTCACTCTTCTAGTCTTTTTATTTTTAGCTACGAAACAGCTAGCCCAGCTGGACAAACTCCATCAACCACCAGGTGATGGACACTCTGGCCACCCCACATTTGTATATTCTACACCCCCAGTGGTGGCCTCTGAAAATACGGAGGACACTTGTAGCAAACTATCACTTCTGGGTATTTTTCCAGGGCCTAGAGTAAAAATTAACATTTCCTAAAAGTAATGCTACTCAGTGACCTCCAATCCAGTATCTTATTTTCTTATCTCCCTAATAAAAATAACTGTAATTCAATTTTATAAGTAATTTTCTTTCACTATCTACTCAGAATCAGAAACAGTCCTATTTCTCTCAATCTTCTCCTCCCCAGAAAAGTTTAATTATCTTGCTGTCCATTAATGTTTCTGAAAGAAACTTCTACCTCAAAGTTATTACATGAACGATTCACTTTATTCATAAATGCTATTTTGAAGGAGGCCCTGTTCTTACTATTCTTAGAGAATTAGGAGTTTATCTCTATATAGAGTAGCATGTTTTTCAGTATGATCCTCCTAGAAGAAAAAAAATAAAACCTCATCACCTAAATTATTCTGTTATTTCAAAGGCTGACAGTTCAATTCTCTGTAGAGAGATGTAGGATCAAGCTACACAAGCTGAGGTAGCAGATTTCACCCCAGAGTAATCTGGTGAGGACAGAGGGGAAAAGGAGCAGCAAATCATTCCGCCAGCTTCCACAACGACAAACACGTCCACTGATGCCTTGAACGGTGTTCTTTTCAAGGAGACAAATATCCATTAGAGGAGGGTATCATTTTACATTAGAAGCAAAAATTAATATGCAGAAAGTAGGAAATCTTCAAAATGGGACCCAAAATAGGGAAGACTGAATAGTGACAGAAAGGTGAGGAGAGGTATGGCAGCAGGCCATAGGTACCCTAATGAAGACACAGCCTTGAGAAAGCAAGGGAACCAATCATATTAGATGGTGATTTGGCAAACTGTGACTACAAATGTTTTCATATTATATCTTTTTGGAACAGAAACATATTTTGAGGAGGTTGTTAAGAAATAGGCAGTAATTTCAAAAGTACAAAACTTTACAAATAGATCTTTTTTTTTTAAGTAATTCCCAAAATGTCACTTTAAGCTGATGTCTGGTTTTTCCACAAAATCATCATATTAATCCCAAGAGCAAATATTCCTGTTATTTCATTAAGAAGCTTTATCACTTAGCAACGAGGAAATTAGAGGTAAGCCTTGAAATATGAAAAGAGTTACCAATTCAAATTAATTTATCATCTCTCCTACCTTCTTTTTTTTTCTTCTGGTACATATCTTTTTGAAAAATTACTTATTTCATATTTTTAATACTTTTGTTTCATTTGTCATCTTCTTTGAGCTTCCCTTAGTTAAGAATGTCGCTTTTTCTTTGACTTAAAAGGTTTTAGATATCTGGGGAGCCACTAAATGTCACAGATAGTATCTGATCCTCTATGCTAAAAAGAATGTGGCTGAGTCTTTAGGAAATGGCATCCTGAGTTTTGCTGAGTCTTGGTGAAATTTGCTGAGTTATTTAATTTGCAAACAAATGTTTTTATCTACCTTGAAAGGCCTAATTGACAGAGTTGCAGCATTAGCTCAGTGAAAATAGGATTATTTTTGCAAAATTTCCTTTTGTAGTTCTTTGCTGTTTATCACCAGGTGACAAAATTATGCACTTACATGGGTAAGTAGTTTAAATACGGTGCCAGCTGTGGCATATGACTGTCTCAGGCAATTAGAAATGTTTCCACTGATAACCTCAGAGAGAAAATCATCACTCAATCTAACCATAAACGCTACAGAGAGACAAAAAATCAATCATTCTAAAAGAGCAAAGAAAAAATATCATGTGCCATAAATATACACTGGCAGCTATACATTAATAATAGGTACATGTTTATTTCCTAGACTCATAAAGTATCATGTCTCCAAAGAGTATGCATATAATATGTGGACATATGATGAGCATAAGTGTTAACCAGTAACAAACATTCCAATACCCAGGCATAAAATAATTATTAAATAAAAAAGTAGAATCTTATATTTTAAACCCTTTTGCAGATGAGAATAACAAACTTGGAGGCATTCAATGTTGGTGTTTAAATGCATATCATTACAGCACACCGTGTGTGTCTGCATTTTAATAAGATCACTGAAGACTCAGAAATGTTTTGTAAATTAACTCCAGTCCACAAATCTTTAAAATTTATAGTTATATTCGCTTTATTCCATGTACCCAGGTACTATTTCAACTTTTTAGATGTCTGCCTCTGATTTTCTGTAGACGATATAGATTTCAGATTTCTGCAAAGTTAGACTGGCTTAAAGTTAAACTTCCATTACCATCACCTTATAAATCATAACTCAGCTCTCAAAAAATATTTTGAAACTTAAATAAAAAGTACTAGGTTGCTTTGAATCTGGACTTCCTCGATACCTAATTTCAATGACACCCATCCCCCATTTTCATTTTTGCATTGGATAAAGTGATATTTTAAATCTTCCAGTTATTTTCTGTAATTTAAGAATGTTAGCAACGCAAATAAGCAGAATCACTAAATGCTCATAATCTCGAGTAAAGCAATCACACTCCAGACTAAAAAGTCATCCTTAGAAGACCAACATCAAGAGGAAAGGGAAATACCTACATGCAAACACACATGCACACACAAACATATTTGCGGGTGGTAAAAATTTTGGGCAGGTAACTTTTCTCCCTCTATTTCTCACGAAACCCAGGTTTGGCTTCCTGCATGTCAGTTATTAAATAAACAAGCAACAACAATAAAAACACAACAAATTATTATTTTCAGCCAGAGCTGACCTTCCTTCCTACTTCTCACAGTTATCCAGAAAGGTGCGACACCTTGGCTGAGAACCTATAACATCAGAAGAATCTATTCTCATGATGACAGACTGTTTTCTGGAACAGGAATTTCATCAAGCATGACAAAATTTGTCTCAAAAGCACTTCCACGAAGAGGTTGGGTGCCCCTTTTGTGATCTTCCCACAAAGCTGAAATAGGAAAATGAGTTGAGGCTGTAGAGGTACGAGATTATTCTTGTGAGTTTTATTGCCCTAAAAATAGATACTTTATAAGCTACCTTACATGGGCTCTGAAAGGAGTGCTCATCCCTTATTTATGGAGAGGAAGACGGCAAATTGAAAACCGTCTTCCTGAAAGAAGAAATATTTTCTTGGTATCAATAAGGTCACAATAAAACTAATTAGTGAAAAGGCCAGCCCTGGTGGCCTGGTGGTTAAGTTCGCACGCTCTGCTTCGGCAACCTGGGTTCGGTTCCTGGGCATGGACTTATACCACTCATCTGTCAGTGGCCATGCTGTGGCAGCAGCTCACATACAAAAAGAGGAAGATTGGCAATAGATCCTAGCTCATAGAAAATCTTCCTCAGCAGAAAAAGAAAACCAAAAAACTAATTAGTGAAAGTATTCCCACTAAATTTAGAAACTTCTATTAAAAGAAAGTCATATTAAACTTAAGTGGATGCGTCCATAATCTTCAACAATTAGAAATAGGTACTTTTGTTGAGGAGCAATGGAAACACATCAGTCAGACTTGAGGGAACTACTATGGTTAGTATTGCTTACGATTTATGATCAGCATTAGGCACTCTTACAGGTTGCTATCATTCCCTATTTCCTTATTTTAAATACGGTTAATTGGTGATAGCCTGAGAATGTTTCCCTTCAACCTTTCCCCCAGAAGATACACAAGATTTGTAGTTTTGATATTCCTCTGATCTACACTTCCAACACATCTGCCTCTGCGGTCACCCCTGCCACTCTCATAGTTTACAGGGGAAAAACGGATGCAACAGAGCAGGAACGTTTTCTCCTTCTCAACATTAAACCTGCCAGTCTGTCTGCTTCTGTACCCACATTCTATGGCTTCCTTCTGCGGAAGACACATTCTGCCCCCACAAGATGGAAGGCTGTGCCCTTCACTCGGGCCCCCGTTCTCCCCCCAACTTCTCTTGGGAACATCACTCCAGCAGTTATCCCCTCTCAGTCTTGCATCAACATCTTTTCCTCTTTCAGTTGGAGTATTTCCACTAGCATTCAAACTGCTGTAAGCCCTCTTCTTTAGAAACCTATTTCTCGTCTTCTCATCCTTCCTCACTGACCACTGCCCTTCTCTGCTCCACTTTCTCAGCAAAACCCATCAAGAGTGGGCTACCGGCATCTGCATTTCATTGCCTCCCGTTCACTCTTGTGCAGGCAGGGTTCAGCTCCCTTCCCTCCACTGACCCTCTTTTACCAAGCCTACCAGGGGCTTTCCTACTACCAGACCTCACTGTTCAGTAGGAGCCAACACCTTGACAGCCTTCTCTTTATTGAAACATTTTTTTCCTGTTGGCTTCTGTGACAGTGCACACCTCTGGTTTTCCTCCTAGCTCACTGCCTAATGAAAAGGCATTCCTACGCATATCTACACCAAGCGGGGAGAAAGTACATACTGTGTTTCTGGACTCTCCTCTTCTGCCAGACCTCCAGATGTCAGGCTGCTCCTGGGCTTGGTCCTGGGCCCTGTTCTTTCTTCTTTTATTTATTGTGATGCCATCCAGTCCCATAGCGTTAATTAATATCTATCCATTGAAGACTCCTAGACTTATAACTTGAACTCAAACTTCTTTCCTTCATCTTCAGACAAAGCCCAATAGCGTCCTTGACATTTCCATTGAACTTTTTGCAAACCCGTTCTTTCCACAGACTTCCACTTCTTATTGTACTTTATCAGCACCCCCCATCCACTTCTGCTCAAGTTAAAAATTGAGGAGTGACCTTTTCCCTCACTTCCAAGACCCAGCTATCAGCAACACTCATTCACTCATTGGAGTTACCTCCAAAATGCATTTCAAATCATTCCTCTCTCCATTTTCACTACTGCCACCTTAGTCCTAGTCAAAATCTTATTGTTTCTGTCAACTACCAGATCCTCCCAAATAGCTTCCTCTTGCTTCACCCATGTACCCTTTAAAATCCATTCTCCACACCAGCCAAATGATCTTTTGAAAACAGAAATCAGATTAGGTCACTCAGCTGCTTAAGTTTTTCAATGGCCTCCCAGTGCTCGTTGAATGACAAGTTCTTTCCATGGCTTCCAAGACACTTCACTCTACCTCCTAACTTCCTTTCCTAGTAATGCTTGTCACTTGCTATGCTTCTACATAAACTGGTCTTTCTTCTGCCTCTTGGATGCACTAAGTTTGTCCCCACATCAGGTAGTTGAATTTTCTCTTCCTTTTGCCCTGAAAGATCTTCTGCCAGATCTTCACATCAAGGCTCCTTCTTACAGTTCAGTTCTGAACTTGCCTGTCACCTCCTCAGGGAGGCCCTCATGTCTGCTCTATCAAATGCTGCTCTTCTCACTGCACCCAGCGCTCACCAGCACGTTGTTCTTATTTTCAAACGTTAATCGCTATCTGAAATGATCTTATTTAGTTATTTACTCACTAGTTTATTGTCTTTTTCCCTTGACAAGACTGTAAGCTTCATGGGAAGTTCAGAGACCTTCTCTGTCATTTTCAGAACTCTGTCCTTCAGGTCTCTAGGACAGTCTCTGGCACTTTGTAAGTACAAAAAAAATATAGAGTTGAACAAGTGATTGAATGGATAGGGTTGTTTGGCACGATAGATGTCCAAAGTAATATGCTCTGTGCCAAGACAGCCACACAGAGTACCCAGAACCATCTGGAATTTTGTTGTTGTTCTTATCCGATACAGGTGCATAAGATACAGTGAAACCTCAAAGGATAAACATTTCAGAATTGATACAAAATCTACATTGTCATGTTGCTTCTCTTGTAGTTCTCAATAATGACACTACTGTTTTTCAGGAAATGTTTTATTGATAGGAAGGAGAGCCATAGGGTCATAAAATGTTCCAATAGAAGTGTGGTTTATTTGTATTTTTATTTATATTAATTCAATCAAAGTACTCTTTTATAATAGGCTTCAGAAACCTGTTTCCTCCCCAATATTCTCCATCTTAATAAGTTACACAACCATTCACTTAGCTACTCAAGCCAGAAATGTGGAAAACATTCTTGACCCCTCCTCACTCACTCTACCACCACCCAATCCATCACTGTTGATTCTACCTTCAAATATATTTTGAGAATATACGCTTTTCTTCATATTTATTGTCACCATCATATCTAAGCTACAATTTCATTTTCTTTGAACCATTGCAAAGAACCATTCCTGACTTTTATTCACATTCCTACCAAATCCATTCTCCATACAGTAATAACAGTAGTCCCACTGATAGGCTTAGTTACTTCAATAACTCAAGCTTTTTGCCATTTCAGGACCTTTATCCACGATGCTTTATCTGTCTAGAAAGCCCTTCCCCTCCATTTTTATTTGGCCATGGCTTTCTCATCCTTTGGGTATTGGTTATAGTTATAATGGATGCTCTGGTGTGCTGCCCAGACTCCTCTTTAGACCTGAAGTACTTATCCCTGTGCTGCTGGGAGTCTTAGTGACCAAGCGCTCTCAGCTGAGTTCCTAACCAGGCATTATTCTTGTTTGAGGAGAGCAACCTTGCCCAAGATCATGCTCTCTTGAGGGGCAGCCCACACTCAATGCCTGGTAAGGTGTGTGTGGGGAGGTGGATGTTGTGTAAAGGCCAAGCCAGGGCCCCCTGGCTTCAAGGCAGGGACAACCCTGAAGGACCATCTCAGCTCCAGAACTCTCCGTAGGATTAGCTAAGACTCTGTTACAATTGCATCACAGTATAACATCTGCCCAATTCTGCTTTCCTCATCTCTCATCATGTCATCCTCAAAAGTACTCCCTGATCAACTCTTGATCTAAAATTTCAGAGTCTCTTTCCCAGGAACCCAATCTATGATAACACCTGTTCATAAACAGGTGTTCCCTAACACCTGTAACTAAAGTAAAATCCCCCTCACTCCCACTACCATTATTTTCTCATAGCATCCTGTTCTTTTGCTTTCTAAAGCCCAATCCCAAAACTTGCAATTCTGCAGAATGAAATTCACATAAGGGCAAGAAACCTCTCTATTAAAGTGCTTGGTATATGTGATTATTGAGTTTAAAAACCACACCCTTTTTCCATGGTAGATATCAAGACATCAATAAAAGACTCTGTGCTGGACTGGTCTCCAATCTCCAGATTACTCAAAGATACCAAGGGTTCATTGCACGTAGTGAGCAGAGGGCCATCACAGCTGTAACAATTCGAACTCAAGTAGAACACTACCAAGCCCGGCTTAACTGTTGCAAAGTAATCAGCTTAATAAAGATATTTTCTTCCTATTTTCATAAATTGAGCAAACACTTAAGATAATTAAAGACTTAAAGGTACATATGAAAGTGTCCCCCAATGAAGGAACATACTTCATTTTCTAAAAATCCAATTTTTTCAAAGCTCAAACCAAAACACAGGTGAATTTTGCCTCTTACACTTCAGAATATAGACTATACAGTCCTAGGGAGAGGGTAAAATAGTTCCATTTCAGTTTCTTAAAAAGATAGAAGGAAATAAAAATGTAAAGAGTTTCCCATTCACCAGAGAAATCAAGTAAAAATACTTAGCGTGTGCCCTTTCAGATTTCAGTCACAAAGGTAACAGTCTTGCTGAGCAAAGTGATTTTATTCCTGATCCTGATTCAAGCCTTAAATCTAGCCCAAAGCTACTAATGAATCATTTCAAAGTTTTCCAAGGTAATTGTTATGAAAAGTCCATTTTAGGAGTCATCTTCAAGAACAATATCACACTAGGATAATAACTTGATTTTCCCCTTCTTTAGAGAATTTCACAGAATAAAGGTCATTAGGTCCACTTTTTATAATTATCATATAATCACCGGAACTATGAATAGCATCTTCTATTCAAGTGTCTCGAATGCCTTATCCTCATTAAGTTTAATCAATTGAAATTTTTAGGCCTTGACTCTGAACTTGCTTCCAATATCTGTAAGTGAATATGTGTGTGTGTGAGTGTGTATGAGTGTGTGCATATGTAAGTGGGTTTAGTAGATTTTCTGAAAGTCACGTCTTGAAAAAAAAAATGGAGATCAGAGATCTTCACTTGTGATAATTTCTAAATAATGATGGCAATTTAAGCAACCAGAACACAAACTCTTAAAAAGTAAGAGAATGCCAATACTTGAATAGACATTAGCTTATTCTCAAATAAAAAGAGTGAAATTTAAAATATGAGAATGAAAAAGGACTAAATCACAATTTCTTGCTTCGAAAAACCACTATAAAGTGACCGTTAGTTTCCATTTTTCCCTTAGAAACAATATAGTTCAAAGAATCCTAAAGAAAAAGTGCTTTACATTTAGAAAATGTTCCCCAGTTGGTGAGAAAAATAACTATTTAACAATCAGTTTTCACAAAATCCTGCTATCATTTGCTCATGAAAAAGAATAAATATTAAAACTTTATAACATTCTAGAAAAAGACAGTTCAATGAAACTGTGGACTAATTACTTCATTTAACATTATATTCATTTCTAATATTTTACTGCTGAAAGCATATATTAATAAAATATTTATAACATTTACATACATGCAAAACACAAATAGTAAAAAGTATATCCCTTGCTGTCAAGGACTATAGTCCATATATAGCATGAACCACTTGATCAAAAATGCTTCACAGTTGTGGACTAGAAACACACAGGTTTCCTCTGGTGCATTTTAGATCCAGTGAGTCATGCTTTTTAAGGATTGTAACATATATATCATAGTATCTACTGAGAAATAAATCTGTAAGAATATATGCTAAAATGTTAACAGTGATTATTACCACGGACTTGAACTTGTTACTATAGCTCCAAAGAATTTATATTTCTTACAATAAACAAACATAACTTTTGTAAGTAGGAAAAAACAATAAAGGAGAGTGTTCTTTATTGAAATGGATATTCAGAACTGTTCACATAATGTCTGGGCAAGCAATCTGGGGAAATATATCTGTTAGTATTTGGTGCAAAGTAAAAATTTCTCTTCATTTTTTTTTCATAGAGTGTGTGTGGTTTTGCAGTGTCTTGAGTTAAAGTTTTATTAAGATCTCATTTTCATCAAGGATACATTCATCTGAAGAAAAACCTGCCAACCAAAAGGAAAATCCTTAAATCACAAGATAACACTGCCAAAGTCAAAGAGCATATGTGAAGTATGTATTCTCTAGCCAAGCTGAAACTGATCCAAGCTGTGTTCTGTGTCATAGCCATACCACAGCAAAAAAAAAACTTGAGATGTAAAGATATTCTCTAGTCTCCTATGTCTTTTGGAAAAAAATCAGAGGCGCCCTGCCAACCCTCTCCCATATCAGTAGAGGTAGCAACAAAACACAATTACAAAATTGGTAAATTTAAAGGTGACTATTACCATCTTAAGAAAAGTCAACACTTTATAAAAGAATATACTGTAGGGTAAAAATCTCAGAAAGATGAGCACTTCCTGTAAAGGCATCATTTGCTTAACTAAGACCAGATTAGTCACAACTTTCTAGGGACATATTTTGCATGATGCAAAGTATACTTATATATCACCTTTACTTATATTAAAAATTAGAAAATATATTTCTACTCTGTTTTCTTTTGATAATAGCTGTTACAAAAAGAATCATAATAAAAGCCTCCATCACCAGTAGCAGATTTATGGTGTTGGAGAAGATGGTTAGAAAACATGTGAAATATTCATTTAGTTACTCATTCATTTAACAAATATTAATTGAACACCTTATATATTCTAGGCATTGAAATGGGAAATAGGCAGAAAAAACTGTCAGGATCTCAGCTGATATATCAGACAGATATAAGTCAAGCTTTATAGAAGGGTTGTCTTCAAGAATGAATGACAATTCACCAAGTGGGAAAAGAGGTCCCTGTAGCAAAAGTTCAACATGTCCAAAGACAAGGAATGATGAAACAGCAACCCTTATACATGGAACCGCAAGTATTTAGGGTGAATCATAGGAAATTGCTATTTTGTATCTCAAAAATGGTAGAATATCTGCAGTTTTAAAAAGCTCATCTGCCTGGCTGGGAAGGACTCAAGGTGAATATGCACATGGGGGGAAAGCAGAGGAGGAGGAGCTGGAGACACAGGGAGTAACTATTGTGTTGAGCTGTGTTTGACATGCTTAGGAATTTGGACTGAACCCTCTACATCAGTGCTTCTCAGACTTTAAGTGCATACCAATTATTGGGGCATGTTGCTAAAATGCAGATTCTGATTCAGTAGGTATGGGGTGGGGCCTAGGATTCTGCATTTCTGGCATGCTCCCCAGGGATACCCCTGCAACTAGTCCTAGGACTGTACTTGAAGTAGCACGGATCTAGGGCAGTGAGTCTCAAAAATTCTGGTGAATAAGAATCACCTGGGAAACCTGTTGGACTGTAGATTTGTGGGCATTTTACTGATTCCATAGATCTGGAGTAGGTCAAAGTACCTACATTTTTTTGTGAGTACTCTGGGTGGTATTGAAGGAGGTGGTCCTTCACTTAGGGACACACTGAAAAGTGGAGTGTAGAAAGGTGTTCATCCTTGCATTGTAAAAAGCCAAAAAGATGTCAAGATGAAGGGAGGGTGAAGAGTATTAATTGTTTATTTTTTTTAAAAAAGGCAAGAAAAAGACAATGTGGAAGTGTACAAGGAGGCCCTCAATTAGAAAAAAAATGCTCAAAAGGATAGTAAGAGACTAACACCCCTGGACTGTATCAGTAACTCTCACTGTTTGTAGTACAGACAATTTCATGATTCTCTCCTATGGCTGAATCTTCGCCCATGAAATGAATACACCAACTTATACTTCAAAACTGGCCTCAAGATCTATTCCAAGGATACTGCTACTAATTATAGCTCATAGTTCTTCGAAAGAAAATATGGCATAAGTATAAATTTACCTAGGATACAAGAATGCACAGATGTTTCCAGAGCTTGCATTTAGTGCTGATGAGTGTGCTCTCACCAAAGACGAATGCTCTTTAGAGTCACATAAAATGTCTATATATTATGTGTACTGTACAGTCAGTTTAGGTTGCCTAAATAAGTTTAGGTTGCTCAATGGATATTATAAACATGCTGAGTGAGAAAACTTTACATTACTGTTCTCTAACTTTGATTGAACATTCATAACATCAACCATCGTGCTTCTACAAACCGAACCTAAATGTCTTCTTCTGCAAATTTCCAGAACAATCCGGCATTGGTGGGATAGTGGTGAGCATAGCTACCTTCCAAAGTTCCAGAACATCACCATGCCCAGGAAAGACCTAAAGCCAGGCAGGTGTGGATGAACACCTGTTACCAGGTAAACCTGGTGGCTGGGTTGAGTCAAGTTGGACAAAGGATTAATGACAAGAGGTAGTGCCAAGGTAAGTTTTGATAAAATTTGGCTTTTCAAGTGTTCTGTTTTTTTGAATATACAGATATAAAATTCGAGAGTTGGATTGATTGTCCTTCCAAATCCTAGATTTTATACATTGCCTTTATTGAAGTGGGGCTGGGAAGAATAATGTAGTAGCATAAAAGGATTTTTCCAATTTATCATTGCTATAATTTTTTTTTTTAATTTCACAGTGTACTTTTATCATTACAAACATTTTAAAAAATGAGTAGGATTTTTACAATCAGAGTTAGGAATCACAGGCTGGTAACTCTTAAAAGCCTAGCTTATAAATTGAAAAGCAAACAAGGAACGAACCATACCTTGGGCTAGTTCCATGATTTTTTTTTATATTGCAGTTTTGTCTACAATGATTTTAAAGCGTCCATGACCTCTGCAGCAGACTGTATTTCTATAGGTAACTGCAATGGCATTTTACATCCCACATGCACTTCTCAAATGTGATCTTGACACTCCACCAACAAGAGGTAGAGTCTAATTCCTCTTCTCTTGTGTCTGGGTTGGCCTTAGGGACTCGCTTGACAAACAGAACATGACAGAAGTAATGCATCGGGATTTCTGAGGCTAGGTCACAGGAAGCCCTGCAGCTTCTACCTGGGCCTCCTCACACTCACTCTTGGGAGACGCTCTCAGAACCCAGCTGCCAGCCTCTGAGAAGTCCAAGCCATACGGAGAGGCTTGCAGAGGGACTCTGGTTGACAGGCCCAGCCTACAACCAACATTAACCCCCCCATACATTCCTCCTTCACCCTCTGAGCTTTTGAAAAGCAATAATGACCAGGCTCTCACCTCTCAGTCAATTAAGTCAGAATCTCTGAGTGAAGGGCCCAAGCATGAGTGTTTATAAAATGATTTGCAGGTGATTACAATCTGCAGCCGGTGTTGAAAATCACTGACTTACAGCATGGTACAACACTCAGATGAAAATAACCAACCTCCTTATACTCTTTCTGGACCTTCAAACCTGAAAAGTAATATAATACTCAAGCAGATATTAGAAAATAGTATACACAAGTGTCTCACTCCCAAATTAAATAACTAGAAGATAGGGTTTAAGTAATATTCCTTGAGTCATGTATTTTTGTTTGCTTTGCTAGTCCAATTAATAAGTCTATTGTGTGCAGTACTGCAGCTATAGATATAATAGTAGGAATTCCAAGAAAGATACCACTTCTTCCATCAGATTGCTCATTAGCATATGATCTAATGGGGAGAAATGCTTGTGAATAAATATTTGAAACATTAAGCAAAAAATACAGTAATTGAAGTAAGCAGTTCACAACAGAAGGAGTGGTTATCTTTCAGGGAAGGTTTCAAGGGTATGCAACCAGTGCAGTTGCAAATGGTTTTAATGCTCTGTGGTCGCCATCTTGAAATTCTTAATCATTTTATCTTTGAGTTTGTGTTTTGTAAGTGAAGTCCAATGGGCCAAGGGAGCCTTCACCTGAAGCTTGGAGCCTCGACTCACCATGTCACCATGTCCTGCATCCCCTGGACAAGTTCTCACCTCTTCCTCCCAGCTCTGCCCCTATGCCACTACAGGGCAGGGACAACTGGGTTGGTCCCTGGTAGGGACCCTGGGTGTGGGCACAGGGAGGCAGGTCAAGTGCAGTGCTCAGGTGGGCTGCCAGCCCCATGATGCACTCAGTGGTCCACCTAGCAGGAACCTCTTGCCCACCCAGGTATCTACTGCCAGAGGATGCAATCACTTGGGAGCTGCCTGTCCACCCAACTGTGAGAAAAGGAGATTGACTTCCTCACCTCCAGGTGGGGCCTTGCCTTTTTCTTTCTTTCTTTCTTTCTTTTTTTTTTTTTTTTGTTTCTGAAGAAGTGATTCTTACACCAACTCTGGGAGAAATTACTGAAGCACCAACTCAGGCAAGTCTATCTACAGCATTTTGTTTCAATTACGTATGTGTGATGCATTAGATCATAGCATAAAATTGAACTAATCACTCAATCACATTTCTCAACAGAGGTGACAAAAAAAGACTGATATGCTCTAATTGGATGGCAGACAAGTGATGAGAAAGTACAAGTCAGGCAGGAGGAAGATGAATCAAGAAATAACTTCTGTTTGGAAACTCCCAGACATTTTTCAAGTGGGAATTTGACCTTTATTTTTTCAGGCTGGATAAAAAGAAATAATCCCCAGACAAAGAATAGGTAGAAAGGCTGGGGTAATGGTTTTACGATGTCTAAAACCACCCAGAAGCCATAAAAAAAGAATCTCGTGATTTAAAAAGCTGTTATTAGAGTATCGGAATTTGGCACTTAATTTCTGGCTTTAAGAATATCCATCTTGTGACCTATGACCCAATTACATGAAGACTCCCAAGATTAGCATTTACCTTTATCGAAGGTCAATAAAAGTTTGATGTAACAACTAAAGTGAGATTGGTCTTTGATAAGAGAGGGTGTTAAATATTTGGAATTATTTATATGATTTACCCCAAGATGAAATTTGGTATTACAGAACTCTATCTTTGCAAACGTTTCAAGAGTTTTTGTGACTTGAAGATACTCATTACAAGACAGTTTCACTTCCCAGGCCAGTGTTAAATTGAGGTTTCAGCACACCAAAATATTTCATTAACATCCTATCACAGAAGTCTGGGATTGGATGATTATTTTCCAGCTCTCTTGACAAGTTCCCACTTTTCAAATGGTTGCCATTTGTGGTATTAATTTGGAAAGGAAAATACATCAGAAAAAAATTAAGAAACATAAGTTGCATGTTTCTCAGTATCACAGCCAATAAACTGTCTCTAAAACAGACTGGCAGACATTCTAAAGTGCAACTAAAACAGGAGGCAGGGGAACATGAGAAGCCACACAAAGAACGCTGAAACACTTAGAAGGGGAGAAGCCATTTATTGCTTTTCTCACTCTCTCACTCTTCAATGTGAACAGCAAGTAAAGAAAGATAAATGCCTTCTGAGACACGTTTCCTAATGTGTAACAGAAAACTATCAGTCCCTGAGCAAAGAGATGGCTGCCCTTGTCTTTGATTAATTAGGTTATGAAGCCTGGGAACACAGCCTGTATATTCAAGGACTGCTCAGGACTGCAGAAGAGAGTATAGAAAAAGTTCAGAGAATATAAGATTCTAAAAACAAAGAGACTCAAAGGTCCTCTCCTTATCCTCATATCACATATCAGAATCAGAAAGATGGAAAACTGAAAGGAGTTTCCAAGGTTATCCTCTCCATACGGTGCCACTGAGATAGCTTCCTTTAACCTGCATAATTGCTCTCCCAAAAACTGAAGCCAGAATAATAAGGGTCTTCACAAATCCTTTATCAATGTCAACTCTTGCAGGGGAAAGAATGTCACAACCTCAAAAAGAACATACAACTTCTAATCAGCTAGAGTGCCTCCACCTAGTTCCCAGTGTTCCTTTCTTAGAAGTGTTACGTTTGAGAACAGAGCATGGAATTTCCAGTCTGCTTTACCACACATTAACTGGATGGCTTTGGACAAGGTGCCATATTTTGTGAAATTTAAACCACCAGTGAATGTATGATATAGTAGTATTTTATGTGCCACTCAAAATAATAAAACAAAACTGCCAGTTATCTTCATAAAATATATTGATAGTAAGACACAGCCCAATTTCAGAGATGTTAAAATGTGAAATGTGTGTTATGGTCTGAATGTCTGTGTCTCCCCAAAATTCATATGTTGAAAACCTAATGCCCAGGGTGATGGTATTAGGAGGCGGGGCCTTTGGGAGGTGATTAGGTTATGAGGGTAGAGCCCTCATGAATTGGATTATTGCCCTTATAAAACAGGCCTGACAGAGCTCCATAGCCCCTTCCACCATATGAGGACACAGTGAGGTTGGCAGTCTGCAACCTGGAAGAGGGCCTTCACCAGAATCACGCTGGCGCCCTGATCTTAGACTTCCAGCCTCCAGGACTGTGAGAAATGAGTCTTGTTATAAGCCACCTAAAGTGTAATATTTTGTTATAGCAGCCTGAATGAACTAAGACAATGTGCATATTGAAATTGAAATATGATGCTTAAGGTTTCTAAGCCACAGCTTCCTCACCTGTAATATGTGGGTAGAAGCTAATTTACATCAGTGAGAATTTAATGAGATGAGCAGGCTGCACAGCAGCTGGCATTTCATAACATTTCAATCTGGTTTAACTATTGCTATTATTCTTTTATTGAATCTATTTAGACCAAATGTCTTAAAGAATCTATCCACTAGGTGACGTAGGATTGATCTATATGGATCACAGTAGACTAGTAATCTTGTGAAATTTTCTCTTAGGAGTCCAGTGAGCATACATAATCTTGAGAAAGGCAGAGTTGCAGAACTGCCAGAGTGCAGTGCCACAAAGAGAATCACCAGAAGTGCTTCTGACCACCTCTTGGCTCTCCCACAGGGTCCTCTATTTAAAAAATGCAGCCAGCTGGGCCCCTCTCAGAAGATCTGAGATGATCATAGCCAAAGGTAGTATGACTGCAGGACATGATTAATATCGATCTTATCTTTTTTTGTGTGGTACAACTGTTTTCTGTGCTTGTTACATGAACCTCTTCTCTTTTCACCTGTGTATCGAGTGAAAACAGAATGTGGTAAGGGTTGAAAATGCATGTACTTTTATAAAAGTTCTTAAAATTTTTGACTAGCAGTCAAATTAACTCAGCTAAGTGAATCTATACTATAGGTACAAAGGAGAGATTCAGTGTTATTTTCCTGTCAGTGAAACACCAGAGGCTCAATGCCTTGGAAATGCACTTGTAAGATGTGTGATTGGCATCAGCTGTGAGGACAGAGTGACCAATACAGAAATAATGAGAAGGAGAGGCCCGCAGGCAGAAACACCATGAAGAGTATGATGAGTATGTGCATGACTGAAGATCAATATGTTCAGAAGATGATGGAATGGGTCTCAATGAAGGGAAAAAAAAATTGATTCAGATAGCTTAAGTGTGTGCAGGAAGACCAAGAAGGACTGACAATCTGACACCTGCCAACACTGACATGAATGACATGGTCAGGGAGAAGAGGAGGGTCTCTCCTTTATATATTGGCTGATTTTCAGTACAGGGTGAAGCAAGGTGTGAGTATGAATGAATAAATGTGTTCTTATTTTCAGAGCCAAAGACTTTGCATCTTCAAAACTCTTTTCAACACACGAGTCGATTTTGCTAAAATTAGTTCTAGTGGGATGGCAAATTTGTCTTAGGCCTGTAGCATGAGTCTACAGTAGTCGACCTTTGGAAATAATGGTAAGCTTACCATCTCTTTTACAGCTTAAAAGTCCAAAATAATCTGTGCTAAGACCTGAACTATATCCACAGTAACATCACTATTACACTTTCTTCTTACTATCAAAGTCTCTAGCTTTGTTATGAAGAAGAGCTACATGACACTTTCTTTACTTTGAGGTCATTAGAGGGGTGAGCATTGCTTGTGGCAACAATAGGCTTGAAGACCTGCTTGGAAAGGCTTCTTGATCCAAAGCTTGCAAAAGCTAAAAACTACTAGTGTAGACTAGTCAAGTGCCCAACTCACTTTACGAGATGGCTGTGTTTCCTCCCTTGATTTTATTATCACATTTCCCCTAACGGCTCATCATACTTCTCAAAAAAATTTCTGCTAAAACAAATCACAAATCATTAGGAACCTTCTGTCTTTTTCCTTTCCCTCCATACTTGTATTTAGGAGATCTAGACCCCTAAAATTATCACATAACATTTTGAGATTGCTTTTGAAAGTAATTATTAAAGAAATCAACAACTTTCCAAAATAAATCTCTAAAAAAATTATTTTAAACACTTTATCATTGTAATAAATTAAACAACATTTTTACAATCATCAGGCGTGTTCTCATGATGTTGCATGAATCAACTCTAAATTTCTCCTCTAAACATTTCAGAGAAGAGCTGTTTCAATTGTATGAGGCTTTACTTACACTGTGCAAAATGGACAAGTATTAGTCTCCATTGGGAAGATATAAACTATTCTTTCAACAAATACACATGGTCTCTGACTCCATAGAGCTTAAAATCTAGAGGCCATTATAGACAAGTACACCCACAACTTAAATACAGTATGGTAAATGCCAGGATAGGGGACATTCTTACAGGAGGGAACTTACTGAAGTGGCACCTTACCTAGAGTAATGGTGTAAGGAAGGCTTCTCAGAAGATGTATCCTTTCAACTGAGGATTGAATTAATCATAGGGTGAAGAATATGAGGCTCCTAAAGTAACTCTTTTGGTTTTCTGGTTTCCCAGATCATTCATTGTACCAATTCTCTCCACTTCCCTATTACCTGAGGAAAAGGAGTCTTCAAAATGTCAACCAGTGTTCTAGATTTAACTTTTCCTAGTGTGTTATTCATGGCTCTTTTGGTTGAAAGTAACAGAATCACTTCAACCCAGCTTAAATAAAGAAGGGAATGTCTGGGAAAGATATGGGATAAGCACAGAAATCTAAGAGAAGAGTGAAAATTTCAGAAGGAGCTCAAAGCAGGAACAGGAGAGTCAGCAGGAACGTAGGCAATGTCTGCCTCTTTCTGCCTCTCTGCCCTCTCTTGCTTTCTCCCCTCACATCTCTTGACTGATTCTCACTGCTGTGATGTGCATGTACATGGTTAAATAGCGCATTCAGAACCTGAGTTTACATGTTCTCTTTTCATGTCACCCACAAAAATAAATGACATATTTCTCAGGCTCAATGACAAATTTCTAGAAAAGAGATTCTCATGGCCTAGCTTAAATCAGGTGCCCATTTCCTCTCTCTGAAAATCTGTTGTAGCCAATAGGGTGAGGTCATAGAGTAGAAAAGGGTTTCCTGGGCTCACTCTGAGGGTAGGATGAGCACATCTCCTAGAAGAAGCTGTGATCTGGTAGACACTTCAAAGGTCTACTACACCTACCTCCTCAGCAACATCACTCCCCACCCTTCTACTGGCCTGTTTCTATCTTGTAACCGCTTCAAGACTAACAAATGGGAATTTATCTTCTCACCCTTAAGGAGCATTTCATTCCTGCCTCAAATTCCACTACAAACTCTTTTGAACAAGTTTTCTTTATCTTGCTCTCTCAACTTCCATATCAGTCAAACAATTCTCACACTGCAAACAACTGTATTTATTATAGCAGAATCTTTTATTTTCCTATCCTAAAACCCCTTCCTCCTCTTCCTTCTCCTTCTACTCCCTCACCTTTTGCCCACTACTCTAATACAGGCCTCTCTGAAAGTTTCATCCTTGGCCACAAGCTCTTTTCTCTTAGGAAAAAACAATGCATCTAACTTGATGGTTTTCATTACCCAAATCTCTACATCTCAGCCCATGATTTCATTGTGCTCCTAGTCCCCATGCTTGAAATCTTATTACCTTTGTCTCATTAGCTCCTCGGGGTAGGTCATTCATCCCGCCGTGCTGATCCTTTCTTTGCAACGTCTTTCAGATTTTTTCCAACCCAAACTGAGCACCCCAGTTTCCCATTATTACACACCTGGATAACAACAGTCATCTTCCTGGTCTTCATGCTTTCATTTCCGTTATGATAACTCTCAAAATAACTTCCTTAGCCAGTTATTATATCTACCTGTTTCTCTGACCCAAGAACCCCAAACTATAACTTATTGCATCTCAAAATAAAGTCAAACTCTAAAGAAAGTCTTGACGCTATGTATTAACCGGGCTACTGTATCATATAATCTATCCCCAATCTGGTCCCTCCTGCTCCAGCAAGATCAGCTTCTTGGTGTGTCATTATACACTCTGTTCTTTCCTATCCCTGCTGCTGATAGTCTTGTTCTACCTAATCGTAATATCTTTTAAGTTTCCTTTTGCCAGTCCACATCTATCGTATTTTTTTCAAGACCTATCTTGCTTCACCTGACAATGATCATTCCCTAAGCCCCAACATAGTGTTCCTTAACTGCATTGTTCACATATTGCTTTACAGACATTCTTAAATGTTTACTTCCTCAATTAGATTGAAAAACCATGAGTAACAGAGCCATGATGCTTTGCATAGAGTCAGGCATGCAATAGACCAGTTGTTGTAAATAGGCACCCAAAGGCCAAAATGGACCTACTGAGATGCTATGTTATCTCATAGAGGTAAAAAAAAAAATTATAATCAGTTTTAAATATTTAAATATCCAGATATTTCACCTAAAACATGAGGTTCTAGCTTCTTTTAAAAATGGAAATAATTCTGTGATAGGTAGAATTGCCCCCCCACCAAAATATCCATGCCCTCATCCCCAGAACCTGTGAATATGTTCTGTTACATGGCAAGAAGAAATTAAGGTTACAGATGGAATTAAGATTGCTAATAAACTTATATTAAACTAGAATATCCTGGATTATCCAAGTGGGCCCAATATAGTCACAAGGGTCCTTTAAACGTGGAAAAGGGAGGCAAAGGAATCAGTGTCAGAGTGACGCAGGGTGAGAAAGATTTGACTGGCGATTGATGACTCTGAAGACGGTAGGAGGACCGGGTTCCAAGGAATGCTGGCAGCCTCTAGAAGACAGAACGGCAAAGCAACAGATTCTCCCCTAGAGCCTCCAGAAGGAACACAGCCCCACCAACACCTGACTTTGGCCCAAGGAGACCCATTTCAGACTTCTCACCTCTAGAACTGTGAGATAATAAATTTGTGTTGTTTTAAGTCACCAAGTTTGTAGTAATGTGAATTTACAATATGAAATTAATACACATGGACACATTGGCCCGTCACTACCCTGCAACACTCCCCAGGACCTGAGTGGTAAGCTGCACCATTTGGAGCCCACACTTCCCAGTTAAACACAGTTACCACCTCTTCCTACTGTCGATATCATAAGCATTTGACTTCATGACACCTAAAACAGCCATTCAATGACTAGATGACCAAAAGAGATATTAACATTATTAAGTCTAGTATTAAAGACTAAAGTTGTTGTGTGTGTTTTTTTACACAAAAGGTAATGTGAAAATGGGTTAACAATTGAATAAGAATCTTAGAATATTATGTCTTCAAAATATAGCCCATAAAATTGTAGCTTAAGGTATGGCTGTAGCTTTATGTGATAATATTATTGCTGAGTAGAAATATGTTGATGGACTCCAGCAGGATTTCAATAGGGCTGGATAATTTTATTAAAGCACAATGTGCAAGCATTATATACTATAGCAAATTTCAGAGAGAATTTCCTAGGCACCATAAACCTGAAACTGAAAGAAAAGTTGAGCATCTCCACAGTTATCCACAGACAATTGAGCTAATTAAGCATGTGTTCTTCATCCTGTTATTTAAGAACATCTGATGGCAAGTGTTCTGCAAAATGAACAACTCCATATGTCCAATACTATCCATTTCTGTGTGCTTTACAAGTCTGAAAAGATTACACAGTGCTCTTTTCCCAGACCAAATTCAGATGTTTAAAGCTTTTTATGATCATAGCATTGCTTTGTTTTATCGAGTAGCCTGAAAGCCTTAGAGAACATTTTTGTTGTGGTTGGTGAAATGATTATTTCAGAATTACTGTGACTTGAAAACAGGTAAAAGAAAATCCAGGCTGCAATGATTTTAAAACAAAAATGGACTCAAAGAAGTAAGATTGAAAGCCAGTAAGATTCTGCTTTTATAAGCTGAATTAAACTTTTGGATCACTATGACCCCAGAAGAGGCCCTCATCGCCGTGTTAGTCGACCAAATGTAGCACCAGAGACCTTGCTAACTCCAGATGCTGCCCTATCACTGAACTTTTTGAACAAAAACTCAGGTAACAATCACCATTTCAACTCCTCTGAATTATTTAAAGGCGAATTGCATGTCAGAGAGAGTACTATTTTATACAACACCTCAGAGAATGTAATTTCAGAAAGCTGGTTTAGCACTTCCCTATAACAACTATTCTCTTGAAAAGAGATCCACGATTTTTTTTCCTGAGGTAAAGATTATGGAAGTCAAATAGATGTTATGATGACGAAATTCCAACCTAATTTCCTTATTCAGTAGTTCAGTCTTTAATTGCCACAGACTTGTTATTCTCCTTCTGAATCTTTCCCTTAGAATGGTTGCCAATCAAGTTAACCTACTGAATATGAAGTTTCTAGGATGAAAACCCAACTTGTTCTCTAGCTAAAAGAATCTCTGCACTTGTGAACTTATCAAAGTCAAATTTGAACCCAAACAAATGATAGAAATTTGAAAACTCACTGTTTCCTGGCCATTTGGTACTAAATTGAATAAATTAGTCCAAGACCTGCTCATGGAGTTCTGTGAAAGAATAACTCCTTGAGTTTTTCTCCCCACTGTCAAGTCACTCTCTAAAATGGCTACTTTTGAAGCCATTAGCCTCTTTAATCATTAAATTTGAATCACCAAGAAAGACTCTAAATTCAAGTACAGCACTAATATTCATTGAATCACTGCTATTTGGCAAGCATTTTCCTAGGCACTTTAAATATGCTTTTTATTTAACAGCTTTAATAGGTATTTAATTATTATTTTCTCCAATTTTCAGATTAGAAAACCAAGGTCCAAAGAGGTCACACAGCCAATGAGGTCAACAGAAAGCCATTCTGACTCCTTGTTCTTTCCATTACCACCAGCCCAACCTCCCCACCACTACCACTTTTATACAGACAGTTCTGTGAATAAGCTCAACCAATTCCCCTTCACAAGCTAAAGTTATCTTTGCATGATTTTCTGCTGGCTCATGAAATATTTTATATTATAAACATTTTGTGTTACAAATATTTTAAAACATAGTTTTACACAAAGTAATAGGTTCTCATTTATTACCTCTAAATAATTACCATCTAATTTCATTTTCAGGCTAAGAAGCCATTGTGGATTCAATTATTTTTTAAGCCTTTACACATTGATGAGGTATCTACATTTTTTTTTCACAACTACACGTTCTTGGTCGCTATATGTTTCTCCCTTAATATGGTTTTATTTGCAAAGAGGCTTCTGGAAGGCTCAATTCTGGGAAATAATGTAATATAGTTGGGTAGTTAATTAGAAATGTTCTGGAATAAGCTTTTCCCACTTTCTAATTCCTTTTTGTTTATAAGCATGACTTCTTTGACATGCATATACTCTTCTTAAATGTCACTTATAATTTCCTTTTAACTTTATTATAATTTCCTATAATTCATATTTATTAAAGGTAATAAGGAAAACATAAGAAAATTTAAAGTCCCATCATGAGAAATTTGCTGTTGATATTATATGCATATTCTAGTAGTCTCATCTCTTTCACGTAGAGAAATATTTTTCTTAAAACAAAAAATATGGTCTTACAACGTCCTTTTTCACTTAATTTATCAGGGATATTTTTCCATGTAATTAAATATTATTTAGATCATCGTTTTAATACCTACTTAGTATTCCATTGTTTGAATAGAGCATAGTTTGATTAACCTGCTATTCTTGAAGATAAAGGTGGTTACCAACTTTTTGCCATTATAAAACAGAATTGCTGGGTAAAAGTGTAATGCTCCCAATAAAGAACTCACTCCCAGCAGCACTCATGAAAACAATATCCCACACTCTAACAAAGACTGGGCACTTTTTTTTCAATTTAAAATATCTGTCAATGTGATCATCCAAACAGTAATCTATTTTTTAATTCACTTGTCCCCATATTCTCCTCCTGACCTGTACTGCCAACTCTGACCTACACCTCAGAGCAACAGAAGTGATTTTCGGTGAATCACTACCAAAATACATTTTATCAGCCCTTCCCAGTCTTCAAAGTGGAGTGATAATGGGCCTAGCAGGCCTGCTGACTCAATGAGGTGGACGGATTAAAAGAAAAAAGGCACTTAGAAAAACAGATACTTTCAGGGGAAAGGACACACGTACGGCTAAGTGCACGCCACGCAGCCAGCTCACCCTCCTTTCTCTCACTGAATGGTGCTTTTACGGAAATGACAAAGAGGACACAGCGTTCATAAATAGACTCGCTAACAGCACTTTCCAAGCACTTCAGTTCAATTATCATGAATTAACTTTAAAAACAGCACTAACTTTTCAGCATATACAATGTACCCAAGAAAAACAACATACTTAGATGTCCGTTCTCTATTATTAAACTTTTTCCCCCTTTAGCTTGAAACCAGTAAGTAGCCTTCAAGAAAGGGTTTCTAGTTCCACTGATGGGAAGTTACTTATTTTAAAACTGGGCCTAAGACTGTCTCTGGTTTGATGATGGCTGGTTGATTGGGCAACGTGGATTTCTGAGGGAAAAGTACAGCCTATTTCTGGACAGAAATGTAGAAAAAAATGTGTAAGTGAAACATCAGTTCCCTGGCCACTCCACCTTGATGCTCTGGGTCCATGGGTCTACAAGTTTGAATCTTAAGAGCTCACCTGAAGATGATCAGTGATCCACCATTAAAATGATACTTTGCATATTTCTAGAGCCAGAAAAATTATGCATTTCATTCACAGGCTCTCTTCTTGTCATCAGTATACTTCAGAAAAAATTTGTAGTTATATCATGTCAATTCTCCAATTAAGAGAGTGTCATATCACAGTCATTTGAGAGACTTTTTCCAAATTATACATCTCGGTAGTTTCCACTATTTCACCTGGACATCCTAGTATTATCCAGGAACTACTACTGGGACATGCCTCTGTTACTGGTATGACACGAAGTGGTACCGCTCCGATGTGGTGAGACAGACAAGGATGCCCATCATGGTATCATAGCAAAGGAACTGAACTGTTTCTTGATTCATTCCAACCAGATTCTAGAAAGAGGCAAAACCAATAAATACTCACTGAACACATATGTGCCAGGCATTAGGACAGGTAATTTTATTTAATTTATTCCTTACAACAATCCTGTGGTGGTATCATTAAACTCACTTCAAAGATAAGAAGAAGGGACACAGTTTAGCAATATTCCCAGGGATAGATGGTCAACAAGTGGCAAGATGGCACCCAGCACATCTCCTGACTGCAAAATCAAGTATCAAATCAGTTTTATCCTACCGATTTCTAGTTTCCAAACACTTACATACACTAGAGAGAAGTGTCTCCCCAACTCGAAGGTAAATTACTTCTTTATAATCTTTTCATTTTCTATATCCCTATTACCAGCCAAATAAATCATTTATTTTAACATTACCTCAAGATAGAAGAAGAATCTTACTTGGGGATATTTTAGATAATAGCTGAAAGATATCATAATCTTTATCTTGAGATCTAGAAGATACCCAAATCATTCTATAAGTACATCAGCAACACATATGCAACCTCTCCCTTTAGGTGTCAATACATCAGCAGAAGCAAATCTCACACAGTTTGAATTGATTCTTATTACCTTTATTTTTATTAGGTGACAATTTTTAACTGAGTCTATAAATTCTATGGCCTTATCCACAGTGCTTGAACATACTGAAATTACCAAGAAAGCTCTGATTGTAAAATTTCTCCTCTTTAATCTTGTGCCTTACTCTTTTATTTTGGAAAATATAATGTTAAAAAAAAAAAAAAAAAAAAAAAACTTTTCTAGGACTTCTTGTCTCCTTTCTGATCAAGAATAAAGTTGCAAAAGTTATGAAATGACAGTGCGGGAAACAATAATCCAGTCCTTATACTAGACCAAAATGCCTCCACAACTCTCAGCCAACAACTGATGGACTACAATTGCAGAATTTTATAAATAGTAAGAGTGTAAATTATATATGATATATAATTCACTATTTTAAAGTTTGTGACTAGTTTAGCAAAAGCCAAAATTAAATTCTCAGCTATCTTTATTTTATTCATTTTGGTAATTCATCACATGCCAGTCAAGGCAAAGAGATCCCAAGCAATTGTATTTAGGACACTTTACCAGCAGGCATTAGATTTTTTGGATTCTGGTGAATAGGACATGTTAGAAGCTCTTTATCTCATAAAATGAAAGACTTTCTCTCAGAAGCACATCTTAAGAAAGCAGAGATTTTTTTATTACAATTATTATGACTAAGAACATCTCTCAGTAGTCCTGGGGAAACATCTGCCCCTAGTAATGAGTAGTACAGGACTCATTTATTATATCTGCCACCATGAAGAGCCCCTGAGCTCAGTAAAATGAACACAGGAAACTTCCAAACCTTGTTACAAAAAAAGGTCATGGGTAAAGTTTGCTATGATAAATTTAGATATTAATGTGCAAGGCAACTTAAACTCTTTTAAGCAAGAAAACTATGCATAAATTCTAAGGAACTCAACGGTTACAGTAGCTTCCTGAAAACTATTTTAAGTAACTCTTGAATTTTACTAAACTCTTCCACAAGCACTCAGAGTTTCCTCCTTTGTGAGTAGAAACAAAGCTTACAGTCTTTAATTTCAAAGAAGTTTTCCTCTTTCACATTCATCATGTTTACTAGCAGCCTCACCAACTGGTTTACGGACATATCCACACTTGTCTGACCCCAGGTTTGGGCACAGCATTCTTCAAACTGGGCTTTCCATCTTCCACCTCTGAACTTCACATTTTTTTTTTTTTCATTCTTACATCTTCAGAGCATAATATCTTGGATCTAGAAATTCTCCACTGAAGGTCTTTTCAATTTTGCCTTAAGGCTAAGTTTGTATATATGTTTGAGGCACAGCACAACACCCTCTTACTAGCTTGCCTTCACGGAGAGGGGAGTCTCTGCTCAGTTACAACACTTAGATACGAGGAAAATCAGATACGAATGATAAGAAAAGATCCCCCTTCGTGTGCAGTTAAGTCAAATGTTTAATATCATTAAGTGGTATCCTCTCTGATCCTCCCAAGTAAAAACTTCTGCAACACTCACCCCACACTTTATAATGTACTTACACAGCGCATGTCATGCCAGACCTTGCTGCTCTCAGTTGGTTAAATGGTCTTGGGTGGCAGAAGGCATAGTCTATTCATCTTGGAATCACAGTTCTTAATAATTGCCCTGAAGTTACTGGTTTGAATCTAATTCAATTATTTTTCCCAGATATTTTCTCATAAAAATTGACAGAAAAAAACTCAAGCTTTTGCCTAATAATCTTGTGGGAAGATGACACGTAAATAGCTTTATTACTATCAGGAAAAATTGAGAAAGGCTTGAAAAGAACCAAAAGACTGCTGGATTTCCTGTCTAGTGCATCCTTCATGGTTACCTCTTTCATTGTCTTTGGGCTATTTTATAACCCTGTAAATTGTAGAAAATGACAATAATGCAAATCATCCCTATCTATAGAAATGCAAATGAATGAGTCCCACGAAATAGATTCATTAGTGCCTTGTGGACAGAGTAGTTTTGCATCTACTTGTAAATTCATCTCAGCTTTCCTTATTGCTCATGTATACGTTTCTTTGAATTCTCCTTTGAACTCATAACATCGTACTGGTTTTCTCATTAATTAATGAGTCAAATATCAAATGAACATATGTCAGATTTTATTTGTATGAGAGCCATGATTTTATCTTTTTCTTTTTGAAATAATTAGCTTTTAACAACATACTTCTAATTTTTTTCTAGCCAGATCATTCAAGTCAACTGTTTTCATAAATTTATAGGTCATCTTAGAGACTTTATTTACTTTTTCTGGGTAGAGTGAATATATTTTCTGACCTGAAGCTTTTAAATGGTACCAGAATATAATAATTTACTATACACTAAGAAAGCAAATTTATAGAATAATGGAATAAAATATCCTTTAAAATTTATCCTTTAAGCTACAAATGAGAGCCTACAAATCAGTGTTTTAAAATCATAACCACAAATAAGAGAAAAAATTCTACTCCTGTCCATGCTTGTCAGAAGGACATTTTCCAGATTCATCTCTCCTCATCTACCAAACAATAAACAGAACTGTACCCTGTTTTCTTCTTATTTTCTGTCTCTAAACTAAGAAGTAGATTTTTTTTTTTTAAAGATTTTATTTATTCATTTTTCCCCCCAAAGCCCCAGTAGATAGCTGCATGTCATAGGTTCACATCCTTCTAGTTGCTGTACGTGGGACTCGGCCTCGCGCTGGACGGAGAAGTGGTGCCTTGGGGCGTGCCCAGGATCCGAACCCGGGCCGCCAGCATCAGAGCGCGCGCACTTAACCGCTAAGCCACGGAGCCGGCCCAGAAGTAGATTTTTAAATTTTTAGAAATTGATCTTAGTGAGGGAAACCAAAATTCTTCAATGTGCAGCACGAAGAGTCTAGCTCTGAAAATCAGTATATTGAGGAAGAATCAGAATCTGCATGACAAGGGGCGGTCTGTTTTTTAGAGATCTTCTCCTGCACGACAAAATGTTAGTCATCAGATTCCCAATCCACTCTTCACACAAGGTTGACCAGGATATCCCGGCAAATATCCAAAAGAGGAAATTAATACTCTGCTCACCATGGCTTGAAGGATACTCTTTGGAGCAGTAAAGCTGGTCTATCAGAGGTGGTAGAGCCAGTGTGTGTGTAAGATACTTCTGTAGTTATTCTCTCAGGTCTAGTGTTGCCACGCTGGAAATAAACCCATCATTGGGAATTGTTTAAAACTGGAACATACTTCGCAACTTTATAAAGCACCCAGAACCCAGGAGAGATGCTACACAAAACTTTTTCCAACTCGCTTCATTAAGCCAATGAACCATAATGGTCCTGCAGGAGATATCAAACTTTATTGGACATAGCCAAGAAGACTGAAGACAAGAGGGTTTTATAAGTGTGCCTGAAGTATTGGTATATTTTCACTCTGAAAAAATACCTATGAAAAGTTTGCAAATTATGTAAAGATTCTAGCACAGACACATAAATATTGAACCATAGAACTAGCTGTTTCTATATTTTATTACTTATTTCATCAAAAGGAGTTTCTGAAGATCTCTTTATCTAATCCCTAGACAATGAAATTACCACAATTAATCTTTACACTAATAAACTGTTTTAATGCATATTTGCGAATGGCCTGGGGAGCCATAATTAAAAAATAAATTTGATGAATGGTTATGCTTTTTAGAAGCCAGATATTAAAGCCAAATGGTAGTGTTACCTGCTTCATTGTTTAACAAGATATATTAGACTAAAAACATGAAAAACAGTAACCCTGAAGGAGAAATGGTGAGTCAGAAAATATTAGATGTATAATATCATTTCCACATAGCATTTCTAAGCAAAAAAGAGAATGTTCCCTTTCACCATGAGGTGGGCAAGGAGTCTCATTACCTCATGCCATCTGTCCTGGATGGACAGTCTCTCTGAACAGCTAAGAGTCACGCAGCATTTCACAGAGGCACATGACCTCATTATCCAAAACTTAGAGGAGGTGATAATGACTCAAGAGATGAATGTACCAGGCTTCATTTTCTGGGATTATCAACTTTAATTAACAGAAATTATCCAGGAGAACAGATAGCTACCTAATACATAAGAACGTACCTAGAAAAAACAATCAAAAACAACGAATTCACTCCTTTGCTAACTATGCATAGATAATTGTAAAATGATGACAGAGATTATAGTTTTGGGCCTAACATATTTATTCTGTAAGAAATGGACTTGTCCTCAGCTAATTAATATAGGCAAATTCAATACTGTATTACAACAATTATGTAAATTTTAATGGAAACAATTTCAACTTGACCTGTTTGCTATTTGCTTGATAGAAAAAACAAATGTGGTTTACCTGTTCAAGAATAATTAAAGGAAAATTCTATTCTTGTAAAAGATGGCCTTTGCCTGAGTTCAGAAGCTGCGTCTGCTGACCTGTACTCCCAGTTGAGGTAGGCTTTCTTTCCTGGTCGATAAGAAGTGACATCAAAGAGCACTGAAGATTTAGAGAAAGAAGACGACACAAAATTAACTATTCCTTCTTTGATCTCAGTTTCCTGATAATTATCAAGTAGGAGGGCACTGTTACTTTGTTCTTATAACAAAAAGAACCATTTATAAAGGTCGTAAAAGGATGGAGAAGTTACATACTGAAAAAGAAAGTGAGAAAGTTAAATTAAGAAATGATTTAAAAGTTGACATTTCAACTGATGGAAAGAAGTACTATGTGAGTTGTTTTAAAACACCACAAATGAATCAGAAGATCATGATCTTTCAGTGTAATTCTAACCACTGTTTTTAGGGCATTTATGAAATGTATATATAGGATACACATTCATGGTATATATAGGATACACATTTGAATTGAATCTCAGTATTCAAAGCTGCATGATCTGTATATGTTTCACAACATAACCCAAAGAAACATCACACTAGTGAAAACAAAAAAAATAAAGTGTCTCCAAAAAGTATTACTTTGGTCAAGAAAAAGGGATGATAAAGCCAAGAAAAATGGATGATAAAGCCATCCCCATCAAATCTATATTCAGAAATCGTGCTTTCAAAATGTGTAGTGGTTTCTGTAAAACCTAAGGAAATTATCTATTTTGGACAATTTAAAAGTAGTATAATTAAATCAACAATGTTTTCAGTCCTACGAAGTGAATATTTATCACATTTCTTAAAGAGATATTTTAATCCAGAGAAATTCTATAAAACTACTTAATTGACCTCTTGGCATTTCCAATCAGAGTTTCCATTCATAAGCTCAATTCATTCAATTATTTTGCACTTAAAATTGAATTAAAGTTTCTTGCCTACCTCCACCACAAAGGAAACTGAGTTTGAAACTAACTCGACTTGAATTCTGTTGGCATATATGATTAATTGGCTCAAAACTTAGAGCTGAGATGGTTGCTTAAACCCAAGATATGAAATGTCATCACAAATAATAACATAATGATATAATAACTCATTAATGCTGAAAATTTTTGATGACCTCAAAGGCCCATGCCATAGAATCATCCATGGGTTTGTACTTCAAAAACAGTTCATTTGGTAAATCAGTTATTAACTCCATTTGGATAGAGCTCTCTCCCAACACCACAACAGAAACACGCGCACACACACACACCAAAATGAATCTTCTCTCAAGTTCCAATAACAGAGTTAACAAGGTTCTGATTTAATTGGGGGGAAAAATGAGATTTTATCATGTTTGTTATTTTTGGAGAGTTTTGATCTCTTTTCTTAACTGCTCTAAATTCTGACTGAAATTCTTACAGACATAATCACCATGGTACTAACAGAAGCATCTGGTTTCCTCAGAAAGAGAAATTTTCATTTAAGTTAAAACCCTATCAAGTCAGTGATATTCAAGCCATAATAAGCTAGCTAGGCAAAAAACTATTATTCATTTATAGTAAATGAAGGTAAACTCCAACAGAGACTTCTTGAAATTATTTCATTTTTTAATAATACACATTTGATACAGAAAATTTGGAAAATATATAAAATTGTTAAAAAGTACAATCTCATTACCCAGAGATAATCACTGTTCACAAAGGACCATTGAAGACTGTAATTTAAATTATTTCATTATGGATAATATCATTTGGGGGGGTGGTAAGCAGTTTCTCAATTGTAGGGTAGAAAAGTGAATTTTCCCTTAAGGCAACTTTCCTTCTGCAACGGGCCACTTTTGCAAGACTTTTAGTTAATGAGGCATTTTGTTGGTACCTTTCCATTGTTGTTGGGAAAGCTGCTTCAGATTGAGGCACTGAGCGTTCTCTGCAGTTTTATAAATGGATTCTATTGGCAGGATAGTATCTTTGCAGAGTTAGAATATATTTTACTCCCTAAATCTACCCTTGGATTACCCTATGATAAATTTTATCTTTAGTGCAATGGTGTGCTCTCATACAAGTATTTGGTCATAAAGAAATTGGGAGATTCAATCATGGCAGGAAGGACATGTCTTCTTGATCAATCTATCACTTCCTACTCTAGGGGCTTATGACCTGGATGGGGCTATTGTCCCACATGAATGTTATTTAAGACTGAATGATCTAGACTTTGGGAAATGTACTGTGGATATTATAATTATCACAGAGGTCATGGGGATCCACGCATCTTCCTTATAGGAAAAATTTCCTCTGCAGGAAATGAGTGTTTCCATCATCAACCATTCTAGATAAGAATTCAGGGAGTATTACATTTGAGGCAGAAAAGTCTTCCTCCTCTCTCTATGGCTGCAGTGCATTAGGACTCAGACTCTAGATATGGACTTGTCTGGAAATTCCTGTTTCTGGAAGTTGAGCTAGTATATGAAGACCTCCTGAGAAGGCTAGATATAAGGTGACACTTAGATGACGAGTGCTATGAGCCACTACCAACCACAGCAAATCCGTGCTCTGCTTCTATTACTTCCATACCTTTAGTCAAGTCTAGAATAATTGTGCTGTAGGGAATTAAGGAGAGAGGGGTCACTACTCCAGAACTGAAGCAGCAGTGTTGGCCATAATAACTATTAGATGGCAGCCAGTCTATGTGAAGTGGAGATCTCACAAAGTCCGTCAGCAGCAAAATCAAGACATGAAGGCCAGACAAAGGCCAGAGAAGGACCAGTTACAAAACAAGGACAGACTTGCCCATGAGAAACTCTCAGAAACAGGTGAGGGCCCCTAAGGGCCTTGCTTTCTGGCAGGTTGGCTGGTGTATAGAAATAACATATAATCACATTTTAGAGCCCCAGGCTGGTGAGGTTAATGGCATATGGGAATACATATATAAATGTGTCATCATATCTACTTCTAGTTTTGTATTCTGCTTTTGCTTTTAACTTAATACTATAACATGAACATCTGTATATGTAATAGGAGCATCGGTATATGAATTGTCATTGAATATATAATTTTGTTGGCTGCCTAATATTCCTCTGCATGAACAAATACTACAATTTAATCATTTCCCCATATTGAGGATTTAAGTTATTTTTCCTATTAAATAATTTTGGCTATCCATATCTTTGTACATAAATATTTTTCCACATCTGTGATAATTTCCTACCTGAATCAGAATACCTGATTCTGCCTAAGGGGAGTATTCCAAGTCTACATCTAGAACAGAAAATACCGATATCCAAGAAAAGGAAACAAAATTTTGCCTGTCCATATGGGTCTGAAGGAGAAACTCAGGTGTCGAGGCAACTTCATATTCTTTCATAGCATAGTGTGGTATCTTATTTCTGTTTCTTGCTTCCAGTCTGCTGCATTGTCCTGAGTTTCTCTGCAGAGCCACTTCATTCGTTTACCTGTGATTCTCACTCCCCCCAAACTCAGTTTTTAAGTGATCCCAGCTTCCCTGCACCAATTCAATCCCCATATTAAGACCAAGTCTCTCCTCCCTGTACCTAACTAGAATAGTTTTATATTAGTCAAAATCTCACACTAAAATATCCAGTAGGTACACGAGGCACAGTACTGGTTTTATTTGGATTTACCACCAGTCCAATCATTTGTGGGCAGAGAGGGGTGTGGTCTTGTATTTTATGAGGCTGTGTCTACCAGTTGGTCCACCTCATTCTGGTTCTGCTAAAAGGCAAACTTGAGTGTCAACTGAAATTGGATAGAATGTTTATAATATTCTGTTTGCAGATATAAAGACGTGGTACTTCTCCATTTATTTGAATCTATGAAAAAAATTCTCCAAATATTTCCTGAAAGATATGTATTACATACTGCATATTAGGGTTATTCCTAGATTTTTTTCTATAATTTAGAATAGATTCATATCTTCTAATGGTTATTGGTTATTACTAGCACACAAGAAATATTATGATTATTATTTTCTGTTTTGCCATTTTCTTCAACTCTTACTCTAAGAATTTTTATGTCGATTCTATTAGATTTTCTGGGTAAAGAATCACATTATCTTCAAATAATGATAATCACATAACTCCTTGCCTATAATTTTATTTCTATTCTTGCCTCTGATCTGAATCCAGCATTGGAAAACCAACTGGCCGCTTGAACCTCCACTTGAATGTTTATTAAGCATACTGATCTTCAGGGGCTGTTCCCCATCCATGCTCCCCACAAGCATTTTCTTTCTCATTAAATGATGTTACCATTCACTAATTGCTTAGGCCAAAAACACAGGAGTTACCCTTGGTTCCTCTTTGATGCCTCACATCTTATTACCAATCCATCACTCTGACCTGTTAGTTATCCTCCAAAATATATCCCAGTTGAATCATTCTCAGCCTCTCTATTCTGACCATCCTGCCCCAAGCCGCCATTATTTCTCACCTGAACTACTGTAATGATCTCCTCATTGGCTTCCCTCTCTTCCTGACCCCCTTCCTCCCACAATCAAACAAAGCAGCCAAGGCAATCCTTCTAAGATGCAAACCAGATCAAGACATACTCCTGCTTAACCATCATAAAAAAAAAAATCATTAAAATCAGAGTTTTCCACACTGCAGCTGAGGAAAGAATTCTAATGCCCAGTGAGTGGCAAAGCTATACGTTACGAAGCACCAGAGCTGTCCTGTGTAGGAAACTTGTCTTGAGAGATCCCTCAGTCAAACAGGAGAGAGGGGAGATGGAGAGAATTCTGGTGTCACCTCAGCGTCCTCAACCCTGATGTTCCTGATACCCAACGTGGCTCTTCTTTCACAGCATTTGATTACTTAGTCTAATACGATCTTCATTTCTGCCTGAGCTATTCTGAACTGGGTTCCTCTCACTTGCATGGAATCTCAACCACTCAAATCAATGTGTAATATTCCAGGATGAATTTTAAAAATCAAACAATTAAAGCTCTTTCCTTATCTCTTCTTGGGTAAAATTTAACAAGTATTAGTTTTTGTTTAAGTATAATTGAATTTTGGACAATACATTTAACAAAACATCTAGATAGTATATTCATTTCTAGTTTTGGTTCTTGCCCCAGGATCAGGCTCAGCACTCCTCATGCTTCTGGCACCTACTGACCAGGTGGCATAAGTGTAGCAGCAGCAATGAAAGTAGCCAAGGAATGAGAGCATTAGCTACAGGTTCTCCAGGACTGGCAGTGGGTCAGCTAACAGTATGACAACAATAATGCAGAAGCTGGGGGCAATACCTATAGCTGGGCATAGGAAGAAAGAAAAACTAATAGGTTTGGAGTTGTAGAACTAGGCTGGAATTGAGGCAGACAACAAGAAGGATTAGAACCCAAACCAGAGGACTCAGGAAGCTGATCAGAGGAAACAGGTCTAGACTGGAGACTCAATTTCAACCACAGTAAACAGGAAGGGTAGCAATATGTACATTATTAAGAAATACCATTCTTAATATGGTTTTAGACAAGTTAACAGATATTCAGAGGCACATTCAGCAGATTTTGTCTTTATGAATATTAGGAATATTAAATACTAAAATTTAATCACTATTAATAAGAATCCCAGTTCTGGACTTTTAGAATTAGGATAGCTTGACTGATGAAAAACAGCCTGGATTGTAATTATTGTGTCCTTTGATGTTGCATTCACAGATTAATTCCATGAGGCTGTTCATCTGATTCTTGGGCTTAAATGACAACAAAAAGAATTTAGGCTAATGATGAAAAAATCTTTTTTGACAGTTCGAGTTATTAAACACTGAAATAAGTTATAAAAGAGATTATTGAATCATTTTCTCTCAAAGCCTAAAAGAAAGCATAGATTCCCATCTCACTGGGATGACTTAATAACAGTAGCTTTTATTGGAGGCAGATGGAGGACTGAATAACTGCCAAATTCCTTCAAATTTGATGATTCAAAGCCTATACAACTTGAAAAAGACTTTGAATTGTGTGACAAAGTTCTTCATAGGCACCAGAAGTCTGCGTCTGAAATCTACCTTAGAGCTCATGGCTTCTGTGTTTTCACTTCTAACTCAAAACTGTATTTGTGCTGGGAAGAAATAAGGAAGCAGAGAGGAACAAAGGAAGAAGAAATAAAAGAATATTTATTATGTGTTCTGTATTTACCTACTTGGAAGTATATAGATCGGAATTAGAAGTAGTATTTCATTAGTACAAATTACAAATATTTTATAGGCTTCTATAATTCTGCCTATGGCATAGACTATCACTGTTTTCTTCTACATAAAGCACTATCATGGCACAATTTTACTTTGAATTAAATAATAAGCAATAATTTTGTCATTTGGAGAGACAGAGAAGGAACTCTCTAAGTAAGCCAAAAAAATTAAAATATATCAATCCGATATTACAACACTGATACTTAATGGTTTCAGGTTCAATGCCAGGAAACTGGCTTAAGTAAAATCACCTAAGACTACTCCAAAAAAATGCAAGTATCATTTTAATAAGAGGCTGCTGTAAATGTTTACCTAAAACGTTTATAAGAATTCCATGTGTTCTTTTAAAATGGAAATTGAGAGAATTATTTTATGAGTTTGTGGAGAATATTTGATTCTTCTAGCAGCAATTTTTTTCTTCTCAGGCTTGGCTTCTTCTTTTGTATATACTAAGTGCTTAGAAAATTTATTCTTAAAGAAATCTCACATCTATAACTGAGCTTTTGGTCTTATCAATTTAGTGACTGGATGGGGGAAGATAAAATCTAGGTTTAATAATACCGATGAAGAGAATGCTTGAGAAGTGCGAATTGCTTTGAGAATTAAATATTAAGTTGGGCCACAGAAACAATATAAATGCAAAGGCAAAAACTGAAAGAAAAAGGACTTCTAAGAAAAATGATTTCAGGTTCTTGGTGAAGTTACTCAACAAATTACAAAAGATATATTGCTTGTTGAAAAAAAAGGAAAGAAAAGAGGAAGGAGAAAAGGAAGATGCTGATGCATCTTGAATCATTGAAGTTTTAGGCACAAAAAATACAACTTGTTTAGCAACTTTAATATACAGTGTCGCTGCAGATGACTTCTTGGAAGCAAACAAATGACTTGTAAATCTTAAGTACACCAAGCTGCCCACGAACACGCAATTGTAGTGGCAATACATAAAGCACCACAGAGCAAATGGTGCATCACTCTGATTCGGTGCTTGCTGCCATTTTCACAAAGATTCACACACAATCAAAGGCAATGTATGAGTGATTCTGGAAGGATATTGAAGAGACGCTGAGCATATACACGCAGCTATATAAATCCACTCTCGTCCACAGATAATTTAGAGGCAGAAATAAACCATGTTATTATAACGCAACGTAATAGAGTAGGTACATTGACAATAAACATCAAACAGACACTTTGAATGGCTCTATGAAGTCATAACGGAAATGACTTTCATATGGAAAATGCTCAAGCACTGTTTTCAGAGATTAATTCACTTGAAATTGATTTGTCTAAAACCATTTCCAACTCCTGCATCCTGACATGCTTGGTTCTTGGTCATTAAGCAATGAACCCTTTTGATGTTAGACCACATAATCACATTAGTAGAACTGAAATGTACAGCAAAGAATTTTATTAAAATGTATAACTGCCAAAAGAAGATGGAAATTAAAAGCATTTCCACCCAATACTGAAAACTGTCTTCTCAGTAATTCCTGGGTTAAAGTGCCTGCAACTACAATATGTCTGTACCAGTATTTAAAATAAAGCAAACAGCTTTCTATTACCATTAGCTGCTATACACACAGAAGATTACTGCTAAGTAAGAGAAATAGGTTATTATGAATGCAGTTGATTCAGCTGTGAGGAACGTTATGTCGGAATTGTAGCAGTGGCTAAGAGCAGGACTCCAGGTCAGGCCAGTGTAGGCATCTTTGTTTGGCCATCGTGTGACTTCTTGGAAAAGTTACACAAAGGGTTTGTAAGCCTCAGTTCTTCCTTGTAAAAATGGGAGATAAAATGTTTAAGGGTACAAACTTGGAACTAGTAGATAAGTAAGTCCTGGAGATCTAATGCACAGCATAGTGATTATAGACAACAATAGTGTTTTATAAACTTCAAAGTTGGTAAGAAACTAGATCTTAATTGTGCCTACTACAAAAAGGAAATGATAATTATGTGACGTGATAGAGGCATTAGCTAAGACTGTGGTGGTAAGCATATGACAACATACAAATGTATCAAGTCAACACGTGGGACACCTTAAACTTACACGATGTTATATGTCATTTATCTCTCAATAAAAATAAATAGAAAAAAATGAGAAATAATTGTTTTGCCTCCATCATAGGTTTGTTGTGGGAATTACAGACAGCAATGTGTATGGAGCACTGATGGCAGAGCATAGACTAGAGAAAGCCCCCAATAAAAAACTTAAAATATTATTATTATTATTATTATGAACCAAATTTTTCTATCACATAGGAAAAGTAGGTCTTTTTATATATGAAATAGGTAAGAACTAAAATGCAAACTTCCATAGAGCACTTTTATAGTTTCTTTCTTCAAGAGTTCTTCAATCATCTAGGTGCAAAGCTACCTCAGAGAATGTGGGGAGAAGTTAGAAGGGGGAAAAGAAAAAACCCAATGTGAGGAAGGAAATATTTACCAAGAATCTATGCAGCCTCTGAGTCAGGCACTCATATATTACCTCACTCAATCCTTGGAGCAATCTGGTGAGATATTTATTTCATACATAAAGAGTCTCAAAGAAGGATACCTGGGATTTTTAACCCATGCCCCTTCTTCTATCTCATAATGACTCCAGGAAAGAAACTATAAATAGATAACACTAATAGTAACAATAAGAACTGTATCAAAGGAATTTTTGAAGTTTACAAGTCTTACATTTAATACCAGGGGTCAATCCATGCCCTAATATAGACATAATTCTAATCAACTTCAAGATCCTCATCTAAATAATTAACTTTCACATAAGATTGTAAAGAGAAGTTCAATTTGTAAAAACACCACACTCCAGCAAGACATAATGTTTAACAATAACAGCAAAAGAAAGGTAGAAGGAGTATACCAGAACAGTATTCTATGAAGTGTGGTCCGCAGATCACATGCTAGATTCTTGGGGGGCCTGCTCAGATTCTTGGGGGACCTGCTCGGGCAGATTTGGCAAAAAGCTAGTCGAGTTTAAGCTTCTGGGATACTTACTGTGACATTGTACCTAATTTTATACTTGTAAGTTTGTGTTATTTTCTTTCAGAAGACCCTTCTCAAAATTGTATTAGGTCCTATAAAACTTAAACATTTTTCCCCTCTTTCTGTCTATCTGGATTGCAGATTCCTAGGTCCTACGCCAGATTTATGAAATCCAAATCTCTGGGAGTGGAATCTAGAATATCTTCATTTTTAATAGGAGACCCCAGGTGATTTAAATGAACATCATATTTTGAGAATCAATGTCCTGGAGACATAATATGAATTGCCAAATACGGAACATTATGTTTATTCATGTCAATACCAACTCTCCATTATTCACATTATAATAAGTAAGCCCTCAGACCTACTCTCATTTACATATCACTATTTGTGTTGGTACTTATATTTGAACATGAATTTGTCTGTGTTAGTGGGTTTAATTGTCCCCCTCAGACATGTCCACCCAGAACCTGTCAATGTGACCTGATTTGGAAAAAAGATCTTGCAAATGTAATTAAGGTAAGGATCTTCATGAGATCATCCTAGAGTACCGAAGTGGGCCCTAAATCCAATGTCAAGTGTCCTTATAAGAGACAGAAGAGAAGACACGGACAGAGAAGAGGGAAGAGTCACGTGAAGACGACACAAGCAGAGATTGGAGTAAAGCAATCACAAAGAACATTGAGAGCCACTAGAAGCTGGAAGAAGCAATGAAAGATTCTCCCCAGAAACTCCAGAGGGAGTGTGGCCCTACTAACACCTTAATATGGAACTTCAGGCCTCCAGAACTGTGAGCAGATAAATTTCTGTTGTTTTAGGCCACCAAGTTCATACGCATTTGTACAACAGGCTCAGGAATCGATACATCTGTGCATCCCAATATTTGGCATAACATACAGTCATATTATAAAAACCTCAGCTTCTCCTCTTGAATTATTTTCTGTTTAGTTTGGTGGACACTATCTTTCCCCCGTAATGATGTCTGCCTCCTGCAGACAGTTCTTTACCACCAGCAAGGGCAGTCTGGAAATAGCCTGCTGTTTGATGTGCCTCTAAAAGGAACTTAACTCCTGGGCCAAGTACCAGGTCCCTGACTTCCCCTCCAATGTTATCCTCCAAGATGGTCAGTCCCTCTAACTGGCTCTTCTTTTGGGTCCTTGGCACTTGGTAACTCAGTTATATTCTTTGGGGTAATTAGATCCTGAATTCCCACTGTGGTGACATTCTAGCTTAGTTCTTTCACCTAGCTCCTGTCAGCCCTTTCAGACTCTGCGTCCAGTATTCTCCTTTACTGTCCACCTCAAATTTCTCTACTTAAATTTTAGAGTTCAATTCTGTTGGCCTAAGACTTCTCAGGTCTTTGACATTCTGAGGGAAAATAAACTATAAGCTTAAAATGCCATAACCCACCAATAGAGCATTCAAATAGAGGAAGAAAATAAAGATGATTTTGAAGGCAATAAAGTACTATTTGAAAGAATGACTTAAAAATGCATTTCAATAAATGAAAAATGGATCCAAGAAAGAGAAATGTGAAATATAAGAAAATATGGTAAACAAAGGAATCATAAACTTTATCATTAATTCTAAAGATGGCTGTGAAACTTTTCGTAGTTTTAAGGATAAGAAAGTAGAGACATAATATAAAAGAATTATTAACTTCTTTATGAAATTACAGATGATTATAGTAAAATATAGAAGGTATATAAATATTGATTAACATTAGATGCCGAACAAAAATACATTCATTTAAATATGTGTTTAAATTATTTAAGGGTAATCGTTAATAATAAAAATGGGATGAATAAAATCAAAATAACAAAGAATATAAAATAAAGAAAACTCAATTTAAAAAAAAAAAGGACTAGATAAAAGAATCAAGCAGGAATAATAAAGATAGCAAGCAGAAAACATAAAATAGGATACCATGAATCAAAAGGAACTAAATCAATAAATCCAGCTAGGTACTGACTGTAGAAGGTATAGCTAAAACAAAATGGCATAGAAAGGTTGAAAAAAGGGACATAAGATATATCAGACAAATATTGAAATAATGAAAAAGCAAATATAACAATATTACTATCAAAATTAAATTCATGGACAAAAAGAGATATTTGATGATTAATTATATAATCCACCCAAAATATGTTATTAATCTTTATCCATCAAATAATGTAGACCTGAAATGTATTAAAAAAAAACTAGGAATACAAGAAGAATTTGATAAATCCATAATAATACTGGAGGATTTTATCCCACACCTGACAGAAGGCAACAGATCAAGCAGACAAAAAATAAATAAGGATATGTGATAACCTAACAAACATGATGAAACACACACAAACACAGACAGAGGTACACACACACACTCCTCTGAAATCAAGAAACATAATAGGCACAAAATGTTTGCAAAAATTCACTATGTATTTGGCCATAAAAATATCAAATAATTTCCAAAAGTAGAAAACCTTTCTAACATTTAGCTCCAATGCAACAAAACTAGAAATTTATTTAGGAAAAAAAAAAAAAACAAGACTCTCCAATAGGGCTATTTACTCAAAAGAAACAAATAATAATGAATAGATTATAAACTGTTTTAAAGGGAAGAGAATAAGAATATTATGGGATGTACCCAAAATTATATTTACAGGAAAATGTATAGACTTAAGTGGATTTATTGGGGAAAATAAAGATTCATATGATATCTTGTGTAAATTGAGACCTGACTTCTGGAGTGAATATTTGAATGAATGGGAGCCTAAAAACCTTGATTCTAGACCTGACTCTTACTAATAACTTTGGTTGTATGACCTTGAATGTGTTACTTTTTATGCATCTCAGTTTGCATATCTGTAAAATAGAGGTGTAGAAATAGATGTTCTTTAAGGTCCTTTTCTAATGTAAATACCTATACTCCATAATGTTTTTCTCAATATTATTGTTAATGCTTTATTAAAATATGTGTCTTACACGGTTTGACATTGGTGTCCCACAACATAAAGTGAAACTCAATCTGTGTTTGTGGGTATGTGTGAGTAAATACACATGTTGCTGACACTGGTCAGTAAAGAGATTTAAGGCTCCATTTGTCAAAAAGCTAATCACAGGTCAAACTAAAAAATGAAAGAAATGGCATTTTTAATTCCTATGGCTCAAAATATCACTGCAATCTGAGAGTGATCTAGACCTCAAGAATGAGAAAATCAATATTCCCTATAGCATTATTCACAATAGCCAAAAGGTGGAAACAACCCAAGTGTCCATCAACAGATTAGGAAATACAATGTAGTATATACATACAGAGGAATATTATTCAGCCATAAAAAGAATGAAATTCTGATGCATGCTACAACATAGATGAACCCTGAAAACTTTATGCTAAGTGAAATAAGCCAGACACAAAAGGAACATATTATATGATTCTATTTATATGAAATATCTAGAATAGGCAAATTCACTGAAACAGAAAGTAGACTAGAGGTTACCAGGGGCTGGGGGTAGGAAGAAACAGAGTTATTGCTTAACGACTGCTGAGTTCCTGTTTGGGGTGATGAAAAAATATTGAAAATAGACGATGGTGATGGTTATACAACATTGTGAATGTTATTAATGCCACTGAATTGTACACTTAAAAATGACTAAAGTAACAAACTTTATGATACATATATTTTGCCACAATATTTAAAAATAATGTAATATACCAAAAACCATTGAATTGTACACTTTAAATGGGTAAATTGCATGATATGTAAATTGTATCTCAATAAAGCTGTTAAAAAAAAACAGAGAGAGGGGCCGGCCCCAAGGCATAGCGGTTAAGTGCGCACGCTCCGCTACTGGCAGCCAGGGTTGGGATCCCGGGCGCACACCGAGGCACCACTTGTCAGGCTATGCTGTGGTGGTGTCCCATATAAAATGGAGGAAGATTAGCACGGATGTTAGCTCAGGGCCAGTCTTCCTCAGCAAAAAGAGGAGGATTGGCATGGATGTTAGCTCAGGGCTGATCTTCCTTACAAAAAAAAAAAAAAAAAGGAATGAGAAACATTCCCTCCAGGACCCCTTCAGATAATCTAAAGCTGCCCGAACACATTTGCTGTCTATATGACAAAGTAGTCAATCGCATTTCCAATGTCATCCATACTACTTTTCCTACTTTCCCATCTGATTAGGTAATCTGATTTTCCAAGTACTGATGTCTCTCCAGTCCAACTAGATGGCTCATAAGTAAGCAATTTGGATTACCTCAACACATTTTTCTTCAACTCACTTTAGCCATGGAACATAGTAGTATTTTTTCCCCAACATGGGGCAAATGCCTCCCAGTGATTTTCAACCTCCCTGGCTGTTCCCAGTGCAAACTAGCTCTCACTAACAAACACGTCTTGATTCGTGGACAGAATTAGCTTCCTGCTTCCTTGTGATGACCACACAATCTACCTTTGTCTGGATTTCCACATGTTTTCAACTTCTACCTCAAATCCCCACTGGCATCACCACCACTTTCCATCTTTTCTTTCTTCCTCAGGAAGAGGAGAAGATGGGAACTGAGGAAAATCAAAACATCTTCTTGGAAATTACTGTGGTAGAAGGATCCTGAAGAATATCAATTCTTCCAGTCACAAATACCAAAAATCACCTCTGTGTTAAAATACAGAACTCCTTTTGATCCTTTTATGGCCATAATATTTGTATTATTATGATTTACATTTTATATTAAACCAAATAAAATAGGTAAACTTAAATTTTTACTTCATTATGGCCATTCCTAATTCTGTCAAATCAAATGAGTTTATTTGCATTAGATATGTCAATCAAGTGTAATTATGTATTTTTTCAAAAGAGTCATCAAGTAAAAATAAAAATTTAACCCTGTCTAAATAAAAAATTAGCAGATATCTTGCAGATAGAGAACATTTTAGTATGAAAAACATTTTAGTAAGATGTGGAGAACATTGAATCATCATCTTCTTAGTTTGCTAATAATAAAGTAATCATCTTATGGTGGGTAATTTAATTAGTGCTTACTGTTTCCATATCTAACACTGATATTCATTGACTACTTAATAATATAAAAAAAAAAAAAATACAAGTAATGCCACAGAAGCAGAAAACCCATTAGGCTATATTAGGAAAATATTTTTTGAATATATATTTTTTAATTTTTAAATTAAATCTAAATTAGTTTTGCAAGGATGAACAAATAAAAGTTAATGATGCTGGTAATATTTTACTATGAATAAGATATTCAAGAAAATGTCAGCTCTATGTTCTTCCTGTTGAAGATAATATTTCTGGCAGTTTCATTCTACCTCATTCATTCATCCAGTAAACATTTATTGAATGATTTACTGAATATGTGTACACCAGGCCAGTGGATTTCAAAGCCTTTTAACAGTGAAATATAGACAGATCAAAATATAACACAAATGAAATTGGACCTACTCTAACCCTAAACCCAGGACACCTGGACCTCAGAAGAACATTGGTAGAAACACTTAAGGCTCCAGGGAACACAGTTTACAAACCAATGAACTTTGTGTATAAAGACAAAAAGGATCTGATCTCTGCCCTTCAGGAAACATCTAATAAAGAATAATAATAATATTAATATAATCCACTGATTTACTCATTTATTCATTCAACAAATGTATTTAAGTACCTATTATAAGTCAAGCACTATTCTAGATCTGAAAATACGGCAGCAAACAAAACAAAGTCATGACATTTACATTGCAGTGAATGAGAGAGGCCAAAAACAAGCAAAAGAATGATTAATATGTCACGCAATGATATATGTGATGAAGAAAATTTTAAAAGGTCAAAGAGAAATAAAGCGAAAGTGGTTCTACTTCAGATAAATTGCTTAAGTGACCTCTGAGCAACAGCTTGCAAGGAACCATTTGGACATTAGTGGGAAGAACAATCCAGGTGAGGGAAACAGCAAGAGCAAAGGCTCTGAGGGAGGAGTTCAGATGCCACAGTCAAGGAAGAGCAAGGACGCCAACGAAGGCAGGGTGAGAGGGCGAAGGGAGAGTGGTAGGATATCAGGTCAGAAAGAAAGCCAACGGCTGCATCATGCAGGATTGTAAGGTCAATGATAAGTACAGGTATCCCTCACTTTCCAAACTCTCTTCCTGAAATCAGGACTGAATATATTTAGATAGCATAAAATGTAAACTATTATTATCTTTTGCTAAGTATGGTAGGAGCCCATTAGAATGCTGAGAGCAGGAAAGTCACACGATCTGATGTGCCAAACACTTTCTGCTATTATCTCAGTTAGTGCTCTAAACAGCCCTAAGCGGCCCTATTTGATCCCCATTTATAGATGTAGATAAGGGGGAAGAGTAATTTGCCAAGAGACACAAAGCTATTATGAATTAGACTAAGGGCTCAAACCCAGAGCCCAACCTCTGAACTGCTCTGTTACCCAAATTAGGACAACTTCACTGTTCAAGATACTAAATGTATATGCACAGTTCATTAGGAGGAAATAGTGCTTAGTTGCCCTGGAGATTTCAGGTTGAAATGCTTCCTAAAGTAGTTGACATCCTGTGTCAGCCATAGAGAATGAGTAGGAGTTCCTCACGAAGACAAAGAAGAAAAGAGCATTTTGAGTAGAGGAAGCAGTGTGAACAAAGTCATGGAGTGTGACACTGCAGGACGCATTTGAGAATTACCTCATTATTCTGTGTGGTAGAAGCTTGAGTCCTAAAGCAGGGGCATGGAGAGAGACGAAGCAAGAACGGGCTAGGGCAGGAGAGCGCATCATGCTAGGATACGGGGTTTGCATTAAAATGCAAGAAATGGAAGCCACTGAGGTGTTTTTGAAAGGCAGTATCATGAACAGAGAAATACTTGTGGAAAAATGACCCTGACCTGATCCTAGTGCAGATGGATTGATGGGGTGGGGTACTACTACGGGAAGAAATAGCCATTGGGGGTTATTACCATAGGTCCTGTAAGAAATAAAGAGAACCTGAACACAGGCAGTAGGAGATGGAGAAATGTTGTAGTATGAAAAGGGCTTGGTTACTAATCGGCTGTTGTTAGAGAAATGAAGAAAGCAAGAATGACCCTGGGCAGGCCACATAATCACTTTGTGCCTCAATTTCTCATCTATAAAATGGTAATAACAATAGCATTTATCTCATAGCATTGAATAAGGATTAAATTAATAATAGCTACCATTTATTGAGTGGCCACCATGTGTGAGACTAGAACTGGTACACATATTATCTTGGCAGTGTCAACATTCAAGATAAGAACTACCAGAGGAGAAGTAAATTTGCAGGGAAAGGGAGAAGATGAGTTTACTTTCAGACAAGATGACTCTGGGAAGCCTGGGGACCCCCATGGACATACTCAGTATGTAGTAGGATAATACATGCTCAGAAGCTCAGGAGTGACGTCTGGCTGGAGATCCAGATGTATGAGACCGACACCCTGTGGACTACCATCACTTTGGTATGGACATAAGAGGCTGACAAGAAATAGTCAGAAAAGTAGGATGAATACCAGGAGAGAAGCATGTCCCAGAAACTAAGACAGTAGGCAGTATCAGGTAGAAGAGAGTGTCCACGGCGTAAATCCCAGAGACAGGTCAAGTCCAAAGAGATCTGGTGATTAGGAGTGGAAGCAGAATTTGGGGATGTCAAAGAGCAGCAAATAACAGCCGAGGAAGTAAATAAACGCAGAAGTTGCAAATGAGTCTTATAAAGAAGATGCCTAGGAAGGGAAACAGGGATAAGAGGGTACCTAAAGTGAGTCATAGAGTTGAGAAGGGTTTGGTAAGCCTCAAAAGACTTGAGCTTGTTAGAGGCGGTAGGGAATGAGCCAGCAGAGTGACAGAGTGAAAAGTACGGGCAAGGGAAAGAGAAAAACTTTGGCCCATGTTCTAGGTCCCAGAGGAGAAGGGAAATGCTGGGATCAAGAAGAGAGATGGAAGGTGAAACTTGAAAGGGAGAAGAGAGATGTTTCCTGAGACTGGGTATAACTAAAATAAGCCACAAGTGTTAACCATAATGTTTACTTCCCCAGAGAAAATCCTAGACATGTGCCTGCTTTATTACTTGCAATGTTGAGATTACAGAGTGTTTGTTTGTTATGGAGTGAGCTAATGAAAGACAGAAGAAAGAGGGGAGGCTTTTAAGTCAGCTAGATACGAAATCATATGTGGTCTTTTCCACTTGCTTGCTTTGAATCCTTAAAAAGATTCAAAATCTTAAAAAGATTATATGAGCCTCAGTTTCTTCATCTATAAAATGGAGATAATATTTCTCTTACAGGGTTGTTGTGCAGTTACTGCCAATATAAGCCGAGTGTCTAGACAAACACAGGGTGGGCACTCAATAAATAAATGCTGCTTAATATCACTTTAACCATCACAACAACCCTTCAAGCTAAGTACGCATGGGGAAGGGAAGCACAAAGAGCTAAAATGACCTGCCTGGCATCATTCAGTCATTCGGTTGAGCAGTGTTCTCAACCTTTTTTTCATTATCATCCACTAAGGTGCCTATTTAGACATTTTTTTCCCTAATCCGCTGCCCCTACTCCTGTGAAATGCTAACAGCATAGATACACTATATATCTCGGTATGTTGTTGAGTAGGATTGACCTTTGGAGTGCCATAATCCATGGTAACATCTAAAACGTTTTTTTCACCACCAAGAACCAATTTTTGCTCCCTTGCAAACCATAGTGCACCCATTGAGAAAGCATGATTTAGAGCCACAGATTTTTTAAGACTGTGCCATTTATTTTAACCAATCTATAGATTAAAGAGGGGTTTCTCATCCTCAGCACTACTGATGTTTTGAGCCTAATAATTCTTTACTGTGAGCCGTTTGTCCTATGCATTGTAGGCTGTTGAGCAGCAGCCCTGGCCTCTATTCACTAGAGGCCAGTAGCACCCCCCTCCAGTCATGGCAACCAAAAATGTCTCTAGACAGTGCCAAATGTCCCCTTTGGGGATAAGGGGGAGCAAATTTTTCCCCTGGTTGACAATTCCTGGGTTTACAAAATGGATATAAGGGAATTAAATTATTTTTCCAAGGACACAGGAAAATAAGAAAACTCTCCACTATAAACTAATAGTTTTTCTATTGCCCAAAAATGTCCTCAGAAAGAACATTATACACTTTATAGCAAATGTTACCGAGAAATGATTTATCTTAACAAATTGTCATTTTCTAAAAAGCTAATAATCTTCGATTTTATAATTCAGTACAAATTAATCATCTTGTCTCTCTCATAAATTTTATTCTGAATACCTGATCTGGCTTTTATTAAAAAGGTTCTATAATATATAATTTTGAATGTTTTTACCACAGCCCTCCATCTATATTTGTCTCTAAAGTCATCTACATAGAACTTCCAGGATTTAAACAGACTAAATACACTAAAATTATATATGGACCCAGATATATGGACCCAGGAAGAGCAAATATGTGAAAATAATGAGAATTTACAGTAGCTATAACCTAGGAAGAAAGTTAACGATTACTCTTTGCTGGGAATTATGTTGTATATATTTTTGTCATGTTTTCTAATTGTATACAGCTCTGCAGGTAACTACTATTATGTCCATTTCATGTATGGGAAAATCAGCTCAGAGATGCTAAAATAAATTGCCTAGGGTCCACTGCACAGCAAATTGCAGGATCTTGATTAAATTCATCCTCATCCAGCTCCAAAATTTCTGCTCAGTCCATATCAGGCTTTTTAGATTCAATTTTCCTCTTATATAAAAATCCTTTTCTATTTTTCTTCACTCTAATAAATTCCACAGGAGATGCTGGAAAATAATTTCATCTCACTTGTAAAGGATGTTTTGAAAAGCTGAGGCTTCCTTTCAACATGAGAGATGCCACTATATTGCTGCCTTAGATGGATCAGTCGTATGTTAAATCCACTAAGGCCAGCCAAAGGCCAAGACCAACCTATATCCAGCAAGAGTGAATCCAGGACAGTTTTGTTTTTTGTTTTTTTTTTAATTACTTTTGATGTTTTAATACTAAAGCAAAACCTGGACTATGTATTTTATATAAGATCTACAAGTCCAAAGAATCTTCAAAATCAGCACTACGATTTTACTTAAGCAATAAACAAATAGGCATGTGGTGGCCACTACGTGCCCAGGCTTGTGACAAGTTTAAGAATTAGCAGTGCAATATTGACTAATAGCCTTCTCTTCCTGAACTTCAAGTGGAGGAAACAGATTTTAGCAGACTGCCAACCTCAGGGGCCTTCAGAGACTAAGTGGAACCCAAGGAAAACTGGAGAGTCAGATCTTTCCAAAAGACATTCAGATGTAATGTTTCCTCTAAACAGAACGAGGTAGAGCTGAACATTTGGATCCTTGGGTTGAGTTTGGGCAAAAGATCTCTGGATTAGTTATCTAAAAGATCTCTTCCAAGTTTGTTCTATAATTTGAGATTTTTGCCCTTAAGGAGCTTATGTTTTAACCATACAGATAAGATTCTGAACATATATTAGATTAAAGGTAGTGTACACTTATACGTCTGAATGGTACGGGATTAACTATGTAATCTAAAGCCTTACTGCTCAGAAGATTGTGGCTCCTGGGACCAAATGGCTTGTTAGAAATATCCTGTCCCAAAACTGCTGAACCAGATTCTGCATTATAACAAGATCCCCAAGTGATTCAAATACATATTAAAGCTTAAGAAGCCAGGTCAAAAGTAATGTTTCTCCAAGGTTGGATCACCTACAACAGAATCACCCTAGTGAGCCCCTCAATAAAGATGTAGATACCTGGGCCTATTTTTTTTTTTGTGAGGAAGATCAGCCCTGAGCTAACATCCATGCCAAGCCTCCTTTTTTTGCTGAGGAAGACCGGCTCTGAGCTAACATCTATTGACAATCCTCCTCCTTTTTCTCCCCAAAGCCCCAGTAGATAGTTGTATGTCATAGTTGCGAATCCTTCTAGTTGCTGTATGTGGGAGCGGCCTCAGCATGGCCGGAGAGGTGGTGCGTCGGTGTGCGTCCGGGATCTGAACCCAGGCCGCCAGTAGCGGAGCTCGCGCACTTAACCGCTAAGCCACAGGGCCGGGGCCAGGGCCGGACCCCCACCCCCACCCCCACCCCCACCCCCGGGCCTATTTCTAATCCACCAAAGGAGACTCTCTGAATACCGAGCCAGGAATCAGCACTATTAATCAGCAGCCCAGGTGATGCTCATACACAACAAAATTTGAGAACCACCATTCAACATAATTCAGAGATCTGAGAGTTAGATCTTGGTGAGTTAGATGGAGCAAAAGAGACAGAAAAGGCTATGAGTTTTAAAACAGAATATTGAAATATTGGAATACTGCTTTCAAAGTTCAAAAGAGCTGTGGCAAATTAGAGCTAATTATCTACAACAAGCAATTAAGCCAAGATTAGCTGCAGGGGAAGATGGTTGGCTGGATCACTTGGATGCAGTTTTTCCCAGAAGTTAACAAAAAGGACTCCCAGGGGAGCTATAAAAGGCACTTTGTCAACAGGAGACCTGGGAGATAGAACCACTGAAGGAAACCTTCCAGTGACCAGAGTTATATTTATCTTCATGCCTAAGGCACTCACCAATTATGTGCACTATCAATGCAAGTTGGCCTCCCTCCTAGTAAAGAAGTCACAAGGCTTGAGGAGTGCCTCTCTATGTCCTGGTTTATTAGAAGGAATAAATTCTTAGAAAAACTCGTGAGCAACAACCCACAAACAAAGTAGGAAAGAAAAAGATTTTAAGAAGGTGGTATGGAATTTAAACTGGCACCAAAGTTCTGGAGGGTGGAAGAATATGACAAAGAAGGAAACAAAGAGAAATTCTACATGCTTACTACTCACAATGTGGTCCATGAGCCAGCAGCATCAGCTTCCTCTGAGAGCTGTTAGGAATGTAGACTTAGCTCCCATTTAAAGACTCCCCCCACCCCCGCCCCGCCCCCAGACGGAATCTGCATCTTAACAAGATCCCCAGGTGATTTGTATTCACACTAAGGTTTGAGAAGCACTGAGCCACATGAGTGGTTCTCAAAGTTGGCTGCATATTAAAATCACCTGGAAAGCTTTTTAAACTTCGGATGTCCAAAGTTTTGTACTCCAGAATCTCTGGGAATCAGGCATTTTTTTAAAAGCATCAGCAATTTTTTAAAGCTCTCAATGGGTGGCCAAGGTTGAAGACCACTGCTTTATATCCTTGGAGTTCTGAAGTTACATAACAGGTATAAGACTTCGGCCTTTTTCAAAGAAGGTGGCCACTGATCTTTCTGATTAAGCCACAGCATTCTATGTTCCACAAACTTGAAGGTGCTAGCAGATGAACGGAATTCCAGATGATGATTGAGTGAATTGCTGCTAAATACAGGGAAAGCACCATATATTGATACATATTTGGCAGCTAATAGAGAGGTTTGCTCTCTTCCTGCCCAAACGCATGGAACCCATCAGATGCTCATCAATTCAGGTAATCCTCTGAGAAGCAGTGGAAAAGCCTCAAGAAGTCTAAATAGCTCCTCTAATGGCTTAAGTATTTGTGAGAACTAGTGGTATTTGCATCTCTTCTTCCAGTTAAAGGTCATGACATTATAAGAGAACTGAGGATTTGAGATGTGAGTGTGTTTTAATAATCAGATAATCTGATTCTAAGGTGAAAGATCTTTGTTCAAATCCACAACACACATGTTTTAACTACTCGTGCAATGAACATACACTGACACTTTTACATGCAGGAAAGCATCTTTTAAATATGTGCATTTGACAAGATCCAGCATCCATTTATGATAAAAACTCTGAATAAAATGGGTATAGAAGGAAAGTACCTCAACATAATAAAGACCATATATGAGAAACCCACAGCTAATATCATCCTCAATGGTGAAAAACTGAAAGCTATCCCTCTAAGAACAGGAACCAGACAAGGATGCCCACTGTCACCACTCCTATTTAACATAGTATTGGAAGTCCTAGCCAGAGCAATCAGGCAAGAGAAAGAAATAAAAGGGATCCAAATTGGAAAGGAAGAAGTGAAACTGTCACTATTTGCAGATGACATGATTTTATATATAGAAAACCCTAAAGAATCCACCAGAAAACTTTTAGAAGTAATAAACAAGTATGGTAAAGTTGCAGGATACAAAATCAACATACAAAAATCAGTTGCATTTCTGTACACTAACAACGAAGTAGCAGAAAGAGAAATTAAGAATACCATCCCATTTACAATTGCAACAAAAAGAATAAAATACCTAGGAATAAACTTAACCAAAGAGGTGAAAGATCTGTACACCGAAAACTATAAAACATTTCTGAAAGAAATTGAAGAAGACACAAAGAAATGGAAAGATATTCCGTGCTCTTGGATTGGAAGAATTAACATAGTTAAGATGTCCATACTTCCTAAAGCCATCTATAGATTCAATGCAATCCCTATCAAAGTTCCAACAACATTTTTCACAGAAATAGAACAAAGAATCCTAAAATTTATATGGAACAACAAAAGACCCCGAATAGCTAAAGGAATCCTGAGAAAAAGAACAAAGCTGGAGGTATCACACTCCCTGATTTCAAAATATACTACAAAGCTATAGTAACCAAAACAGCATGGTACTGGCACAAAAACAGACACACAGATCAATGGAATAGAATCGAAAGCCCAGAAATAAACCCACACATCTATGGACAGCTAATCTTTGACAAAGGAGCCAAGAACATACAATGGGGAAAAGAAAGTCTCTTCAACAAATGGTGTTGGGAAAACTGGATAGCCATATGCAAAAATGAAAGTAGACCCTTACCTTACACCATACACAAAAATTAACTCCAAATGGATTAAAGACTTGAATGTAAGACCTGAAACTGTGAAACTTCTAGAAGAAAACATAGGCAGTACGCTCTTCGACATCAGTCTTAGCAACATCTTTTCAAACACCACATCTGACCGGGCAAGAGAAACAATAGAAAAAATAAACAAATGGGACTACATCAAACTAAAAAGCTTCTGCACAGCAAAGGAAACCATCAACAAAACGAAAAGACAACCTAACAATTGGGAGAAGATATTTGCAAACCATACATCTGATAAGGGTTTAATCTCCAAAATATATAAAGAACTCATGCATCTCAACAAAAAAACTAGCAACCCAATTAAAAAATGGGCAAAAGACCTGAACAGACATTTCTCCAAAGAAGATATACAGATGGCCAACAGACACATGAAAAGATGTTCAAAATCACTAACTATCAGGGAAATGCAAATCAAAACTACAATGAGATATCACCTCACGCCCGTCAGAATGGCTATAATTAACAAGACAGGAAACAACATGTGTTGGAGAGGTTGTGGAGGAAAGGGAACTGTCATACACTGCTGGTGGGAGTGCAAACTGGTGCAGCCACTATGGAAAACAGTATGGAGATTCCTCAAAAATCAACGATAGAACTACCATATGATCCAGCTATTCCACTGTTGGGTATTTATCCAAAGAACTTGAAAACACCAATTTGCAAAGGTACATGCACCCCTGTGTTCATTGCAGCCTTATTCACGATAGCCAAGACTTGGAAGCAACCTAAGTGCCCATCAAGGGACGAATGGATAAGAAAGCTGTGGGAGATATACACAATGGAATACTACTCAGCCATAAGAAACGATGAAATCCAGCCATTTGTGACAACATGGATGGACATTCAGGGCATGATGCAAAGTGAAATAAGTCAGAGGGAGAAGGTCAAATACCGTATGATTTCCTTCATTAAGTAGTACATAATAACAACAATAAACAAACACATAGGGACAGAGATTGGATTGATGGTTACCAGAGGGGAAGGGGGGCGGGAGGAGGGTGAAAGGGATAATTGGGTACATGTGTGTGGTGATGGGTTGTAATTAGTATTTTGGTGGTGAACATGATGTAATCTATGCAGAAATAGAAGTACAATGATGTACACCTGAAATTTTTACAATGTTATAAACCAATGTTACTGCAATAAACAAAAAATTTATAAAGTGAAAAAAAAAATAAATAAATAAATAAATAAATAAATAAATATGTGAATTCTTATGCTAATTCTAGTATAAGAATTCATTAATTCTTTGAATTCTATGAAAATTCAAAGACATGAGATTATAAAGTAGAAATTCAGTAGGATCTTTTAAAACTGAAATGTAGAAGAGGAGTGATAAAGTGTTCAAATAAAACTATACAACTGGATGTTATGAAAGGCACCACACACAGCCTAAAAAGAACAACTTGGAGGAGGGACTCATCCATTCTCAGTCATAACTAATGGAAAAGATGGTCAGATATGATCCTTAAAACTAAAAACAGGGGCCAGCCTGGCGGCATAGTAGTTAAATTCCTGCGCTCTGCTTTGGCGGCCCGGGGTTCATGGGTTCAGATCCCGGGTGTGGATGTACACACCACTTATTAAGCCATGCTGTGGCAGGCGTCCCACATATAAAGTAGAGGAAGATGGGCACGGATGTTAGCCCAGGGCCAATATTCCTCAGCAAAAAAGAGGAGGATTGGCAACAGATGTTAGCTCAGGGCTGATCTTCCTCACAAAAAAAATAAAAACAGGAGAATGAAAATTTATAGACTATGAATAATCAATAAAATTAAATTGAAAACTTAACACTATTCATAAACAAACTCTCATTGGTTTCCCTAACACACTGGATAGGACTCGTGACTCAATACAGCAATAAGGAGGAAGGGCACCTTGCATAAAATGCTGCATGACATGTAGAAGACAGGCTCTGAAATCTGCTAACCCAAGGGTAGAGCATGGAGGAAGCACACGGATAAGGGTAAAGACAGAAAGAGAAGAGGTACATAGAAGACTAGGCTAGAATCAATCATACATCATTCAACAAAAACTTATTGAACAACTATTTATCAGACACTCCCCTATACAATGAGGCTACAGGGGGTTGAAGCATGGATAACTAGGAGTTTGTGTCAACACTGCTTTTCCTGGTGAAGAGAAGCTAAACTCAGACACGACGCCAAATAGAGAAAGCCTTCAACGAGCTGGAGGTTCTCATCCAGCTAAGAGTAGAGGATCTAGATAAATGCTTTACTTGCTTAGCTGACAACTTAATCTCTCAGGAAGCTGGAAAAGCAATGGAGCAGTACTTTTCACAACATCATTCTGACTCAGTGGTTGATTGAGGAAACAATTGAGACGTCGGGAGAAAACGATAACACCATTGTACAGGATATTACGTAGCTGTGTATCACAGCTATGAGACCTACAAGTCCCAAAATTCAGAAAAGTAAAGTTCAAAGGTCTCAGAGGAAAAGTCAGGAAAAAACTGTAAGGGGGAAGATTCAGGATTTTCCAAACCACGTCTTAGATAATAATGGGTATGTTCCTATCAAGAGATTATGTGCACTTCACAAAACTAGTAGGAATATATATGACAAGTAATTCAACAAACAGATTAAAATGCTGAAATCAGAACACTGAAATTTCGCAAAGAATAGCACATAGGATATTAAGGACAATAAGAAACATGTGGGAAAAACAACAGGAAACAGTTGCTTAGGGATTCTCTATATTGTGATCAAACTGTTGTTAATATGCAAAGATGGCAAGTAATTGTCATATTGTGATATAATAAAAATATATACAGTATATGTGGTCTTGTCCTCAATTCCTGGCATACAACTCCTAAATCTCTTGTAATTTCCTCCAAGATTGGAGTGAGGGGAGTGTCTTTTGTTATTCAAAATAAGACCCTTTCAACTGTACCTGAGTTTGTGCTAATGAGGTGAGTCTTGAAGGATGGGGGCTGGTGGCCAGAGGAACCAACCAGGTGATTAGACTGTTGGAACTTTTAGGCCCACCCCCAACCTCAAGGGAAAGGAGAGGGCTCAAGATTGAGTTTAATCACCAAAAGCCAAAAATTTAATCAATCATGCCTACATAACGGAACCTCCATAAAAAAAACTCTAAACAAAGGGGTTTGGAGAGCTTCCAAAGTGGTAAACACATGGAGGTACTGGGAGGGTGGCACGGCCTGAGAGGGCACCGCTTCCCGAGTACCTTGCCCTATGCATCTCTTCCATTTGGCTGTTCCTGAGTTGTAACCTGTAAAATACACTGGTAATAGTAAGTAAAGCACTTTCCTGAGTTCTGTGAGCTGTTCTAGCAAATCATCAAACCCAAGGGTGGGGCCATGGGAATCCCCAATTTATAGCCAGTTGGTCAGAAGCACAGGTGACAACCTGGGACTTGAGATGGTGTTTGAAGTGAGGGGCAGCCTTGTGAGACTGAGCCCCTGACCTGGGGAGTCTGCATTAACTCTGGGTAGTGTCAGAATGGAATTGTAGGACACCCAGTTGGTATTCAGAGAGTTAGCAAATTGGCTGGTGTGGAGAAAACCCCACACATTCAGTGTCAGAAGTGTTGTGAATATAGAAAAAGAGTTTTTCTTTTTAGTAATGTATATGATGAAAATTCTTAAAAGGTTCACGATCCCAAAACCCCCTCTCCTCCAGAAACTATGGATACTTATATTTCTCTGAATATGCTGTGATTTCAACCATACTCTCTTGGAAAAAGAGAAATCAGAGCCTATCACACTTCACTAAGAGATGTACCTTCATCTGAAATGTTAATAACCTTGTTTTAAAGAGAGTCATTTTAACCAGCCATACTTTGATTAACCTGGATAAGAGCCAATCTACCATAAATTTGTTTGTTTTTCCAATAGGCTTTTATATGCACTTTAGGAAATATTTTGGGAAATGGTTAGACTTAAGAGTTACCATAAGAGACAGATGAAACCTGGCATTTTAAATTTAGGTACAATTGAAATACAAAAATAGATTGAACTTACGTTAACTTCTAAAAGTAGACTAGGCAAAGCGAGTTTTTACAACTTTCATTTGAAAGGAATAATGCATTGAGTTGTCATTCCTCAAAATTATTCACTCGGCTGTCCGTAGCCATTCATATGATTTGGCAATACACATTGAGCCATCTAAATTTTAAAATACTTTAAAATGTGAGACTTCATATTCAGAGTAAAATAGCATATTTCATCCAAATTTAATAGTAAAAAGTTAAAAAAAATATTTGTTCTCTGCAACATGTAGAGGTCTTCTCACAATAGTGCTAAGTGAAATACCAATTTTTAGACTCTGAACCAATTCCTGAAATGCAGATCATTTAGAACTGATCAGCTTCTGATATGAAATGTAAACAGTATTTTGTTACATTGTGTCCAGTGCCATTTGGAAACTCTTTGAATCCTACTTTCAACCATGCATTCAAAAATCTCCAAAAGGATTAATCTAAACTTCAAAAACCAAAAACAAACTTCACATTGAGTCTAATTACGTTAACAGTTGTTTTATCTGGCAAGTCAATATCAGCTAATTTCAACTTTCCCTATTACTATAAAGATGAAAATGTATATGAATGTAAATGAATTTTTCCAGAGAATTTTTTCAGAGAAGATAAGATCCTCAAAAACATCTTAAAAAGTAGGAGGAAAAAAGCACGACATCATACATGTAAACTTTATTTTAGATTCTACCTGAGCAATTATTGTTTTCAAATCTGAACTACTGTAATCTCATATTTGCAACAAATCATGTATATTAAATAATAATTTTTTAAACGCAAGCCCCGAGTGAAACTTTAAAAGATGTTTTAAGAAAAAATAAATTAATCCACATGTACCCCATCTTTAGATTTATTTAGACCAGTGGTGGATAATTCAAATGTCCTGAAGGGATAAATCAAATAAATTTTGACACAGACTTTTTTTTCAGATTAAATAATTTTAAGCAACCACAGCCTTTTCTTTCAGCTTTCTAAAAAAATATACACATATATATATATGTATATATATAATTCCATTCTTCTTGAAATCTGATTTTTTTTCAATATATATCTTTTATTTTTCCACTTTTGATAGATGTGGCTGCAAGTAATTCCCTCTTAAAGCCTCTATAAGAAAAAGAGCAGCACAAGAACAATAAATATGGTTCTGGGCATCTAATCAGGGAGATGAGGGGGAGTTGGTAAAGGGGAGTCTTGCCACATAACTTATATCAAGGGGACACCTGCTATTCAGGTCTAACCAACTCTTCCCTAGCAGGGATTGCAGAGCAATGTTGTCAAATCCTCTGATTTTTTTTTTTTTAATCCTAATCTTTATGTGAATTCTTCTGAATTTTAAATGTCTGCAACTGTAGAAGTCCTGGGGCTCTCCACCTTCTGGGCACACAGTTGGGCTGCACTGCCTGGACCCCTCATGGCTGGATGGGGCCATGTGAGGAGTTCTGCTCCGTGACTTGTAAACCAGATTTTAATTATGCATCCATGACCTTACAAAGCTCTCTTCTCTCTGTTATGGCAACTAATAATATTCCAGATAGTGGCTGCTTTATCAAGGCAGGTCCAGAGTGCAGACAATTCAGTGCAATTGTCCTCCCATGATACCTGTGCTACATGAGTGAGAGATAAAATTTTATTATTTTAAACTCCTGAGATGGGTGTGTGTGTGTGTGTGTGTGTGTGTGTATGTGTGTGATTGCTATAAAAAGCTTTTCCTGGGCCAGCCCTGGTGGCCTAGTGGTTAAGTTTGGCATGCTCTGCTTCGGCGGCCTGGGTTTGGTTCCCAGGCACGGACTTACTGATATGGCCACTAACTCAGTTGAAAACACAAATACAAGACTATGTGGGCTAACACAAATCCACATACCAACGTGGGCCAGGATTTACCCATGGACCATCAGTCTGCAGTCTAACTCAGAGCGTGCTTAATATGAGAGTACATGTGCTTTGGGGTCAATAAACAAAAATTTTAAATTGCTACATAGAATGTAGGATCCTGGCATTAATTAGTGAAGAATGAGGGGAAAGAGGAGGGTAAAGGATTGAGAAAAAGGAGGCGAGGGAGGGAGAGGAAGATGGAGAGAAGTATAACAACAACAACAAAAGAAACAAAGTGGACAAAATAAAAAATTGATTAGGGTGGCCAGACTTGGTTAATATTCTGAAACAGTCAAGTCTGTTCAGAAGTCCACGTGGGTGCCTATCTTGCTTCTCATGATTCCCTTTCCCAAATACACCTAGAGACTTTCTGAAGCCTTCTCGCTCCACTCACAGCCTGAGTTTTAAACCTTCCTGCCCCTCCTTCCCTCCACTAAATGTCTAGGTCTTCATTCCCTTCTAGGAAAGCCAGTCAGCTCTTCATAAGACCTATACATTGTTAGAGTTATGTATTTATGGCTATTAAAATGTTGTCCCTCTTTACTCTAGTATTTTTATCTTTACAAAACAGCCTGTATGTATAAACTCCTAGCTTGGAGAAGTAGACGTATATTGCTTAGTAGCTGAAGGTACAGATTCTGGAGCCAGACTACTTGAGCTAGGATACTTACAGCATGTGGCCTGAAAAGTAATGTTTTGCTACTTCGCCTCCATTTTCCCATCTGCGAATTAAGGGTAATAAGAGTTTCTATCCCACTGGGTTTTTTAAGACTTAGAACAGTTCCTAGCATATGGTAAGTGCCACAAAAACGTTTGTTAAATAAATGAGCAAACAGGTAAATATACACATGTTGGGAATATTAGGTGTCAGATCGCTGTGAAATATTGGCTGGGAAAGGGAGGAGTGGAGTAACTTTCAACATCCTTCAAGTCCCACGATATACTACTTATATGCCTGATATTCAACTTATTCACTATTTTCAACAATAAGAGTCAGAGTTGTTGTTTCATCTACGTGAATATTCCTACATCAAGCTTATGCTAGTGGTGGTAACTGACTTGCTGACAGCCATTTCCATTTTGATATAACAGAGAGAAAACAGTTTTAACAATAACACGTAAAAAGAGAGAGAAAATGTACTCAGAAGCTAACAAAACATCTGTGTCCTGCTGTTGTCAATATACTTGACAAGTTCTAACCCAACTCTCCGAAAGCCTTGCCCCATTGCTTAAACTCCAGCGCAAAGGAAAAACGTAACATTTCAGTAAGTCTTGGCTCTTAACTTAGAAAATGACTTGGTCTTTCAGTTTATCTCTTTTTATATAGTCAACCATAAAATTTAAGGGGTGTCTTCCATCAACAGACTGCTCTCTCATAAAACATCTTTCCCAGTGTGTTCTGTATTCATGTGTTATGCCATAAAAGTCAAGTCTGTGTTGACTCTTTCTACACTCCGAGTTGTATCTGCCGACTTCCATTTGACAATCATCAACAAAAAGCTCCAGAGGAAGCTGTTTCTTTACCCCTCACCCTCCACCAACCCCCTTGGCGTTTCCGTGTGCTTATTGTTCTTGTTTCCAGACTGTGATAACCCACGGAAGGTGATTTGCAAGTGTATGCAATAAATCCGTGCTTTTGAATCCTAACTTCTCCTCGTTATCTCTTTTTCCAGCAGAGGATGGAAAGGCATACAAACAGAACTTAGAAGATTTTTCCAACAGATTTAGAAAACAGATTCTGTTTGATTTTGCTAAACTTAAAACTATCTGTGTAATCTCAAGAAACATATTTACAAGTAATGAAGGAAATAATTCTGAAAGAACCCGTGGAAATTTTCAGAATTGAGAATTACTTCAGACGTTCAAAAAGGTAAACTCTGAAGCAAATTACAACCTAGTCATTCAGCATATTACACTAATGCCAACGTCTTCTGTATCTATCTGTGAATCTCATTTATACCCTGGAATAAACAAAGTCTCATTATGAAAGTTACTTTGTATTTTTTGCTTTCATTTCCTCCAGACTTGACCTTACTGGCAATGTCTGAGGGAATTGGGAAGCTCGAAAACCTATTCATCTTTCTTCAAAATACTGTGTTTAAAACTGAAAACACTTCTATGGGGTAACTACAAACCACAGTTATCTCTCTTTGCTTTATGAAATAGATTTCCATTTGTTGTCTGAAATCTTTACAAATGTCTTTAAACCGTAAAGTTCTCAGACATAAAAAGCATGGGAAATAGCTTTTTGACGACAAAGACTAAATTACACAATCACCAATGTAATTGTTCATTTTGTCTGTTCGGAACACTGTAGGAAATATAAAAAAGTAAAAAGTTTTCTTAAGTTTATTTTCTATACTTCTTCATGCTAATCAATATCCAAATACAAGGAACTTTAAAGCTACGAACCAAAACTCAAATGACAAAAAGAAAAAAGCATTGAAATATTTGTGTTAGATTTATTAACAGACTAGTAACACATTTTTGGAACTAGATGTCAGCTATATTTTCTATACAATATTTCACATTTTATGTGTGCATAATCTTCTGCCTTAAACGCATTCACTCTTCCATTCAACATTCGACAGACAGCCCTATTAATTCTTCCTCCTAACTGCAAATAAATTCATTTTAATGACAGGAATCAGAAGCCCCATGGGAGATACAGAAATAAAAGCTATTTTCCTTATAACAGAAGCAGATGTTTAAAGAAGTGATTCTAGAACTCTGTGGAGGAAAAGAGGTATGCAGGGTTTGAATTCCTGTATCAATCCACTCCCTTTCTTTTTCAAAAGTCTAACTAGTAAACTCAACCATTTAAAAAGAGAGCCAGAAGAAACTTGTATGTAGAAAGCTTATAAAAGCCTTTGGACTTTTCTTTGGCTATTAAGCAATAGCCATCACAGAGGCAAAAGTTTCATGCCCCATTATATCCATTTGCAAAAAGAATCACCTGCAGGGCTGCAGAGAATAATAAGGTCACAGCATGAAGACTAGGCACACACACAGCCCTCACAGAAAGTGAGTTCAAGTCTCCAGGCCTTTGGAGAACAGTCTAAGCAGACATCCTTGCCAAATCTGAGGCAAAACAGCAAGAATAACCATGAGAACCAGAAAGAAAAGCAAGCTAGCAGCTGGCAGGAAAGCAGGTGTAAGAAAAGGCCATTGGAATAAGAGGACCACCAGGACTGCATATCAAGTACTCAATACTGTTGCCAGCTCCAGGCGTGGAAGAAGCTGGGTCAGAGGAAACACAGGCAGGGAATCTGAAACATATAAGATCCAAAGGGTCTTGGAATATTTGCAGCATGTAGAATTCATGCATTCATTCAACATATTATTCAGGACCTACTATTGTACAGAGTGCTGAGTTGGCAAAGGTAAAACAGATGTGGTCTTATACCTCAAAGAATCAATAGTGAACTGAGGAAGTCAGGCTAGTAAACAGACACTTAAAATACAGCCCAATAATATCTACGATGAAAGAAAGTACAAGATGCTTTAGGAACCAAGCCAATTCAAACTGAGATTACAGAAGATTCTTCCCAAAGGCTCAAGGTGTCTTGAAGAACAAAAAGATATTATTTTTTATAATACATGTTTATTTGTTTGCCCCACAAAGAAATGTAGTAGAATTTAAGTGCAAAGGGGCTTAGAGACAGGACTCTCTAGGTAGAGGAAACTGATGTGAAAACATAGAAGTGAAAATACCCACAGCTCATCTGGGAACCTCTACAGATTTTGATGCATTTGGACACAGGATGGAAATAATCAAAGAAGCTCTAGAGATCGTTAGGGTCAGGTTATGAAAGGTTTGGTGTACCAAACCCAGTAGTTCGCATTTTATTCTGCAGACTGTGGGGAAACATTGAGAGAGTTTAGGCAGCAGAGTGATATGTTTAGATTTGTATTTCAGAGCAACTCTTCTGGCAGTCTCAGGAAGAACAGATGGAGGAGGAAGAGGATGATCTACAGAGTGATAAGTTAAGAGGCTACTGCATGGAGAAGACTTGAGAGCTTACACCGAAGCAATGACAGTCAGAATAGAACGAAGGGACAGACTCATGGTGTTTAGGAGATGGATCAATAGGGTTTGGTGATGGACTGATAAGGGAAAGAACAGATCTAGTATGGCTACTGGATTTCTTATTAGGATATGTCATTTACCCACTTAGAATATACAGGAGCAAGAGCATGCTGGAAGGGAGGAGAATAAAAGATTGATTTAGATGTTCCTGTGGGGTATTCAAAAAGATCTGGTATTAAACATTTGGATAAAGAGATTCGGAGTCCAGAGAAGCAGTCTGGGTTAGAGATACGCATTTGGGTGGTATTCTAAGCACTGGATTTGTATGAAGTCATAAAGGAGAATATGAACACAAGATGAGCAGAGGGCCTAAGATGGAGCTAAGCAAAACAAGAGCATTTGAGGGTAGACGCTTGTGTCTGATATGCCAGGACACAGGCATATCCTGAAGTCAGCTCCAGGCTCAAAAGGGCATAAATGGGTTAAACATAGAGTTGCCATATGATCCAGCAATTCCACTCCTAGAAATATACTCAAGAGAAATAAAAACATAGGCTCACACAAAAATTGCACACGGGAGATGATGGCTAAAGAGTGCAGGGTTTCTTTCTGGGGTGATGAAAATATTCTAAAATTGATTCTGGTAATGGTTGTACGATTCTATGATTATACTAAAAGCCATTGAATTGTACACTTTAAATGAGTGAATTGGATAGTATGTGAATTATATCTCAATAAAGCTGTTAAAAGATGGCATAAAAAAAAAAAAAGATGGCATGAAAGACACTTGAAAGCATAGATAAGATAAATGCAAGCACAAAGGCTTAAAAGTTATTAAAGTCTCTCTGGAAGTTTATCTAAAGAAAAGTAATCTATCCATTGCAGTAGACACTAGAAGACACCAGTGACAGGTAAATATTGGGTTGGAGGAACAATGGAGTCTTGTCAGTCTAATAAAGACTCCCCACTTATTTGGTGAAAGAAAGTTCAAAGAGCCAGCAGGGATGCCACTTGAAGATGCACAATTTAGGTTATTTCACATGTAAATACAAACTATTTGGGGGGTGGGGGGCTTTGCATTTTTGTATATGCTAATTTATGTGGAGAAAACCCACACCAGGAGACTGTTCATTGTTTAGGCTCCCTCTCAGGCTCCCCATTTCCTTCACTACTGTAAGAGTTGCTGTAAGGAAGGGAGAAAATGGGCATTGATTTCCAAATAGGCCTAGTTCACAAATTTACTTCTCAAAATTTCTGTAAGGAAAATTATAAAGTACTTAGAGTAGGCACTCAAAAACAGTTTTCTTCCCTTTTTTATTCCAAAAAGCAGCATCATTGGCTCTGTCTCATTGCTTCTCCCAAAAGGGCCTGGCTCTATGCACCTCCATAACTTTTCTCATGATCACCATCCTTCCACCTGCCCTCCCTCCCTCTCCAGTTGTTGTCAACTAACAACACCAACGCCATCTTAGTTTGGGGCCCAAAATAATTTCTCCTTCCACCAAACTCCTATTGCACTTGCAGGTGGAACCTCACAACTCGGTGTCCCCTAACTTAACATGTGTGTTTTATCTTTGTAGCCAGGATCTAAGTGGCTCAACAGCAGACAAGATGCTTCTGTATGTTCTCTACCGTGTCCTGCACATTGCTGGGAAAGTAACAGATTCTTCTTAAATACCTAGTCATGGCACAAAACAAAATAATTTTTAAAGAATTATTAATGTCTCCAAATTATTTGCCAAACAAGTTAAAAATAATTTACAGATGTATCAAAATGCATTCTTGCTCTGCTCTTAAAAAGTTGCTGAACACTTGTTGTGTGCAGAGTTTTTGTTAAGCTCTGTAAATATATTATCTAATTTTAGTCTCTTAGTCTTAAAGTGGTTACTCTTACTATCTTCACTTTGCAGATTAAAAAAAAAATAGAGGCTTGGTGTGTTTACCCAAGCAATTGGTCCAAGTTCACAAGGATTTCTCCACATTAAATACAATAAATTTGTTAGAATATTTTTTCCTTTGCTTTCTAATATTGGGCAAAAGATTCCTAATGAAATATTGGAAGATACAATGGCTCAGATTCAGGAAGACCTGTGTTTAAATCCTAAACTCTCAGAATCACAGTTTACTCAAACATACAATGAGGCTAATAACACCTGATTCACAGGGGCATGAGAAATTAATACAGTCAAAAGCTCCCAGCCAGAGCAGGAAAATATTACTATTTCATTCTCAATCTACTTGAATCATAAATGTTTCCAGAAGTTTACCACTATTTTTGGAAGGAAACATATCAGTAATTCCACAGGTGTTAAGGCATTTTTCAAGGTGCAGATATACATTTGCCACAATCACAGGATTTTAAGCTTTTCTATAAAGAGATGATAAGGGCATCCCAATTATGCCATCTTGTTCTTATCAAAGGCCAAGTTGAGGATTCTACCAGTCAAATTACAAACCACTGCTGATTTGTTCCAAAATGAAGAGCAGTTCTCAATTTCTTCAGCAAGTCACTCCAGAATGGGAACTTGAAAATTACAAGGCAAGGTAAAGTATGCAAAAGTTTTTGTGAGCGTGTATGTGTCTTTTGGGCTGAGCCAGTGCATGCCCAGTAGTGATGAAGGACAGAATAAAGAAGAATGAGGGAACAAAGATGTTAATCTAGAACAATTCTTTAAGGCATACCTCTTTGGCACTGCATTCTTGTAAAAGAAATACACTTCACTATCTAAATTCTATATCATTTATTCCCCTTTGGGAAAAAAAATCACATGAACTGATCTACCAATAATGTATAAAGCATGAAGAATGATTGTCGTTTCAAAATATAATTAGGCTTGCAGAGCAGTGGCAGTGAAATGCATTCACCTGTGTGTGTAACCAGCCCACTCTCCTTGTTGAATCTGGGCAACGTGCTCTGGCTGCAATGTAGCCAGAAAACCCCACTATCTCCTAGAAAGGACTTCTGAACTGCACCATGACTTACAGAGGGAAACTCCCTGTACTGCCTTGTTTTCTGAGGAGTCACACAATCCTGCTCATAGATTATATAACATAATTAAGTGAGTTTGGTTTTTACTGTAAGTTCGACAAATATTTATTGACTGATCAACTACATGACTGAATTAGGCAGGGTTCTCCAGAGAAACAGAACCAATAGGGTACGTGTATAGGAAGAGATTTATTGGGCAGAATTGGCTCACACAAGCATGGAGGACGAGAAATCCTCTGACTTCTTGCCATCTACAAGCTGGAGACACAGGAAAGTGGGTGGTATAAGTCTAGCCCGAGTCTGAAGGCCTGAGAACCAGGGGATCCAATGGTATAAATTCCAGTCCAAGGGCAGGAGAAGATCAGTGTCCCAGCTCAGCAGGCAGACGCAAAAAGGGGCAAATTCCTCCTCCTTCCGCCTTTTTGCTCTATTCAGGCCCTCAATGGATTGGATGATGCCCACCCACCCTGGGGAGGGCGATCTACTTTGAGTTCACAGATTCAAATGCTAATCTCATCCAGAAACATCCTCACAGACACGCCCAGAAATAATGTTTAATATGGGCACCCCTTGGCCCAGTCAAGTTGACACACATAATGAACCCTCACAATGACAGTACCATGCGGATACATCAGTGCACAAGAATTAGCTTCCCTCCTGAGGCTTACAGTGTAGCTGAGAAAGCAGAGAGTAGGTAAGCCTGTAATTTGTCATCCAAAATGGGACAGTTTTGAGAATGAAAGGAGATTTATTAATAATTAGGCTGGGACAAAACTGTCTAGGGCAAACTAGAATATATATTCATATATTTCCCCTTTTAGATAAGGAAATAGGTATAATAATTTTTTTCAAAAGATGACAAGAGGAGGGTGCAATACTAAAAAAGTTTATTTTTTTGTGTATGGATCTTTTTGAACTTTGCTTCACTGCCACTGTATGAAGTTTTGGCAGGTCCCGTAATTTCTATGTTTTTTAGTCACCAGAACAGTTCATTTCAGTAATTTGAATATTCTGTCCAGTGTAGTAATTAAAACTCCAAACTTACTTTCTTAAGTGGTTAACAGTGGTTCTCGATTGGGGGAGAGATGTGAAAGAGGCAGAGTATTATGCCCTCAGGGAACATGGCATAAAAACGTCTGAAAACATATTTAGCTGTCACAATTGGGAAGAGGAGACGCTACTGGCATCTAGTGAGTAGAGGCCAGGGCTAATGTTAAGGACTGTGCAACGCACAGGATAGCCCCCCACAACAACGAATTATCTGTCTCAAAATCTCAGTAGTGCTGAGGTTGAGAAACCCTGCCTTAAGATCACTACTGTTCTCTCCTGGTTGGAGCTTACTTTAGACCTGGAAATCTGCAGAGGCCATGGGAGATGCTAAGATTCTTGCTTCTCTCTTAGCTTCATTTCTCTACCACTCCTACCAGTAGTTTCTGATCCTCAGATTTGGGCCCAGGGGAATAAGGGATTAGAGATCAAGGGTATATTCTTATAGCTGTTAGAGTATAATCTAGAATGTTTCTCTTTTGGATGTGGCGGATGCACAATTGCTGTGGTGTTCTTGTTTTAGACAATGTGGGAATAGTTAGCAGTGGGCAATGCTTCTCAAGTTCCAAAGATTAGGAAGTGTTGATTAAATTCAGTAAAAAGGAAGCCCTAGATGACCTTAGTTGGAGCTGTATAAAGGGTGAGAGTTGTCAGCAGAAGCCAGATTAAAGAATGAGTAGGAGATAAAACATAGGGACAGCAATTCTTTAGACTCATTTTTCTAGACATTTGGCTCAAGGGTGTGTTACCGCACAAAATTGGTGTTCTCTGCCTAATGCACATAAACAAGGCAATTGATCATGGCATCAGCTTTTGGGGGAGAAATTAGCTTTTATTCTGTGAGATCAATCTGCAGGAAGGCAGGGGGTGTGTGCCCTCAGATCTGTCTCTCGGATTCAGGATTTGGGGTGAAATTTGAGAGGTTAGGGAGAACAGGCTAGCACACGGAAATGCTGCTGGGACAGGTTTTGATTGGTGGGCCTCAAGCATTTATGGTAAGGTTTTAAACATTGATGACAGGCTTCTAAACATTTATGATGGAGTTCTAAACATTTTTGATGAGGTGGGGAAGGAATTTTAACACCAGATCTTCCTGAATGAGGGATCTCTTGCTTCTGATAAGAGTCCGACTTTCAAGTTTGGGTCATGTCCCGGTCCTTGGGTTCCGTGGGGAGGAGGATCTTTAGTTCCGAGGTTGTTTCAGGTCATGATTTCTTCTTTCACTCATGCCCTGGCTACATGACTCTGCAGTTTTTCTGAAAGGCAATTCTTAATCACTCTGTTGCTAAGAACTGGGGTCAGTTGAACTGGTCCTGGAGGGCCTTCGGTTACATGTGCAGAGAGAGAAGAGGATAAAGGACTGGTATTGGGTCACAAGAGGAGAGAGACTTGAACAAGCTTAAATGGAAATGGGCACAGAAAAGGAGCTAAGGGGACACAGAGGGAGAGAATTTTGATCAAGTATGGTCCTTAAACAAATAGGAACAGGAAGGGATAGCATCCAGGCACATGTGTGTGTTGGGCCATCACTTTTTACGACCTTGAGTAGAACTGGTTTGGTTCTGTTTTATTTATATCTTTGAGTTAGGTTGTTCTTGAACTTAAGTCAATGAGACAGCTGCCTACATGATAATCTGAGAGGAAAATGGCCTGAAAATCTTGTTAGTAGAATAACTCCTTGGCATTTTGAGCCTCCTGAAGGCTCTCTATTAACATGTAAATAAGTTACCTGAAAAGTCATCATCTGTGAATCCATTAACATATTTGCAACAAATTAGTTTATCAATTGGCCAGGACAAGTTCACTGTGAGGGTGTGGAGAGTGAGTGTAGGCACACAGGTACATGACTCGAGTTTTATGGGAGAGGGAGATGACAGAATAGAAAAGGAAACAAAGTCTGGAACAAGAAACATTGTCTGAGACTGAAACTGGCAAAAAGCTAGCCACAGATGATTAAGCAGCTAGTAACTATGGGGGATCAGAATTGGCCACCTCAAAATATGTCTCTGCCTGAAAGACACTTTGGTCCCCACCCCCACTAACTGACCAAAAGAGTTTGAGACGGGAGGCCCGCCCTCAGAACAGGCCATCACCGTAGACATCTTCTGGTATCTGGGAGGGTCCTTGCTAAACCCATTCTTAGTTCTGGTTACCCTTTGTAAGAGACATTTACATTTGTAAAGGAAATCTCCATTTGTAAAGGTATCTTCTTCCCTGTACCAGGAGTGGGGGGGGGGGTGCCATGGAGGGTGGCCTTACCTAGAAACTTATCAGAATGGAAGGCGAGGACTTAAATCTGCATGATAAACTCGCCCACTGTTAACTGTGCTGTTTAGGCAACATGCTATCTGACTCCCACTAGGTTCCTATAGATAGCATCTCCCTGGAAGCCTGGAGCACCATGGTAATGGGTGTGTGAGCTATTTTTTTCAGGAATTGGAACCCCTTGTCCACTTTAGGCCTGTTGAGACCAGCAACCCATCAACTGGGCCCACACAGACATATGTCTGATAAGCTACCTTTTGATGTCAAGAGGTTAAAATGCCACCCTCAGGGCATGCTAACGCCACCATTCTGTGAACATGCATCCTACAAAGGGGCATGAAGCCTGACTACGCTTGTGCAGATCATCAATTACCTCATCTCTCCTCACCTCCAATCACTTCAGACCACTTTGTTCCCCTATCCCATAAATATCCCTGAGTCTCTATTTTCGGGGAAGCGGATTTGAGATTCATTCTCCTATTTCCTCACTTGGCTGCCTTGGGATTAATAAACCTTCTCTCTCTGCTGCAATCTCATCATCTCGGTGTTTGGCTTTCTCAACGGGGTGGGGGTGGAGGGTAAAAATGGACCCAGTGCGGTAACAAGACAGTTGTGTCAGGGGCAATATAAAGATACCAAGAACCTGGAGAGAGGGGATGAAAAGCATCTTCAAAGACACCTGCAGCATCAAATCCAATCTCTGATCCTTAACAATTTTACCCCTGATGGCTCTCATGTTATATACAACCCTGCATGGGAAAAGTAACAGCCAGAGTCCTGAGATCCACCAGATTCTGTGGCTGCACCTCTGAGCTCATATGTCTTGGTAGACAAGATTGGCTCAGGGTGTGGCTGGCTTCTTCCAGAAGTCATCAGGATTTTCCATACACCATCAAACATTTGATTGGCTGTCTGAGCAGAGACAAAAGTCTACCATCAAGTCCCTGGCCCTGCTGGAGGCCTTGGACAAACAGACACTTAAACCTTGAGACCAAACACTCACACTACACCTCACTTCCCAACCCTTGCCACCCTGCTGCTGTAACACCACCTATCTTCTCCTTTATGCTTACTGTGTATTAGCTGCCTATGTGTCAGGGGTAGGGGCTTCTTGCTAATACAGATACCTGAGCCACCTCATTTCTGGTATTCTGGATCCAGTAAAACTGGGGTTGAACCAAACGTCTTTGTCAGTTCTGGCTGCAATAACAAAATACCATGGACTGGATAGTTTAAACAACAGAAATTTGCTTTCTTATAGTTCTGGAGGCTGGGAAGCCCAAGATCAAGGTGCCGACTGATTTGGTGACTTGGTTCCTGGTGAGAGCTCTCTTTCTGGCTTCCAGATGGCCCCCTTCTCGCTGAGTCCTCACATGGCCTTTCCTCAGTGCATGTGGAAAGAAAGCTCTCTCTCTTCCTCTTCACATAAGGCCATCAATCCTATTAGATTAGGACCCCACCCTTCTGACCTCACTTAGCATTAATTACCTTCTAAAAGCCTCATCTCCAAATACAGTCACATTGAAGATTAGGCCTTCAACATATGAACTGAGGGGGGAGGTGGGGGGGCATAATTTAGTCCATAGCACTAAGGAAATCTACATTTTCAGCCAGCATCCTAGATGAGTCTGAGGCAAGTAGTCCAAGAACCTAGCTTTAAGAGGCCCCGCTTCACAACATCTTTCCATGCATCTTTCCTAAAAGGAATACAAACTAAATTGTAATTGATGCAGTTCTAAAATATATAATGCCATTTACATAACTGCAATTGTGTGTCAGTGCTGGTAATAATATCACACAGCACCTAGGGCAAGCCCTCAAATAGATGAGGAAACGGAAGCCTATGATGCTGTTTTCCTTAAATAAAATATTTAGATAAACTTTGAGAAGCACTGAGGTGTGTCAACATCTTCAAAAAGTTACTAAATAAGACAAACCTACTTCTAAACATTTACTTAAAAGAAACATTACAGTAGCAGAAACTGCTGTTAATTAAATACAAACAGTTGGTTAATGTGTAGTGCAATTATCTCTTACTCAAAGAATTACACATGGAATACTGCATGCATTGTTTCCTTCTTGAAGGAAAACAAATTCTCTTAAATCCACCAACAAATTATCCAACACACATGGTCCAAATCTTTTGCCAATGGGCTAAAAGCCAGCTGACATAATTCCACCCACACCACACAACCATCCACCTTAGTTACTCTGCACATTGTGCTTGAGAATTATCACAAATGTTTGTGTCATTCAATTAACAATGTCATCATATGTTTTCTTCTTCTCTCAGAATGTATTACCAAGCAAATAATTTAACACATGAATGGATCTTCTGTTATTTTTTCAGAAAAGACTGAATGGTGTCTTGGTAGCCTTCAAAACTAAGGAGGATTGCAGGTTGAAATGTTCTTTGCAATTGAGCAGTCTAGCAGTGACTGGATGCAGTGAGTAATGAAACGTATTTTTAGGCACTTAGTTTGCCTCCATAATGTGCATCTAAAAACTAGGAAGAAGTATATTTCTATGCAAAGAAAATGTGTGTTAATATATATATTTTGAAATGCCCATCTGGTTTAAACTGGGCCAAAGATAGTGTTCTTGATCTGCCACTGAGGAGAATTCCTACGGGAAAAAAAGTTTTTTTGATTCTGAAGATTCTTAAAGAAAAAAGGAAACTTAACTGAGGAATGCTAGGGATGGAGAGAGGACCATCTAAATAAACTATTTACCATTAGTCATGAGAGCATGTTTCTCAAATGTAACACCTGCACCATCTATATTAGAAATAGCTAGGATGCTTTTTAAAAATACAGATTCTAGGCCCATATGCCCTTACTGAACTCCAAAATTTCTGGGATCCAGGCTGGGACTGATTGTTTTCTAACCAGCTTTTCATTGATTCTTATGCACACAATAGCTTTACTCAAAGATGGGTGAGGGGTGGGGGAATGAACGGAATATACATTATCATTCCTCTCCATCATGTCATCCATGATTCCACAGGCCAAGAAAACCTGAGACAAGTCAATGAAGTGCATGAATTCCAACAAAAATAAAAATAATAATTTTTTAACTTAGATTCTTCATCTACCACATCACTTAGATCTAAAGTCTCTTTTCTCACTAGCCCCAGATGGCTCTTAGGCACCATGGTGGTCTTAAAACCACCAAATGATTCTCAACATCTGATCCTTGACCACTATCAAGCTCTGCAAATAAGTTGGAAATCAACTCAGGAAGCTTGTCCTCAAAGGAGAAGACAGTTGGTCTCTCTGGCTCTCTGGTCTCTTTTTCTCTCCCCTCTCATTCACAGAAAAGAATGAAGCACAGCTCCATCAATCTTCATTTTGTTATGCGGCCTAGTTGTCTTTCAACATTCAATACCTGATGACATTATAAAGCTCCTACCTATTGCACTACACACACACATCTTATTTCCTCTATTCTGAGGTGCACTTTTTCCCCCCACATTTTAATAACTCTGAAATCAGCGTGCATCTTACAAATGTTTGGTCTTTTCTGGTGACTTCAAATTGCTCTGTCACTACTTCCCCAATCCTTCCCCCTGTGAGATTACAGCTGTTCCTTTTTTCCATCCTTCCCTCTCCAAATCAATCCTGAGAGCTCGTGGCCTGTAAAAGCAGGAGTTTTATGCCAAGCAGACATGCTGCAGGACCAGGTAGATTTCTTTGCACCATTGCTTGGCTCTGATATCTGCCAGTTGAGGTAGAGCAACCACTACAGACTCTTTGTTTTAAGTTGGGTAAGACAGAATCAGGAAACTCACCTAGCACTCAGAGGCCCTTTAAAGAGCTCTTTCAGTGCATATAAAATAAAGTGAAATGATAACAGAGCCTTAGTTTACTTGGTATATTTTTCTTTCTTAGTGATACCTAAAATAATGGCATGTCCTACATTTAACGGCTTGTTAGTTCTGATTAAATATGGGGTAAGGTGGCAAACTTTATAAATGGAAAAAGGGGGATGGGAGAGAGCAAAGGATCTTTTGGCCCTTTTACATGGGCTATGACACACACAAAAATTTTAAGACCGTTAAATTTAAATGTTTCCTTTTATTCTGCGGGTATAGTACCTGAGGGCTCCCACAGAAGCTATTGGCACTTCTTGTCTAGAGACTGGCCTTGATCTCATTTCTGGGGTATTGTTTCCATAGCTATTAATCCAATCATGCCACTCATGGAAAAGGGAAGCTTCAGTTTCCACTAGTATAGCAGCTCTTCCATTAGGTTCTCCAAAGGCTGCCATTGCTGATGTTATCTTTTGTTTCTGTTCTCTCTCTTGATAAAACTGGACATATCTCTTCAGAGTTAGTGTGAAGGGCATTTTGAGGGGCATCATCCAGAGTCACACACAAATATCTGTCAACTCTGAAACTGACATGCTTTTTAAGGTAAAGGTGAGGCACCTATTTTATCCCAGGACGAGCTCCTTGCCTATTCTGAAAACTCCCGTAAAAAAGAATCCTACAGCCAGAGGGTCAGCTCCTAAGTCTTTTTCATCTGTCTTCCCAGAAGACCCCTGAGGTCTACAGGCTGAGGTATCTCCTTAAACAAGTCTCCCAGAGGTAGACAAGCAGATGGGTCTACAAAGTATTTGCCACGCTGTATTATAGTTAATTTACTTGTCTGCCTTCTCCTCTAGGCTGGAAGCTCTTGAAAAATAGAGTTTGTTGCTACTCATTTATAATCTTATTAATTGGTACTAGTAGATGGCACTAGCCAAGTCCTGGACCCAGGTGACTCTAAATATTGTCTACTGAACATATTAATGAATGATTACAGTTAATGATCACTAAGGCATAGAATATTAGAGCTAGAAGTGATTTTAACATTGTTTAGCACAAAAATCTAATGGAATAGATTGGAGACTATATTCTAGAAGTCAGACAACTCTCTCATGATCACAAAGCTAATAGAACCGCAAAGACTCAGACTGGGTCTACTGATGACAGTTATTCAGCTCTTTCCACTATAAAACACTATGATCTGCTATAATGTCATTCACAATTTTAATAAGATACCTATAAATGAGGGCATTGAATCAATACATGTGTTACCATCTCATCCTGCAGTAACGACAGACCAGGAGCTAAAAGACCCAAAAATGTTCTCGTCCAAACCATCAGAAGTAAACAAAGAGGGCCGGCCCCGTGGCTTAGCGGTTAAGTGCGCGCGCTCTGATGCTGGCGGCCCGGGTTCGGATCCCGGGAGCGCCCCGAGGCACCACTTCTCCGTCCAACGCGAGGCCGAGTCCCACGTACAGCAACTAGAAGGATGTGAACCTATGACGTACAACTATCTACTGGGGCTTTGGGGGGAAAAACTGAATAAATAAAATCTTTAAAAAAAAAAGAAGTAAACAAAGAGGTTAACTCTTTAGAGACCTTTTATTTTTACATTGCTTCTGTAACATAGCAAATACATGATTTTTTTTAAAGTAGGTTTTGGTCCAAGCGGGATACAGACAGCACACACAAAACTAAAGTGAGATTAAAATTTATCTCATTTGTCCCATGTCTCTTAAGCAGAGGGTTACAGTTACTATCTCCAACATTTTCAGCCAGACAGAAACCAACAAAGAATGAGATGACAATATCCAGGTACTTTCCAATGTTACAGATCCTTGCCAGTTTTTCAACGGTATGCGGTGGCAGTAATTGTGGAAGGCTGACACTAAGTATCAGCTTTTGTAATAAATGTTTATAGCTCCTCAGTATCAACTTCCAAATATTATTACCATCACTTTATCATAATTGCAAGTAGTAAAAATACAAGTACTGATAGCCACAATTTTCAATCATTGTACAATTTAGAAAAAAAGAACTCTTCACTACATATAGAACATTTCCTCCCCGAGGTTCTATATAGCAAAGAATTAAAATAAAACCGCTGACGGATACCTATTCTATAACTGGCTGCTATTCACATAGTAGGAAACCTTCAAAATGTAATGCTACTGTCTGCCCCATTTTCACCTGATTCCTCTTCAAGGCACCAGTTGAATTTATCTGACAGTATGTCTTGAATGGGGAGGGGAGGGCTGGAAGGCAGAATTACTATGGTGCTAATCCTAAATCCAAGTCTTCTCTCAAACTGTATAAGGCACTGATTTCTTTGCAAAATAAAATGTGCAAAGGCATATCAGGATCATTCATTTCAGCTTCGTTACTGGTAATTGATCACACTGCCCAGAGGAAATCAGTCCATTTGTTTTTCATGAGCCAGACTGGACAGAGGTCACTATTCACATCTCTCCTCTATAATGAACTAATTATAAAAACAATAGGCACTTAATGAAAAGCATGGTCATGGAAACATGTTTGTCCTCATTCTTTTGAATTTTCAAACTGTACAGAGATACGAGCCTCAGATAATTTTCTCTAATCCTTGTTAAACAAAACTTGATTTTTACCTATGTCCTAAATTTTCCTCCAAAAATTGATCATAAAATTGTTGATCTCACTCTCCCCAATACAACAGGTGCCCACGCCAAACATTAGAAGAAGTGTCCACACTCTCAAAAATGTTCTAAGAGAGCCTCACTCTAATTGGGTGGCATGCCTTGCAAAGAAAATGCCAGCACACGTATAAACAGACTGACAGGTTGTCTGATTCCACTGTGACTCCTCCAAGTCCCTGCGTTCCTTGAGCTTCCAGAACGTCCTCCGGCAATGCTCATTAGCAAAACACAGCTGATATCTCTCCAAAGGTAATTGATTGGGGGTAGGGTGAGAGAAAAAGGGTACATCCTTTCTCTCCCTGGGTCCAAAAACCCAGAGACTATCAAGGCCTATATACACCTCAACACGAAAATACCCAGAATCATTAAAAAAAATAGCAGGAACTTCTCTCCACTAAGAAGTTTGGCAATCTGGTTCATAACCCTTCAGCCAAAGTTTCAGATCTCATTTCCTGCGTTGAATCATGTGAAAGACAAGAGCCAATACACATTGGCACTATCCAAGGCACTGACTACAGATATTAACCCATAGTCAAAGATGACCTTTTCTGACAGATTTTAATATACTGACTTCTTACAGACTTTACACAGTCTTAATATACTATCTATTATCCTATCCCCAAAAGGTTGTGATTCATTCAGTTACAACCACTTTAAAATGAATCCAGTATATATTGCAATATGTTCAGAAGTAGCTTATGGCACCAGGGAGTGTATAATTATTCCCTCCCAGCTATTCAGTTGTGCTGACAGCAGATAATAATTGTGTAGACCTACACCCTACATAACCCTAGGGGGCCTTCCAAAGCAACAAATTTTGAAAACAAAATTTAATGAAAAATTTTTGAAAATGGCAGCAGCTACAACCAAGCACAGAACACTTAACATACGATTTCAGTTTTGTCAGGAGGGATGTGGGGATAGGGTAGAGAAAAAGAAAAACATATATATTCTCATATATGTGTGTGTGTGTGTGTGTGTGTGTGTGTGTGTGTGTGTGTGTGAGATTAAAAGGATAATTTGCATATGGTGATTATCTGAATTTCTACATTAATGTCTAAAAAAAATCATTTCCTTTGGTAGGAATACATTAAAGGTCATAACATTTCATCTAAAAAGAGAGAGACAGTATGTATTAGACTGTTATTTACTTAGCTCATCTCTTCTCCTTCCCCCTCCCACACTGTGACTACCAAGGTTATAAACAAGTCCACAGAAATGTCAAGAAACAGGCTAGAAACCTGTACCACAAGTCCCCGGAGATAAGCAGCCGACTCATCACTCACAGCTGTGACTTCTCACTCTGGCTCTCCTTGCTAGGAAGCCTTGATAAACGCTTAACTCTTGTGTGCCCCAGTCTCCTATTTTGGAAATTTCCCCCCACTTTCTCTTCATCAAAAATAATAATCAACTAAGAAAAATAATCTAAGGGCCAGCCCCGTGGCTTAGCGGTTAAGTGCGCGCCCTCCGCTACTGGCGGCCCAGGTTCGGATCCCGGGTGCGCACCGACGCACCGCTTCTCCGGCCATGCTGAGGCCACGTCCCACATACAGCAACTAGAAGGATGTGCAACTATGACATACAACTATCTACTGGGGCTTTGGGGAAAAAAAGGAGGAGGATTGGCAATAGATGTTAGCTCAGAGCCAGTCTTCCTCAGCAAAAAAAAAAAAAAAAAAGAGGAGGATTAGCATGGATGTTAGCTCAGGGCTGATCTTCCTCACCAAAAAAAAAAAGAAAGAAAAATAATCTAAGCTGTGACACAGATCATCTAAGAGCAGTGGCCTCAGAGGGAGCTCCTGGGCCTTAGAGAAGACATGGTTGAAGAAGAAAAGAAAAGAAAGGAGTAGGTTTCTTCTGCAACTGAAAAGCAATGATAAGGGACCAATAAAGAGGAATAAAATATGGCACAGAAAAAATGAATTCAGTCTATGAACTCCCCATGCAGTAAGACATTTAGTACTGACAAGATCCACACCCCTCTACTCATCATCAGTTATATTCATCTTTGTACACTTTGGTGCCACAACAATCTCCATTAGCTCTGTGCCATGGAAAGTACTGCTGAGAACCACTTTCTTCCTTCCGGGATCCTCCCTCTAATGACCAAGCAGGGTGGGGCAGAATGGAAAGACTTCAAGGTGAAGCCATCATCTGAGTCCATTTATCAGGAGTCCAGATGAGAAGACCTGTAATGCCACTGAGGGAAAAAGGAAGCTGGTGGAGATACTTCATGTGTTGCAGAAAAGATGATTTGGAGTTATGCTGACTATCACTGGCCCAGATAAAATTAGCTTATTTTATTATCTCTAATTTCCTTTATTTCTTCTAGACCCTGCAGGGTCTCTATAACTATTTCCTCTTTTTATTACATGGCTCTTGTTCTGTTATCACGATTTTTATATTTCTGTGCTTAGGTCTTAAGTGTCTGTTGGAATGAAGCAAGGTATAAAATCATGGAGAAATTTAAGTCATCAGATCAAGTTAAGGAATCTCATAAACATAAAATAAATAGGTGAGTATCAAATAAACCTACTCCAAGTATACTTACAGCAAAATGAGCACAACACATAGCTCTACGCCTCATAGCGGACAATGTAAAACATGAAATATGACAGACTGGTCACTATTCATTATGTAATAATCTGTGAGTACCATTTCATTAGAGAAGACAAACTTTATCCAGCATATTTTAAGATAAATTTATCATGTGAATCTTTATATAAGGACGACCAAAAAAAAAAATAATAATGGGCAAGGTCTTCTCATAGGCTACTAATAAAAGCTGCAGAAACCTTCTTTATACGAACATATCTTAACCTAACTTTCAGTGAAGTCAAAAGCATTATGTTAACGCAAAGAGTAAAGCCATTTCCAGGAGGTCCAAATATATGGCTACCTGGGGGTCTGACTTTACCCAGGCTTGAGAATCCACAAGAACTGATATTTGGCACCTCTACATTCACATCCAGGAACAATCTCGATGTGGTACAGACAGATATGTAAGTGGTGAGGATGATATTTTCTTTTGAAAATTAAAGAGTATGGTTTGCATTCTTACCCAGAAAGTGGTAGACTACCCAGAAGGCATGTGGAACGTTGTGGTGGTGTTCAAAATCAGTGTCACAAAACTTCTGTACCAATTTTCCAATATGACCTCAGAGGTCGTTCAGAGTCATGGAGTGTGGTCTCCACAAGGGCTTGGCAGAGGGGATGAATGGGACCCACTCATGGATCTATTTCAGGACCACATGCATCCCGAGGAAGGAGCACCTTTTTCTAATTATTACAAATGCTCCACAAGGGCTGGCAGACCTCTGGGAACCACAAAAAAGGGAGAACTGAGTCAGAGTCCAGGCAGAGGGAGAGGTTTGGCAGGAAGAGAGCAAGTGATCCATCTGGGATGGATAAGCTAGAGGGAATAAATTCCCAGAAGAGCCAGCAGTAGCTGCAGAGCTGCATAATTCATTGCTTGGGAAAAAAGCCGTATTAGTTGATACCATAATTTGGCACATTCTCATATGAAAACTGAAACTATAAGCAAGAGGGAACTATTACAAGCCACCGGAGACTGAACTGTCACAATGAGTGCTGTATAGGCATATTGAAATTTCAATACTGATTGTCAATATTGCATGAGATATATTATAATAGTGATTAGTAGAAAATTATAGAAGCCACTTAACAATAGTTGTTTTACTTGTAACCTACAATAGCAATTGCTAACAGCAATTGTGAAAACAATATGCTTACTAAGAATGAGAACATTCAAATCTGGAAGAGGCAAAGAAATGAAAAAATAGATTACAGAGTATCTGAAAGCCTGAATAGGCACAGGTGTGATAACTGAAAGTCAACTCTATCTGAAGAAAGAACGGTTGATAACTGCTGGGGATGTCAAGGATATTTCAAAAACGTATACAAGATTCCTCAAAAGCTCTACTCAGAAATACACTCCATCATTACTCAGAACCTACTGGATGCCAGACTGATGAAAGTGATAATCAAGCAAGAAATTATTTAGGATGAGATATTGACAGAGATCTGAAAAAGCCCATTAGCTTTCAAAGACTGAAAGTAGAAATATTTAGAAAGGACTTTGGAAAAATCAGATCTTAGTTCAAATCCTGCCTCTGCCCTTTAGTAGCAGGTTGCTTTGGGCAAGACACTTTACAATTACAATAATAAGTTAAAAGAACCAACTGGGGAAATATTGAATACTCCTTTACAATTTTAAAGATTATTGAAGAACCCAAAGAGTTCCTGACCATGTGGGTACACCTATCAGTAATCACCATATTAGAAATTTAAATTGAGAATTTTTAAAAATATTTAGTAATTATTTAAATATAACAATAATAAACTCATTACATGTTATAACACATTTTAAATGCAAAATAACTATATTGTCCAAAAAGATAGTGAGAATAATGTCATATTTTATATTTTTGTAAATATGTTGAATGTTCTGACTTAGTAGAAGACAGATTTTTATATCTGCTCTCCATTCAATCTGGTGCAACAGGTTGTTTTGCTTAAAGTATATAATGAAAATCTAACTACCTAGAGACACGTTATTAAGACAGGGAGAAATATTTTAATAGCCTTTTGTCATAATTATGCATGTTCTTCTTTGATACTACATCAAAAGTTGACAAGCGGTTGTTTCTTAAAGGTTAGCTGCAATGTGCAGTCTGAAACCATATCAATGAACTCTGTGTAGTCTGTTACACTGAAGGCCACTGATTGACCTTGCACTTGAAATGGGTCTTTTACCAATGCAGCAGAAGTGCTCTTTGTAAACATCTCATTTTACCATGAGAATATTAAAAAGTCATGTATTCAAGAGTCAGGATTTAATATAACTAGGAATTTTTACATTTTCATCAAAGATATTAAGTGAAACTGGCAATCTTTTTTTTTTTTTTTTGCTGTGAATGTGTGATGACAATGAAGAATACAGTGACTATGAGTACGGCTCAGGGCCACTGCCTTCATTTGTGTCAAGTGCCATTTTACCCATTATTTGTACAATCAGTGCAATTGTCACCACAGTGAAAAAGGCCAATACTAAGGCTTAGCCTCAGTATTATCATGAAAATGATTTGCCCTCAGAGAGTGCTGGAAAATGTCTTGAGGACACCTGGGGTCCACAGACCATGCTTTGAGAACTGCTGCTTATAACTTCAGAAAAACCAAAGGTTGGAATCAATATGGAGACAAAAATAATCAGGGCACCTATTCTTTGCCAAACACTATATTTAGAAAAAGAGTAATATTGTTCCTACCCTCAAAGGACTTACAGTCAAGTTGTGCTGGGGAAACAGACACAAAGAGATAATTTCAAAATGATGTATAATAAGTGCTATCACATTATAGAGAGGTATTGAGAGAGGTCAAGAATAGATTCTCCTCTCAAGGAACAAGCATATAAAAATGGAATTTATCTTTAAAATATTTTAGGGCCCGCCCCGTGGCTTAGCGGTTAAGTGCGCGCGCTCCGCTGCTGGCGGCCCGGGGTTTGGATCCCGGGCGCGCACCGACGCACGGCTTCTCCGGCCATGCTGAGGCCGCGTCCCACGTACAGCAACTGGAAGGATGTGCAACTATGACATACAACTATCTACTGGGGCTTTGGGGGGAAAGTAAATAAATAAATAAGATCTTTAAAAAAAATAAAATATTTTAAATAATTTATCAATGTAAAATAATACACATTCATTACATAAACTAAAAAACACATTTTAAAACTACAAAGAAGAAAATATAATCAATTTTAAGATCCCACTCAGATTTGACTATAGCTAGTAGTTTGACATATTTGATTCTTGTCCCTTTCTATAAATATACACAATTCTTTGCTTATAGATTTGTGATTGTCTTATACATATGCAGTTTTATGTGCAGCTTTTAACTCAACATCATATTTTAAAGATTTTCCATATAAGTTGAATAAACCTCAGACACATGACTTTTAATGATATCATGACATGCTATCTAATGGGTAAGTCATAATTCGCATAAATCATCCCTCTATATTGGATTTTCGGTTTTACGTGGTGTTCTTATAATTTGATATAAATACAAATCTGTTTCTGCATGTCAGCTTATATCCCTCAGGACTGTTCCCTGAACTGGAATCACTGGGTAAAAGGTAAGAAGAGTTTTTAGGTTCTTGCCATTTAAAGCCAAGTTTATTTCAAGGAACGTTATGCTTGTCCAGTTTAAGACACCAAACACATGTGCTCCTTCCCTCTTTCACAAGTTCCTGTTGAAAAGACAGTCAAGATATTTTTGAAAGAAAGAAACCATAACGTTTTTGAAAATGGAAGAAAGGGAGCCAAAATACTCCACATATTTGAAGAATTCCTGAAACATAAAAATCAGATGTAATTTGATTATAGAATAATACAGAGCAGAGAAAACCACAGCATCGAACACCAGTGCTTAGCAAGATTCTCCCTAAGGGGGCTCTGTAGAAGCTGCAAGTTCAAAGTCAGTGAGTATAATGACAGAAAGGAGCCAGGATACATCATCTCAGTAGATTAATTAAAGCACGATATTTAAAATGGCTGGACCAGGTCGCCCCTTCTCTTCCTTTGCAGATAGAGGCTAGCGACTTTTCCCTCAGGATTAAGCCTTGAAAACTTTTCTCCTAGGAAAATGGGTCATCTCCCAGAGGAGGGTTCCATGTATGGGTGTTGAAGCCTGAGAGAAAGAAGAACATGGGTTAAGCTAATATTGAACCTCTATAATATATGGCAAGAAAGAATACACTGTTTGACTCGGAAATAAAATTCACTAAGATTCCCACTCCCAAAGTCAAGTCATTACTTGGCAATGGAGGGTGTCACAGGACAGTATATTCTGCCCAACAACACCACCGTGCCGTGCCTCCTACCAACAAACTGTCTTCTAGATTTTGAAATTAGAATCTCACATTCAAGGGATATTGGGAAAACAGACTTATAAAACTCCATAATCTCAAGCAAGCTAGCTATACCAATTATATTAGTAATTTATTCATAAATCTAAATAGTCAAACAAGGATCACCAGATATTGGAGAAATACTAAAAGCATGCAAATAAGGAATCAAAATAAAGAAATAAATTAACAAACCTGGGAGAAAACTGAGTCAAATCAGGGAGGAAAATAGTTCTTCAAAAATATTCTTTGTATCTTAAGAGAGAGCCAAAGGATATTACACACATAAATCAAGAAGAGCCTTCTATGACTAGGGAGCAATTCAAGGGCAAAAAGGGTAAGATTTGGAAATTCTTCAACAAAACTAATTAATTACAGGCTAAATCAGTGGCTTTTAAGCCTTTTTGACCAATAAATACATTTAATATTATGACATATTGTGTGTATGTATGTATATATTATATGTATAAAGTTTCACTAAATAATAATTCTCCATACAGCCATATACTCTCAATGATAATTCTATTTATTTTTTTAAAAAGGACTCATGACTCATTGATGTGTTGTGATCCAAAGTTTGAAAACAGTTGGTTTAATGGTAGAATAAAGCAACTGAAAGCAAGGGGGCTGTAGGATAAAAGTTAAAAAATCTCAAAGAATTAAAAGCAAAATCAAAAAATAAATAGACAAAAAGAGTAGTAAGAGTCACAGATGAAAAATCCAAAGACTCCAAAATTCTTCCATGTAGGAAAGAAATGAATCATTGAAGAAGAGAAAAGAATAAAGGAAATAATAAAAGAAAACAGGGTGAAAAAACATATGTATTTAAATGGAAATACCTCAAGTAGGGCTGAGTGAGATTAATAAAATTTAAAAAAACACAGACACATCTACAAACTCTCTGGTGATTTCAGAATTCCAAAGATAAAGAAAAGATCCTAAAAGCTTCCAGACAGAATAAACCAATTACATACAGAGCACCAGGAGTCTGTGTGTATACCTGACATCACACTCCTCATTGTCATCAGATTCCCTTTAGCAATATTGTATGCAAAAAAAAACAGGAAAAAGCAAGATTTTTCAAATCCAGAAGGAAATATTGAATTTAAAATTTCATACCCTGCCAAACTAGTGGAAGGGGAAAATAAAAATCATTTTTGCAAAAAGGCAAGTAAACAGGGGCCAGCCCGGTGGCGCAAATGGTTAAGTGCACGCACTCCACTGCGGTGGCCCAGGGTTCGCCAGTTCAGATCCCGGGCGCACATGACGCACCGCTTGTTAGCCATGCTGTGGCGGTGTCCCATATAAAGTAGAGGAAGATGGGCATGGATGTTAGCCCAGGGCCAGTCTTCCTCAGCAAAAAAAAAAAAGAGGAGGATTGGCATCGGATCTTAGCTCAGGGCTGGCCTTCCTCACAAAAAAAAAAAAGGCAAGTAAACAGAAAGTTTTCCACTCAAGCATTATATACGAAAAAAATTACTGGGTCAGATTTTCCATCAAAACCAAAAAGAATTCCACGAAAGATGATGACAAGGTGTACAAGAAATAGCTGAAAGGGGGAAAAAACAAAAACAAAAACAAAGAAAGGTAAGAAAATGGGAAAGAAATGAAAGAGAATCAATGACAACTTAAGGCCTAGAAGAGTATCCTTGGAGCAAGAAAGTTTTGGCAACAAAGAATGTAACTTCCTTTACTATGGATCCAATTACAACATGGTTTAACAGTGATATATATCTACAGAATCATAATGTTTTCAATAACGTTTGCTGGTTTTAGTTTTTAGAATCAATCTACAGGCAAAGCACAAAATAAATATACTTACAGAAGATAACATAAATATTGTAAAACTTGACAATATAATAATAATAACAACGTAGCAAATTTTATACAATGGAGGATGAACAAGAGGGGAAAGTAATGAAGACTATTTACTCATTTTCTTTAGATTGTGATAAATAATATTATGTATATGTCATAAATCAAGAAACCTAGAAGAATTGAAAATAGTAAGAGCTTACAAAGATTGGCAGGAAGTTTGGTGTTTTAAACCCTTCATTTTTCGTAACAGAATTTGATAAGTACTGCCTGATAAGGTGATAAACAAAGATATGGGAATTTTAAGATTCTAATAGCCAACTCCACAAAGCTAAAAATACTGATAGCAGTGATTGTTTCTAGCGAGTGGGGCTGGAAGGATGGAGGGTGGAGAAGAAAAATTTTATCTTTCATTTTTTCCCTTCTATTATTGTTTGGAGCAGGGTGTTTTGTTTTGTTGTGTTTTGTTTTTTATCATATCTAAGTATATATACATATGTGCTTTTTTTTCATCCTCAGCCCTGAACTCCCTTAGGAATGCAGCAGGGATGGGTCACCGCTGGTCAAGGATTTGGGACCTGTTCCATTTACCCCTTATAATTATTACCAACTGTTCTTCAGCAGACACAGGTGAGTTCATGCACAGAAGTTGGGGATTTGAGTTTATTCTCCTGAGGAAACCTGCATTGTTAAGAGAAGATCTGGTTTTCATTAGAATATTTTTTTTTTTCTGAACAAAATGCGCCCTGAGCTAACATCTGTGCTTATCTTCCTCCATTTTGTACGTGGGTCATTGCCATAGTACGGTGGCCGACGAGCGGTGTAGGTCTGCACCCGGGAACGAAACCTGGGCCACCAAAGCAGTGCGCACCTGCTCTGAGTGCATGAACTCAACCACTAGGCCACGGGTCAGCCCTAGAACATTTTTTTTTTGAAACAAGAAAGTTCTTACCATTTTATCCTATCCTTCCTATAAACTTTTACTTAAAAAGAAATATTTTTGCTCTGAGAAAAATATCTCATTTTCATTTTCACTTAAATAGTTTTAAATATCTACAATAGCCTTTTGAATTTCATTTGTCAATTGTCTATTTATGCCATTGGCTCGTAAGCATTTTACTTTTACCGATATATGAGTTCTTTATATATTAAGACAAACTTTTGCTTGTCATTTGTTGCAAAAACATTCCCTGATTCTTCATTTATCTTTTAATATTATTTCTAGGCTATTTTTCGACGTTAGAAAAGCTTTTCCTTATACGTATTCTCAGTCTTTGCTTTTATGTGTACAATTTTCAGACATCCTGCACTTTCATACATTATATATTAATACCTTTAAAATACCTTTCCTATACCTGAATCTGCATTTTATACATTAGGTGAGAAAGGGTGATTCTGAACCATTTCACAGATCTGAGATAAAATCCTAAGTACCTGACGAGGCACTTAGAGTGGCAGAGCAGAACAGGGAAGCTGTGGCTTTTGCAGTGACATTATATATGGACAGAATTTCTTCCAGACCCCTCTCTCTCAGGGAAAGCTTAGGTGAGGGGTCATTGGTCTCCGATGGAGGCTCGGGATATCTAGAGTCTTCCAGCTGGCTTACTCAAGCAGGACCATTGAGCATATCCAGGATACTCAACTTGTGTACCCCTCTTCTCATGTCATTCTTTTCTTCATTTTCATTGTAGAGAGGCACCAAGAGTTGACACGCAATGAGGACAAGCAAGGATGCAATAGTGCAGGAGCCCTCACCTGCACGGCATGGAAAGTGCTGGGGGAAGTGGGCAGGGAGAAGCTCACAAAACATGCTGTTGCCTCAGCCCACGGTGCAGAAAGCCCCCCTTTCCCTCTCTCCCTGCTCCAGCACCCAGCAGGTCCCGGGACCGAGGTGTAAAAACTGAGGTTTATCTGGTCTCTGCCTGTGGAGAGATGAAGGGACAATCGTGGACAGGAAACAGGAAAAGATGTTGGTCTTGACTTGCTCAATCCTAGAGGATGTCTAGGGGACATAAAAGCAGCTGCCAAAGAATTCCAAGACTTATAGAAGATCTTAAAAGCCCTTCAGGTTTCCCTGACCGAAGAGGGGCAGTGAGTGCAGAAACTATATTAGGAGTTTTATCATTCTTTTTTAACTTTTTAAGAGGAGACACTCCTCTCAAAATAAGTGGGCCTACTGGTCTACTTTGGGTTATTGAAATTTCAAACCCATTTCTGATGAGTGTTATCTACTAACCTAGGCAAGATCTCCTCACATCCGATATCACCTCCCTATGAGGAAATTCTTCCTAAAGCTGGGATATAAGTTAAATACTCACGTATATGTTCTCCCTAGATTTTCTTAAAAGTCTTTTTATTGGGGCCAGCCTGGTGGCGTAGCGGTTAAGTTTGGGCATTCCAGTTTGGTGGCCCGGGATTCACCGGTTTGAATCCTAGACTCGGACCTACTCACTGCTCATCAAGCCATGCTGAGGCAGCCTCACATAGAGAAGAGCTACAATTCTACTGCTACGATATACAACTCCGTGCTGGGGCTTTGGGGACAAAAAAGAAAAAGAGGAAGATTGGCAACAGATGTTAGCGCAGGGCCAATCTTCCTCAAAAAAAAAAGAAAGAAAGAAAGAAACACTAAAGTCTTTTTATTTATTTATTTATTTTAAATTTTTCTGTTTAATCCATGTAGAATTCATTTTGATATATTTTATGCAAACATATTATCACTTGACTTTTCTCCATATAACCAATTTTCACAGTATCATTTATTGAACAATTTATATCGTTCCTGTTCTATTGTCGTTAACCAGAGTTCCAATATATTGGTGTATTTAGCCCTTTATTAGCAGTGAAAATACTTGAAGCCTCTACTCATAGGATACATACACACATACCTTCCCAGGACCAAGATATCTGAGAAGCTAAATAATTTATCAGAATATTATTAGGCAGAGATGAAATCAGAATGAAAGATGATAAGCGTTCTTATGGATATTTCATCTAAGTCTTGGTGAAAGATGATAAAATAACCTTACAACACAACACAGACCTTCATAGTGACTGGAATTATTTTGTCTCAGAGCCGACGTCTGTCTCCTCTGGATAGAAATGGATACTCATTATAGTTCTTGTCTCTTGATAAATTTCCTCAATTTTAGATGTGTCAGTGCTATTGTCACAATATTCTATGAGGTTTGTGTATATTCTGTTATTTCTATTAGATCAGACAATACCTATTTCACCCAGAGCAACTTTAATAAGCATTCTTATCAATTCAGCATATTCTCTTGGGATTATAGGTATATAATCATATTGTTTTCAAATAACAGTATTAATTTCCTTTTCCAAGTTTATAATTTTATTTTTATTTCAGCACATATTTCATTGGCCAGAACTTCCAGAAAATTATTTAAATTATAATAATAATGAGCACCCTCAACTTGCCTCAACTACATCTAATGGAAAAGTCACCAAAATTTTACTCTTAAAACTTAACATATTTGTTCCAAATTTGCTTACATTTTTAAAAATTAGTAATGGATGCTAATTTTTGCAGCATCATCAGACTTACTCATGTGCTGTTACATTAACAGAGTTCCTGATGTGAGACTATCTTTGCTTCTTAAAGTAACTTTTAGTTTTGAACAATTTATTAAAGTGTGGTGAATGATTCTTTGCATGACTTGCCAATTTATTTTTCTTTGCCAGCATTTTATTTTGGACTTTTGCCTTTATATCAGATGAGTGCTTCCAGCTATTAAAACAAAACAAAAACAAAAAACATGTAACAGTGACAGTGGCATGTAGTGTGTGTGTGTGTGTGTGTGTGTGTGTGTGTGTGTGTGTGTGTGTAGTGTTACCTCAGTTAACAAGAAAAACACAAGAGGTGATTTCAAGACTGGGTCAGCAAGTCAATTACGTCATCAGTGACCTAAGTTCTTTTTATCTCTCTCTCCTCCATCACCCTGAACACAGTCAAAGGCTTTTGTTTTTCACACATCTGATGCTTGCAAAATGGCTCCAGACAACATTAACAAGCCTTCCTCTTCCATCTGATCCTAATATGAGGACACCAATTCAGCTTTTCTCAGATGCTCTCCAGCAGAGTTCCCCCTTAAAGTTCCATTGGTCAGCACTGAGTCCATCAGTCATACTCAGGCCCTCAGGAGGGCTGGGAGAGTGAACTGCTGGCAACAGGAATATAATTGTCATCTTTAGTTTAGAGTTAGACCAATCATGATTAATTACCTTGGGCTGGGAAGATTACAGCACAAAGAGAATAAAGATTCTATTAGCAAGAAAGAGATGGAATGGAGATGGTTCAAAAATAAAATTAATAATACGTCTGCCACCATGTCAATTCTATATTTATTTGTGAGTCAGATGCATAGTCTTTTTGTACTAAATTTACCATATTCAGTAATCAGAATTAATGCTGGTTTCCTAAAATGGGATGGTCAGTATTTTCAATTTTCCATGCTCCACAATGGTATGTACAAGGATGTCTTCAGAACTCAGGTAAAAATCATCTGACTTCAGAAACTTTCATGGAGGCAATAATCTGACTTTTATTTTGTACCATTTTGTTAGGATTATTGGTCTATCTAATATTTGGTTTCTGCTAGAGTAAATTTTGATAACTGGTATGTTTTCAGAAACATTTCCTTTATGTTTTCAAATATAATAGCCTGGAGTTTAATATGATATTAATGAAAAAATTTTAATCTCTCATTTATAATATCTGTATGCTCTCTCTAATTTTCAACTTTGGTTTTATCTCTTTATTCTTATTTATTTTTAATAGAACAAGTTCTTGAATGTATTGTTATTTTTTAAAGTACAAGTTCTTCACTTGAAAACACCAATGTGTAAAGATACATGCACCCCTGTGTTCATTGCAGTGTTATTCACAATAGCCAAGACTTGGAAGCAACCTAAGTGCCCATCAAGGGACGAATGGATAAAGAAGATGTGGTATTGGGCCGGCCCTGTGGCTTGGTGGTTAAGTGCGCGCGCTGCGATGCTGGCGGCCCGGGTTCGGATCCCGGGTGCGCATCAAGGCACCACTTCTCCGTTCATCCTGAGGCCGAGTCCCACGTGCAGCAACTAGAAGGATGTGCAGCTACGACACAACTGTCCACTGGGGCTTTGGGGGGAAAAGATAAAATAAATAAAATCTTTAAAAAAAAAAAAAAAAAAAAAAGAAGATGTGGTATATATACACAATGGAATACTACTCAGCCATAAGAAACGATGAAATACAGCCATTTGTGACAACATGGATGGACATTGAGGGTATTATGCAAAGTGAAGTAAGTCAGAGGGAGAAGGTCAAATACCGTATGATTTCCTTCATTAAGTAGTAGATAATAACAACAATAAACAAACACATAGAGACAGAGATTGGATTGGTGGTTACCAGAGGGGAAGGGGGGAGGGAGGAGGGCAAAAGGGATGATTCGGCACATGTGTGTGATGATGGGTTGTAATTAGTATTTTGGTGGTGAACGTGATGTAATCTATGCAGAAATAGAAGTATAATGATGTACACCTGAAATTTATACAATGTTATAAACCAATGTTACTGCAATAAACAAAAAATTTAAAAAAATAAAATAAAGTACAAGTTCTTCAATGTATGGTTTTCTTTTTAATATTTATTGAGCTCTGCCTTCAGTTTTATTATTTATCACCTAATTTCTTTAGGCTTCTATTGATTTATTTTTTCTAAATATGTGGTTTAAATCCTTAATTAATTTATACTATTAATTCCTGTTTAATAATAAAGGACTTAAAGCTAAGATTCTTCTCTTACATTCTGCTTTGGCTATATTGCTCAGGTTAAAGTACCTCTAGTTCCCATTTCCTTACTTAGGGCATAGCTTTTTAGTATTAGAAAATTGTTTTTTCTCTAAAAATGTCATTAATTTCTAGACCATTTGTCATCCTTAACACTGATTCAATGAATATTTACGTTATCAAAGAAGGTACCCTGTACAATTTCAAGTTCCAGGAATTTGTAAATGAGTGTTTCTCAATTCTTGAAAAGAGGGTACAGTCTGTGAAAGGTACAAAGTTCAATTTTATGTATATTACTTTAACCTAGTTAATTTATCCTAGCTGTGTTCCTTTTATTTTACTTAATCCTTTACTGGCTGAATGGAATAGTAAATTCTTCTAAAGCATTTATTTTTATCAATTTGCTTGTATATCTAACAGTGATTACCTCATTTACATTTCTGTTACAGCTTCACTGAGATTGTAATTTTTCTTTAAATTAAAGAAAAATAAATTCTTCCTGGAAAATGAATTTGTCTGAAATTAATCTAGCCATCTCTGTTCTCTTTCTGTTTGTATTTGTCTGGACATTACCTTAACCATTGATTCTTTTTAAAATTCTATGTCCTTAGACAAGTAGGATATAGTCACACTTTAGTTTTTAACCAAATGTGGAAGTCTGATATGTCAACTGAGAAGTTTACCATTAATTTTTATTGCCAGAACTATTATATTTGGTCTTCCATTATATAATTTTATGCTGTTTTATAATGCTTACTTTGATTTATAACAATTTTTTATATTCTCGAGTAATTTGCAAGGTATACAGAATATTTTAACTCCACTAGTGGCTATCTGTAAATATTTAAACTATAGATTCCAAATTAGCAATAACTAAAAGACATTGTGCAGTCTTTGATATTCCACCACACAAGATAAGGAATTAAAGACACTTTTACCTCTCCTTATCTTCTACTGTACACTTTCAGGTCTTAGTTAATGTAATCTGTGGGTTTAATCTACTTTCAATTAAATTATTATGCTTACATTGTCCATAACACTTTAAGAATTTTTTAACTTTTCCATTCAATTTACCAAATTTAAAACAATCATTATTATTTAGATTTAAGTCTTTAACTAATTAAACCTTAACTAAAATTTATCTCTGTTTTTTTACAAAGATTTCTTCATTTTTAATATCTCAATTTCAGGTCATCTCAGTTGGCAGAAGTACTCCTTAAAGTGATTAAAATTTTCCAAACAGTTATTTTTATTTATCTTTTCAATTCAAAAGTTCCACTAGTGAATAGCTAGATATACATATTCTCTCAACAGTTTTGTGAATTGCAATGAGCCCCATCCAAGTTAATCTGTTTATTTTCTCACTTCACTAATTATCACAAATTGTCCCCATTTCCTGGCAATAGATGGATTGTCAATCTTGGCTTTCAATGTTACGAGTTGGCATTTTTTCCTTCTGTGCCCTAATGGGAATTGTAACAGGACTTCAGGGACCGCTCACAAGATGTCATTTTACCTCAAAATTCGAATATTTGCTTCTTATTTGACAATTGATCCTGTTGCTGACATTTACTTTTTTCTTTTGCAAATAAGTCTCAGAAAAAAGAAGTAATATGGAAAGCAAATAAAAAATACCGAGCAAAGGAAATCAAAACTTAGAATTGGGATGGCAGTTCAACTATTTAAAAAGAGGAAGAACAGGAATGCAGTGAGCAGGGGTAGGAAGGACATGGGTAAAATTACCAGTTTGTTGGCTTGGAAAATGTTTAATTTGCATGAGAACAAATTAACGTTTCTAAACAAAACAGCCCACTTCCAAATCTTACCCATTCAGTCCAAACTCCAACGTCCATTCCTCCAAAGCTCTGTTTAGTGAGTATAATCATAAAATCATGTCCACCTTTCTCTAACCTCATTTCAAAAGTTAACTCAAACTCACTGGTCACTAGCAGAAACTCGATGTCCTTCTCGTGTGGTCTGATAGAGCCTAAGCTTGCTGGCTGCCAGACTCTATTTAATATATTTTCCTAGGCAGTGTGGATAATGAGATAAGATATTCGGGGGAATTAAAATGTTAATTATGTGTACAGCTTGGTAAATATGCTCAGCGATTTGAACTGATTCATTAGATGAGCTTAAATTATTATTGCAACAGTGAATGTCAACCATTCATGATACATACCTTCATCACAAAATACTGACAACCAAATTCAACCACGTACTTTTCAAAAATTAACTACTATAAAATGATTCTCAATTTGCTCTTAAATAATTCCAGAAGAGTTCTTCTGACACTGTAAGCATTCCCCAAAATACCTGTGCCCAGTTTCTTTTCTATCTAAAGAACTCAAGAGAAACTTCAAATAATATAACATTTGAACTTAGTGATTTTAAGTATTTGCCCAAGGTCATACAGCTAATAAAAAGCAAAGATAGAACTTCCAAATCAATATACTTAATATCAAAACTTATTTTCTTTTGTTATGATTTTGACTACTTCCTATATAAATAACAATAGCTACCAAGCATTGTGTATTCTTTATACTTTATCCAGATGATCATATTTACTTCTCACAAGAACTCTTCTAGATAGGTTTATTTTTCCCATTTTACAGAGGGGAAATTGAGGCTCAGAAAACGTTAAATATATTAACAACTCATGAGAGAACAAAGAATGTATAACACTTCAGATCACCATACCTGTGACTTGCCCAGAGAGTAAGCGTGAAATCTATCCTGAAACAACTTTAAAGAACAGCACTATTGTTTGGAGAATTTAGGATATGAAAAATCAAGTCAGAGTTCTTATTTCAGAAGGCAAAAAAAGCAGAGAGCTCTCCCGGTCACAGGGACAAGCCAGGATGAGCACAAGGAGACACTTATGTGGATTATTCTGGTGTAGCACTCTCATTTGGCAGTCAGGGTAGGACCCAACAGCACATCAGCACTTCCCACTTATAAATACCGAAAATCACTCTTCTCTGTATGGCTATCTTCTCAGCTGCCCTCAGCATTTTGGAAAGTGGAAGGTCTCAATGAGCCAATTACCATTTTGCTCAGGGCTAAGTGTATGCTCTTTATAGCCCTATCTGCTTGTCCACTGCCTGTGATATGTGCGAACCTTGCTCATGTGAAACACAAATAACTCCCATGATTCAATTAAAGAGCAGCCCCTGAAATAGAAGCTAGGATTAAATCCATGTCATTATGGGGAAACGGTACAGTGAGAAACTGCTACACCTTTTACCGGATAATAGGGAAAATAACAACACTAACCTAACTAAGGGGTAGAATGTGTTCAGTTTTTCTAAAAGATGTATATTCTAAGTTATAGCTTTGCAGTTTAATTTGAAATGCATATGTAGAATACCAATTTTTTCATTTGTACACATCAATCTTTGAGTCATATATTTTCTGTGTTTGTGTTTAATTATATATGAAGTCAACCTTGCCCACAAATCTGTTCACTTCTTGATTATCAAATTTAATTTCAGCTGACCTAGTTGGATTAAATAGAATCCCTTTCCATTTGCACTGGTTGCACAGGGACATCATTATTCTGTTAAAGATTCTACTCTATACATTTATTAATTTTAGGTTATATTCAGCCTCATCCCTTGATAGGTCACAATCTCCACCAACATTGAGACCTCATCTAAACAATGCCACACAATCCATGGCACTGCCACCAACTCTATGCAGAGGCAGCAGCCATATGCTGTCGTACATATTTTATGAGCACCAACTCTATGTTAAACTCTTTGAATGATGAGGACCCTTTAAGAGAACGAGCAATTAATTAAATATCCAACATCTAGGTTTATCAACTGGCACCCAAACTTCCTGATTTTGTGGTATTGGGTCAGTATCTTGACCTCTCAATTCCTTGATAGCAATGAAAAGATATTATAAACCAGTCCTTGCCCACCCCACAGAGTTGTGGTGATCGAAAGAGACTGTGTGAAGCATAGTTAAAGATGTGAGCAGAACATTATTTATACTGCTTAAAAATGGAAAACACCCTAAATATTCGATAAAAGGTGAATGGTTTTCTAAATGTCAATACATTCACATGATGGATTATGTTTATTAGGAGACTTTCATTAAATTGAATAACATTACATAATAATATTTTTAAAGGATATAATATTATCTAATTAAGTAAAAAAAGTATTTTTTAACTCTTGAAAGAAAACACACCATAATGTTAACAGTAGCTACCAGTGGACAGTAAAGTAATAGTTGAGTAAAAAAATAATAATTTTCTAAATAAAGCTGAAAAAATAAATAAAAGTCATATGCTACAGAAAAAAATAATTTTCTTTATGTTACTTTTCTAAAATAAATACATATTTTTATAATTGTAAAAGTAATTAAAATATGTGCAAAATACTTTGTATACTAAACACGCTACCAAAATATATACTAGTTAATATAATTACTTGAAGAAAGATAAAGGTAAATAAGAAAGTCTATTTTCTGTAGTTTGTTTCATTTCCAAATATAAGTTCACAATTTCTAACAATCTAGCATGAAGCAAAGAGCCATTATTCTAATATTGCAATTTGAGATGTCAAAGCATTAATACATAACCAAGCATAAAGTAAGTATAATATGGGTCCAGTTCATTTAATTAACTCAGATGTTAGCATACAATTCTGCTGATAAAATCAGAGAGTTCAAAATAAAAGCTACCTCAACACGAATTTGTTTATATATGTGCGGTGGTCGAGATTCTTTAGTTAGCACTATTAGTTGCAGCTTTATTTTCTTAAAGAAATATTATGCATTCCAAAGAAATCTTCATTAGCTAATAATTAGCACTAAAATCTTTAAAATAAGACTCAAACTTACTAAAAAATTAGTAAGAATTGGAATTATGTAATTATTTCAAATAATTTAAAATTCTGAGTTATGTCTGTAGAATATGTATATCAAATATTTTGGTTCAACAGATGAATAATTTAAAAACTAATTAGAATTAAGAGAATACTCAAACAATTTATTTCCAATATTTATTCAATGAGCTATTACTTGTAATGGGAGTCAGAAGAGTCAAAATTGTAACAGTAATTCTTGACCTCATTTTTAAAATTTTATCGTAGTATTCATATAATTACAGTCTAATTTTTCTAGAATAAATATTTAAAATGTCATAGCTACATTCTGAAACTATGAATTTATATTCTATTAAGGCACCAAAATTACTTGTATATGTGTGTATGCACATATTTGATGTATTTTTTATTATAAATAAAAAGAAACCTGTTTAAGTGCCCTTTTCCATTAGTCAAGTGGAGATAAGAAAGCAGTTTGAACACCCTGAGATATATTTCTTATTCCTCCTCACCATTAAGGAATGTGAGCTTTGTCCAAGGTCATAAACCCAGTAAATGGCAGTCTGTCTGCAGTCAAAGCTAACTCACTTTCTACTACACCACACAACTGTTGAAATTACCACAAAAAATATGAAATAATCACCCTCAGGATATTCCTTGAAAAGGAAATCCCCATAAGGAAATAAAGGAATAAATTAATAATGGAAAACTACCATATCAACAATTCTAAGATAACAGTTTATTCACATTTTAACATCTCTACAGTTGAGATGCATCTTAAAATTGGTGAAGCGTTTAGCAATCAAGGACATCTTATAACAGTGCTTCTCAAACTATGTGTGGTGAAAAACTAATGTTTGTTGGTTTGTTTGTTTACTCCTGATTCTTTTATACCTCTACCCTGGCCAATGAGAGTCTGCTAATCATGCACGTGGATGACCGAGAAAGGCACATTTCTATCAACACTTCTAAACGCTTCTCTCAAATTCTTTTAATGCATGTTTTAACAGTTTGTGAATGCCATTTTCAATAGCACTGTGTTAGAGTCAATGAAATATTGTAATAAACTTTGGTTATTAATTTTGAATCTCTTTTAATCAATATTTTATTACATGTAATTTTGAATCACGATTAATCAATATATTTTCTTAAATTGGGACAAGTAGTAAAATTGACTATTTCACCTTCCCTGCCAGAAATAAATTAAATGGCTGAGGGCAAGGATCAAGAAGAAGGAGAAAGAATATTGGATAATCCATTGATTTGAAACATGGTTCACGAATAATCAAGAATTAGCTGTGTCAGTCAAATGAAATATTTCTTGCTTTCAAGTAGAGTCATTTAGTATCTCCTCCTATTCTGGGTTACTTTGGTTCTTAAGTTATTTTTCCACTGGTGGAACACTTGCTTTTCCTCTGTAGTAACATTTGTGTGTGAAAAATGATGTGGTCACTCATTAAAAATAAACTGTAATTGATGTTTACTTCCTAATGGTAAAGCTGAATAATTTATGGCATGAAAAACAAAATATGCCCTATCTCACTTTGTGCTAAACAACCCCATAAAAAAATTAAAGATCTTGCAAGTAAAAAGTAAAATATGATAAAGCAGTCAGGAAACATATTTAGGAAATGAGGGGGAAGTGGCTTAATGCCATAAGCATAGGTAAAAACCAAGCCTGGCTTATTAATTATAAGATCTTTCAGCTTAAATTGTTATTCCTCTATCTTGGATTTTTACTATGACAACTTCTTACAAGTAATCTGTTTTTAAAATTCCTTTGTATGAGGAGACTCTCAAAATACTCTGCAGTATTCTGAACAGGCTCTCTCTATTGAAATTATTCAGGATTCAGCACCTGATGTAAATGGGAATTTAACTGCTTTCTCAAATGAATGGTCTTATTCACTCTATTTCCCCCGGGTACTCTGTAGATGCTCAATCCGTATTTCTTGATTTCTGACTGAATGACAGAGAGAGGTGCCTTCAATGAAGGAAAAGAGCACACTATACCCTGATTGCTCCATTGCTATACAAGTGTAGCTTACACCAATTACAAGGAAAAAGAAGAAGTAACCCCTTCCAATCCAGGTGGGCTCAACAAGAGAAAAGGAAAATCCAATCCTGGCCACCTTGTCAAAACAAAGGTAGGTTTCCATATAACGTGTCTCTCACCAAGGCTGTGTCTCTCACCAACGTGTTATTCACCAAGGCTGAATAATAAGCTCTTTCACCTGTTAGAAAGGACCTCCATCAAGTGGCCTGATTGGCTAATGGGAATCCCAGCAATATCTACAACATGGTATAACTCACAGCTAGGAATAGGCTCTGGAGGCTCATTATTTAATTAAGAGTAGGAATTATAAGAGCACTAAATGCAATGAAGCAGCACAATTTGCAAGGGCTCCGAATTTATGGTTTTCATTAATTAACACAAAGTAGTGTAGGCAAGTGAAATCAAGTGATCTGCTCAGCTATTAGAATTTTGAGAGTTAATTAATATAACAGCACAGATCATTGAGCTTAGAAATTATGAGTAACATATAGAATTTTAAAGAGTATCATGATGTTTTATAATTACAAGATACTCCTCTGCTCCTTCAAATTGTATTCTTTTGAAGCTTGGTTCCTTAACTCAATTCAAGATCAGATATGACTAAACCCATATGAAGGGAAAACAATTAGAAAATTTGTGAATTCAATTCTGCAGACTCTTCTAATAAATGATTTGCTTATTTACTTAGTCAGCTGTGATAATTACAGACCATTAGTGGCCATTAATAAATAAAACTATTTGCATTTCACAGATGTATTTGAATTTCAGGCTTCTTCAATTTCTCACTAAGGAAAGAAACAAAACAACTGTTCCTATGACCACAGCTTAAAATGCAGTGGAGCAAATTCTCATTTCTCCTCTGGAATTGAGGTAAACAAGAGGGGAATTGGAGGCTGTGCCAATTGCCACCACTGCCATTCTACACATTCTGCACACCCTGCGCTCCTCATCGGGCTTCCTAATTTAAGAGCTCTAGAGCATTGAGAGCTATTGTTCCTCTTCTTCTGAGTGAAGAACTGTGTAAATAAAAGTTGAGTCTTGCCATTTCCATCGAATTTAACTTGTTAAAAATAGACATGCTTTGTAACCTGAACAGCATTGTCTATGATGTCTTTATAGAGTCCTATTACATCTTAGCACATTTTAAATTACAGGGAAAAGATCTTGCACTTATAGTCAGGACATCAATGGTCTAAAAACCATTTTCTCTAAGCACAAATTTATTTCACAATTACAATAATCATCATTACTGCGTATCTAGAATGTGCCAGAGGCTTTATTACTGTTTCATATAGATTTTCCCATCATTGCTGCAAAGAATCTTGAAAGGTAGGTCCTCATTTTACAATAAAGGAAACTGTTATGGGCTGAATTGCGTTCTCCCCAAATTCATATGTTGAAGTCCTAACCCCCAATACCTTAGAATGTGACTGTATTTGGAGTTAGGACCTTTACAAGGTTAATTAAGGTAAAATGAGGCTATATGGATGGGCCGTGACCCGATACGACCAGTGCCACTACAAGAAGACGAAATTAGGACACAGACAACATGGAGACCAAGGGGCAACCACATGAGGACACAGAGAGGGTGGCCATCTAAAAGCAAGGAGAGAAGCCTCAGAAGAAACCAAATGATCTTCTGGCACTTTGATCTTGGACTTGGAGCCTCCAGGACTGTGAGACAATAATTTTCTGTTGTTTAAGCCACTCAGTCTGTGGTGCTTTGTTACGGCAGCCTGAGCAAACTAACATAGAAACAATGACGTTGATGCAGTAACTCTCAATTCTAATAGCTGAGGAGTTCACTTAGCCTGGCTTAACACATTACCAATGTGTAAAACATTTAGGAAATGGGTGGGAAAGAGGTAAATCCATTCCTTTCTGCTCAAAGAACAAGCTCTTTCCACCACTCTAGTGATTTAAAAGGAAAAAAAGTTGTCAAGAGAAAACTCACACAAAAGCAAGATATTAAAACAGATAAAAATAATTCTTTTTTTATTTTTTCGTGAGGAAGATTCACTCTGAGCTAGTATCTGTGCCAGTCTTCCTCTATTTTGTATGTAGATCACTGCCACAGCATGGCTTGACGAGTGGTGTAGGTCTGCGCCGGAGACCGAACCTGCAAACCCAGGCCACATAAGCCGAGCGTGCCGGACTTAACCACTATGCCATGGGGCCAATCCCGAAAATAGTGCTATTTTGAATGAATCACAGGTGAAGGTCAGGAACCCATCATCCCACCTGTTGGCCATTCCCTTGACACTCCCCACACTGACACTCTCCTTGGTGGCAATTAGGAAGGGACCCAGTTGAAAATCACTGCAGGATGCTGTGCTGCCACCCTTAAGGACACTTATCTCATTCCCGGATTTGAGCTTTCAAATATTCAAGGTTTTCTGTAACAATCTGTATTCTCTTCCCTATCATTAACAATATAGTAGAAACTTATCAATATAGCCCAGAACTTTCTAAGAGCAAGAACTGTCCAAAGTTGTAATACACTCCTGTTAAGGGGCGAGTTTCCTGTTCAAGCACAGCTGGGACCATAGAGCACCTGGCAAGGTTGTTGCTGAGGGTGTTAAGGTCTCATCCACGCTGGGGATTAAAAACTGGATTTGCAGAATTTTTCTGTGCTACAGAGCCAATTATAAAGATGAAAAAAGATTCAACAGAGTGTATGGCTGTCTGGTACTAAGCAACATTGATTATGCATCTTGATGCATTTTACTCGAGCTAAAATAGTCTGTTTGGGAAGACACTCCCTAAGAGCTGGCAAACCGCAGCAGAAAGCCCTCACAATTAGCATTTTTAACAGTGTTATTGAAGTGTAATTGATATGCAATAAACTACACATAATTAAAGTGTGCAATTTGATAAATTTTGATGTATGTATGCGCTCCTGAAACCACCATCAAAATCAACATAACAAACATAATCATTACCCCCGAAAGTTTCCCAGTGCCCCTTTATACTTTCTCCCTTCAGCCCTGCTCCATCATTACCTGCCCCCACCACCAGGCCAAAACCAGATGTACTTTCTGTGACTAAATATCAATTTACATTTCCTGTAATTCTATATAATGAAATCACACAGTATGTTCTCTTTTTTGTCTGGCTTCTTTCATTCAGCATAATTATTTTGCAATTGATCCATGTTCTGTGTATCAACAGTTCATTCTTTTGTATTGTTGATAGGATTGCATTGTATGAATATATTGCATTTAGCAACTCATCTGTTGATGAACTTTATGGTTTTTTCCAGTTATGGCTATTATAAATAAAGCTGCTATGAATATTAATGTCCAAATGTTTGTATGCATATATGCTTTCAATTCTCTTGGGTAAATGTCCAGGAGAATAGCTGGGTGACAAGATAGATGTGCGTTTAAACTTTTAAGAAACTGCCAAACTGTTTGCAAAGTGGTTATACGATTTTACATTTCCATCAACAGCATATGAAAGTTCCAGTTCCTCCAGATTCTTGCCAATATTGTCAATCTTTTTCATTGTAGACATTCTAGTAGGTGTGTAGTGATATTTCCTTGTGGTTTTAATCTGCATTTCTGGAATAACTTATAATGTTGAACATCTTTTCACATGCTTATTTGCCATCTGTATGTCTTTTTTTTGTGAAGTGTCTGTTTAAATCTTTTGCCAATTTTTAGAATTAGGTTGTTTTCTTATTGTTGATTTTTGAGAGTCCTTTATGTATTCAGGATACATATCCTTTATCAGATGTATGCTTTGTAAAGCTCCCTCCCATTTTGTGACTGATCTTTTCATTCTCTTAACAGTGTCTTTCTGACAGCAAAATATTTTAATTTTGATGAAGTCTAATTTATCAATTTGTTTTTTTAAGGATTGTGCTTTTGGCATCATATCTAAGAAATCTTTGCCTAACTTAAGATCACAAAGATTTTCTCCTATGTTTCGTTGAAAAAATTTTATAGTTTTTCTTTTACATTTTGAATTATTTTTTTCTTTTCTGTTCTTTTTTTTAATTGAAGTATAATTGAAATACAACATCTTATTAGTTTCAGGTGTACATCATAGTGATTCAATATTTATTTACATTACAAAATGATCACCACAATAAGTCTAGTTACCATCTGTCACCATGCAAAGTTATTACAATATTATTGACTATATTCCCTACACCTCACATTACATTCCCACAACTTACTTATTTTATAAGTGGCAGTTTGAACCTCTTAATGCCCTTCACCTGTTTCACCCAACCCACAACCTCTCCTCGCTCTGGTAACCATCAGTTTATTTCCTATGTCTATGATATGGCTATTCCTACTTTTGTTTGTTTGTTTGTTTCAGATTTCACATATAAGTGAAATCATACAGTATTTGTCTTTCTCTGTCTCACTTATTTCACTTAGCATAATGCCCTCAAGGTCCATCTATGTTGTCACAAATGGCAAAATTTCATTCTTTTTTGTGGCTGAGTAATATATCATTGTATATATATACCACATCTTCTTTACCCATTCATCTATCAGTAAACAGTTGGGTTGCTTCCATACTTGGCTACCGTAAATAATGCTGCCATGAGCATAGGGGGGCATATATCTCTCTGAATTAGTGTTTTCGTTTTCTTTGGATAAATACACAGAAGTAGACTTGCTGGGTCATATGGTAGTTCTATTTTTAATTTTTTGAGGAACCTCCATATTGTTTTCCATAGCGTCTGCACGAATTTACATTCCAAACAACAGTGTATGATGGTTCCCTTTTCTCCACTTCCTCACCAATTCTTGTGATTTTTTGTCTTTTTGATAATAGCCATTCTGACTGGTGTGAGGTGGTATCTCATTGCGGTTTTGATTTGCATTTCCCCGATGATTAGTGATGCTGAGCATCTTTTCACGTGACTATTGGCCATCTGCATGTCTTCTTTGGAAAAACGTCTATTCAAGTCCTCTGCCCATCTTTTAATCAGGTTTTTTTTTTATATTAAGTCATGTAAAGTTCTTTATATATTTTGGATAGCAAACCCTTAACAAATGTATAATTTTCAAATTCTTTGTCCCATTCAACAGGTTGCCTTTTTGTTTTGTTGATGTTTTCCTTTGCTGTGCAAAAGCTTATTAGTTTAATGTAATCCCATTTGTTTATTTTTGTTTTTGTTGCCCTTGCCTGAGGAGACTGTTCCAAAAAATTATTGCTAAGACTGATGTCAAAGAGCTGACTGCCTCTGTTTTCTTCTAGCAGTTTTATGGTTTCAGGTGTTATATGCCAGTCTTTAATCAATTTTGAGCTTATTTTTGTATATGGTGTAAGATTCTGTTCTTTTTTGTTGCACGTGGATATCCAAAAGTTTAGACATCCAGCACTATCTGTTGGGAAAAAAAAAAAACTATCCCTATCCATTGAACTGGCTTTGTAGGTTTATAAAAAATCAGCTGTCTAGGTGTAGGTATATTTCTGGGCTCTCTCTTCTGTTCCACTGATATATTAGTCTATCTTTGTGCCAATACCATACTGTCCTGATTATTATAGACTTATAAGTCTTGATATCAGGTAATGCTAGTTTTCCAACTTTTCTTTGATTGCAAAGCTGTTTTGGTTACTCTAGGTCCTTTACATTTCCATGTGACTTTAGAATAAGTTAGTTAATTTCTACCAAAAAAAAAATCTTGTTGGGATTGCATTGAATCTATAGATCACTTTGGAGAGAATTGATTTCTTAACAGTACTGGCATCTTCTGACCCAGGAACATGACATACCTCCCGCATTTGTTTAGGTCTTCTTTAATTTCTGTTAGCAATGTTTTGCAATTTTCAGTGTATAGTTCTTACACATCTTTTGTCAGATATATCCCAAACTATTTCAAATTTTTTTCATTCCATTGTAAATGGTATTGTTTTGTTAGTTTGTATATCGTACGGTTTATTGCTAGTATATAGAAACATATTTAATTTTCAAATACCTTATATTATCTTGTGACCTTGGTAAACTCACTTTTCAGTTCTAGTAACTTTGTCATAGATTTTACCAAATTTTCTATGTAACAATAAGGCATCTTCAAATGAAGACAATTTTACTTCTTTTCTATTCAAGACACCTTTTATTAATTTTTTCTTGCCTGGATTTTACTGGCTAAAACTTCTACACAATGTTGAATAGAAGTGGTGAAAGTGGAGATTCTCTTTTGTTCCTCATCTTACCAGGAAAACATTCAGCTTTTTCCACCAGTAATTATGGTGGTAGCTGTAGGTTTTTTATAGATGCCCTTTATCAGTCTAAGGGGCTTCTTGTCTACTCCTAGTTTGCTCAGAGATTTATGGAAAGGAATACTGGAATTGTCAAATGCTGTTTGTGTATCTATTGAGATGATCATATGTTTTCTTTTTCAGTTTGTCAATATGGTGAACCGCATTACATTATAATCCTGGGGAAGACCCCACTTGGTCATTATGTATTATCTTTTTTATATGTCGGTTTGGATTTTCTAAAATTTTTATTGAGATTTTTTTGTATCAAGGTTCATGAAGGATATTACTCCTTTATATTTGTTAGTTTGTTTCTTGGAATGTCTTCATCAGTTTTGGTATCAGGACAATGCTAATCACAAAGAATGAGCTAGGAAGTATTCTTTTAAATTTTATGGAAGAATTAGGCAGAATTAGCATTATTTCCTCCTTAAATGTTTGGCAGAATTCACCAGGAAAAGCCTAGAATTTTCTTTGTTGGAGGTTTTGAACTACAAATGCAATTACTTTATATACAAAGGGGCTCTTCGGGTTATGGATTTCTTCTTGAGTGAGCTTTGATAATTTATGTCTTTCAGTGAATATGCCCATTACACCTAAGTTGCTGAATTTATTGGCATAATGTAATTCATAATATTCCCTAACTGTCCTTTTAATGGGTGTAGAATATGCAGTGATGTTACCAAAAGAGAATTTCTGATATTGGGAAATACATCTTCACTCTTTTTCCATATCAGTCTGTCTAGGGGTTTATCAATTTATTGATTTTCTTAAAGAACCAGTTTTTGGTTTCATTGATTTTCACTATTGTTTTTCTGTTTTCTCTTTTACTGATTTCCTCTCTGATCTTTAGTATTTTCTTTTTCTTGCTTACTTTGGGTTTAATTTGTACTCCTTTTCTAGTTTCTTAAGTTGGAAGCTAAGGTCATTGTTTGGAGACATTTTCATTTCCAATATAGGCACTTAGCGCTAAAACTTTCTTCCTAAGTACTGCTTTAGCAGCATTCCAAATTCTGATTATGTTGTACATCCATTTGCATTCAATTCAAACTACTTTTTATTTGCCCTTTTGATTTCTCCTTTGACCTATGTATTATTTAGAAGTGTGTTATAATAGATTTTCAAATATTTGGGGGATTTTCCAAATACCTTTCAGATACCGATTTTACATTAAATTCCATTGTTGTCAGAGAACATATTTGTATAACCCTCTTAAATTTATTTAGATTTGTTTAATGGCCCAAATAGGATCTATCTTGGTCACTGTTCTGAGTCACTTGAAAAGATCAGCTATTTGGCAACAGTTTGATTCTTTCAGGTCTTGTTTTATGATTTATTAGATGGATTCAGAGCCCTGCTTATTTTAGGGTTAATTATCCCCCACTACTGAGTATTTTACCCAATGATCTAGTAATTATGACTTTTCCAGTCTGGCTGGTAGGAACAGGCATTTTACCCTCTGAGCATCAGGCACTGTTCCTTTTAATCCTTTCAGATGATTTTTTTCCCAATGACCCTAATGGTCAGTTCTCTGACTTGAGGGGGGTCCCCTGAAGATCTCCGGTGTTCTCACACTGTACAGTTGTCTCTCCTTTCCAGACCTCTGTACTGGGAACTCTAGCCTCCTGAGTCGCCCTGGACTCTCAGCTCCGTCTTCTCAATCCAGGGTGACTGAAGGGCTCTGCCTGGGTTCCTTCACCCTGAGCAACGGCCTGGAAACGCTCTCAGGGCTGTAAACTGGGGTAAGCAGAGGCAACATCTCATTTGTCTTGTCTCTCAGATTACTGACTTTCATGACCTGATGTCTCACATCTTGAAAACCATTGTTTCTTATGTTTTATCTATTTTGAGGAGGTTGTTTCAGGCAGAACCCTAAATCCAGTTTCTGCTATGCTATCTTGACCAAAAGTAGAAGTTTCCCCAATTAACATTTTTAAATAATTTAAAATACATTTATCCCTTAGGGGAGTTATTTATAATATAGTGTTACTTATTGTACGGACAGCAACGACTTGAATGGAGAAAATCCAGTACAAAGGTTTTGAGCTTGAGGCATTGCAGTATTAGAGAAAGCACTGAACTGAGATGGAATCAGTACTAGGTTTTACTACTGAGAGTAATACCTCAAGTAATTAACAACTTAAAGTCGGTTTTGTCAACTGAAAACACAACGTTAGAGATGATCTTTAATCTGTTTCCTGTCAAAATCAAAAACTTTATACTTGTGGGAAGGTCAGGAATGCGAGAAAGGAGTAAAAAACGTCGGACATGGGACAAAAAAAGAGATATGGGCATCTGGAAGAAGGGAAGAGGAGGTGCAAAGTGGGAAAGGTGTCTGGAGAAGAAAGTGGAAGGGTACTCAGGATACACAATTATACCTACTGCCTCTGTGCATTATTAGAAATCATCTCCATGCTGCTTTTGCCATAGTCACATGTTGTCAAAACCACTGTTAGGGCATCAGTAATAGTTGGAAGTTTGCAAATATCACTTTTCAGAGCTGTCTATCTCCCTGACATGTCCAATCCATACTTTATTACCAAATTCCTTCCTCTTCAGTACAATGTCATGTCAGCTCTTTGGTCAGAGAGGAAAAATGAAAGGAGGAAGGAAGGAAGGGAGGAAGGGAGGGAGGGAGGGAGGGAGGGAAGAAAGGAAGGGAAGAAAATAAAAAGGAAACCTATAACTTTGTACTGAGAGAAAAGAAGACCTAACAGATTGATCATTTAACTTTCCATACGTTTATCCTACCCTTCTTTGTTATTATTTATAACTACAATGTATTATTCATGGAACTTCTCACAAAAAATAAGCCTTATTTATTTTTTCTGATATGTTCTTGGATTATCAAGCGTTGATATGTTTTTTAAAAGGTATCTATTTGTACACCTACTGAAAAAATCATTGTTTAGGATATCATTCATTGTATTTTTCAATAGCCCTTCCATCTAGAATAACAAAATCATTTTAGAAATTAGAACAAGGAAAAAGTCAGTATTTCTTACAAATGTGAATATTTTTTTTCATTAGATAACGAACATAACCCACTATGTTGAATGGTACCCCTTTGCTGCTGGAAGCTCAGCACCAGTATAATAGTTAACAGAAAAATACACGGCATGCGTGTTACCCCACCTGTTCCTCTTTAGACACCAGTAATCAAGCATGACAGGCATTCCCAGCTGAACCCACTTGGACTCAAAATCTTTCTCAGTATCATATTCTAGGTACCCACAACCAATGGAGCAGAATTTACACATGATATGAAATGGCTTCAACCAGCCTAGATGATAACTATATTTGCTACCCCCCTGCATACGATTTCTTCAATTTTTCCTGAGTCTGTGTGGTAGCTGTATTGACATATGTCTTTTATCAAAAATATAATCAAACTCTTTTTGGAAGTTAAGGGCTCCCTTAGCTCTCATGACTGACAAAGATTTTGAGTACACTTGTGAATGTACATGAAGAGGCCCCTGAGGATAATTAGTACTTAAAAAAAGATAATTGGCAGCAAATTCAAATAAAATGAGATTCAAAAACTTTATACTAAAAATTATGAAAATAAATTTACCTACAAATATATATATTGTAGTAATTGCAACAATGCAGTAGTTCTTAAAGCAAACAATGACTAGATCAAGCGTGTCAAGGATGAGAAAGTAGTGTTACTGTTTTCCAATAAAATTAATTGTTAAAGCTACCCAACCTAATTCAGGGCCACACGAACTGACGACCGGCGCCAGTTCACACACTATTTTTCCTGGTCTACAACAGGATATGTACAGAACTGAGAAGTAGGTGTTTAGAAACTTTTACAGCAACTGCCATGATATTTTTTTGCATTTTACAAAAGTATCAGTCTAGATTGTTTGAGAAAAAAGAAAAAAAAACCCGGTCCTTTACCACAGAAAGTTTGAGCAACACTGACATTCCTTTTGATTGTTCATTGCAAGCTCATAACAAAGGTCATTTTGCAAAAACATTTCAGGAATTCCCTGACTTTGGGAAAACTATCAAACCTTTCCATGCCTAAGACGTCTCATCTATAATACAGAAATCACAGTAGCATCTACCTCATAGGATAGGTGCTACATTATGGAGATGAAATCAAATAATTCCTGAGGAGCAGAGCCTGCCAGTGGTCACCTAAGCATGTAGCCAGCAAGAACAAATACTACCTTTCCCCACCATCCTTGCAGCTATATGTGGCCAATGGACCCAGTACTCAACAATGGTACAGGGGAAAAGGTGAGAGGTGTCACTTCCAGTTTGGACCCTTAAAGGGAAGAAAACCTTGCACACAGAGAGTGCGACTTCTTGGATTGTGCCAATGAGGCAAACACTCTAGGGAAAGATAGCAACAGCATGGAGGGAGCTGGGCCTCAAGAATTTTGCTGAGCAGAGCCACTATATCAGTTCAGGCTTTTACAGTACAGAAAAACAACTTCTAATATACAGCTGGCCAACAGGCACATGAAAAGATGTTCAACATTACTGATTGTTAGGGAAATGCAAATCAAAATTATAATGAGACATCACCTCACACCCGTCAGAATGTTTAATATTAAGAAGACAAGAAATAACAAGTGTTGGAGAGGATGTGGAGAAAAGGGGACCCTCATACACTGCTGTATGTATGTATGAAATGTAAACTGGTGCCGCCGCTATGGAAACCAGTATGGAGATTCCTCAAAAAATTAAAAATAGAAATACCATATGATCTAGCTATCCTACTACTAGGTATTTATCCAAAGAACATGAAAACACTAATTCAAAAAGAGCTATGCACTCCTATCTTCATTGCAGCATTATTCACAACAGCCAAGACTTGGAAGCAACCCAAGTGCCCATCAATGGACGAATGGATAAAGAAGATGTGGTATATATACACAATGGAATACTACTCAGCCATAAAAAAAGACAAAAGCATGGCATTTGTGACAAGATGGATAAACCTTGAGGGTATTATGCTAAGTGAAATAAATCAGAGAAAGACAATTACCATACGATTTCACGCATATGTGGAAGACAGACAAACACATAGTTAAAGAGAATAGATTGGTGGTTGCCAGAGGGGAAGGGCGTGGGGATGGGGCAAAAAAGGTAGAGGGGCACATGTGTATGGTGATGGATAAAAACTAGACCATTGGTGGTGAACACAATGCAGTCTATACAGAAACTCAAATATAATAATGTAAACTGATATGTACACAATGTTATAAGCCAATACAACCTCAATAAAATAATTTTTAAAAAAAGAGAAAAAGAAAAACTGCTAGCTGATCTAAACTTCTGCTTTTCTAACGCTTTGCCACACTTATCCAAACCAATAGCCCCACTGAGACTACCTGCAGCCTGCTGTAAAGCACTTGGAACAACACTTGGCATACAATATGCATTAACGATTGATGATAATAATAATTATTATTATTATTTGACATTTCACAACTTTCACTTTAGAAGCACTATCTGTGATCATCCATGATGATTTTTTCTCTTCCTCAAATGATAACTGGTGTAACTCTGCCAGACTTTTCTTTGTTAATAATTTTGGGAGTGGTTCAAACAGTCCTCCAGCACTGCTTTGGTGGACTTCATGAAATCCCATATCTTTTTGAATGATATTTTCATCTAGAAATGATTTGCATTTTATGGCTCGATACACCCATATCTAACAACACGGGATATACTGATCAGCAAAGATGTTGACAGGATGGGATGGCGCAAGAACAGAGATCTGCAGGAAGGGATGTCTGAGTGGGGACACAGTTTAGAAGTGGTTGGCTCATTAATGGGTGGTTCATTTTATACCCCCATTCTTCCTTATTAACTGATGTAGTTCCATAAAAAGAATATTCTTTTTATAAACTACTTGGTTATCCTGAGGTATAGTTTGTTTAAGAAAAACAGGACAAATTCTTGATTCTATTCCTTTACTTAATAGTTTTCAAAAATTCTATTTAACAATGGCATATTCAAATAAGCTGAAGGTACAGGGGCTTGTCTCTTGGGCTTCTAATGTCACCTAGCATCCCTATAACATAAAACTTTTTATGACAAGAATTTTTTCATTCCGGTGGCAATTAATTGCCAGAGCACAAATGATGAATTCAAAACTGAGAGCAACACCTATCAGCCTGAGTAGGCCCTTTCTGCCAGAGAGCTAAAGAAAGAACACAGACAGGCTCTCAGCTCAGATTTCCTGAAAACATCTTCCCACCACCGTGATTCTTTTGTTATCTCCAGGTCATTTTTCTCTAAAGAGAAAATGAAAGAGTGTAATTTACTCCTACAGTTCCTACGACATCTGCCTCCACAGCAGGAGTTCCCCTCCATGAGAAACTACCTCAGTCTATTTCCAAATGCTGTCATGAGGGCTGGTGTGTCAGCCTGGGTGGCACTAACCCAACAGTCATGATCCTAAACGCATGATGGAAACTGTAAGCTAGATCAGGTCATATCTCTGCTCATATCTCTTCAGTGACTGCCATCCCACTCGGAGTGGAAGCTAAAATGCTTATCATGACTTAACAGGCACCCATGCTATGCCCACCACCACCTCACCGACCTTGTACCCTTCTACTCGTGCCATGTCCCCTCTGCTCTGTGCATACAAGCCTGTGCTGTTGCTGACATCAAACTTCTGCCTCCGGGCCTTGCAATGGTTGTTTATTCTTCCTAGAACGCTCTCCCACCACATAGCTACATGCCTTGCTCCCTTACCTTCTTTGGGTATTCTTACCAAATTACACTTTCTCACTGATACCTTTTCTGACCATCATCCAAATTGCAAACTTTCACCTACGCTCACCTGTATTCCTATTTCCCTGGCCTATTTTATTTTTCTCCATAACACTATTACCAACTAACATAATAACAATCTTACCAGTTTGTGGTTTATTGTTGGTCTCTCCATACAAGGACATGTGCTCCATTAGGATCCTGTATCACCAGCACCTACAGTAGCACCTGGCACATCACACTGACAACCGAATGCATGAGTGATCTGTGCTAACTTCTCATAAGACTGGCAGCAACACTACTTCAGCAACCCTGCTCAGTTCCTGAATTAAAATAATTCGATAGAAGAAGACATGATGCCACATAATCAAGCGTTGGCACGAACGCAAGAGCAGCCTTAAAGGCAAGACAACATGCGAAAAGTGAGGGACTGAATATACAGACAGGGAAAAAAAAATAACTAGTCCAACTGTAACGTTGGTTATTTGTCTGTCTCTGATTTCAATTTTATACAGCTTTCTCCAAACAGAGACTTATGTAATAATCTTTCTCAGCACCTAGATTATGACAGGAAAATAAATGCAAAGAAACCCCAACCAAACTCCTATCCAAATAAAAGTTACTTTAGGAAGATTGATTATCGTTAAGAACAAATTAGAACAACTCCTCATGTCTCTGTCAATCCTGCTTGTGTTAACCTCAAATATTCAAAACAAGTCACAGAGCTGAAGGCTCACAAGGAATGCCTCAGCTCTGAGCTTAGAGGAAACTGCTTAGCAAGGAACAGACATTTTTCTCTTTAAGACAGTATTTCTCAAAGTACTTTCTACAGAATACTGAGATATTAATAGATGACACCAAAGGAAGGGTTCTAGTGTCAGTACTAGTTTAAACAAGGTTCTTTACTTTAGAATTTCTTGGAGTCTTTAATATACATGGTAAGACAGTATTAATTTGCCAAAGGAAGTATATAGTAGGCAGTATTTCCCAATACATTTTTGACCATGAACATCACATCCACCACCACCACTATCACCCACCATATTTTTCCAGAGCATCTAGAGCCAAATACATGCTGGGAAATTGAGGACTCTTAGACCTGAGCCTATAGACTTAGAATTGTGTATGAAAATCAAGGACTGATTTAACAAACTTTGGTTTGTTGAGTTTTTCTCCTGGAAACCTTCAATCCTTCTTAGAGTATGACAGCTGTTTAGACACAGAAAGGAAGAAAAAAAGAAAGAGTGTATAAAGAAATATAATAGCTGATGACCATAAGACAGATTGGTCAGCAAGAACAGCAAAGTTGCCTTATTTGCTTTGAGGGGCAAGGTAAGTCCAGAACACTTCAATGGCCCCTTGGAACATCATGGCATTAAAACAAAGCTCGAACTGCTTATACCATAGACAATGGTTGCATTATGTCCAGAATACACAATGTAAAAAGGGGTATTAGTTTCCTAGGGTTTCTATGACAACAGTGCCACAAACTGGGTGGCTTAAAACAACACAAATTTATTCTCCTACAGTTCTGGAGGCCAGAAGTCCAAAATCAAGGTATCAGCAGGGTGGCTCCTTCTTGGAGGCTCTGAGAGAGAATTTGTTCCATGCTTCTATCCTAGCTTCTGGTGATTGCTGGCAATTCTTAGCATTCCTCGGCTTGTAGATGCATCACTCCAATCTCTGTCTCTGTCTTCACATGGCATTCTCCTTTCTGTATGTCTGTGTCCAAATTTCCCTCTTCTTATAAGGAGATCAGTACTGGCCCACTATAGTGACCCACTATAAATCAGTATGACCTCATTTTAACTTAATTACACCTGCAAAGATTCTATTTCTAAATAAAGTCACATTCACGGTTCTGGGTGGACATGAATTTTGGAGGAACACTATTCAACCCAATACAGAAGGTAAAGCATATGTCATACATTTTAGAACTATTTCCACCCAAATGATTACCTTTGTAAAGTAAAATATTTTTTGTTTAAAGAAGGAATGATTTAAAAGCAAGTAAACGCACTGGGGAAGCTTATTTTTAAGTACTTTAATAAAGGAAAGGCTTCTATAATAATGTGGAAAATTATCCCTGAAATTGTTTTGAATGTTCAGGGAAAATTATCCCTGAAATTGTTTTGAATGTTTCAATTCCCTATAAAAATATTCTCACGGGCTGGCTCAGTGGCGTAGTGGTTAAGTTTGCGCGCTCCACTTTGGCGGCCCGGGGTTCGCAGGTTCAGATCTCGGGCACGGACCAATGCGCTGCTTGTCAAGCCATGCTGTGGCGGCATCCCATGTAAGGTGGAAGAAGATGGGCACAGATGTTAGCCCAAGGCCAATCTTCCTCAGCAAAAAAAAGAGGAGGATTGGCATCAGATGTTAGCTCAGGGCTAGTCTTCCTCACAAAAAAAAAAAAAACCTCAAAGGAGTCACACGTGTGATAGCAAACACTTAGCAAAGGAAGAATGAAAGAAAATCTAATCTTGAAAGTAAAACAATATTCCATCTCTATGGGTGCTCCTTTGGAAAACACTGCATTCTACGCAATCTCAGAGATCTGGCACCTAAAGGCTCACCAACGCAGAACGAAACAGCGTCTGACTTTCATCTCACTCAGAGTAACATGGAAAATGAATGTAACATAACCCCTCCACTTAGCTGCCACCAACATTTTATTAAGTGATTTTACTCTGAATGTTCACATATTTCTTCACTTATTTTTTTCCTTAAGTTATTATCAGTTCTATTACTGAATGAAGGGTAAAAAGGAAAACAAATATGGGAAAACTGAAAAGCTTAGTTAAACCACACACATCTGCTTTAACAAAGGAGAAAGCTGAGTGGTAAGTGCATTTAATGATTCTGATTAGGCTGCTCTGATGGCCTTTTGGATTCAATAAATTGCCCCACCCCACACCAAAAAATCTTTTGAAAAATCAAATGAAAACCACTGGAAGGGAACTAAATCAAAATGAAATATATGTAATTTGTAATAAGAGAAGGATCACCATAAAATGAGTCAGAGGTTTAATCTCATTTAAATTAAAGACTTTGACTTCTTATTAAGACGGAATTGTGAGTTCAGGTATAAATACTCACTCCCTCGCTTCAAACCCATGGTAACAAAAGAAACACACATACGTATATTTATAATTTTACATTATATAATATTTTAAAAAACTAAACTAGACTCAGGAATAAGATAAACATCTTAGAAAAGAATACAAACAGTAATAGTAGCCTACTAGGCTCCTGGATAGAAGCAAGAAATTTCAAAGTGTGGAAGGAAAATAACAAGATCCCAAAGTCCTTCACTTGAGTCAGGGAACCAGGGCTGGACTCAGGCTCTGAAATCAGAGGCTGAGTGTAGTTTCTCTGACTTACCAAAGGAGCCTCGACAAATGGTGACCATTGTCCAGGCCGGGACTCTATCAAATTGCGGTCAGGGCAGTGAGTGGGAGCCAGGACTCCTTCTCACTCTGACCCTGGTCCAGTCATTCTCTGACTCAGAAAGGAGATTTGTAACACACAAATACCTCTGAAGGACTGGAGACCCAATATGCCAACATGTGACCTACTTCTGAATAGAGAGCTACAGCGAGCTAGATACAGGTAATGGCAAAAACTGGTGGGCAAGGTATATAAACTCAGAGAGAATTGGATTAAAAACAAAACAAATAACAGCAACAACAAAAAGAATCTTACTTAAAATGAGCTAGCAAACAAAAATTTCATGTCATAGGAGGAAAATGCCACAGGACAGCTGACATTCTAAATAGTTAAGAGAATTTATTTGGAAGAATAAAAAACATACAATTATTATCTGAAAATTATTTATAAACAAGTGTGTTCAAAATATAGAAAACAGAAAATATATGTAATTCAAGTACAAGAAATTATAAATAATCATTATAAAACAAGAACAGATGGCTACAATGAAGAAAGAGTTATAAATGCTGCAAAGAAAAGTACAGTTACTTAAATAAAAACTAAAAAGAGACTAATTCTGAGCTGAACATAGTTTAAGAAATAATTATTTAACTGAAAGATTGTATCAGAGAAATAAATAAATGAAAACTATGAAAGATAATGCTATGAGACATGCAGAATTGATTGAGAGGCTCTCTCTGTGATTCAGGATAGGATAGGCTACGTTGCAGTAGCAAACATCCCCCAAATCTCAGCGGCTTAATAAAGGTTTATTTATCACTCACACAGGCCTTCCTCCATAGTTGCTGAAGCAGAAAGAAAGAAAGACTGGAGAGTTGCTCAGGCGCTTTTCCCTTCCTCAGCTTGGAAATAACACCCATCACTTCTGCTTACATCTTATTGGCCATAATTAGTTACATAGTTCTGCTTAAGTGAAAGGAATGAAAAGGTATACTCACCCATTTTCCCTCTGAAGGAATAAATACTCAAATATTGGTGAGCACTAGTAATTACACTCTGCTCCCACACATTGCCAGTAGGAGTTTTAGAAATAGCAAGTCAAGAGAATGATGAAGATGCAATATTCAAAAGAAAATCATCATAATGACACCTGAGAATTTTCAACAATTGAAGAAAAATGTATTCTCAGAAAGTTTTCACTTGAGAGAAAACAGGATAAATTAAAAATAAATTCACATTTAAGTCCATCATAATGAAACTGGAACACATTAAAGATAAAGATAAAACTTTAAAAGCCTCCTAAGACAAAAGATAAATTATCTTTAGATAAATGATAAGTAGACTGACAGCATATATCACAACAGCTAGAATAGCAGCCAGAATATTTCAAAATACTGAGAGTAAGCAACTATCAATCTAAAATTACATACCCAGCTAAACTAACCTTTAACAGTGATAGTAAAACAAAGACTCTTCCAGACATGTAAAGACTAGGAGGTTTACCACTACAGATACTCCCTGCAAGAATTACCAAAGGACATACTTCAGGAAAAAGAAAGGTATAGAAAGAAGAAATGGAATGTATAAAACAGTGACAAAAGTAATTATAAGGTACATTGGTAATGCTAATTAAACACCAAGTGTAAAAAATTAATTTGGAGGGGTTTAAAAATATAAAGGGAACTAAAATTTCAGACATTAGAAAGATAGTAGGAAAAGATGGTGGGGTTAGGTCAGGGGGCAGAGTTCTTTGTCTTGTTTTGGAGGAAGACAGAAATAATAACCAAGACTAGATTTTGCTAGAAAAAAATATAAAGTTAAATATGTAAATTGAATAAAGGCTTTTATGTATTAAAATCTCCCAAAATCTTATTTTTGAGTTTCTGTAACAACAACAAAACAAAAACGAAAACAAACTATGGTCACTGAAATAGCATCCTTTGTGTTTAATCTATGCGAAGTATCTAAGGAATGGTTTGACTAAATGAAAAAAGAGTTTAATGCCAGGTGCTGAAAAATGAAAAATGAAGTAAGACACTACTCTCAACGACAATATTCACAAAGTTAATATCACAAGGTGGTCCACAGAATAATGATAACAGCACACTGTTAGTTCAAAGGAACAAGACATAGCATTTGGTCATGGGAATCAAGTAATGTAGGTGGTGTCTGATTGAGACTGGAAGGGCAATGAAGACACATGGCAGGAGGTGGGGTGAGGGGAAAAAGAGTCATTTCAAGGGGAGGAAAGGCACCATCAAGGCAGTGGCATACAGGGTGAGGCAGGGGAAGCGTCCACACTGGGCACAGGCAAGTAGGGGTGCATTGCCTGTAGACACTCTAAAAACATTAATAAGGTCAGGTTTTTATTATCACCATGCAACTGCAATTTAAAAACTGTCAGTGAGAAAACACTCTGGAAAAATATTTTGTTGGTCTAATTTCTAAACAACTGCACAGTTATTGTTGAGTTTTAATAATATATGCATTTTCAGAAGTTCAGAGAACTTATAACAGACAACTAAATTCCACTTATACAACTAATCCCTAATAGGTGAGGACTAAACTACACATATTCAAATGTAATTTTATAATAGTTCAGAATTATTTGAGCCTCCTCCAGGTGCAATTCATGTCTCCAACAAACGTGGTACTATATGTTTCTACATTTAACCAGTAGATTCAAAATAAGCAACAGTAGCACAGTCTTCATAAAGAAGAAACAGAACTTGAATTACTTTAATTCTGTCATTCTATATACAACTACTTGGAATTTTTCTTTGTGTTTAAAATTTAAAGCAATAAGACAGGATAAACTATAAGGTTTAATATTTTCCTTTGCTAACTGCAAATTTTATTTCATTTGTGGACAATTTTACACTAGTTACTTTAAAAATTAAAGTCAAAATGTATTCTAATTTGTTTTAAAACTACACAGCAATACAAGAAAATAATTATATTACTGATTATCCCACGATTATTACTGAAAATAATTTTGTTATATAGAAGAGAGGGTGTTAAAAAGTACCAATCTGCTCTGAGTGTCAAATATGCCAGGCATGCAAGCTATGAAGGCAGGAAGTCACAGCCATGTGTAGCACAGCAAGTTATATTAACCTCAATAGTTTTAAAGCCAAGGCTTTGTAATTCAAAATTCTATTTCATAATTTATCTATGTAAAATAAAAAACAAAATAAATAAATGAAAAGTGCCACATTTACTCTTTCTGTAATCTCAATAAATTTATAAAGAACCATAGTTTCTCAAAACAGTGAATGAACAGCTACAATGAAAATTCTTTAATGAGATCCCTCAGGATTCATTTGTCATGGTAATCAAATAGGATGTTACGCAAAGTCAGAAGCACCTGGGTCTCATGGGAAACAGGTTTGGAATCCTCTCCAATCTCCCCCTTTTCTGATTCTACTGCCTCATCCTAGTTTAAGCCCACATTGCACTACTGGAATAACTCACTACCTGGTCTCTTTTCTTCCATCTCCTCACTTCCCCTCCCATCCACAGCATCAGTGTTTTCTAACAACAGGAGAGTCGCTCCTTCCTACAGCCTACAGAACTAGGACCTCATGATGTGATCACAAAAGAATTTTATAAGTGCCCCTGAGACCTATTCTCCACCCAAAGTGGATGGCGGGCCATCGACCAAGAGCCATGCTGTCTCCAGCATTTGAGCTTTTGGTTCCCACAACTCATCCAACCAACAGTGCCCTTCCCCTTCCTTTCTCCGGCTTAAATCTTACTTGCTCCTCAAGAACTAATTCATGCTCTTTCATTAAGCCTTCTCAATGTATCTAGTCATGATTAACTGCTCCTCCTCCTTCATTCCCACAGTCTGTTGCTTACTAGCTACCTGTGTTTGTGCTCATTAGTCTCTTTGAGCCTCAGATTTGTAACCTATAAAATGGACATAACAGTGACACTGATCTCAGAGAATCATGAGGGTAAAATGAGATGCGATAGCACTTTTAAAACTATACAAATTAATGTTTCCCTTCTTCTACCTTTCTGCTGGCACCTTCATCTTGGACTTCCCAGCCTCCAGAACTGCAGGAAATAAATGTTTGTTGTTTAAGACACCCAGTCAATGGTATTTCTGTTATAGCAGCCCAAGGAGACTAAGATAACTTAAGTCTGACTTGCAGAAAAGTTACTGCCTGCCTCCCCCAGGGCATGGGCCCACCTCTGCACGTTCCCTTTTCCCTAGTTCTCACCCCTCCACCATTCCGAGGTGTGGCCCAGGAGATGAAGTCAATTTTCTAATGAGAAATGAAATGTGATTCTTTAGACTATTAGGTTTCTCAAAATCTAATTCCCCAATATTGTCCTAATAAATTAAAAACTACTATTCTTAACTTCAAACCTTTTTATCTTAAGATCACTCACTTTTTCTCTCTCAAACACAAGTTTTAGAAGCACAAAGGCCAAAACTAAGAAGCAACTTCCTAAAATAATAAAAAACAAATATGAGGCTGCCAATCAAAGTACCCCCCAATTTACCTGTTTGACTTGTCTATGAAATACTACTAACTCTGGCTCTTCTGAACTTTAGGGTTAAACCAATATTGCTCCTTTATATTTGATGCCGCCTGAATTCTATCAATTCTGAGTACAGATTGAGAGCAAACCAGTTCGTAATAACCACCATTCATTATCATGGGAACAGCAAATTAAATCCAGAAAGAAAACTGCCTGTCCCCAAAACGAAAATTAAGTCCAGAGTCTGAAATTGACAACTTGTCCTAGCGCACAACTGCGATGCTGAGTGGAATCCGAGGCTGAGCAAGATCTCCTCCTCCTCTGGCGGTTACCAGACATGCCTTCAAATTCCTGCACGACCACCAACTGGCTATGTGACCTTGAGCAAGCTGCTTAATTTCCCCAAGTCCCAATTCCTCCTTAGCAAATGGTGGATAATAAGCACCTCAAAAATTGGTGTAATCATTAAATAAGTAATGTCATTCAAACAGAGCTGTGTCCAACAGGAGATATGCTCAATAAATGGTTCCCATTATCATTGATAATAATTCTGAGCGAATTTGAAAAATAACCCTCTTGTTTTATGGTTTTGTGAATTTTTAAAAAATGTTATTTTACTTTAGAAGGTAATTCTACTTTTACTTTTTCAAGTAAAGAATGATATTCAAACAGAAAAGTACACAATCAATATACAGCTTGATAAATTATAACACGTCACGTAAGCATTCCCCAAATCAGGATGTTACTAGCATCTCAGAAGCTCCACTTCCAGGTATGACCCCAAGGGTAACCACTATCCTAATTTCTTAAACTATACACTAATTTTGCCTGTATTTGAACTTCATGTAAATGGAATCATACTGTACCTACTTCCTTGTGTCTCACTCCTTTTATTCCAAATTGTTTCTGAGATTCACCCATATTGTTATGTGTAAGTGGACAAGTTTGAATGCGACATTTCAATTATACATTTATACAACTTAAATGTTTTAAACCATAGTTCGTTGGAAATATAGTTATAGCTCTATATTACTCACTCTTACTTGGTTAATAAGCAATATAACCCAGTCAAATGCTAGGTAGGTACTAGCATTCTCTGGCTTTCACATAAAGTAATTTTTAAAAAATCATCTGTGGGACTATCTCTTGCTGATTCTAATATTCATTATCATGTATACTGGGACCCATCTAAGGGAAGACGGAAGCTCATGAAACAGGAGAACACCACAAAGAAATCCATACGAACAGTAATTACTGTTCAAGTACATCTGAACTGTCATGAACAATAAGACCTTCGGGTTTTGTTCTGCCAGGCATAACAAATACCTCCAGTGTCGCCAGTTCCAAATCTGACTCTGACACGGGACAGAGGAGACTGGTGACAGATGGGCAAAATTTAGCATGCAGCTTGGATGGTCTTTGGGATGGAAGTCTTGTTATCTCTAACTTGCTGCCAAGTCCTGCATGTTGCTTTGTAACAGACACTACTGGGAAACTGCAGCCTCAGCCAAAAACACAGACTTGAAAGAACCAGATTTCCTCACTGTTGGTATTTGTAACATCTCACCCACACCAGGCTCTGCTGAAATAATGAAATAGTCGCCCATATGAATCTGAAAGTGAAAAGGCATTTTGACACACTAGACTAAATTTTTTTTTTTTAGACTTAGGACAGTGACTTATTAGATATGGAATTTGCCATTTGTAAACCAATTCTTCTATAGTTTACCGAGTTATTTCAAATTCATTAGTCTTTACACTAAATCCTGCTCCAAATGTCTTATTAGAATCACCTTTAAAGAACGGCATATACACTTAAAATTGAATATCTCAAATATGTTCTCTATTTGTTATTTGTTTATCAATGTATCTGCTGTCCATCACAGTAGCCATGCCCACCTTGCCTGTGGCAGTTGAGTGCCACTGCTTGTCCTCTGCCACCAAGTACGCCCATTGCATTTAGGGTTGCCAATTGAGCAGCTGCGGTTCCCACTGTAAGGTCTGGCCTACAGAGAAAAGTGATCGCAGAGTTCTTCAAGGATGCTGGGGCTCCCCTCACAAATTTATTTCTCACAATTTGGTGAAAGGCATGTCTTCTGGACCCTCCCAGTGTGGGTGAGTGGGTCTTAAACAACAAATCCACTCTTACATTCCAATCTCCCTGAGCTCTGAATCCTTTCTTCTACATTAAACCAAGGAAGATCCACAGCGGGCCGTCTTTTGGTCCACGTTTCAGCCAACCAACCAAACAAACTGTTAGAGTCCTTTCTAACTCCCCGAGCTGCAACATTAAATGTAGGATCTCTGCCTAGTAAGCCCATAGCAATAAATTGGACCTGATCCAACTTTATGTTCCTTCCACCATTATCCCGTATCCTTAGTATCCATTCCCACACATGTTCCCTGGGTTTATGCTTGTATAAATTAGAAAACTCAAGTTGTTCTTTTGGAGTGTAGCATATGTCTTCGTAGGTCACACTATGTACCTCACTTTTAGAGGCCTCCTGGGACTTGAGTCTAGTTAGGACTAGAAGCAAAGAGGGTTGGTGGGGACGGGTATTGAGGAGAATCAACATTGTTTTGCATGGCAACTGCCTCAGGGGAGGCCATACAGTTTCCTTAGACAAGGCAGGGTTAATCTTTTCAGTCAGGGCTGGAGACGTCTCTACCACTGGGAATGGGGAGGCCATTTCCACTGGCAAAGAACACTCATCAGAATTTAGTGGCTCCATGTCCTCAGCCTAATTAGAGTCTTCCCACACATCCTCATCCCAATTTACAGGATCCCATTCTTTCTGATCATTGCCCTGACTTGAATAGTAAACACCCCTTGAGGCTGAGAGTTCAACTTGTGTTATAATTCAATCACCACAGGATGAGGTTCTGTGGTTGATTTTCAGCAATTTCAGCCCTGCAGCTACAAGAGATAAGGGTCTCCTTCAAAACACACATAGAAGCTCTTAGGTCATTTATGCAGCCAGAGCTTGAGCTGGGAATTTGCATCCCTAAACTCATTCTTTTCTTTCATCACTTTGTCCAGAGACATTAGGAGCAACTAACCATTGTCATTATACTCCTTAGTCTTCCAAAAATGTTCAGAAGTATCATATACAGAACCACTTGACTCCTTGCTTCTTATAAGTGGTTAATTAGGAGTATCCAATGTAGCTATTTTATGTATCTCTATAGAACAGTTCACACCATGGACTATCCACATTCTCTTTACCACTGGAAATAGAATCATTAGCATCTTTAAGTCTACTCAGATAAGAGAGGCAATTCCAGAAACAACAGAACCAACTCAGAAAACTCATCCTTAAAATTCTGCTCCTCTAGAACCACTCTCAGTACGAAAATCTATATTAGTCAGGGTTCTCCAGAGAAACAGAACCAATAGGACATAGATAGATAAATAGATAAAAGAGATTTATTATAGGAATTGACTCATGTGATTACAGAGGCCCAAAAGTCCCACTAACTGCCATCTGCAAGCTGGAGAACAGGAAAGCTGGTGATATAATTTAGTCCTAGTCCAAAGGCCCGAGAACCAGAGGAGCTGATGGTGTAATCCCATTCTGAATCCAAAAGCCTAAGAATGGGGAGGGAGAGTAACAATGGTATAAGTCCCGGTCCAAGTCTGAAGACACAAGAACCAGAAGTACCAATGTCCTCTGAGGTCAGGAGAAAATAGATGTCCATAAAGAACAAATTCACCCTTCCTCCGCCTTTTTTTTTTTCTATTCAGGCCCTCAATGCATTGCATCATGCCCATCCGCACTGGTGAGGAAGATCTTCTTTATGCAGTCTACTGATTCAAATGCTAATCTGGTCCAGAAACACTCTCATAGACACACCTAGAAGTAAGGTTTTACCAACTGTCTGGGCATCTGTTAGCCCAGTCAAACTGACACATAAAATGAGCCATCACAGCCATGTTTCAACACCAATATTTTATGTATATTTCACTATCTGTCAGACCAATATTTCATGAATATTTTTATGAATAATACAAACCAGTATTATATGAACAGCTTACTATATGTCATACCAGTGTTTTACAGAAAGTTCACATTTCAGAGGACCCTACAATTACCTCCACCATCCCAGTTTCCCTCTGAATCCTTAGGGCCAACTCAGCCGAAGAATGAATCTTTAAAACGTCTCTTGAGCCTGCTGTATTCCTACCCCATACCCTGAAGGCAGTTCAAAAGGTCTCTGAGGTTAACTCAGAGTTCGGTGGCAACCAGCCAGTGAAAGCTGTCGTGTGATGCTGGTAGCTCCAGCATCCTCTGGAGATGGCTGGATTGACGTGAATCCACCACCTGCTAGAATAATCTAATTATGCCTAAAGGTTTCCACTGAAAAGGCTCTACTCCAGGGCCCTGTCACTTTCCCTGTGGGTGAAGTCAGCTATCCAGTGACTTTCAAACATTCTCAGCAGGTGGCTTTGTAACACATGAAGAAGTTCCTGAAATGTCAATCCTAAGGGACAAGTGTTCATGTCACCAAAGCAACACATCATAACCTCTGCCCTTTCTGGATCTTTCAGACAAAAGCGAAAAGTAATGAAGGCCATGATGAAATTATTCTCACTACCCAAAAGTAGATATTTCCAAAGAGAAATATATGTATGTTACGAGAGTTATGGGGATGAATTTGTACTACAGTAGCTCCTGCAAACCCTGTCCTATGAATAAAAAGCCTTCAGTTCCTAAAGCCTGAAAATCTGGTAACATTCAGAGCATATGGATATTCATTTAAATAGGAAAAAAAAAATTCAAGTGTGACATTTCTTTTAACCCACAATTTTACAGCTGGAAGAAATCTTTACCACTCTTAGATGGCATAATACGACAATCCAAGCAACCAAGCTTAAGGTCTGCAAATTCATCACTTTTTTTCCACTACCAAGTTCCAAGATTTATTAAACATCTCCTCTCACACTACTCTCTGGGCTTTATGAGTAAACCAGATTTGACCTTTAAAATGGTAGAGGCACCTGGATTATTTCAACTCATGTTCCTACTGGCAGTTTCTTTACTTCCTTATTATATATTCACTTTCTATCTAACTCCACACACAAAACATGGGGGAAAAGTCTGAAGGATGCGTGCATTTCTAATTTTTAATACTTTAAAATATGTTTAACTAAAAACACCTGGCCTGTAAGTATTGGTGCATTGCCATACGAGATTTCAAAATGCTCCTTTACACCCAGCTGCCGAATTGACTTCACAAGTATTGATTTCAATTCATATTTCTCAATCTCTATCCCTCTCAAAAATGCTCTTTCATACCCCAGCAGCTGTTCTAAGAGCATAACTCCATTCTGGCCCAAACTCAGATCATTAAGATCAAAGATATATAAAAGAAAGCATGACTTTGGTCCAATGTTATGACTCTTAATGATACACATTCAGGTTCTTTTATCTCAAGATCTTAAAGGGAATCTTCTTAGTAGGGTTCCATAACCATAACAGGTCCAGTGGAATGCAAAAGAGCTATAGGGTGCTGTTAGAAGGTCCAGCTCAGAGTCATAAGGCCATTACTGACTCTGAATAGATGGGATAATATTATAATTTGGGGGGAGAAGCACCTCCTTCTGGAACAGAGTCACATTTACTGGATACTAAAAATTAGTTTGTAAGCCCAGGTCGTCTATTTTCTCCTTCTCCCACATTTTCTGAAAATAAAATAGGAAAACTAATGCTAACTGCCCCACTTAGTACTTTAGATTCTTGCTACAGATAAGTAAAAAATGTGATTCTATTACATGTTTTGTGAAGTCATCATAATGCAACATGTCCATGAATTTGTGTCATTGTAAAAAACAGAAGATTACAGAATTATGGAAAAATACCAACAAGTAGCAAATTTGGATTCATGTCCCTACTCAAGTATTTACTATGTTGCCTCAAGTAAGACTTTTTTCCCTAGTGTATAAAGAACAGAGGAACTTGTGAAATACTTTTCATTCATTCATTCATCCATCCAGTCAACCATCTGTTCATCCATTCAGCAAACACGTGGTAGAACCATTGTGTTCAGCATCGTGCTGAGCATTGAGGATGCCAGATATAAGATGGTTCCATTGTGCCATATTCCTCTGCCACCAAAGAATCTCAAAGTGCTGCTCCTGACAAGAGCATGACTAGAATAGACAGAAAATGCATTTTTTTTTTGTCATCATCACCAAGTTCACTAGCTTCTCTTCCAAAATGAAGACAAACACATTTTATCTAACTTGGGAATACTTAGGAGTACTTTTCCAGATAGGTAAATTACCTATATTTATGCTGCCTGAATAATAATGACTAATACTTATTTTGGGCTTATCATATTCTGAACACATCTGTTTAAGTACCTCACATGCATTTAATATCTCATTTAATCTTCATAACACTTTATGAACTAAATAGTATTTGTATCCTCATTATATGGATTACTCCACAGAGACAAATTCAAAGAGATGTGGTAGCTTACCCAAGTGGTAAAGATTTGTACCTAGGCCTGTCTGACTCTGAAGCCTAGTTTCTTTGATTTGGATAAAAAATAATTTCAAACTTTCTGAATTTCTCAGCAAAGCCTGCTTCAGTATTTGCACATATGCATGTTAGTATTCAAAGCACAGAGTTAGAAGGAATAGAACTGCAGAAATGGAAGAGATTTTAGAATCTATCTGGTCTGACCTATGCACTTACAGTTAAAATGTAGGTCTTGAAATTAGGGGTAAAAATACATATTGAATGAAAAGCTGAAAGAAGTGAGGGAAAATATTGACTAGAGAATAGGAAATAAGGAATCTTGGATTATCCATCTTTGTATTCCTAGTACTTAATACAGTCCGTGGCAACTAGTGAAAACTCAGTATAGGTTTGGTCAATTGGATTACATTATATGTTATAGATTTTTTAAACTAGAGTTTCCCAAAGGTCAAGAGAGGCATGGGATACATTCATTTAAGGCTTACAAAACATTAAAAATGAAGAAATGACAAAGCTGTGATACATTTTAAATGTTCAATCCTATTAGTTGATCTTTTGTAATTATTCTATAACTTCATTTGGATATAAGGCCTAAAGTATGGGTTCTACCCAGTGTGTGACAATGAAATACTATAAGATAACATCTCATGTAAGCCTTACAACAACCCTGTTGTCTTGAGATACCATTATCCCCAATTAAAGAGCAAGAAAGAGTTTAGGCAACTCCTATCATGTTTACACATTTGAAATGATGCAACACTTTATATTCTATCCCCTTAGACTTTTAAAAATCCAAAATAGCGCTTATGTAAGATTATTTTTAATTAGCAAACACCAAAACACACTAATTTCAGAGACATTAAATCACTAAATTGCCATTATAGTAAACCAACGAAATTTGAAGTAAAAGCTAAAACAAAAATTTTCTCCCCTAGAGAGTTCTGAGTTCTCCGATTCTAATAAACACATTTAGAGACATTGTAAGGATCATCCTTCTAAAATACACTTAATAGATATAGTACTAAAGATGTGGATGCTTAGAGATTCCTCATATGTTGATTACCCAGATGCATGTTAGATGTTGCAGGAATTAGATTTGATATTATCTCCTTATTATGCAAAACCATGGAAAACATTTAATTAAAACTTAATTAAAATCTCCATGACACTTCAACCCCATAGAGTCCATTTTTCAAAAGCAAGCAGCAAAGAAAGCCTTCAGGACAAAACTGTTTTTGAAAAATGGTGTATGGGAACTCACTTTAGTACCTACACCTTTCTAACAGATCTTGCATCTTCACAAACAATTCCTTGCATTTGCATTTGCATCAGCTTAGAGAGTGACAGATTTACACTAAAACTGCTGATCATTAATTATAAATAAATATATAGGTTTAGTTCAGTTACTGATGCTTCATTTCTTCTCGAGTTTCTACATATAATTTCAAAATATATGAGAAAATACATAAGCATTATGTCTGCCACACAGGGGGCTCCTATTATTTATTTAATGCAATTAATAAATATTAGATATGTGTAGATTAAAAATCCTAAGACTCTGATACAATTTTTCCCTAAAATATTTGTGGCAAAATACGTGAACTATTAGTTTTCATTATAATTGAATAATTTTGTTTATATACAAATACTTTCTGTAAAAGGATATGCTATAGTAAGAAGTGGTCTACATGGAGGAGAAAATACTCAAACGTGGCCTATTCTCTAACTTCTAAGAAGACAGTCCATTCTTTCCACATATTTTTAACTTCCATCATAAAGCAAGAACTCATAACAAAAGCATTCATACTCAGCAATTAAAAGGAATGAACTGCCAATACATGCAACATCATGGATGAACTTCAGAAAACATTATGATGAGAGAAAGAAGCCAGGTATGAGACAGCACACTTTACGATGTCATCTATATGAAGTTCTGGAACAGGCATAGCTAAGCTACAGTGAAAGATATCAGAACAATGGCTGCCTGGGTTGTGGTGGGGGCTTAACTCAGAGAAGGATGGAAAGGAGCAGGAGAAACCCCAGGGTGATGGGACAGTTCTGTATTTTGATAGGGATGTGGGTTACATAGGCGTGTGCAATTTTCAAAACTCATTACACTGTACACTTATGATCTATGCATCTTACTCTATGTGAATTACACGGCACATTTTAAAAAGTAAATAAGTATATGTAGCAGACATAATTCATCTTAAGGAGATTAGTCTTCCAAATATGATGTTGCTGTAGCTCAGAGTTTTTGGAACTCCTCTTTTGGAATTGCATTCAGAGACAACAACATATTTCTTTGATATCAATGCCAGCAAATCTCCTAGGGGTGAAATTAATGAAATGCCCAGCATCATTCAGGGTCAAGGCTGTTCATTACAAGTGATTAAGCTGGAAAAGAACATTTTTGCTTGTCATGCTGGAGTAGTAACTAATTTAATGAGCTTGATTTTTTACACAAACTGATTACTCACACACAAATACAAACTGTTACTCACAACTGACTGGTATAGTAAATTCAATTTAAGCATCCCAAAAGCCTTTTGGTTAAATGTAGAAGCACAGAAATAAGTGTCAAAACCTCATTAATTCACTACTTTAAAGGAAATAACTTTAATCACATGCAGAAGGGATGGTAGACTATAACTGCCCTGATAAGTGAATTATACCTATTTTATGATGCACTATACTAGAAAAGAAATGCCTCATATTTTTCTTCATTATATAAAGTCCAAAAGACACAAATATTCTCAAATGAAATTTTAACTTGCAATTATGCTCAAATTTAATCAGTACTAACAGGGAGGAGGTCCTCTCTCTTTATTAAATTTAATTTACCATCCATTTACCATATAACATAGTGATCACATTTGCCCCCTATTACTCTCCCCAATAAGACTAACAAGATGGAAGGAATCTTTAACTCAACATATGAGACAGTCTCTACTATCACGGTATTATTTTATTCCATTATTGGGAAAGATGGCATAGATTCTCATAATATACAATACATGTTAAAAAAATAAAAGAAGGAACAGCCAGAATGACCAGAGCCCAGCTCTGGAAAAGAATTGGGTATTTAAACTTAAACATGTTATAAACAATGATAAATTCTTTGGCTAAGTAGATCCATGAGGCCTGAGTTTACTGTTTTATGATTAATTGGTGGGGGACGGGGGGGCGGGGGGCGGAGACTAAAAACAGCATCCCAATTGAAAAAGTTACTTTTGTGGAATAAGTAATATATTTGAAGTTTTAGTTCTTTATCAGGTGCAGTGAAAGTCAGACAGGGTTATAGTTTCTCTATCTTAAATATGAAAGGTGTGAACTAAATGGTCTCCTAAGTCCCTGCCAATGCTATCATCCTATTTGTCTATGACTCTAATTGATATGAGTAAGAGAGTCACTAGAAACCAAGTCAAGTTGCTATAGTTACTGTCTTAAGTTCGTGACACACAATGTGACCAAGTAAGTGAACGAAACATAGATGCATAATCTTGATTTCCTCTTCACAAAATCACAGTTTTCTCACAGATAACTTAATAGAATGGGCAAACATATTCTGGGGATTTCATACGAACCTAAGGATAATTCTGTTAAGTGAAATAGTATATCTATTTAAAATTTATGTAGCATTTCACAATCATTAAATACACTACTAATAGTTTTATTAGATATTAATCAACCATGTTCCCTGGAACACTAGGCATTTCAGAAATTAGTGAAATGGTTTTACTTTTGCATAAAAGTATGAAAGCACTTGATGTAAAGAATACTGATATAAAAGTCAGAATTCTGAATTGTTGGTCTGCTTCTGTGCAATCCTGTTCCAATTTTCTTTTCAGAGTCCTACATTCTAAGTTGTTCATCTCCCAGTGCCTACAGATTATCCTGTTCATATTTCTATAGAAAGGCATCTCAGAAAGATAAAAATTTATACTATTTTTACAACTCAGGAAGAGTCCGCAAACTGCCTTAATAATTCATTCTAAAATGTAACCACTCTCATTGCCAGGAAATTATCTTTTCTGTCAAATATAAATTATGTCACCCAACAGCCTCTTCTTGGTGGAATTAAAACAATCCCAAACCATTTTCCCTGTGGGTTGTCTTGTCTAATACCTCCCATATTAGCATCCTATTTTAATCTTTATGATTACTCTCCAAGATTTTTAAGGCCCTCTTAACACCAGACTCCATATTCTAATGGCAAACCACAACCCACAGGCCAAATCTTCCCGTTTTTATAAATAAAGTTTTATTGGGACACTGCCATGATCATTCACGTATTTATGTATTGATTAAGGTGGCTTATATGCTTGCAACAGAGACTGTATGGCCTTCAAAGCAAAATATCTTTACTATCTGGCCCTTTACAGAAAAACTTGCAGACCTCTGACCTAGTCAATGCAGTTATTTAAAATGCACAATTGCTTCAGGTTTCATCTTACTTGAGAACAAGCAGGGCCTGAGAAGTTTTATCATACCCTTTCCAACTTTTTCAGATTCTCTCTCTCTACTTTAACTTGAGATCTATTAAGCCCGAGGTAACATAACATCCTAAAATACTGGTGGATGGCAAGTGCTTAGGATTGTCATACAAGATGTGCAACACAAGTTGGTGATCAGTTTCCAGCATCTACTCCAAGCAGGGGAACTCTTTTCAGTAAAAAGTGCTAAATCTTCCTCCATAATCAGGGCACACATAGGAACACAAAGAGCTTCAAAATTCTCTTAGTAAAGGCACACTGAGGCCATGCATTCCAGAGATTGTGTCATCTCCCTATGACCCATTCTCTTTCCCCAGCTGAAGAGTGTATTGTGTATACCTGAGGACATCATATCAAATGCTTCCATGGGCAGGAAAACCATATAAATGAGTGGAGCAGGCTGGTGTGAGACTGTAGAGCATGGTGGAGACTGTGGAGAACCAGACTGCACACACCTGTCCAAACATGTCAGCACTGATCTGCTCCCAATGACTGCTGTGTCATAATGTGGGCCCAGAGTAGACAGGTCTTCAAATTTTTCAAGGAAAACTGAAAATGAAGATTCCAATTTCTTAATACACCGTGGGGGTCAACATTGTATGGGCTAAAAAACCTCACCCATGTCCACCTAGGTTGCAAAAATATTTAAGATGTACTTGTCGATTGAGATACATCTATTGAGGAGACTTCACCTTAATTAAAACTCTTATTTTAGAAAAGAAGAAACTGAGGCTTAGAAAGATTAAATTATTGGTTTAAGACTGCATTGAGTATAGCTAGTCTAGGGCTGTAAAAAATTCTAGTCTAGTGCTGCTTTCAACATACCTCCACAAGGTAACTCCACAAATGCTTCTTAATTTAGAAGGATAAGGAACCCACTGAGAATCTGATAAAAGCTATGGACCCTATGAAAGAAAAATACACATAAGCGTTAACTCACAAAATATTGGCTTATAATTTAAAAGACTTTATACAGTCATGAAGCTTATCCTTGCACATCCTCTCCTCAGGGAGCCATGAACACCAGGTTTAGTATTCTTTGATTCTTCAATATGAAGAATCCATAATCCTCCAATTACGTCATATAAAAAAATAATCAAAAGCCTTTATAATATCCTAGATAGGTTTCATTTACTGCTTCCAGCCATTTATGTGACCATTATGTCACCTTATTATACAGGAGTACATTTTTCAGACGGAACAAGTTCACAAACTCATAACAGTGGTTATATAACGTTTTTTGTTATGATTTAAAATGATCAAAACTTTTGTTCAAATAAATTATAGTATCTTTTAGAATAAATTATCATTTGACTACAACTATTCTAAAAGATATGGAGAAAATCTCTCCCTTCTTGAACACATTGATTTGCATTTATTTTCAAGAGCATCTTGCTAAGCAGCTTCCTCTGGGCGAAGTGAGCACCCGTCCCCAGCTCTCAGAACACCTTGAGCACAGCCCTTACTGCCTTGCTCTGGGACTTTTTGCTTATATATCTCTCCAACTATACTGTGAGCCTTTTGAAGATGGACAGTAACTTATTCAGCTCTGGGCACAATGCCTGTCACATAATAAGCTCTCTATTACTGTTGAACAAGTTAACACTATCCTCCCAAGAGATTTCACCTGGTCTGGGTTAATGTGAGGGCTCCCTTGAAAATATTACAATAAGATATAATCAAGATAAGGGCAGTATTTTGGTATTTAGTATTTTGTCTCTTTTATGACTTTTCATTTTTTATAAAGGAAATAAGAGGTGAATGATGATTAATTTTGAAAATATTTCTCCAAAGAAGGAGTGTAGGGAATTGGCATAGAGGGGAGAAGGTTATAAACCATTTCTCAAAGGGTGTCTGGCAGGACAGAAGTTAATCATGGAAGTAAACTTCTACTGTCATTCATCTGGCGCAAAGTTTCTTAACATCCCTTGGGATGGCAAACAGACACGTAACACGCAAACCACTTTGTCTCAATGTTATTTCAGACCAGGGACTCAGTTGTGTACTTACTCTAAATTTTGCAAATTATCTTACATTACATAAAATAAAGAATATGTATAAATGAAATTATTAAAAAGGAGTAAATCAAAGAAAATATAGATAGAACTAGAAAAATACAAATGTGCAATCCACAGTATCCTCAGTGTGAGAATAATATAATACAGTTTTGTATATTTCTCTGAGTTGGCTTCTTAGAAAAATTTATTTCGAAGGCAATTTTACAAGGGGTTAAGGCTGAAAATTGTAAAAGAAAAATGCATAAATTATATGCAAATTCAATATAGTTATTAAGCAACTATATCATACAAAGTGTTGTTCTATTGTTTTCCTACCTGGGAGAGGCAGAGACGTATAGAAACCCACAGGAGCCACCTTAAAAAGGCTAACAATGGGCAAATATGAGATAATTTGAGCCTCAAAATAAACAAATGAGAATAAAGAATTATAAGACACTGAATAAGCATCCACTAGTCCGCCTTGATACAAACAAATAAATAAGCACATAAATAAGAAAAAGTTCTTCTTCACAATAGAAATCCAACTAACAAATGTAGAAGGAATAATTAAATTAGAAAAATCAGTATTTGGCAAGAACTATCAATAGACGCTAAAATCAGTAGGTGAAAGTTTGAAAAGCAACAGGTTATTTCCATCGCCTCAAAATACTTCCAAACCAAATACTCACTAATTACAAAAAAAACCAGTAACTTTACAGTGCTGAAACCTGGCAGACACCACCCTATTCAAGTAATCAAAGGTAACATCACCAGGAAGGGGAACTGACCTCATGCGCCTTCTGAGATGATACACTGAGAATACACCATTTTTGTGATCCTCCTGCCACAAGCATAGAAGTTAAATCCATTTATAAGGAAATCTATCAGCCAAACCCAAAATGACGAACATTCTACAAAATAATGAGCTATATTATTCAAAAATATCAATATCTTAAAATACAAAGAAATACTTTCTTTCCAGATTAATGAGGGAGCATTCCATATTACAAAGACCAAAGAGATGTGACAACAGATTACAACACAGGATCTGAGATTTCCTTTTGCTATAAAGGTCATTTGGCCAATTGGTGAAATCTGAATGAGGTCTATAGATTATAATATTGTATCCATGTTAATTTCCTGATTTGATAATTATCCTATGGTTATTTAAAAGAATTTATTTGTTCTTAAAAAATACCCACTACAGTGCTTAGGAACATCTGGCCTGCAACTGACTCTAAATAGTTAAGAATATTCAATAAAATATACAAATATATACGTGTGTGTATTAGACATACATCTGTCTAAGTTTTAATCAGTGGTTCCCTTTGATCCTAACCTGATTTGAAGTGAGAAAAACATGCAAAGACTTTTTTGTTTATCCTGCCTCCTTTTTGTTAGTAATTTAGGAGTGCTGGGCAAGGAAAACGTAGAGCAGTTCAAGTATAACTCAAAACAACAATTTTGGGTCTACTGTACTACAGAAAATCCTGAGCTACTATAGGCAGACAGTAAATTTGGTCTGTATCAAACCTTCTTCATTTTCCATTCTAACCTACAACTCCTTTTCTACAAGAAAAAAAAAATCTATGTACTCTATGGATAGACATAGATATACGGGTATTTTAAACCAATTTACAAAGAGAAGAACACTTACTCCTCACCGTACTAGTCATTTCAAAAAAAGCAAAGCAACAAACAATAAAATATCAAAAGTCACATATATTGGTCATTTTGATAGCACCCAACCTCCCCCACCCCTCATTTGCTATGACCACTGTGGTCTCTCTTTGGGTAAAATTGTCCATTTGGCATGGTCTTGGCAGTAGGGTCTACCTTGTACAGTGGCCTCCTACCAAGGAGCAGAAGAGGATGGGGCTTTCCATTACCCACTCCCTGGTAGCCTACCAGGCACTCACTTCTGCCAGCTTAAATCATGAGTAAAGAAGAACTGCTGGAGGCCAAATTCCTTGCATCAGCAATAGCCATGCACAAATCAGACTTCTGCTATTGACTATAGTTCCTGCTTCCCCTAGTGCTCCCTGGTTTCTGCAAATTTTCCCTCCCAGACTCTCCACCTTCCCAACAAGTTGTGTGCCTCTCTCCTTCCCCACTAGCCTTCCAGGGAAATCCTTTTGGACTTAAAACGACCAGCCAGTTTCTGTTGCTTGGAACCAGGAATCCTAACTGACAAAAATTTATTAGAATTTCTAAAATCTCAACTTAAAGTAAGTTACTGTTAGCTCTACTAATAGGAACCCAATAGGGGTCTGTTTACATGTGAGCAAATCTCTTTGGGGCACTTGCAAGTGTGGAGAGAAGATTGGCTTCACATTTGGGCACGGCCTCTCTGGCTATTTAGAGATTGGCTTCCATACAGATTAATTCCTATAAGAGGCAATTAAAGCTAAATTCTTTTGATGTGCTGGAAGTTGAGATAAAGATGAAAAACCACCCAACTCTCACTAAATTTGCTAAAACATTTTAATTGAACATGTGGCTGTTTCCAGAGACTGTCCACCCGGTAGAGGCTCTCTTTACCTGAAAAAATGCAATCACTGTTGGCAACCCACAGACTAGCTCTAAAATACCATCCTCCAACACTTTCTCCAAAAATAAAATTTCTTCCTCTAGGGGCTATTTTTCTGCCACTAAGAAAAGTCTTTGTTTTCACAAAGCAAGTGGATTGCATATTTAAAACTTGCAGTCAGTTCTCCTTTACAAATGTAGTATGAAAAGTAATTGAAAATGCTGCTAATTAAAAGGAAAGCTATCATTTGCCCTTTAGCTGCAAATAATATCAAAGCACGTTCTATGACAATGGAGGGCAGTAACAAGCAGCCAGTTGTGATGGTAAAACAGGAACACCACATCAGCGGTACAAAATTCCAAAACCGCAAGAGAGTCCAAAGGCATTTATTTTACATAGGTCACACAAGCCCTTGTTCATGCTCAGATGTGCAAATGTAGTTGTGTCTATAACTATGACCCAAATTTATTTAAGTTACAAAACTTTCCAGGCTACTGTTTCATGATAATTATGCTGTGAGAAAAATCGTTCTCTATACCTATCTACACATTTGAGGAGGTCACAATTTTTCAAAAGAATTTACATTGTGGTGATTTTCTTTTCCAAAATGCTAATCTGAGCGAATCAACCCTTGTGTAATCTTTTAATGATTCACCACTGTCCACAGGATGAATTCAGGCATCTTGGCGTGATATACAAGTCCTTTGATAATCTGCTTGTCGTTAACCTCCCACCATTTCCTCTCCTACATTCTTACAGCCCTTCACCCCCAAATCTTCACACATGGCTCTCACTTCTCGGTGCCTTTGCAAACTCTCTCCCTGCTCCCTGAATGCCTCTCGCATCTGTCTATCTGTTGAAAGTCTACTTATGAATCAAGACCTAACTCTATGTCACATGTCCTAGGAGCACAGAGGAGAATCAAGTTAAATGACAGAAGTGAAATTTTATCCACAGCAAGCAGTAAATCTATGAGAATGATTATTATTTAGCATATGCTATGTGCCACTGTTCCAGGCTGAAAATATAACATTGAACAAAACCAACAAAAATCCCTGCCTTCATGGAGCTGGCATTCTAGTAAGTGATGACAGAAAATATAAAATCAGTAAATTGTATAGTCTGCTAGTCAGTGGCAAGTGCCAGAGAGAAAAAATTTAATCAGGGTAAGGAGGATGCAGAGTGCCACAGGAACAGCTGTCATTTTAAAGATAGTCAAGACACCCTCACGGGAAGGAGACGTTAGACGGGAGGAGCGCATCACGCGGACATCTAGGAGAAGATACAGGAGCCACAGAGGCAAAGCAAGAGCCAGTTCTCAGCCTGAGGCAGGAACATGCCCAGCACATGTGAGGAGCAGCAACGAGGCCGGTGTGGTTGGGAGAGGGAGAGGGAAGAGGAGAAGTCAGAGGAGAGGAGTTCAGAGGGATCACGGGGTGGCGGGGGCAGATCACACAGACTCTGATAGGCCGTGGAGCAGCGGGGAGCTGTTGCAGAGGTTGATGAAAGGAGGAGCACGCTCTGGTTATGCTTTCACCAGGATCACTCTGGCTGCTTTGTCAGAAGAGAAAGGGGAGCAAAGGTGGAAGCAGGGAGCCAGTTAGGAGGCCACGACAATAATCAAAGCAAAGGACGACAGTAGTTTGGATGAGGGCAGTAGCAGTGGAGGTGCTGAGAAGTGAGAGGTTCTGGACCTAATTTGAACACAGAATCAAAAGGATTTTTTGAAAGATTGGGCAGGGGATGTAAAAGAGAGAAGTCAAGGATGACATCCAGATGTTTGGCCCGAGCAACTGGAAGTTGTTAGCATCAAGGAGAAGGGGAAGCCCCTGGGAGTACTGAGTTCAGGAGAAAGATGAGGAGCTGAGTCTGGACATGTCCAGTCCTCTTTAGAAAAACAGGGATAGGAGAAATGGTGGTTGAAGATTATTTCAGTTTTAAAAATACTTGGGCCTAAGAAAATGCAAAATACCACGCATTCCCTACCATCAAAAAGCTTATCACATGTACCCATCATTCCCATACTATTACAAGAAGACAAACTCCACACAGTGAAGATGAGCCCAGAATAAAATTAAGGGCTAGTGCTAAATAAACAAAGCACTAAGTTGGATATCAAAACACATGACATAGACAAGTTTTAGGGATGTCTGGGAAGTGAAGCCGCCACTATAAACCTTTCACTTAGCTCCTCCACTTAACATAAATGAAAAGTAGAATTTCAGATTTTAAAAAATCATTAAGATTCCCATAGAAAATATGATTCGAATCTGCTCAGAAAAAACCTTTCTGGACAATTCTAACATAAAATCATCAAGTAATGTGATGCCCATAGGGCAAAGAAGGGAGCCCAGAGACCCTTTTCTAGAATACGCTGTAGCTTGCGTGAGGAATAAGTATTAGAATTCAGATATAAATACCTGTACCACATATTTTATATTTGTTTGCTGCCACACCAGGTGATTCACACCTGGATTTAAGATGGACACCTTTGACAACCTCAGTCTACTTGGCTAATGATCAACAAAGCTGTCCTCCCCTAAGGAGCCAGACCTTATACTTACTTACTTGAAAAGCCTTGTCATTTCTCAAAATGGCAAGATATCATAAATATGATATTTTCTGCTTTTTTCATACCTCCACATTTTTAGAGGTTTTTTTCAAACTTCTAAGTATATTTTATTCTTAGACATTTAAATTAAAAAATAGTTACACATAAAGATTTCAGGGAGTATAAATTAAAACTGCATGCCAGTGCATGCACGGTGCCCCACCTTTTAAAGGCTGTCCATCCAGGCAATCATAAAAAGGGTGGAAACTAGGTGACTATATCAGTAACCATTATTATTTACTGAAGTTTGACCTTATAAAGCTTTGAATTTCAGTGGGTTTTACCATACGGATTAAATCATGGGTAAACTGACTTCTTTATCGTTTTCATCTTCCTAACCCACTTTACCATCAAATTTCAGAGTCTGGGGCCTATTAGGAGGAAAAAAAAAGGCTTAGTGCATAAAAATATTCTGATTGGTATCCACTTTAAATAGGGACACAAATGCAATGCTTCAATTGAAATGAACTCTTGCCACTTCCTTCTCTCCCATCAACCAACCAACACACACACACACACACACACACAGAAGCACATATACCTCTCTGCAGGTTGAATGGATCAAGAGGCATGTAAGATCACCACGAATCTGCTGAAACTACCACAACCAATGGAAAATTAAAATGTATGTCACCTAGGACTGAAAGCAGAACTAAGGCTGGAAAGACATGGTTATTAACGCAAGGAGTAAAGCACAAAGCCAGGTATGAGGTGCGTTCTTTTTTAATATAAAGTGACATTTCCTATAACCTCTGGACCATGAGTCTACATGTCTGACATATATAATTTCTGCAGAAATTGAAAACACAAAATTTGTGTGGGACAGTAGTAAATTGGGGTCGAAGTGAGGGTTCCTGTTTGTCTCTGAATCAGTTCTTCAATGTTCCGATTATATTTTCATGCATTGGCCCATAGTTGGGTATTAATAGGATTTTTTGACAATTATGTATAAAGGATGCAAAAGCAGCACCCATAGTCTGACTGATAAATATTGTCTTTTCAAACTCTGTCAGCTTTCCTAAGCTTGGAAACAGCACAAGATTACTGTGAAGGAAAACAGATTCAGGTCAGCAACCCTGAATATAAGAGCTCCACTTGCAATGTATATGTAATAGTGAGAAAAGCAATTGCCCATGAATACCTGGTGAACCAAAAGCAATTAGATTTACAAAAAAAGGAAACTGTTAGAAAAAAGTTTTCCATACAAAAAAAAAAAAAACAAACAGCACAGACACTCTTCCCATTACTGAAGTACATCAGAACTGATAGCGTTTGTATCAGAACATTCCAAATTTGTTAACAATAAACAGCATCATTTTTATTCAAGGTGACTAAGAAATAAAGTTAGTGTTTTCAACTTTGTTGATACTGTGACTGGGGTCTGTAGGAATGCATTGAAGAGGTGAATTCAAAGTCTGTCAGACAAGGTAGGGTTTAAATCTCTCCACAAAATGAAATCTAATACTGTTCCTTTAATGCAAGCTGGGAAAGAGGGTGAGTCACAGTTTAATCAACCCCCAATAGCTAAATGGAGAGATGAGAGTAGACAGGAAAAGCAGAGCTCCCTGGCACAGAAAAGAAGAGAAAGAAACAACCTTAGTAATATCTTGTGTTATACAGAGCGTTTTTCTTCAGGGCTTGCAAAACACTTCAAGCAACTTCTCTAATTAATCCCTAGAACGTTTTATGGAGGGTTGGCTGGGGTGACAGGGGTTATCTCCAATTACACATAAGAAAACAGGAAGACTAAACCCCAGCCTGCTCAAGATCATACAGGTGAGAGAGCCAGGAAGAGAACTCAGATTTCTGGGTTCTATTTCCTGCATTCAAACTGCCCCAGATCTGTGAGTTGCTATGTTCTCCTTTAGGTGGGAGCTTTGAGATGAGCAGAGATTCAAAACATAACCAAAAACAAATAAAATCAATCACCTGGGATGTAAGAGGGCTTTTGCTTTTGAATCATACTTTTAAAAAGAGGCAGATCTTTTTATTTTAATTATTCTTTTGATTTATTAATCAACACTATGCAGGACAAATTCCTTCAACATTTTTGAACCTCAGTCTGGGAACTCTAAGCTACATGCAAAGGGAGCTGTGATTCAGTCAACTAATCTTATCACACTTTAAAAAAAACAAAACGTATTTTGAATCACACAAAGAAATTAAGAAAATGATTACCAATTATCTTGGCAAGGATTCCTTAATTAATTGCCAGCACTAATACCATGTTATCTTCCCTATTATTAAAACAATGAGACTTCTATTAAAAACTATTCATTAAAGATTCATTCATTCCTTATTGCATCCTGCTGTTTCATATCTTATGTAGCTAAAGGGCTGCTTCCTAGAGTATGAGGTACTGCTGTGCGAAGAAGAAACACTGACTACAGAATTTATGTTGAGACGTTACGCTTCTGAATGCTCTGTCTAGAGTATGATAAGGATATTACTTATAAAAGCAAACAGAGCTAATGTATAGAAGTCTGGGGGGAGGTATGTCTGTCTGTCTATGTCTGTGTGTATACACAAGCACTTAAACTCTATGTTAGTATTTTCTGCAAGTACCCCATTCTCTTGGGAATTCTAAGCCCAAGAATTGCCCTTCTTTTTTGTTAAATGATCAAATTTGTGTTTATTTTTTCCTCTCCCCAAAGCCCTAGTGCATGGTTGTATATCCTAGTTGTAGGTCCTTCTAGTTCTTCTATGTGAGCTGCCACCACAGCATGGCAACTCACAGACGGGTGGTGTGGTTCCACGCCCAGGAATTGAACCTTGGTCACCAAGGTGGAGAGCGCAGATCTTTAACCACCAGACCCGCAGGCCTGGCCCAAAAACTGCCCTTCTTATGAAAGAGTGAGCTGATAGCACCAAGGGCTTGTTAGAATGAGAAAATTATTATAACTTCCGAAAGTAACTTGCCTATACTCCTCTCAGAGATTTATAGCAGTGGTTCTCAATGAGGGGCGATTTTGCTCCCCAGGCCACTTCTGACAATATTTGGAGGCACTTTCGGTCTTCATAACTGGAGGAGGGTGCCAGTGGCATTCAGTGCGTAGAGGCCAGGGAAGCTGCTAGGCATCCTACAATGCACAGGACAGCCTCCACGACACCGAACTGTCTGGCCCAAAAATGTCAATAGTGCTGCCACTGAGAAACCCTGATTTAGAGAGAAAATACTGGATTTCTGCTACTAGTAGCCACTGTTGCTCTTAGCCAGCTCAGTCATAGCTGTGACAGAATTTAAGTTGGTACTTAGGTAATGCTACTAAGGTAATGAGAACCTAGAGATTCTTTTCAACATCTCTCCCCATAAATGAGCCAAAGAAGGAATGGAGTAATTAGCTAACTAAGGATTTCTATAATTGCCACTTAATGCCCCCACCCTCAACCTCTCCCCTAACATACCCCTAACGCTAAGAATGGCTATCATTTTATTAAGTTAGAAAGAATAAGATCCTGTGCCTCTGACATATTTGAATCAAAGCCAAGGAGACAAAACCAAACCTTAGTCTGCAATTTCCCCTGGGAAATCTTTGTTCATTTTAATACTTGTTCAGTCAGCTGTCTGCCTGAACGACAAGGTTTTTATCTCTAATGTGAGTGGCTTTGAAGGCTACTTGCATTATCCATTCCTCAGCAACTGCTGCTGAAACCACAACGTTGCAAACTGATAATTAAATCCAGCTGCCTCTACTATGAATTCAACCATATTAACATTAGCAGCAATCTTAGTGGTTGTTGGTGGGTTTCTTTTTCCATTTCTAGACAACATAATTAACTTCACTAGCCTTCTTACATTACAAAACTCAGTGCTAAAGAATACTACTGTACAGAATTAAACTACTGTACATACTATTTGTGCAAAGGAATGCAGTTGGACCATTAGGATACTGAATCGGTGCCAATGCATTGCTTATTTGCGTCCAGCCATTTGACGTAATACACATTAATATTACGTTTGACCTATAGGCATAGTTTCAGATTTCACTTGCAAAAACTCATGTTAATGGACAATTTATTGCCCATGAAAAATTAACTCCAGAACATGTGAACAAGATATAGTTCACAATGCAAAAAAGCCAACTTGTCAAACATTGAAATGTACCTTCTAAAACAATATCAAAGTGCTTTCATATCATTTGAACTAACAATGCAAAAGAAATATGTTCTAATTGACTTTAAAATAATTTATCACCATTCAAATATCCCAAAACCATCTGATTTTTAAATTGAGATGGCACCATAAGAGTACTTAGCCCAAAATACACTTCAATATAAGCCATTTAATTAGTATATGACATTGTTAGCAAGGAAGAAAAATTTTCTGTACTGAGTAACATGTTTACTTGTACAAGTGCAACAATAGTTGTTTTATCTTTACAGACCAAAGTTTTAAAATAAATAAGTAAATAAAAAGACAAATACTACAACCTTTTAACTATGGTTTATTCAACAATGAATGACTGCATTAATTTGCTATGGCTGTGGTAACAAATTACCTCAAACTTAGTGGCTTAAAACAAAACAGATTTATTATCTTATAGTTCTGTAGGTCAGACATCCTACATGGGTCTCATGGGTATCAAGGTCTTGGCGGGGCAGGGTTCCTTCTGGAGGCTTTGGAGGAGAATTTGTTCTTTTGCCTTTTCTAACTCCTAGAGGCCGCCTCCATTCCTCGGCCAGAGGCCCTGCTCCTCCATTTTCAAAGCCAGCAGCACAGCATCTTCATATCGTTCTCTCTGACCACAGCAGGGAAAAGTTCTCCACTTGTAAAGATTCACGTGATTAGATCACACTGACCCAGATAATCCAAGGTAATCTCCCCATCTCAAAGCCCTTACCCTTAACCACATCTGCACAGACCCTTTTGCCAGGTAAGGTAAGATATTCACAGGTTCTGGGGATTAGGACATAGCCATCTTTCGGGAGCCGTTATTCTGCCCACCACAGTGACTATTCACTGATTTTTTACAACAAACAAATTATAAAAATAAAAGAGACATGTCTCTGGATATAAGAATTTTTATGTTTAAGAATTCAATATCCTTTTTCTTTTAATCACATATTAGGAAAGAAAAAAAAGTATCTTTCCTAGGAAACATCGGCAACGATATTTAAAGTACTGACAGCATAATTGAGAATAATGTCATAGGAGAAAGTGACAGAGAGCAACTGTAATAGACATCAGTTTGCTCTTGACTCCCACAGGACTGTCTGCTTCACATTCTTCTGCCATCATAGGTGTTGTGAATCCTAAGGAATTAGAGGCATAAACAGAATGCCACCAATCTCAGAATGCTTATGACAAACTTTACATCCAATAATTATTCTCTTACCTATTTGGGGGTATCCTATGACTTATAAGCTACTTTTCATACTTCTTTACCCCGTGAAATGTATATGGTTTGTTACTGTGTATACATCATCAAGATAGGTGGAAATGATGCTTTCTTTACATGCCATTCCATGGGAGGGACCTTTGTCTGGTCTGCCTACTCTGGACACAAGACCCTTAACCATGAAGACCAGGTTTTGATCCACCAGTTAACATATTTCTCCTTAGCAATTCCTAAAAGAATTTTGTAAGGTCAAGAGTAGACTGATTGAAAGTGACTAAATCAACACTAGGCGATGGACTATCAATAGTTTACTTAAATGAAATATACACCCGCAATAACTAGGAATTATGCAAATATAAACTATAATGGCGCTCACTCATTCAACAAATATTCACCAAGTGCTTCCTACGTGCGAGGTACTAGTCTAGGCACTGAGACATCAGCAGTGAACAAAACAGACAAAAATTATATCCTTGAAGTTTCCATTCTGGTGAGGTAAACAGTCAATAAACAAGAGAGATAGTATATCAGGCAGAGTTAAATGCTAAGGAGAAAAATGAAAGTGGACAGGAAGTGTGAGTGGGGACAGGAAGTGGCAGAAATGGGAGGAGAAGTTTTAGATAGGAAGGCCAGGGCAAGCCTCACAGAGAAGGTAACAGTGTTCAGTGTGGACTGATAACCGCACCTGATGGAGCAGGACCAGCTCAGGAGCACCACTTCTGCCTGGATCTGCTCTGATTCCTGTTCTTCTCTTGACATTTCGGTCTGGTGTCATCTGCTGGTGGTCTTCTGAATCCCATATTGGAACAAGTCCCATATTCGTCTTGGCTTGTTCATGTCTGGGTGATTTGTATAACCAATTCCTGAGACTTCTCCTCCATACTAAAGTTTTTCAAAGCTTAGGTTTTAAAGTCCACTGCATCTCAATAGCTTTGGCTATTTCTATACCTATTTACCAAAACCTGATACATACAAGCATAGGCATTTTAAGGAGGCATAAATCTCCTCCATTGCAGGCACTTCAAAATACCTATGGTCTTTTTAAATTCCTTTCTTGGCAATGGGAGGGTTGTGTTTCAACAGCCTGGTGCATGGCACGTTCACTCTAAACCATAAGAATAGCCACCATTTCTGGAGGGCAGAACAAGATAGATAGCTGGTGCTCCGTAAATACTTGTTGAATATGTGACCTCTCATGTTATCAGGTGTTTTGCATAGAGCATAATCTTCATTTTAACCTTACAAGGTGCGACTTACAGTCCCCATTTTGTATGTGACAAAGCAGGCTAAGAAAGGTTAAATCATCTCGAGCTCACACAGCTGATAAGCATAAATGCAGGAGCTCTGCCTGAGTGCCTTCCCCAGCAGGGTGCGTCTGGGCTGGTGCACCACCCACCTCCACCCTCTCCCATCCTGGTCCAAGGATTATCTCAGTACTCTTTCTCCTTCACAGGGTAGTGGTGGGATAAATCACGACCTCCTGCCTTCCTGGGTATTTTTTTATGATCTAACTGATAATCCAACACTATATTTGGATGTTATACTGGTAGAACCTTAAGATAGAAGGTAAAATGGATATTATTTGGAATTCTTTGAGAATGAACCATTCTAGGTAAAAAACAAAAAAGATTTCTAAATAGCTAAGCTCTAAACTTTCATACTCCAAATACAATTTTTGAATAGAAATACTTCTAAAATATACCATGCACCTTGCTTCTTATATATAAGACACTGAATGAATATTAGGTGATATTTTCACTACTCAGAATAATCTCTGAGTCATTAATTATTCACTATGTTCAATATGTGCTTGGAGATACAGATGCACATATAACTTGTCCTATGAATATAACCAAATCTAGAAAAAGTACACTCAATTGGGTGGCTCTATAATTGAATTGTCCCTTTCACATAAAGGTAAACGAAGAATGTACCTGGCTGCCAGACATTGTAGCACAACTACCTTTCTGTCAAATCAGTGATGATGGCAACAAAGAAGATGATGATGATGATGATGATAGCATTTCTGGGTGCTTGCCACGTGTCAGGCACAGTATCAAGTAATTTATATAGATTTTCTCAATCATTCAATAATCCTGTCAGGTAAGAACTGTTTCTCCTTTTCCATTTTACAGATGAAGAAACAAATGTACAGAGAGAGTAAATAACTCTTCCCAAGTCACCAACTGGAAATCTGCAGAACTCACTAAAAACTCATACAATCTAATCCAAGACACCATTTTAACCACTGCAATTTGTAGCCTCATATTAAAAGATAAAGCAGTCCTTATATGGGATGCTCACCTCCAGAAAGTAATTACCTTATCCACTGCTGCCCTCTGTTCACCACCATTAGGGACGAGGGAGAACATTAGCTAATGCTGATTAGCAAATACAGCCAATCAAAGACAAGCCCTCTGGGCTTGCACTCACCTGGAGAGACACAGAGTGTGGTGGTGAAGAGTTCGGACTCTGGAGCCAGGCTGCCTTTGAATCCAGGCTTCTCCACTTACCAGCTGCGTGACCTTGGGCAAGTTACATAACTACTCTGTGCTTCAGCTTTAAGAAGTGATACTGACTATTTACTTCAGAGACACTGCAAGGATTAAATAAGCAGTTTACATGCAAAGGGCTTTAAACAGTGCTTGGCAAATATTAAGAACTCAATAGGGTCCAGTCCTGTGGCGTAGCAGTTAAGAGCGCGCGGGGTTCGGATCCCGGGCGCACACCAATGCATCGCTTGTCAGGCCATGCTGTGGCGGCGTCCCACATAAAGTAGAGGAAGATCAGCACGGATGTTAGCCCAGGGCCAGTCTTCCTCAGCAAATAGAGGAGGATTGGCATGGATGTTAGTACAGGGCTGATCTTCCTCACAAAAAAAAAAAAAAGAAAACTCAATAAATGAGTTATTAGTGTCTCAGCCACACTAATAAGGAGTAAAACATCCTGTCATTTAAAAAACTCATGCAATCATATTGTAGGGCCAGTTTTCTCCATAAAATTCAGCAACCGGAAAATTCCAGCAGAACAGAAGGAAATCAGAGCACAGGTTTTACTGGGATTCCAGGAAGCTCAAACTTGGAGTCAAGCAAGCCCCTGAGATCAAGTCTCAGCTCTGTCGCTACCTGGAATCATAGCTGGCACTCAAATATGCCAGAAGATGCTGAGATTTTCCGTAGGTTTGTCCGCGTGGCTTGGGGCACATGTGCCTATCTGGAAACTAGTAAATGACTTACAACCTTCAACAAATTAGCATATGTCTCTGTTGATTAGTATGTTCTGAGCATTTTGTAATAACATGCCCATTGTTCAGAAAAGCTAATGAAATACATATTCTAGATCATTTTACTTTGATGGTAAAACTTTTACTTCAACTATTTATAAAAACTTTACCAAAATTGGTTACATAATTTTCTGAGTTATTATACAAAATACAGAGAAGATACAGTCACAAATAAACCATAAACTTTTCAGTGTAAAGTATATACTGTGAGGAAAGCAAAGACACATAAGACATGATCTCAGGCTTGAAGAGTTTATGTCTAGTTGGAAGGACAAGACTCAGACCACAAACAGACTCCTGACCACAGAAGGGGAAAGTGCCAAATAACTGATGGACAGGAAAATGCTATGGGACTTGAGAGGACAGAAAAATAATAGCCAGCTGGTGAAATCAGAGTGGACTTCATAGAAAAATTGGGACTAAGGCCTGAAAAGCTCACAACTTGCAAACCTTAACTCACTCTCTAATCCCAAGATGCAATTTCCTATCAATGTGCCGACTCCTGTGGATAGTGACTTTGTGGAATTCTGTGTTCAGAAGGATCCTGAAGCTAAACATGGACTCAATGGGAAAGAATTCTGTAATTGGTATTAACATCTGCTATCACAAGAGGAAATGGGAATGGAAGAGAGCCCAACTCTAACCCTTTTTTGACCCACTTCGCTTCCTCCCACACTTCTGCTCCCTACACTTATTTCTCCTTTGGAGTCACTATCTACTGACCTCTTTCTTCCCTCTCCTCTTCCTCTTTTCTCAGCCTCTCTCATTCTTCTCAGTTTTTCCAGCAAATCAGCAAAGCTATCACTTTTCTTTTTCTTTTTTTGGTTAGTGAACCAACTAAACGTTATGTCTCATTCAACCCTGAAGCTTCAGATCTTCTCAGCTCTCTTTAGTCGCCAGTTCCTCACCCCTGGTTTTGCAATTTTGGAACCCAAATGTTTATCATTGCGATCACCAGCATGTTGACTACTAGGTTTACGTAGGAAGGTCTCCACAAGAGGAGAGGAACATGAAGGCTCCTGAATCTGACACAGCAAACACTGGGCACTAATGCCTGCCTCTCAGATACATGGAATCCATCAAATGGGAGAGGAGGAAGAGATCTTAGAAATCAAGTTTAATTTCTTCCTTGTACGAAGGAGGAAATAATGCCCAGGAAATCAAGTCATTTTCCCAAGGAAAACACAAAGATTTTATAACAGAAACAGGGCTAGAGCTTAGAACTGCTAAACCCATGCTTTCTTGAATGCATTGTTCTATCTACCCGCCCCCATCCCCTCAAAAAACATTGTCTACAAGAAGATATGTCACCTTGCTGTTCTATGCAGTCTGCATTTCTTTTGCCCTCTCTTTCACTCACTCTGTTCTGAAACAGACTCTAGTAGGCTCTTGAAACGCACCTGTATATTTATTGGTGTTCATATCTGAATGCTTCCTAATCTCTAACACACATTTTCATCCAACCATTGCATATTATATGTACCTACTTCTTGGCTCCCCAACACCTGGTATGAACCAGATTACACTAACTGTTAAAGAATTCTTCACTAAAGCCTGTACTATCTGCTACAGTGCAGTAGGGCATGTCAAATTTCTGAGGTCTATAAAACTGAGGTTTTAATGCTTCATATATAAATGTTGGTTAGTATTTTCATTAATTCATATAATGCTTCAAAGCAGTGTTTATTGCATCTAGTTAATACTGATATTTGTTGGAGATTCTTGAAAATAATAAAAATAGGCACCGTTTATTGGGTACTTACTATGTGCCAGGCACTGAAGTGGGTGCCACCCATATATTATCTTATCTAATCCTTCAACAACCCTGAAACTAGGCATTATTATCTCCATTTTACAGATGAAAACAAGGTAGCAGAAATTCAAGAACTGTGCAATCACTTGGAGAGGTTTTGTGAGTGAACTCATAGATTTCCTGAACTCATTGAAATGAAATCACATTATAGAGATGCCTGCATTATTTCACACACGTTCTACCCTGCTCAGATTCACAGGTTAAAACCAGCAGCTCTCTCCCTTCCAAAATGTATATTTTCTTCCGTTCTACTTGTTGAGATACAAATGCAACTGCCATTTAGTTCAAGGAGATTTCCTGGGAAAGAGGTTTGATTTTTATGTTCCCAGATCTCTCATGAGCAAAAGAGCCCAACAGATCACAGGGCTGCCTCCCAGATGCTTCCTGGGCCACACTAAAGGCTTCTCTTTGGCTGAAAGGCACTGGCCCAGATCATGGTTGAACCTGTGACCCATCAGTTTCATTAGTACTGGCTTCTAACTGCTCTAACTGTCCCTGACGAATTTACATAATTACACAGCAGCTGAATATATACTTGAAAAGCCTTCAAAGAAAACAGTTTACTCTCTATAAACATCAGTTTTCACACCTCGAAACCATTTCCTAGACCCTTTATTCCAAATAAAAATTGCTTGAAAAATGTATACAGGAAATTTAAGTAGCTCTTGTTCAGGCTTGCAATGGGCTGTTTATGCCTATTTAGAAACTTCTGCCATCAGAAATCTTGGTGCCACCACGGTATCTCACTCAGTCTGTCTCTTCCATTTTGATAGGAGAAAAATGCAAACTACTCTCTTTTCTGCTCCACTGTTACAAGGTTAGCTAGCACTTTGAGCCAGTAGCAATTGAAAGCTAGTAGCTAGAAAGTAATTTACTTCTTTGAGTCTGAGTCTTCAGAGCCAGTACAATCTGAGCACATTTTTGCACCAAAGACATTAAGGGAGAATTCCTTTTCAAGTGGTTATTCTTGAATTCATTTACTTTTGACACACACAATGAAATCCCAATTCTCCTGCAGGCTGCAGTGCCTTTGTTTGCTATTTTGTGCACCGTCTATCTCCCTGCATCTTTGAATGAACAGCTGCAGAAGTTTTAGAAACTTGTGAGTGCTTCTTCAAGATGGACTATTACCACCAGAACTTAGCCAGCTGATGATTTTTCAATCACCATTTTGCTGCTTCCGTTTTAGAAAAAGTAAAAAGTGACAGAAGATCCTCACTTTTAAGCAGGGTCCATAAAGCATCTGAATCTTTGGCAAGTGCACTTTCAAGTAATAAAACTATTTCTGATAAATTGCACAAACTATGATTTACAATGTGATAAAAACCTGAAACATCTCTTCAAATCTACAGAAGATATTCCTGTTGGCTAGGAGTCATTTCAAAAGCCAGAGGCAAGAGAAAAGGTGAATTTGCATTGCCCAGTCAACTATGGGATCTTGAACAAGATGGATGATGGGAGAACGGTGGGACCAGAAACATAGCGTCAACCGCAAACATGAATTCACAGAAGCATCACGTCTAAGAGGCAGAATAACGTTAAGAACAAGGGCTCTCCGTTTGAGTCCCATCACCTACACGTGCACTGATCTTCAGCAATTTATTTAATTGCTCCTTGCCTCCATCTTCTCATCTCTAAAACAGGAGATGATAATAAAATGCTTCTTTCATAGAGCTCCTAATGGGAGCCAATGCACTAATATCTCTCAGTTTCTGTTCCATTTTGATTAGGAGAAAAATGCAAACTTCTCTCTTCTAAAACACTTATACTATTGTATGGCACAGAGTAAACACCAAATATGTTTTGACATTTATATATGAAATTGGAGGTCACCTAGAGGTTTAAATTAAAATGAACGATAGCGGTAGACTGGCCCTATTACAGCCAATCTTGTGCTTATGCCTAGTACCCATCCGTTTCAATACAGAAAATATAAAGCCACTCAGCATGATTAATCAATCCTCTTGCAAGTGCGACCAGCCTGAAGACACACCTCTGAAGAACTACAAACAAAACTGGCAGACTTTTTCCCCCTCATATCTTTGACTTTTTCAAATAAATCTCTCCCAGTACATCCTTTTCCTTTCAAGTGTTTTACCTTCAAAATATGTCTGTCTCCTTTTTGTTTTCAAATACAAAATTATATATGCAGTATTGGATAAGCCATGTTTTATGATAAAGCATACAGCAAGGCTAGATTTCTGCTATTTAAACTGATATCTCAGTGCTTGCGAGAATCTGAATAATTATAAACTCAGACTTCAGCATTCACATTTTAACCTGAAAAATGTCAGCAGATACAACAATAATGTCATTATGTCATAGGAATTGAAAAAAATACTTTAATTACAGAAATGTGGTATGACTTTAAATTGCCAACAGTAACTAGCAAATGTTTTATACTGATGCCTCTTTTAGGAAAGGCCTAAAGGGGCAGAACTGAAGATAAAGGATGCCACTAGGGCAGCCTGGGTAGAGATGCTTTCCAAAGGCTTATGCCTACAGATATAGACCTGCACATTCAATACATGCAGCGTTTGTGAGCAACTATCATGCAGGGGCATCTGGTAGACCAATCCCTCCCCCACCCCCACCCCTAGTCAAGCCAGCGCAGGAAATGAAAACACCTCCCCAAATACCAGTGTGCCAGAACACATAATGAGAAAAAGGCACATCTAGACTATGAAACCACAACATCAAAGGCAAATTTATACTAAGAAGATTAGATAGGCAGATTTGCATCCAACTAGTTTCAGTCTGAAATAAGCCAAGGTGAAAAAAGATTTCATTTTCAAATGTCCATTACAATTTCATCTAAGTACCAAGATCACCTCTAGAGAAATACAAAGAAGCACAAGCCATAAATGCATATTCTCTTCTTTTAACCCAACAGATTCACTCTAAAATCAATAGAGAAGCAAGGCAAGCATCTGAGATTCCCACTCTCATTTATTCAATAAGAGATACTGACTTCCTACAAAAGGAGAAGATTCATCAAGAATTATTGTTTAGTTACTCACTAAATCTGTATTTTAAAACGTAGTTATATTCTGCTGAAATGTTTACAGGCAAAAGGGAGATCAGATTTATTCTTTTAAAGATTCTGGCTAAAAACCGTCCATTACAACTGCTGTAAATCAACAAGAGTTATTAAAATGGAATCTTAATTCAATGCATAGTACCTTCACAACTGCTGGCTACAAAGGGGTAGGAATTAGGCAAGAGAAACAGGTCAAGTGGAGTGACACTGCTAACATAGGGGGGTCACACTAGAAACAGCCACAGGAATGCTTCTGTAATCCTCTTCCGAGTTACTGAAGCCAAGCACACGGTGTCAAAAAAGCCTGTTTCTCCTTGTGAAGAAAAAAAAAAGTTGCAGAGTAGACAAAGAAACAAGAGAACGAAATTGGAAGTGTTCCGATGGCAAATTATTAATGTCTTCTCTTTGAGAAATTGCAAGCAGGCAGAAAAAGGTCTAACCTGAAGAAAAGGATCAAAGACTGAAATAAAAGCTTTGATGCCTAACTTGCTCTGTAGCCCCAAAGCACTGTGGAGCCATGAATGCAGCTGGGAAGATTGTTAACTCCAACAGAAGTGTGGAATGAATTGGCTACTTAATCCCTGAGAGGATGCAGGAGTGGAATTAGGTAGTGATTAGTTGCTTCTGAAACTTAGTGATGGCCTTTAATTTGAAGCTAGATATTTCTTTAGATTTTGCTCTAGAGTTTTTACACCTTTAAAAACATACGCCAATGTTAGTGATTGGTTGATATGAATGTTGTCTTTGAATTAAAAGTTTATTTCTCAAAAGATAACATTATTGACTGGGTCATGTGGTATAAAGTGAAATTAAGCTACCTATCCCAGGAAAAGCCCAGCCAGGCTGATCAGACAGCCACAGCCTTGCCCTACTGTTCATCCTGAGATGAAGACCCAAACTGTTGACATGATTCAAAGCAAAAAAAATTGCCTTTTAAGCCTAGCTTTGCAGACTCAAACTTAAAGCTACATGGCAAAGTAAATAAAATTCTGATTAATCCATTAATTCACTCATTCGACATGCACATTTAAAGCTCAATTTATTTCAGGCCCCTTGCTGGAGGCCAGATATAAAGATGCTAAGGTTGAGTCCTGGCCTCACAGTCACCCTCTGGACATCACAGAACCGTAGACTTTGAAGTGGTCTTAAAGGTCATTTTTTTCTCTACTGTTCAGTCTAACTTTGTAATCTCCTTTATGCCAATCCTACCATGTGGTCATTCCTAATCTATTCACACATCTTCAGTGAGAGGAAATGTACTACCTCCCTGGAAAGAAAGCTCTCCCTTTTTTGTTAAAAAAGTGTTAAAAAAAAGATAAAGTAGGGCTCAATGTCATGCCCCCAAATAAATAAATAAACTGAAGTAGCCATTTTAATAAAGCCTCTGAAATTGGATTTCATGTGTTTTCTTTTTGCTTAGCAAAAATGTTTGTGTAACTCAGTAAATGGCATACATACATCCTCTTTTTAATGATCACATATCAAAAGACAGTCTTAAATGTAGAAGGCTCTTTAGAATCACAATATTGAGTCTCACTTACTGATCCCCAGCTGGTTCCCACAGGTTGCATTTTATAACAGAGATACATTGAAGCCAGCAAGACCATGATGTACTTTAAAGCCACAAAGAAATCTCCTGAAAGTCTGTTTTCTGACTACCTCTTCCAGGACTCCAAAGGACCGGGATAGTGTACACTGTATTTCTACGCAACGGGGCGGGAAAGTCAGACAAAACCTTTTTAAACAAAGAGGGAAAATTTTGATATAGTAACAGTGGATCTTTGGGTACGATGGGGACCACCTTTCCTGATTTTTGAAAGGTTGTTTGGTTGCTGTTGTTGCCATTATTTTTCTTGAACTTAATCTTTATAATTCCATTATAGTAAAATACAGTTGGTCCAAAATTGTTGAAGACTGTTCTTATTCCCTGAACAATATGATTACCTTAAGGTCACATACATTTTAGGAGGATTTCAAAATATTTAAAAAGTCAATGAAACATTTATTGCTAGCTTTTGTCAAATAAAATATTGCTTAAAGCTTCAGAGGGCAACCATTTGTCTTAACCACCAAGAAAATTTCTTAACCATTAACAGCATTTTACCTTTGTGTTCAAAAGATCTAGCTAAGTGGCTGATACAATGATTTGTTGAATTAATGAATAAATGTATGAATGAATGAATGAATACGGAACAACTCGAACAGAGCAGCAGAGCCAGTCTTTAAGCATCATCATGTCAGTGACTTCATCAAACTTCACTCTTTTTCAGTACATAAATGACCTTGAATCATACAAAACATCACCTATCATTTCCTATTTACTAAACCATTAGATTTGTTAAGCTTTAATTTCCTTATTACCCAACTAACTTTTCTTATTTGTTAATTGGCTATGAAAAAGCCTCTTTCACCCTAAAGTATAGTATTCACCCTAACGTATTTATAAAATTTTAATCACTGCTTGTCATAAAAAATTTTTTTGAAGTGACATGCATAGAAAACACATTTTTCCTTCTTTATGCCATAGTCATAAAGTGGGATTATCCAAAAGAGAAAAAAACTTGGAAAAGAAAAAAAGACTTGGAATCACATTTTTCAAGATAGGCCCAATATATTAACTTTTATATTTCTTACATTAGCACATTAGTCTTAATTTCCATTTCCTCCATATGAGTCCTCTGTTTGATTTGCTTCCTTTCAATTTTAATTTCCATCTTCCGCACTCCTTTTCTTGCATCCTTTTACAACCTGGCTTCCTCTACAGGTACCATCAGCATTTATCCATAATTCTCTAGGTTAACATTGAAGATACCATTGAAGTTACTTGATGTTCAGACCTTGTCTAACATGCTGCCAGCCATACATTTATATAGTCAAGCTTTCAAAAATCAGAAGAGGTGGTCCCCATTGTACCCAAAGATCCACTATTACTATATCAAAACTTTCCCCTTTTGTTTAAAAAGGTATGTCTGACTTCCCCGCCCCATTGTGTAGAAACACAGTGAACACTATCCCGGTCCTGTGGAGTCCTGGAAGAGGTAATCAGGTTGGACAGAAAACAGACTTTCAGGAGATTTCTTTGTGGCTTTAAAGTACATCATGGTCTTTCTGGCTTCAACATATCTCTGTTATAAAATGCTGCCTGTGGGAACCAGCTGGTGAGATCAGTAGGCTGATCAGCAGGTGAGACTCAATTGAGCTTTTCACTGTGTGCTTTTGTTTCTAGCTAAGTGGAGATTATCTCACGTGACGGCTCATCTGACTATTTCCTGCTTTGTATATGTGAGTAACCCGAGGCCAGCAACCACCTGCTTTCTCTATTCTATGAGGGGTGTTCTGTCCACAATGGACATTTACTCACATTAGGACTAAAATGAAAAACAGTATTTCTCTACTAAACTCCAAGTAGATGGAAAAGGAGCCACATCAACTTGCACATAGGCCGTAGGGAAAAAATAGTTATAGTTTTCTTTTCAGGTATTCCTGACACGCTCCTCAGCCAGCTATAATGTATTCTTGCTTAATTCACAGATTTATTTTGACCCTTCTCCAAGGTTAGATGTAATATAAGCATCTCTACATTGCAGCAATTGCAGTATCCTGGAGAAGATTATTTGTGATAAATGAAAGCTAAGCAGGGGTCACTAGAATTCACCACAGAACAAAACATATCATCTCTTCTGTCAAAACAAAAAAAATAGCCTTTATTTAAGTTACATAACTAAACCTCCAGTTGTTAAATATTCTTCAGCATATAGTCTTTAAAGCCATTTTTTAACCATTACAATGACTTCCACAAATGTTCATTCAAGATGCAGGCAGGCTCTTAAAACTTCAGGTCTCATGTACTTTATTCTTCTACGCCCCCTCATCCTCCAGTCTCCAGCACTGTTCAGATCTAACAGATTATAAAAATGTTATTTTTGCACTTGCCTTCTGTGGTTTGCCATCTGATTGAATAAATGGGTGGGTTTAGCCATTACTTTCAACGCACTTAGGCAGTCCAGACACTATTGTTCTTCACCAGCAATGAGCAAAGCCCTCATCTAGTACCACCCTGTACAACTGAGAAGCCACAGAGTGCTACTTAACTTTCTCTGTGTCCCACACTCACTCAGAAGCAGAACAGAGACCCAAAACACTCTAGTCTTGAAGGAGAAGAAAAGGGAGAAGAGACTTCTCTTCTGTGCGAGTTCAGGCCAGCTGAGAAGTTAGAGTGGACAGTCCCCACAAGACACCACTTTCACTTCTAACACCAACTGCAAGTTCAAGGAGTTCCCAAGACCAGCTTATGTTCAATAATTTGTTAGACGGACTCACAGTAATGACTAAAAGCTATTGTATTAAAATCACCTAAGAAAAGAAGTGCATAGGGTAGAGTCGGAAAGTACCAAAAGTGGACCTTCCTTTGTCCTCTCCTTGTGGAGTCAGAACATGTTACTTTCTTGGCATCAGTGTGTGACAATACGCATGGACTGTTGCCAATCAGGGAAGCTCAGCCAAGCCCCACATTCAGAGTTTTCATTGAGACTCCATTACATAGACACGATTGATTGACTGACTGATTGTCCACTTGGTTGATTTCAGTTTCCATCTCCAGCCCCTCTGGGAGTAACCCAAAGCTCCTACCATAAATCATGTTGTTGGTCTTTCTGGTGTAGCAAGACCCCCAACCTAAGACCATCTGGGTATGTCCATCCCCCACCCTAAGTCATATTGTTAGACTATGCAGTGACCCAAAGCCCCACAGGCAAATAAAGATGCTCCTAGCAGATACGACATTCCACGGGCTTAGAGATTGGAATGTCATTTGACCAGAGGCTGAGGTCAAACAGCAGAACGCTTTTTGCATGAGGTTAAATTCTTCGCTACACATCTTCATATTCGCATAAGCTTTTAATTTGAGGCATTTATCTCAATGGTAAACATACTCATTGTGGTTGTAACTATGCCCTTAGGCATTCTGAAGGTCAAGGGAAATTTATTTAATAAAATAGAGATTAAGAAAGCTAGTTTGTATTAGAATATTCATGAAGGCAAGGGAAGCAGGGTGGTGGGTATAAAATGCAGTATGATGCCTGGTCAGAAACCCAGACCTTGGCATTATGTGCTTGGAACAAATACAGCAGGAGCTCTTTCACCCACTGGCAATAATAGTGAAGGAGTGGACTGCCACCAACACCTACTACTTGCCTGGGAGGGGGCAGAGACAGCTAGTTCTGCACCTCTGGATGGAAAGAGCATGAACAGAAGCCTGCACAGGGATTTCTCAAAGCTCCCCCTACCCAAGAAGATCACCCTATCTGCTGACTGCCAGAACTCTGTCACCATTTAGGTTAAGCTTTGTGTTTGCACTGTTAAAATACAAATATGTTAAACCACTAGTATCCATGAATACTTTACTTTGACCTTGTTTACTGGGAGAAGCAATGGAACTAAATTCTGATGGATAAAGAGAAGAAAGAGAAAAATATGAATTATGAAAACTGCAAAAGGGCCTGAATGGAGAGAGTTGAGAAGGAATTCCCCAACCCCACTCTGCCCCCTCCGTTTCTTAGCCCAGCACAGTGCACAGTGTGGCTAAAAAAAAGGGGCGCTAAGGGCCCATGGTAAGCCCTGCTCATCCCCAGTTAGCTGTGGGACAGTATCATTAAACACTAAAGTTAAAGATCTAGGTTAGAGTCTTGGCTCAGCTACTAACAAGCTGTGACTTGGGCATATCAATTAAGCTTTCTGAGTCTGTGTCACCTCAGCTCTAATTTGGGAATAATACGAATTCTCTCACAGAGTGGGTGTGAGGCTTAAATGAGATAACATATGTGAAAGCACCTTGTTAAATGTGTTTTTTTAACTACTATATAAATATGCTACTATTAGTTGAGCAGATTGGAGCTCAAGCTAAATAGCTTTAGCTTTTTTATTGCTAACTTTGAGTATATATATATATTTATATACATAACCCCCCAGAGCAACTGGGTTCTACGAAATAATAATACTTGAAGAATACTATCACAAAAACAATAATACTTCAAGATACCCCCATAAAAAGGGCTATACAGTTACAGGGGTTTGGAATATGCAGGAATCTAGATACTCTTCTGAGGGAGTAGCAATACATATTAGCACACTGAAGGCTCTGGAAAGTCCTACAAGAATGAATACAATGTAAGGCTATTTGACATAGAATTTCCCAAACTTCTTTGAACAGAGAAACTTCATTTCCTATAACACTTCTTAAAATCCAATGGAATCAGTGATCCACAGAAAAAATTTTGAGAAATACAGTAAAGTAGATTATTCATGTTTAAAAAATATAATAATAAGGTATCATGTCCTGCACATCCAGCTTTCTGAGAACACCATTCATCACATTATAATGATTTGTTTTGCTGTCTCCATAACCGGAAGGTAGGCTTTTCAATCACAGAGCTGTGTCTTTCTGACACAGGTCCTAAACAGTCACTCAATATGTGTATGTATAACGAGCAAAACTTTAAATAAGAGAATCATTTAGCTCATACTTTTTGTAGGAAGATTGTTTTCTCAGCATACTGAGCAGGTTTAAACACTAAAAATGTAGTATAAATCCCTTAAGTCTTTTTCAGAGAAATGATCAACTATATTTTTCACAAACAGGAAAGTTCTTACATTTTAAAGACACATTGCATAGTGGTTGAAGGGACGAACTTGGGAGCCAGATCTCTAAGTCTACACCCTGGCTCCACCATTTACTACGTGTACGATCTCAGGTAAGTGACTTAACTTCTCTTTACTTCAGGTGTGTCATCTGTGAAAGGGGACTATTAATGGCACTTACCTTAGAGGATTGCTGTGAGTATTAAATGAACCAAAGTGCATAAAGCACTTAGGAGAGCACCTAGCATGTAGAAAGTGTGAGTTATGAGTTAGACGTTATTGTGATTATTATCCACCTTCAACATTTTCTAGTTCATCACCAACTACACCCTGTAGAATCAAATAACCCTGGGTGGTGCTAGGTCATTCTCCTCTAAGGTTGTCATATTTGCAATTTTAGGCCATTCTCAAGAAGTCTTTTTTAAACTACATATTCTGGTTGCTAACACTGGCCATGCAAAGCATACCAGGAAGGGTATGTTAGTAAAAGCACTTTCAAAGCTTCTAATTTCAAGTCAATGTCAAAGTAGTAAATCTTCTGCATGCATTCCAAATAGCAGGATGCCCCTTTATCAGGCTCACAAGATGTCAGATCGTTATTGCTTTACTTTCCTCATAAATGGTCTATCTGTCCCTTTATTACACTCATCCCAATCTCTGTCAATACTGCCATACCCTTTGTCAAGTTTTGTAAAGCAGAATGCAGTCACCCTAATATGGACTTGCTAGAACCCTGCTGAGGGCTTAAGGCTCTAATGCAATGCATCTTTATGTGACAAACAAAATAACACAATTTTATACTGTCAGCTCATGCTAAGAAGGCATATCAATTTATCTCCATAATATAACCTGCGTTTCATTTCATACTGTCTCCTAATAATGCTCATTTCTGATTGCAGATAATAAGCGTGTTCAATTAATAATTTTGCATTTTTTCCAAATTAAATCTCCTTCTCACACTAATTTTATAATTTAATTACAATGTCATCAAGTTTTCTTAGGATGATTTGCTCTTTATAAACCCCCTGCCACTTTTTCCCCATTTTCATTGTTTCAGTAGGCCTACTGCTGAAATGGAACTATAGATAGAGAGAAAATGTTTTCTAAACTTCTTATATTAGTTTGCCAGGGCTGCTGTAACAAAGTACCACAAATTGAGTGGTTTAAACAACAGAAATTTGTTGTCTTGCAGTTCTGGAGGCTGGAAGACTGAGATCAAGGTGTCAAAAGGGTTAGTTCCTTTTGAGGGCTGTGAGGGAGAATCTGTTCCTGCCTCTCTTCTAGCTTCTGGTGGCAGTCTTTGCATTTTTTGGCTTATAGATACATCACCCTGATCCCTGCCTTCATCTTCCCATGGTATTCTTCCTATGTGCATGCCTCTGTGTCCAAATTTCTTCTTTTTACAAGGACACAAGTCATATTGGATTAGGGGCCCACTCTATTACAGTATGATTTCGTCTTAACTAATTAGATCAGCAACAACCACATTTCTAAATAAGGTCACATTCTGAGCTACCGGGTGTTGGGATTTCCATATATGAATTTTAGGGAGGACACATTTCAAACCATACTACGTCCAAAATTGAAAATGCTCTTGGAGACATGCCATTTTAAGAAAATCCTTTGGTCCAACCTCCTATCTACATAGAATAGATATATCATGGAGGGAGCCTGTTGGACTCCTTGATTGGAACCTGCTGGGCACTCAAAATCATACCTGTGACCCAACACACATAGTTTGCTCAGATTTCCCACAGGATGGAAAGCAAGGCAACAGCAGGAGGCTTACCCCCTTCACTTGGTGCAAAGTGAAAGATTCTCAGAAAATTTACAGTCAATAAAAAGGAATAATGCTCGGATAACGCTTTCCAACTTACAGATCACAATGATTATCTCATGCAACTCTCACAAATAACAACCTGGCAGACAGATAATTATGTCAAGTATTTCCATAAAGGGACCATGGCTTGAAGGTTAAGCTTGCAGGCTCTGGAGCCAGAACACATGGATGTGGATCCCAGATCCCCTACTTTCTAGTTGTTTGACCTTTGACAGGTTTGTATGCTTCAGTCAGGTACAAAAATGGGGCAAGTAGGAGTATTCACCTCACAGACTTGTTGAAAAGATTAATAATTTAATCCATATAAATTGTTTAGAATAATGCCTGGTACATGGAAGGTGCTCAGGAAAATTAGAGCTATTATTATTTTACAAATGATGACACTGAGGCTCAGGGATATAAAATGACTTCTCCAAGTCATTATAATGATTCTCCAAGATAATGCCAAGTGGCCCGTGGTGAGACCCAACCTCAACCCCAGAACTTCTGAGGGCTTTCCATGTCACCAGACAGCATTCCAGTAACACTCTATTTTTAATGTGCATCGACATCACACTTTGAAGGAATGGAGACATCTGGGGACTCTGGCATACAAGTAGAGTACCAACCTGTACTGTTGTATGCTCAAGAAACCCCAACTGCTGGACTGCCTGCTCAGGGATCTGAACTTAGGGAAGGCAGAGTGCTTGCAGAATCCCATCAGTTAGCCACCTCTGCATGAGGTTCTGGAATAGCTGGTTTGGCTGGACCAAGAAAGGCTAAAGAATTGCTGCTCTGGACATAAACAAAGCCACATTTTTTGCCATATCTCATGTGCATGTCTTATTGCAGCCAAGAAAACTACTTGTATTATTATTACTCCTTGAACTTCTCTACTTTTCGTGTCTCTGGGAAATATTCTATTCCCTATGCCTAACTGCATATTATTGTTCTGTTTGTCTTTAAGAATAAGTTGTATTTTGTATTTTCATATCTTGTGAGAAATCTTCCCTTATCTCCTGGCATGACACAGATGGACCCTCTCCCGTTTTCTTTTATGACAGAATCACCTCCATCATAGCACTTGTGAGCTACATTATAATCACTCGTTTCTTGGTCACTACTTCCCACCACACTGAGGATACCATATTTGTTTTGGTATCCGCAGTACCTAGCACACAGCCTGGTGTATAAATGTTTACTGACTAACTAGAAGACTGACTAAAAGAATGAATAAATGAATATATGAATAAAAGAGACAAAAAACCTCAGAGTCTTAGCATCCAACCATTAGGCACATTATAATTTCACTTGACTTCTGACCAGAGAAAGGGAAGATAGAATAAGTGACCAGCAGAAAAGGTGTGACTTTGTGTGTGATATTAATCAGTTAATGAAGGTCCCAGTTGTTCTGCCTGCATCTATAGAATTTAAAAAGAGAGAAAATTTCACCACCAGCTATCCAGCCTGATTTGCATGTATTCAAATCTTCAAAGTATTCCTTTTGATTCCTTTAATCAATAGCTATTTTAGAAAGCTCTTCATTACTTCCTAATTGTCCAAATTCATTTTCTTCATTTTTCCTTATTAGAGGCAGATTTTTCAAATGAGTTAAGTAGATCAGCAATTTTTGAATCATTATTAACTTCAAGCATTTCTCTCGGTTATTAGCATGTCCCTTCTCTCTCTAGGACTAGATTCTTTTCTCTGATTTTAAAAGGCCATCTGGTTCATTTTCTAGACATTTTTTCCCACATGTCTCAAATAAAGTCAACTTGACCCTATACTAAGAGCAATCCACGTTTACAATAACTCTGATCCTAGATATTTCAATTCATCACATCTCTGGTTTTGGATGAAGATGTAAGTGATTCCCTATTATGTTAACATGTCATAAAATAAGTAAATAATTAGCATCCATCTAGATTTTAATCCATCCCAACCAAATAAACTGGTAAAGCCATTATCATAGCCCACAAAACATTTTACAAATAATTTAAACGAATATTTTGATCCTTAAATACATTAAAATTAAAAATATACATATTCATTGACCCCAACAATCCCACTGCTGGGAATCTATATCACAGAAATAAAAGCACCATATTATTGCAGCACTGATTGTTGGGCCAAAAAACTAAAAACAAAATGAATGTTCATCGATAAATGGGTGATTAAAAATTTATGGTACATCGATACCACGGAATATTATGCACTGTTTGTATACGATTCCATGAGCACAGAGAAAGATACAAAAGAGTATTCAGCAGGTTGTTACGGGGGAGGGGAGAGGAAGCTGGAGGGGAAGAGGAGAGAAGAAAGGGGAAGGTAAGAAAAAAAGAGACGTGTTCACGGCAAAATAGTACATAGAATATGATTTCATTTATGTAAAATTGCATATGCATGTATGAATATGAATAAATACACACAAAAGGGTGAGCACATGGTTATCTGAGGGCAGTAGGACAGTCTATTTTTTTTACTTTCTTACACTGTATATACTGTTAATTTTTTATTATTTGAAATTTTTTTTAATTTGAATTTTTTTAATCATTTGAATTATTATTTATATAATTTGGAAAACAACATTAAAGCTATTTTCATTGGGAGATATATACTATAAATAGAGAGAGACAGTAGTTTCAATCAGACCAAGGATTATGTATTCATAATTCAAACTCAAATCCAGCCACTAGAATAGAGATAGATTATAGGCAGTACTGCCAGACTATAATTCAACCTGCTTGATAGAGTATATGTCCTATCAGTTATATTCTTTCTAATTTTCTAATTCTTTCTAATTTCTTTCTAATTCTTTCTGTAATTCTTTCTAACTATATTCTTTCTAATTTCTTTGCTGATTTTCTTTTTAATCCACTTTCAAGATTCAGCTAATGTCATTCCTTCTTAATTGGGTTTTCCACTTGTTTCCCCAAATATTTAATTTCCTAGGAAGGCTTCAAAATTCCTCCATAAAACCCTCTCAAATTTACATACTTTGTGATAGCTCATCTTGCTGGATGAAATGTGATACCACGTAGGAGATGCCGGATGCTCCTACAACCCTGAGGGTTCATCGATTTTTCTTTTTAAATTCAACAGGAGTCCCACAGTGAGAGAAATGCTGTCAAAATCTAAACATAAACACACTTGGACAACAATACTGCAAAATGCCGTGCAGACTCCTGAAAGGTATTCTATACGGTTGGTCTTCTCTCAGGACTTTTGGAACTTTTTGGTGTGCAAACAAACTTGTGGAAAGGATACACTGATTCTGCCTATGTTTAAATAATCCAGTTGTTAAGAGACCAGAATAATCAAAATATTCAAGAACTAATGTAGAAATAAAGAATAAATTAATTCACGTGTAATTTCTTGGGCTTTATCACTACCATATGTCTCTTTAATTACCTTTCCCCTCAGGGACTTGATGTTTTACAAGATTTGCTCTACTAAAACAAATGAATTAATAAAGTAACAATTAATTATTTTAAAAAATTCTTAATGAATCAATGATATGTGTAATTGCCCATCACAGCTACTGATCAAGATGAGGAAACTAGGGTTGTACATGCAGTTGAAACAATTTATTCAGAGGCAAATAATTTGTTATCACGGATCAATGTATAATTTCTGTTAGCTTCTTAAAAATAATAGGAATAGTTGAAGATACACCCTAGAGCTCAAAGCATACACTGACCTCTGTTTCAGAATCAGTGTTCCATGGTCAAAGAATAAACTGAGGTTAAAAATCAGCTTTACGTTAATTCACAAATTTGTTTAAAAAAAAAAAAAAGCAAACAACTCCGAAAGGAGTATCAGGATTAATTTACAAGAAGAAAAGCTTTGAAGCGACCCATGAAAAACGTGAGCGTTAACCTTATGCCAAGGGCAGAGGAGACAAATGGACATGAGTGATGAGCTCTCAGCAGCCTTCCAATGTCACTTACAAAGATTCAAGTAATGAATAAGAGAAAGCAAACGTATCAGCAGAAGATTTTATATTTTCGTTAGCTTTTCACACCTATTTCTTTAACTTCTATAAGATAGGTTTTGTTTTGTTTTTCCTGCTCTGAAAAGATAAATGCAGATGCATTCACGTTCTCTGGAGACTAGAATCAGATGATCAAGTCAAAACAAACTCTTTTGAAAGCACACGATCTCATGGCAGATGCAGAAAAGGATAAATCCTTGGCCATTCTGGAAATTTCCAGCACAAGAAACATCCTAAATGCACATGTCCAAAATTGACAGTCAATAAAGTTTCAACCCTCAAAACTAGGTTACTGAGTTTCAAAATGGAGAATCTGCAAGTGTTCATTTTTTTAGTTTTTTTTTTTTAATAAAGGGCATGAAAGTAGTAAACATCATATCACACTGAATTTGTGTTAATCTCTGCTTTAGTTATTCACAAACCACAGTGATCTCACAGAAGAATATGGTACCAGCAATTTCAATCCATGGCTCTGTTAAAGATTTAACATCTGAGGTCAGAATGAGGTTTTCTTATTAAGCTGCCATTTCCTTTACAAAATAGACTATTTTGTACTTACTGCTACCCTTTGAACTCTTATAGTAAATAATTAAAACTAAACTGCAAAGCATAATTTGTGATGCTGAGTACACTGTAGGTTATAGGATTTTGCTTAGTGGCTCATTTTAATGCTCACCAATCCCCGGAGGCATAACCCTGCCATTAGTTTGAATCGACAAAATTGGCTGGCCCCTAAAAGCAAAGCAGACAGCTCCAAGTCATAAAAAAATGGTATTGCTGGTGACTCACCATACTGACAGCGGGGTCCCTGAAAACCCTCTGAACACTGGCACCACTGGGCTTCACTGTCTGAGCATCTCCTTCCATTGAAACAAGTCCCCACTGCAGAGACAGCTAAAAGGTAGGTAGATGAGGAGACAGGGGAGAATGGAGTTGAGGGAAAGAAAGAAAATCCTCAATGTAAGCAGCAAGTTGCTAATATAAATATAATCTAGACATTTCCACCAGCCCCTCCATAGCAGAGGTTAAACAGTGTTTTTATTATAAGTTTTTTATTAAGGCCTTGCTGTCTAGAGCCTTGTAGAACTCTATGTGGTAGCATCCATATCACCTAGAAGTTTGTAGAAATGCAGAATCTCGGGCCTCACTCCAGACCTACTGAATCCGAATCCACATTTTAACAAGATACTAGGTGATTTGTATTCACATTCAAGTTTGAGTAGCACTAGTCTAAAGAAACTCCATGGATAAGATGATCGTGTGGCCAAAACAATTTAAAATCAAGCAAGAAATACTAATACTTTCCAGAGGCAAAGGACTGTGGTAGGTGTCATACGGCAATATAAAGAATTCATCTCACAGTCATTAATTTCCAGGAGTTTATAACGTAGCTGAGATGACATCATGGGCAGATGTTTTCACTGAGCCTAAACCAGCCAGCTGCAGTGGCCCAGCACAGCCTGCAAATACAGTGACCTCTGGTGCACCACTCAATGCCAAGCCTGCCTAACATGGGAATCCTGAGGCCACTTCCTCTAGATATTTCAAGAGCAGAAAGGACAGTGGGCAAGGAAACAGGATGCTGACAAGCTCCCTAAGGTACCAGACAGCAGGAGAGATGAACTGTTGTGCTGTGTGCTACACTGACTGCAACACACTGAAGCATTTTAAGCGACTTGGCAATAACCAGAAACACACAGGTAAAGGAGTCGCTGAACGAGCCATTCCTCCTGGCGTGAATGAACTATATAAGGCCACTAGTTCTGCAGCTTGAGTGCTGTCAAACTACTCCGAAGGGTCTGGAATACCCTCGCCAGAGGTTTGTAAAAGGACTGCATACCTCATCTTAAAAAAGGAAACTGCCTCCAGAGTTGTGCAATTAATCATGACAAGCACAAGTCGAGAAATCCCATTTAGATTTACTACGGTGATTTCCCTCCAGACTTTTGAATCAACTGTGGATTACAAATTTGATGATACGGGAAACAGGCAAACAGAAAAGGGAGATGGAAGGCAAGATGTAACCTATTTGGCTTTAAATAAACTGTCTTTTAAATAAAGAGACAGAATATACAGTAGCAGTGCTATGGGTCCTGAGTTCTGACCTATCATTAGAAACGCTCAACAGCAAGGCGTATTGTGCATTTTGGCACATGTCATGTGTAAATTTTCAGTCCAAAGAGATGCTCTGAATTTGTGATGATTCTAAAGATGCCTAAAACTTGGCAAGCATGATATGACTGAAGCCCAAAACGGAGCGAAACCATTACTTCTAGTGACAGAGAGTTAGACAGGAAAAATTATAACTTACACTGTAGGCAGCCAGGTTCATCGTCCTGGCGGCTCCAAGCAGGGCAGCACCTATAGATGGTCTGCTGCTCCACGCTGTACGTCTGTCTGTAGATGGTGTAGTACCGCATCCTCTAAGAAACACAGGAATCTGGATCAGCAATGCTTCCTCTTAAGGCAAAGCTGTCATCTTAAACCCAAAAAAGAATTCTCCCTCCAACCGAAATCCTGCCGTTTATACGCACGCGCGCGCACACACACACACACCTCACAACATATGCAACCAAGATTTAATATAGGTATAGGTTAATGAAAATTAGGAGGGACCCCCATGACCTATGGTATAAATTACCCGAAGGGTCACTCAAGCTACCAGAATGAAACACAAAATTATAAACAGAATAATGAAATCCTGAAGGATAATAAAGTACATGCTTTTCAACTTGGCAGTGAAAGTCCCTCATTTATTGGTCCTGCTATAGCATGCATTCTCAGCAGTGGTGGACCACCCACAAGGGGGCGACAACCAGTTCTTGGGTGAGAGGGGTGAAAAGAATCTTAGCTAATAACGTCGTTTGAGGTCCTACAAAGGAGCACAGTACATAAATGAATACAAAGTATATCGATGGTATTAAAACATCACGGGGGAGGGGGATGATTACTAACATTTAAAAAAGAAAGTTGACAAAGAAAGGCTCCTTAGGGGGCAATAATCAACAAAAGGTTGAAAACGCTAATTCATGCTGACCTCTTAATAGACCATAATACCAAACATCTCTAAACTGGCTAATTACCTTTCTATCAGATCAATGTCGTATTTATTCTTTATCCTAAAAGTATTAACTTATTCTGTCCCCTTCACTTGCCTATCTTCATATCACCAGTACAAATCCCCTTCATTATTCAAAGCCAAGTTCAAGTTCCACTTCCTCCAACTTCTCTTTCCCCACCATGCCAATGTATATTGCTTCTTCTCTTCTCTCAAAAATTGGACTTATTGGTTGTACTATTTTTATGACAATTAATCACCATCTTGAAGCATAACCTAATATTTTGTACGTGTATCTCTCCAATCGGGATATAAGCGTAGGTTTGCATACCTATACACAAACAAAAGGGATATTAGTTTGGCAAATATACCAAACATCTCTGAAAACTGCCTCAACTCCAAACCCAAGGTCATAAATATTTACTGAATAAAGGAGTGTATAAAACTACAGAGCTCTTGAGAATAAAAATATAAAACATCTACTTATTCCTATTTGCTTTCCCAAGTCTGAATGTCTATATGGTAGTGGACTTTCTTTGGTTCAGTCTAATGTCAACAATGATTAAACCTCATGGGGAGAGTACAGAAAAATCTAAATGAAAAGCCATTTTCAAAAACAGATACTCTAATGCATAAACATATTAAAGTACCTACTGTGTACCAAGCATTGTGCCCTATGTGTTAAATATGTCTTCAGTTAATCCTCATAATATCCATGCATGGTATTATTTTTCTAACTTTATAGACTAAGGCACAGAGAAATATAGGAACTTTGCCTAGGGTTACACAGCTAGTAAGAGCTAGGGAAAGTTTTCTGATTTAAACTTCATTTAAATGTCCTGAGTGTAGACCGATAAAAGCCTATCCGTCTGAAGCTTACACACTCACACACACACGATGTATGTGTAAATATCTACCATTTAAATGATTTAGTCTTATAATATTTTATTGAGTCCTATATTATCAGTGTGTTGCTATTTCTACACAATGGCAAACCCAGTTATTTATAAATGTCCCCAACTTTGCTTTGGCAACAGTAGCAGTAGTCATAATACTACTACTAATAATAAATTCATTAATCTAAAGCCACACCTTTTTTAACTTTAAGTATCCTGAATTTAGACCCAGTTGACTCATTTACGTAAAACTTAACCCATTAGCAACCATTTGTATTAAGAGGTTACGTATTTTGTAAAATTATTTTAAAACTTTGGAAAAAAAGTCCTCATGAAGCCTCGACACATTAAAAGCACCGTACTCGCTTTTTCTCTCCTCTCCCAGCCTGCAGAGTTAATCCTAATTCAAAGGCCATAATAAAGTTAAAGAAGCTCTAGGTTTCAAAGTCTGACGAGGGAACCAAGGGCAGGTCAGATCGTGGTTCACAACTGTAGATGCCCCCGATCCAAGTCGTGCTAAATTTAGCAAACCAACACAATATTCCTTGTTTCTGTCAGTCTTCTGATCTTCAGTTTTCAACAGTCTATCATGTCATGAGGTAAAATTAGTGGTATCTAACACAAAATACCTCACACATAAATGAGGCCTAAAGTAAAGTAATAGTATATCCTTTCTCTGTAGGAAAATATAATTCTGAAAGTCCATGGTGGACGTATCTTATGCTTGTTTACTCAGTTATATAATTATTTTCTAAAATTTACTGGATGAAATCTTTAGACACAGTTGAGGCTTTAGGCTTTGATTTTTAGTAATCAAAATGAAATAGCAGAAGGACCATTACCTTCTTTCATAATCCACACACCGCCTTGGTCCGGTACAGCCCTGTTTCCAGAGCTGGATGGTGCGTGTGAATGCTCGGACAAACGGGTGTGGAAGTCCCACCATAGTCAGCTACTGTTCTTCACAAACATTTGGCCTGGGAGAAAAAAAAAAAGAGTAGTAATGCAATAAAAATAGATTGTTTCTTTATGTTTTATACATGAATCATTTATCCCTCCATTTTCCACAAAAAGCTTCTGGTGACTTACATAAAGTAAGAGAGAAAAATAAGGCAACATAAAAAAAATTCAGGCCAAGGAAAGAGGAAAATCAGAATAGATTTTAAAAACAAGGAGAAATTTAGAAGATAAATCTAAAAGCCATAAGTTCTTATGTGCTTAGGAAAATTCAGCTGCAAATTAAGTTCTGAGCTCTTGGGTAGCCAAAACTAAAAAAGAAACAGAATTGCACGATTCTCAATATGCATGAAGAAAAGGCAGGGTGATTCATCAAACGAAGTTAGATGTTTTCCTGGAAATTATTTCTGAACAATATTTTCCATTAGCATGTTCAGTTAGTTTGGTTTCATACATAATGCTTGTTTAAACACAACAGTTTTCAATCAGCACCATTATATTAATATTTCCTTATAGAAAGTTTATATAAATTTACAGGATTTTAGACACATTAGCTTTAATTTTTAAATGTGTGGCTAGATCACACCCATCGCATGGAGCGTCAGAATTAAATTCTTTTGATTTGAGGAATGCTTCACTTAGTGATGGATGATTTACTAGTCCATATCGATTGTCTTGCATTTGAAAATAATACTAATCATAAGAGCAGGTTGGCCCCACCACTCACACTTTTCATGCATTCAAAGCCACCTGCGTGTCATGCACTGACCTCACTGGAGTCAGACCCTGATGTTCTTTTCTTACCATCAGGAAACTCGCAGTCTAGCTTCGAGTATGAGTGATATTCATAATCTACCGAAAACAGAAATGATTTCTGATTCAGGAGTTCTAGTCAGCCCCTAAACAACTTTGTGAACCTGTCTAGGGGACACCATAATAATACTGATAAAAACATCCAAGAGTACTTCCCACACTGAAATCAGTTACATCACCCTCCACAGCTGCGGTCCCTTTTTGTGATCACTTCTTTCCATGGCGCTGACTAAATCTCACCATCTGATTTCACCTACAGCCCAATTCTCACTTCCAGACATATTTCTGAAAGGTGATTGGACTGTTAACTTAACCTAAATTGAATCAAATTCATGTTAAACTTTATTTATGAGTTTGCATAGCACATTTTAATGCTTTAGGTAAATACTCTAATATAACAATAAATGTAAAAACTGTACGTTAAGTCGAGCATCCATACATCATCAATAATTGGGCAGGGGGCCTAAAGAAAACCTTAGCTTTTAAAAATTCCATATTAAATTCTCTGTAAACTGCCTGTACCTACACCGTCAGGTAGGCTTCCATGTTTTTTGTGAGCCAACTCTCCCCACTTAGAATGAGCTCACCACACCTTTGTTTTTTCAGTTATAGTTTGAAACGTTACACCTCATCCAGCCTTGAACTCCATTTTGTAACCTATTCTCATCTATCATTCCATCCACCCACCCAGCTACCCACCCATCCATCCACTCATTCATTCATTCAACAAATATTTACTGTCACCTACACATGCCAGAAGCATCCCCCCCACAAAGATTTGAACATAAATAATTCATTTGGGAGGTGCAGAAAACACTGGTAAGGGAGTGGTGAAATGAGACAGGGAAGGAGAATTAGCCAAAAAAAAGATGCATTATGAGCCTGCCAACACTTTAGATGACTAGCTTCCAAACGGGTGAGGGAGCCTGGGCATTTATACACTAATTCCTATCAGTGATTGGTGGAGGACTACTTCCTTTCTAACATTTCAGGTGGCAGCACAGGTAGGCAGGGTCAGCTTCCAGAAGCCAAAGTAAGTTTTCAGGCAAAGGAATGCAAATACTGGCAGTTGAAAGCCTGGCAGGTGTGCAGTGGTAAAGGAGAGGGGACATGGGTGCTGCAATGACAGTTTCAGCTGAAGGTGGTACAAACAAAAGAAAGTCCATATTCATTTGCATCGACAGTCTAAATAGATGGGAGAGAGTGTGTACGTAAAACCACCTAAATAAATACAAAATGTGAAATGCTAACGTGGAAGCAACCAGGGGGCTGAAATAGAAATAGAGGAAGCTTACTAATATTCGCTAATTAGGAAAGGCCTCACTGAAGAGGTGACACTGTGACCTGAAAGGGTGAAGAGAAGCCAGCCATAGAAGAGCCCAGGGATGCCATTCAGGCAGAAGAAATAAAATGAGCAGAGGTTTTAAAAGGGGAAACACCTGGCCTCCAGAGTATCTGAAAAAAGGCCAAATTGGCTCAAATGATGAGACGCTTGGTACAGCAGACAGGGCCTTTCAGGCCAAGGAGTTTTGATTTTATTCTCAGGGCACTGGAAGCCACAGACGGTTTTTAGAACTGATTTCTCACCTCACTTCCTACAGCCAGGAACTGGAGGTGGACGTGTGATGCTCTCTCTCTAACACCAACCGTAGCTCCCCTCCTTGACAATGACTTAGGTTATATCTGCTTCTGGGCACTACAAGTGACAGCACAGCCCAATCTAGCCTGGCCTCCAAGTCCCAGGAACCCCCCACATCTCCCTCAGGGTTTTCCTGATTCTTATAAAGAAAGAAGTCCTCAAGGGAAATCTATTCCTTCAGAAAGACCCAAAGCTAGCAGCCCTGGTGAACATGGAAATGCCAACACAAATTTTATGCATCACAAGGAAATTGTATTAGACTAAAGTTTCTAGAAAACTATCTGTAATCCAGATCACCACCAAGTAATTTCTCTGATAACATCATAAGAAATGTGAACGTGACTTTAGAACTTCACACATTATATTACTGAACCATAGTTAACAAGCAACATAGTTTTGGTTGAGACGAGTTTTTATTTTAGGTTAACTCATGCTCAAGAATGTTTTAGTAAAGCAGTACCATTCTTGATTCCCAAGCCCATGTGGCTAAGTAAAGTCAGTCACTTGGTTATTCTACAGGTGTCCTGCCATGTGTGAGTAATAAACTTTTCTCCTATTGATCTTTCTGTTGTCAATTAATTCACAGGCCCCCAAACACTCGAACCTAAGTTGGCAGAGGAAAAGATTTTCCTCCTAATAGTTTTGGCAACAAGGATGAAATAGAAATCTTCGCTCACTCTGGAGACTGCAGCTGAGCTCTTGGGATCTCTAAACAAACTGGCAAAAGTAAGCTTTCTTTCATGCTCCTGTTTTGTGCTGTGCTGTCTAAAAGTGTTGCTTATCATAAGCAGGAGACTCATAGGATAGAACACAGGCATAGGTCCCATAAGCCTGTCGTTTAAGCCAGCCTCACAGCCTGGTGAGTTTGCAGTTCTCAACAGATTGCTGACTGCTTAGACAAATCTTCAGTGGGTCACCAATAAAATTAGATGAGCTTCTCCTTCTGTCTCAATTTTGTGTCCTGAGAGCTTGGCTTGGAACCAGATAGAGCACTCTCTCTGGTATTCTTCCTGCCATGGGGCACAGATTGTCAGATCTGTGCTCAGAGGTGGTGTCTTGACATGAGTACAGCCATGTTTGGCCGCTCCATTGACCTACAGCCACCAGCACAAAAAGAAATATAAAAGCTGCTTTCCGCGTGGTGGGAACTGGCCCTTCTCCCATGGAGACAGTTGCAATGTGTAAAAATTTCAAGGCCCTTCAGGCACCACAGCCTGGGGCAGACTGGCCATCTATGCCGGGCAGGGATGATAACCAGGGTAAACAATACACATACACAACTGCCGGGCTGGGATGATAGCCAGGAGGCTCAGTGCACGTATGCCACCGATAACCATTTGTGCGTGGAAACACTGAATGCTTGCTCTGTAAACTCTGTAACTGCTTATATAAAGTGCTGAAAACCAAGGCCTGGTGAGAGTCTCACCTGTGGAGAGGATGTCCTGCCCAGGACCTCTGATGATCAGATTCCCACCCAGCCGTGTCAATCAAAGGGACTCTCCCCGGCAGTGGGGTGTGGATGTTGTGAGTAACCGATCCGAGGTGTTCTCTTTTCTGTCAACCTGGTGTTTCTCTTTCCGGTTGATTTGTCTCATTTCCCTTCAGTTGATGTGGATGTTTTCCCTTTCCAGTTGATCTGATGTTTTTCTCTCTCATTATATGACCTATTCAAATCTGCTGCTATCTCAGCCAATGTGGATGTTTTCTCTTTCCAGTCGAGCTGATGTTTTTCCCTCTTAATATTTGACCTATTCGGATCTGTTTGCAGACTACGGCCTTTACTATCCTCTATGTAAGAAAATATACCTTCAGTCCATTTGTTTGGAGTAGAACGTTTCTTTTACGTCTCCGAGTGAATCCTTGAACCTCTCATAACAGGTGGCCAACCATCAGGTTAGGGGCCTGAGACATGAAGTGCACAAGCAAAACTTTCTGCTAACCTCTGCCAACTCTCAGGGAAGTCTCTAAGTCTACATTCTGAAGGGTCTCAACCCATAGGATCCTTGTCATCTCTTTCCCCATTGCCTTTGTAGTGCTGAGACTTCTCATCTCAGTATGGCCCACCTGCAATCATAAGCTTTCCCACCAGTCAGACTCCTAGATCTCTGCCTGGGGTCTGGTTGAGCAAAGCTGGTAAGAGCCTCTTGTCTTTGCAAAAAGGAATTTTCCAAAATGCAGATTTATAGGTGAAAACTTTTTGGTTAGAACTAGTCTACTTCTTGGGGTGTTGTGATTCTTGGTTTGGATCTCCCAGGGACAGCCATTGTGTTCTGTTTGTAACTGCCACATTGAGAAATTGTATTTAAGAAGCATATATCTTCTTTTTTTTTTTATTTTTTTTTTGTGAGGAAGACCAGCCCTGAGCTAACATCTATTGCCAATCTTCCTCCTTTTTTCCCCTTTTTCTCCCAAAAGCCCTGGTAGATAGTTGTATGTCATAGTTGCACACCCTTCTAGTTGCTGTATGTGGGACGCGGCCTCAGCATGGCTGGACAAGCAGCGTGTTGGTGCGCGCCCGGGATCCGAACCTGGGCCGCCAGTAGCAGAGCGCACGCACTTAACCGCTAAGCCACGGGGCCGGCCCCCAAGAAGCATATATCTTTAAAATTGGGAGACAGTATACTCATAAATTTTGCTAATCTGCTACAAAATGCTGGTATAAGACAGACAATTCACAATTGTCTCCTTCCTAGTTTTCTCTGTAAAAGAAAGTCTTCTGTACTTGTCAGCTCAGGCTGTCATAACAAGACACCACAGACTGGGCGGCTTAAACAACAGACATTTATTTTCTCACGGTTCTGGAGGCTGGAAGTCCAAGATCAAGGTGCCAGCAAGGTTAGTTTCTGGTGAGAACTCTCTTCCTGGCTTACAGACAGCTGCCTGCTCGCAATGTCCTCACATCGTCTTTCCTCTGTGTGCAAAACAGAGAGAGAAGTCTCTGGTGTCTCTTCCTCTTCTTACAAGGACACTAGTTCTGTAAGATTAGGGCCTCATCCTTAGAACCTCATTTGACCTGAAGAACCTCCTTAAAGACCTTATCTCCAAATATAATCTCATTGGGAGTAAGGGCCTCACAATATGATTTTGAGAAGGGTCCATAACCATTACTAATTCAGTCCATAACAGTTATTAATGATAAAAATTAATTATAATAAAAAATGTAAATGAAAATACTAGAAATAATAAGGATGAAGGGAAACAACTTTGTATGAAAAGTATGCAAGGAATGTAGGCTGTGTTATTGTTAAAGGAAAAAGGAGAGTAAGTTTGTCCTAAAGTAAAATGACTGGTTGTTCCACAATGAGAAAGAAGAAAAGAACAGGACAACCTCAATGGATATAGAAAGTCGTAGAAGATTTGCAGAAAAGGAATTTTACGCTGCATGGTCAAAGCTGGCTAAAGTTGGATGGTTTTGCTTATAAGGTTTTTTTTAAAATGAGCTTTATTATTAATAGTACCTGAATCAAAACTAGAGTTTGGCTCTTTTTCTATTAAAACGACCAAGTTTTCTTGGGCTATTGGTTTGTTCTTAATAAGGGATTGGAAAAGGTTTTTCTTTACCCTTTAAGTAATCTGCCTAGAAAACAAAGATTCTCTCTTATCAGAATAATTTCCTGTGTTGTGTTCATCATGTTCTTCACTACTTAGGAGAATTGAGCCTTCTCACTATTGAAAGAGCCAAGCTTTTTTTTTATAATCATGTCACTTCCTATAATTACTTTTACAATCTTTCATTATCACCTTGTCAAATAGATAACTAAGTATTGTTTCATAGTGACCTGTGATCTTATTTAATCAAGTGTTCAAACCTTTTGACATTTTGACAACTTTGATATTTTGCCTTCCCAAAGTCAAATCCTAAATAAAATCTTGATCTTGAACTGACTTTGAAATTTCCCAGGAGTCTCCTGGAAAATCTCAAAGGATTTGTTCTTTCACTCTGTAAAAAGAGAGATGTTAAAAATTAATTAGACGTGTTGAATCGCACGAAAGCATTGTCAAATAAGAAGAGAGGCTTAACCTTCCCTAGGTTATATTTGTATGGGTAAATATTGTTAATATGAGTATTCAGAAATGGTATGAAATTCCCAGAGATCTGTCAATGCCCTGGCTGTCCATGACATGTCCTGGTACTATTTTACCTGATATTAGAAAACAATAGTAAATGTTATCAGTCATATCTCCAGTTTTTATTTTAAAATATTGCATGTCACAGAAACAACCAAATTTGTCAGTTGCATTACTTTTATAATGAACTCTCATTAGATCTTTAACCACAGCTATTTTAAGTCTTTTGTCAGCCACAGATACTGTTTTACTTTTATGCTTTCCTGAACGCTCTTGCAATCAGCTACAGGCCAGAGTGCTTATCTTCAACAAAAAGAAACTTTCTTGAAGACCCATAAAAAAGACTATGTCAGGTACTCTAGGGTACAGGCTTCTAATGGCTTTACTTAAATAACTTTGAGATCATTACCACTGAACTAAGTCAAGATTTCCAGAAATCTAGTGGGGAAGCTGACAGGTTCATGAAACTGCTAATCCAAGATCAAGCATAACAAGAATTAATTACATGGGACTGAATGAACTGATAAAGGATGATTATGGCTTTTGTTTGGAATATTGCTGCTAGATTTAAAGAACCCCTTTCTCTTTTCTCTTAAGCTATCTATAACTTAACAACAATTCTGCAAATTATACTTTGTAAACAGAAGTGAAACATTTAAACATTCACCTTTTTCTTCCTGCCTGATCCCTCCAGAATTTGGAAACTCTCATTAGATATTCTTATTTTCATAGCAATATAGTTATTTGCATAAATTTGATAAGAATCCATCCTGTTTGTAACAGGACATAATTGGAAACATTGGTTATACAACCAAGGATTTGATTGGAATGTCATATTTAAAAATGATGCATAGCATCACATATGATCAGACAGTTTGAAGGAACTAAGGTTGACTTACAAAGCCTTCGTGAGAAAACCATCCTGGTACCTGGCTTATAGGGTTCCCAGCGTTACAGATGAATAAGGAAGGTAACTTCTTGGCAAGCCCAGGAATCAGGACATTTGGGGACCTTGAGAACAGAGGAATTTACTCAAATTTATACTGCAGGTGTAGTGACAAGTTTTTGGCTTGGCTTCCTAGCCCTGAAAGGCTTTTAAAGTCCAATCTGAGATTCCTTATAAAAGTTCCAGCAAAGCAAATTTTAAAAAGGGCCTATATGGTCAACTACCACTCTTGTAGCACTTATATAAATAATTACGCCAAAGGTAATGAGACCAGTCTTATGTTGCAAACAAGACTAATCTTACTTTGACTACTTTTTTATTAAAATGGGATTACTGTAGAGAAAGATTTTGTTTCAGTGGGAAACTATAACCCACACTTATGGGTTAGCAGATTCTAGTCCTGTTCATTGTTTTTGAGGTTTTACTATCTTTCTGTAAATTGGACTGGATCCTGCCAACTTACATATTTTGTCAGTCCTTACCAAATTCTCAGTTCTTCTAGTTCTCTTCAATATCTGGCTACGTCCCTCCAAATTAACATTTCCACTTTTCCTCCCACCCTTCTGACTAGACGTGACTGAGAACTAAAATCCGACTAAACCAAACGACTCTACATTGTCTCGTAGCTGCCCTTCGCCCCCAGGATCTAAAGAAGCCCTGTGAGCTGAAGCTGAATGACTTGCTATAAACTTCAAAGGACTCATCATCACAACAGACATTGTAATGGGCAATCTTTGTGTCCACAGCTGCTGCCGTATGGACTACTTAGGAAGTTCACCAGAACACCTTCGTTCCTCCATGCTCTGCTCTAGGAAATAACCATGACTATGACACTGATATCTATGCCCTCACCAAAGATACTCAAACTTCAAAAAAGGAAATCTGTTGGATTGCCACTGACATCTTCACTCCATCATCTAAAAATACCTCAAACCTAATGTTTAAAATCTTCTTGACTAGCTGCACTGTAGACTCAGAAACTGGCTTTATAGTCTGCTCCAACCATTAATTTTTTAATTTCCTTTTTTCCTCATTCTAATCTATGTTCTTTCCTTTTGCAGATCTCTTACCTCACAACTTCTAACCTGAGTCTTCTCTCCAGAGCAATCAAGGCAGCTTCTTTCCAAGAAGTGTCACATGGCGGAAATGAAACAACCGACAACCCACGAGAATGGTAAAAAGACTACTTCAAAGTGAAAACATCTGAGCTACAGTTGCAAAAAGAAACCTTATGTGAACTTTCCCTCTCTGAGTAAAGCAGAGATTTACAAGAGTCATCTGTCACAAACCCCACCCGCTCTACTCCAGAGAGCTCGCCAGTGCAACAGACCTTGGTTGGTGTGTCAACCCAACCAAGGGTTGGGTACCAGGACATTCCAAAAAAATTTGTGTAAACAAACATCAGAACTTTCCATCCTTTGAAGTCTTAAGCTCCCCCTCCACCCTTATTAAGCTGGACTATAAACCTTTACCCCTAGCTGTTTGGTGTGCTACTCCCTATAGAGTACCCCTGCATGCATGAATAATGAACTTTTCTCTTGTTAATATGTCTGTTGTTAATTAATTTGCAGGCCCCCAAACACAAAACCTAAGTTGGCAGAGGACAAGTTTTTCCTCCCAAAACAGAGAAGAACTGAGTATTGTTGATTTCTAATTAAATTACGCAGATGCAAAGACTATCATCTGGATGGTAGTGATTCTTCAAAATCTATGAATATAAAAATATCTATCATTTAGTATATGGAAAATTTTTTTGTAGTTGTGTTTAAAAGTTTTGTGTACATGTGTACTCAATAATCTGTATTCCTTGGTGATAGGAACATGGATATGTGCATGTGTATGTACACACACACATACACATTCAAGCTTGTGCATTTTGTTGATCAAGTCTCTAAACTTACTAAGTGTTTTCCTTTGTTTGATTTTGGATTGTGCAAAATGTATATTGAAATCTTCCATTACTTATCTTGGAAATTACTCTGCAATTTTAACAGTTTAGTTCTTTATATACTTTGAGGCTATGTTGTTAAGAGTTTACAAGTTGATTATCAGATGTTTTGGTGTATTGCTCTTTTTATCATTATGTAGTGTGTCTTCTAACTCATGATAATGTATAATTGTATTGTTTTACCTTAAAATCTATTAGTCTGATATTAACATTTTAATAACAATTTTCATTTGGTTAGCATTTTCTTAGTCATATCTTGTTCTGTTACTTTATTTCAAATCTCGCTATACATTCTTTCACATCTATTGCTGCATTTTAAAAAATCTAATTTGTTAGTTTCTGTCTTTTAACAGGTTAAGTAAGTATATTTACATACATTTTCATTACAAGTATAATTGTACTTATTTTTACCATCTCATTTTGTAGCTTCTATATACCAGCAGTTTGGATTTACTCTTTTCCTCTCTCTTTACGTCGGTTGGATAGAAAATATTTTTCTATAGTCTCTGTTCTCCACAATCTATTTGGCCTAGTTCTAAATTATATTTATAATATTTTAATGGATACCTTTACATTAGTAGGTACATTCTTGGAAGTACTTAGCATGAGTATCCCAATGTTTTGAAGTCTTATGTGAATGAGTGCCTGATTCTGGTCGACGGATGTGTGAACCAAAGTTAGGAGACCCTGTTGGAGGAGTTCATAAAATAGGGCCTGCAGGTACCGAGCTGCAGTAAGCCCACGCCATCTCAGTTCTCCACAAACTCGCAAGGGTTACTTTGGCTTCGTGCAAAGGAGCACTGAGATGAGAGGAGAGGAAGAAGTCAGGGGGCTCCATGTGGCTACTGGATCCAGTGATCACACATCCAACCAAAGAAGCAGTCAGGTATGTGGACCATTGGTAGGACCCAAGGGGAATCTATGCGGCCCCTCTCTGTGATGATCCTCAGAGTGAATACTTCCCCCAAGAACACCAGGCATATCACCTAAAATAGAGAGCAGTGACTTCAGACAGAACCAAGCCAAGTCCAAGTAACATCAGGCACCACCTCCATGACTAGCAGAGGCCAGCCTTTTTCACTCCTTCCCCCACCCTTCCCATCCCAGGAGGAGTTAGGGCTGTTGGAGAAAATGGGAGAAAAAGAAGATGCCTGGGAGCCAGACCACAACCCACCTTTGCCCTTGCTGATCCCTTCAAGCTACCAGGGCTGAGATTTCTTCCAAATCAGTAGCACTGGTTGATCTGTAGTTCCTTCCACCTGTCCTCCTGGGCACTCAGTCCAGAACCAGGCTTCTTATCTTGTTAGCTCAGAGTTACTGCCCCCTGATATGGTCGGGACTTCGACAGACCCGTAAACCAAGGCAGCAGGAGGCTTGGCTCAGGTCCTGGTCATAGGGCTGACTCTGTCCTCCCAGTGCTAAACGCACAGCTTCCTGGAAATCAGTGTCCCAGGCAGCAGTTGAGGGTAAGGGCAATGACTGGAAGGGATGGTTCCTAATTTCACCTTGTGAGTCTGGCTTTGGGGCACTATTATTCCTCCTCAAGCTCCTCAAATCCCTAAACTACCTCTGTCTGCTTCCAGATCCAGAGCCTAGCAAGCCCACACTTGTACCACAACTCACTACAGCTTGGCATTTCTGTACCCTCTCTGGTCCACCTAGAGGTCTAATTTAAAATTTTCACATAATACAGTTTTTTATTATGTTTTCAAAATATTTTTATCTAGCTTTGATAGATATTTTGAGCAGAGGGGCAGAATATCACATTAACCAGAAGTCAGACTGATTTTTTATAAACTCTTAAATATGATCTTTTTCCTCTCCCTTCCTCCAAAACATTAGTGCTTCCAACCTAGATCAGTGGCTGGCACCGGGACAGTGCTCAGTAATCAGTGTCTGAATAAGTGAATGCATGGCTTTGCCTAAAAAGGGCTCCAGTCATCAAGATAACACAAATGAGTTAACACATATAAAGCATTCAGAATAGTGTCTGGAACGTGGTAAATGCTTAGGACATACTAGCTATGTATTTTTTAAGCTTATAAAGTCTGAGGCTAGATTTCTCAAAGACAAATTATTTATAGAATTTAACTTCAACATCACTGCTGATTTGTAATGCAGTGAAACAAATGAAAGTAGATTATGTGTCATTTTTTAAAAATCAGAATCTAATGTGACACTTCCTAATGAAAACACTAATTAAAATTAATAAAAGGCACCATACTGCTGCTGCTGCCGTCTGACCCTCTATCCCCCTCAGTACGAATAAGCTTGTGCTCTCCAATGTTATAACACAATTTGAAAATGAGTACCAACTTCCCTATTTCTTAAGCTATTAGTTTAATGGTCTGGAGTCAACAAACAAAAGTGTGGTGACCTGAAGGGTACCATTTGGTACTGAGAAGTTAGAAATCAACATGAGGGGTTAAAAATGAACCCAAGTTCATGTTCCAAAAGTTTATTACTATACGCCACTTCCCTCTTTGTTTTAATGTGCTAGATCCCACCACAGCTGCAAATTAATTTTCTCTGCTCCCTAAATGAATTACACTTAACTGTTTCTAAAAATGACTACAGACATGAAAGTCATTTTCACTTAATAACTAACTATTAATCTCATATTTCTTGGTGTCACTTTAGTATGAAATGCAAACGAAAATTATGCTAAACATTGCAAATTTATGGCAAACACCAGCCCTTGATTTATATTATTATAGATAGTGTATCACCAGAAGCAATCTAAACAATCTAAACATCAGACAGATGTTACAATTTGTATTTATTTCTCCCAGCACTAAATGGTTCTTCAATTTCAGAACTATTATTAATTTCTTATAAATGCAAATCTTTATTTCTTATTTTAATCTACAATGATTTCTCTAAGTCTTCAGAAGATTAGCTTTTACATAAAATATTCAAATAGCAATTATAAATGATACTTTGTTTTCCCTGGGCAATCTATTAGCTATTATGCATAAACTATTTAAAAGGAATGGGTGGTCTATATTGATCAGGGATATAATGGGCTAATAATGTGGCCCTCCTTCCTTTTAAATGATTCCCTCACAACCCCAAATCAAATCATTAAGAAAAACTTTTCAATGTTTGTGACTATCTTTAAATTGTTTTGCCCACCTCCTTAATCCTCTACTTTTATTATATTGTCTTTCAGGATCTCTGGGAAGACCTAAGCCACTGCATTGACCTTAACCAAGAGGAAGCTGCAACTATTTATTCTTCACTAATTTTCTACTGCCATCTCAAAGCAGAAACTCATGAATCTTCACCTGACCACACACACTCAAGAGCAAAGGATGCAAACTGCTCTGACTGCGCTCCAGGATCAGACTGCACCTCTTCGCCTGCTGAAGTTAGTCTGTCCTCACTCTACCCTGGCCTCCCACACCCAGTGCCCTGCGGTAACCAAAACTCTGCTAAAATCATCCCGACTTGAGTAGTTCACTGGTGCAAATTCTCCACCATGCAAATCCTCCCAGTCCTGTCTCCTCTAAAAATCAGACAAGAGAATCTTCGGAATTCTGACCTAACCAGCCTCGTGTTCTATTTGTCAGATCTATCCTGTTGACATCCTCCTTGGCCTAAGCCATTCATCACCATTTTGTCTTCACTTCTCATCTCCTTAGCTTATGATGGGAGGCCCCTTATGAGTATGGTATTGATTCTACATACAAAAACACTGGTTGATTTAGATCGCGTGTTTAAAAAAAAAAAATCTTCGTGCTAATATGTGTTCAACATCAAGTCATAGACAGTGACATCAATAGCTCAAAAATAATACAAATCACACTGCTTTGAAGATACTGTAATGAAGAATTCATGAATTCACTCCACAAAATTTCCTTGAGCACCTACAATGAATCAGCAATTGTGTCAGGGGCCTGTAACACAGTCAGACGTGAAATGTCCTTGAAGCTAATGAAACTTAACCTTCACAGTTCCTTACTAGCATGGGCCGCTTCCAGCCCTAGAAGAAGTTAAACATGGTTTTTGTAAAATTTGCAAATATAAGATATGTTTGTACTTTTTAAGAGGGCCCCCCAGATTTTATAAATCTCAGTCTCCAAAAAACTGGGATTTACCCCTGATGTCCAAGGCAAAGTCACACAGCTATCCTATAGGTTAGGTATTACTTGGAGCATTAACTTAGTAACTGGAAGTCACAAATGGCACCAAAGTGCATCAAATAAACCTCTGATATAAAGCCTTACTCAAAAGAGGCATTCTAAACTAAAGTCACTTCTGCCTGTCATGTCTGAATCAAATAAACTTCCTTCCATGAACTTGGATGTCTTCTGTTAAATATTTCTCATAGATGTTAAAAGAGTCACCCTTTTCTCATCAAAACTAATTGGCCTTACTATTCAACATCCTTTTGTTTATCAAAATTAAATTAAGGTCAGTACTAAGGTACTATCCCCTCAGACTGGGGATATGGGGTGGTAGGAAATAGAGAAGACTGATAAAGGTCTTTAGTTACTATATGATGCCACATTTTCAATGTCAAAAAGTCTAAGACAAAGATGGAGTAAGTTTCAGATGAAGGCTTTATAAGAGATGTTTTTTTCCATTGAAAAACTATTTGAATAAGTTATGAGGAACCTATTGTCTCCCTCTCTGAAAACACTTAAACACAGAGCAGATTTTCCAATCTTCCAGAGAATCATGACTATTCCAATGAGAATCCACCCTCCAACAGGTTTTTTGTGTTTTTTTTTTTCAAATCTACATTTTAAAACAATAATAATAGTTTTACACAGTAAGAAATCTGCTAGTTCAGTGGTTCCCAAAGTGTGGTCTCTGGACCAGCAGCATCAGCAATGCCTGGGAATTTGCTAGAAATGCAAATTCTTGGGCGCCACCTAGATGTACTGAATCAGAAACTCTGGAGGTGAAGGTGGAGCCCAGCAATCTGTGTTTTAATCATCCCTCCAGGTGAGTCTTATGCATGCTACAGTTTAAGAACCACAACCGTAGAGATCTACTGAAGATCAACTAGGTCAGAAGTACACACACTGTCCCCCAGTGGTCACAAGAGAACTAGCTGACTTCCATAAATTTAAAATTATTTTACTCTAAAAAAGTCAAAAGCCAGATCCAGTTTATCTACAGTGGCAGACTCACATTATTGTGCAATTTACAATCATGAAATAGACATTTTATTGATACCTGTTCAGAAACAATCTGCAGTTGTAGCACAAGGTCCCCATTGATTCTCCAACTGTGACAAGGGTCTGATCATCATGGGAGCCTGACAAATACCCAAGGTGGAGAACGATTGCTCAGTGAGCCTGTCCCATCTCAGAATCTCAGGAACTGCTGCTACAATCCAGAAACCTGCCTCTAAATGTCATTAGAGGAATAATAACACTGGTAACTTCTCACATCAAGTTTCTGGTTTACTAGATTATAAATGAGATAAAATGTCGAACTAAGGAGAAAGCAGTATGTGAAAAGGACTATTCCAAAGAAAGCACGTTGTAAAAACAGCAGGGGAAAAAAGGGCAGTCATGTATTTGCTCAGGTTTCAAAACACAAGTAATAGCATGAGAAGCTCTGCATAATAGAAGTTATGTGCAAAATGCGGCTTTTGCAAAAGGCTATACTAAGTAGGTAAACATAACATGCAAGCATTCAACAATCATTCCTTAGGACCCACTCACTATTCAACTCCCATGACTAGACAAACAGCATGACCCCACCACTGCCTCCAAGACTTACATTAATCTCTTTACAAATCTACTTCTCCATATATTGTTTCTTGGGGACAAGGGCCATTTCTATTAGTCTTTATATCTACAGTATTGTGCACAGTGTCTGACACATCGTTGATGCTTAAAAAGTATATACTGAATCAAGGAGTATTTGCTCTCAGTCATCTGACATAGAAAGACATGGATTTCCTGGACCACCATGGGCCTCGGACATTGCATGGTACCCCTAGTCAGTTCAGATAAGGACCTTCCCTCAAACAAGGCTCCAAGGGTTCTCCTGAACTTAGGGTGGTTCCTAGGCTCCAAAGAAATAATCAGTAAGGGCACCAAGGGGTGGTTGGTGGAGGGAGACTTTAACAGCCCCCATCCCCATAATTTCCACCAGACTCCCCAAAATTATCCCAAATGAATATATATATAAGCAAACCAAAGCAGTTCCAGGATGAACACTTTGTCTCCCTTTCCAAACATATTGCCATCCCAACCCATCACACATATGAGCTGTGGGCCACCATGGTCTGGCATAAATGCATTCAGTCACTTTAACACCCTGAGAAGAGAGAAAAAATTGTTGAGAGTAGAAGTTTTCTGTCTGTCCTCCTGTCTTCTCTCCTCCTGCTTCTGTTTCTGGCCACCTTCAGATCACATCAGGTCTAACCTGTCACTCTGCTTTGGCATGAATCTCAGGACACACGCCAATTATCTCAACTGTTGTCTGTTTCTGCTCCTGTCCAGTCAGCTCTCCAAGAACCTCTGAACCAGGAAGCTGCCGTGATCCATTCCCAGCCTGGGCAACTGCTCCCACGGTGCCCTGCCAAAATCCAAAAAGTACGATCCCAACCAAACATATGTAATACCTGTAGTATAAAAAGCATAAAAAAGACTAGGAAAACTTGGAACCAAATGCTAACAATAGTTTTCTCTAGCTTGTAGGATTACAAGTCTTTTTGCTGGGTTTTTTTTTTATAGTTCCTTTATTTATTTTACAGATTTCCTATGGTAAGAGCGCATACTTACATAATTTGAAAAAATATCACTTTAAAAAACGCATGGAGGTGCTGAGTCTTGAGTTCAGTCTTTAAGAAAGTATGAGTCAGACCGGCTATGGAAGATTTTTATCTGTTTTAAAATGATTAAAAACAAAAAATAGAAGGAAGTTGATATGATAGAAATATCTTTTTCAAAAATAACCATCCCAATTACTTCATAGTGTATGTGGTTTGCCCCAGATGCATCTGCATTTTTAAATATACTTACATTGTTATCTTCCCTCTAAGAAGTTCAGAGTTGCTCAGTAATTGACCCAGTCACTGTAATATTGAAACATTGGCAGAAATTGACTGTTGAAAATCAAATTTCTTCCAAATATGCAACCCTCAGTCTTACGCTATTTTTTACAGTCCCTCCCATGTAGGTTTTTTCTCTCTTCTTCCCAGATTAGATCACTAAAGATTCATGGAAAAGGTGGAAGAAGAGGGTAGAGAAGAGAACTAATGCTTACTAAGCATCTAGTATGTGCTAGCACTGCGCTAGGTACTGTAGATACATGATCACAGCACTACTAGAAGAATCCAGAACATAGGTTTAATGTCTCTTAAAGGAAGACTCCCTAAACAGCTCGTTCCTCTACACTTCTATTCTCCTATTCTTTAGAGTAAAAATCTTTTCTTTCTTTTTTTTTTTTTTAACCAAGTACGTTTGATTCTATGCCCAATATCTTAGAAATACTAGCAGAAAAGCAAAAATGAAGAGAAGGAGGAAGGAAGAGAGGAAGGGGAGGGATGGAGGGAGCAAGAAAGTGAGGGAAGGAGGAAGGAGAGAGAGAGAGACATCTGTGATGCCTGGTTTATATATGTATATACCAATTAAATGCATGTATATATAGTAGAAATATACCAATTAAATGCATCAGCTGTGGATGGATTTAATTGTTATTCTGTTTGTTATTTTAAATAAGGGTCAGAGAATGAAGAGAGACTCCACTCAAAGGCCAATTTCAAAGTGCAAACTAGGATTCCTGGCCACCAGTCTTTTATAAAGCAACTGCTAAGCAGAAAAAATGCTAGTACTCTAATTTATTTCCTTACAAAAACTTTTTCTACAATTCTTACCCATGTGATCACTTCCTTTTCTGAATTCCCATTTCTCTTAGGGTCTAACTTTATATTATTCCTGGCTTTTCTTGTTCTTTATTATTTTCCCATGTTTTAATTTTTCTTTCCTACAATAATACATAGTCTTTGAGAACAGGGGCCACATCTTAGTATCTTCCATCATGCCCAGCTCCTAGACATCTACCTAGGTACCCAATAAATTGTTATGCGAGCCCTAGCCTTATAATTGCCCCCTCCTTAATGCACTGCTTCTCCCACTGTCACTGCGTGTGTAACATGGGACTTTCTGTGTCAGCTATTAGGGTATTAGTCTCTCTGTTCATGATGCTGTGCACACCTTAATGGCAGAGCCAATGCCTAATTCATTTCTGCAGCCTCCTCTGGGCTTCACAATGCAACTGTACGTCACAGGTACTCGATATACATTGATTAGCTTAATAGGTTAAGGATGGAATTGTGATGTATCCCCCAAGTCAGCTATGTATAAGCAGTGTTTTCTAAAGATCAAAGAGAGGTCAGGAGATTCACCATCTTCTTTCACGGGACTGTTTTAACATTAATCACACATTTTAAAAAGCCACATAGTTTAGTAGGAAAAGCACAAATGTTGGAGCCAGACAGCCCTAGATGAAACCAGAGCTGCCACCACTTTCTTTTTCGATATTTTCATTTTCAAATGTTCATGTTAGCAGCAAAAGTCCTCTCCTGATCTTTAAGTTTGTAATTACCCAAGCAACACATGAATTAAAGATTTAAACAACATAAGAGATTACTGAAATAAACTTGAAAAAAATCATTCTGCTTGTCCTTCCTCCTGCTCAGCTACATCAAATAACCACTCTCAGCCTAGCGTGTTCACCTCTAGTTATCTGAGTTTATATACGTGTGTGTGTATATATCCACAAATTCTTTTTTTGTATTTTTTCCATAAACAGGTCCATATTTATACATATTGCCTTGTTACATTTTTTCACTTAATTTTTATCCCATTCAATATCCAATGTCAATTTGTATCGTTTATCTCGCATTTTTTTGCAAGATGTATGTAATGAGGGTTCTTTTTTTTTTTTTGGTTGAAGTATAATTGACATAATACCCTATTAGTTACAGCTGTACATTGGAGTGATTTGATATTTATATACATTACGAAATGATCACATGATATCTAGTTAACGTTTTGACTATACTCCCTATGTTGTACATTATATTCCCATGACTTATTTATTTTAAACTAGCAGTTTGTACCTCTTAATCTCCTTCATCTATTTCGCCCACTCCCAACCCCTCCGGGCTCTAGTAACCACCAGTTTGTTTTCTGTATCTATGAGTCTGTTTCTGCTTTGTTTCATTTGTTCGTTTGTTTTGTTTTTTTAGATTCCACATATAAGTGAAATCATACGGTATTTGTCTTTCTCTGACTTATTTCACTTAGCATGATATCCTCTAGGTCCATCCATGTTGTTGCAAACAGCAAGATTTCATTCTTTTTTATGGCTGACTAATATTTCATTGTATATATATACCCCATCTTCTTTATCCATTCATCTCTTGATGAACATTTAGGTTGCTTCAATATCTTGGCTATTGTAAATAATGCTTCCATCAACATAGGGGTGCATATATCTCTTTGAATTAGTGTTTTCATTTTCTTTGGATAAATACCCAGAAGTGAAAATGCTGAATCGTGTGGCAGTTTGATTTTTAACTTTTTGAGGAACCTCCATACTGTTTTCCATAGTGGATATGCCAATTTATATTCCCACCAACAGTGCACGAGGGTTCCCTTTTCTCCACATCCTTGCCAACATTTATTTTTTGGTTTTTTGGTAATAGCCGTACTGACAGGTGTGAGGTAGTATCTCACTGTGGCTTTGATTTGCATTTCCCTGATGATTAGTGACACTGAGCATCTTTTCATGTGCCTGTTGGCCAACTGTATGTCTTCTTTGGAAAAATGTCTATTCAAGTCCTCTGCCCATTTTTTAACAGAGTTGTTTGTTTTTGTGATATTAAGTTGTGTAACTTCTTTATTTATTTTGGATGTTAACCACTTATCAGATGCATAATTTGCAAACTCCCATTCAGTAGGTTGCCTTTTCATTTTGTTGATCGTTTCCTTCACTGTGCAAAGCTTTTTAGTTTAATATAATCCCATTTGTTTATTTTTGATTTTGTTGCCCTTGCATGAGGAGATTGGTCCAAAAAAATATTGCTAAGATCAACGTCAAAGAGCTGGCTAAGTTTTCTTCCAGGACTTTTTTGGTTTCAGGTCTTACATTCAAGTAATCCATTTTGAATTTACTTTTGTATATGGTGTAAGATAGTGGTCTAGTTTCATTCTATGGATATAGCTGTCCAGTTTTCCCAACACCATTTATTGAACATACTATCCTTTCACCACTGCATATTTTTTCTTCCTTTTTCATAGATTAATTGAACATATATGTGTGGGTTTATTTCTGGGCTCTCTATTCGGCTCCACTGATCTATGTGTCTGTTTTTGTGCCAATACCATACCGTCCTATTACTATAGCTTTGTAATAGAGTTTGAAATCAGGGAGTGTGATACTTCCAGCTTTGTTCTCAAAGCAATCAAGATTGCTTTGGCTATTCGTGATCTTCTGTGGTTCCACACAAATTTTACGGTTCTTTATTCTAGTTCTGTGACAAATGCCATTGGTATTTTGAAAGGGATTGCATTGAATCTGTAGATTGCTTTGCATAGTATCGACATTTTAACAATATTAATTTTTCCAGTCCATGAGCATGGGATATCTTTTCATTTATTTGTGTTATCTTCAATTTCTTTCATCAATGTCTTATAGTTTTCAGAGTACAAGTCTTTCACCTCCTTGCTTAAATTTATTCCTAGGTATTTTATTCTTTTTGATGCAATTGAAAATGGGATTGTTTTCTTAATTTCTCTTTCTGATAGCTTGTTATTAGTGTATAGAAATGTTATATAGAAACCAATTTCTGTATATTAGTTTTGTATCCTGCAACTTTACTCAATTCATTTATTAGTTCCAATAGTTTTTTGGTGGAGTCTTTAGAGTTTTATCTAGATAGTATCCTTTCATCTGCAAATAGTGACAGTTTTACTTCTTCCTTTCCAATTTTGATGCCTTTTACTTTGTTTTCTTGCCTAACTGCTGTGACTAGGACTTCCAATACTATGTTGAATAAAAGTGGCAACAGTGGGCATCTCTGTCTTCTTCCTCATCTGAAAGCTTTTCACCATTGAGTATGATAGTAGCTGTGGGTTTGTCATATAAGGCCTTCGTTATGTTGAGGTACATTTACTCTATACCCACTTTGTTGAGAGTTTTTATCATAAATGGATGTTGAATTTTGTCAAAGGCTTTTTTGGCATCTATTGAGAAGATCATATGATTTTTATCCTTCATTTTGTTAATGTGGTACATCATGTTGATTGATTTGCAGATGTTGAACCACTTGATCAGGGTGCATGATCTTTTTACTGTATTGTTGAATTCAGTTTGCTAATATTTGGTTGAAGACTTTTGCATTTCTGTTCATCAGGGATATTGGCCTGTAATTTTCTTTTTTTGTGGTGTCTTTGTCACGTTTTGGTATCAGAGGAATGCTGGCCTCATAAAATGAGTTTGGAAGTTTTCTTCTTGTAATTGATTTCTATGCCATTGTGGTCAGCAAAGATGCTTGATATGAATTCAATCTTCTTAAATTTAGTGAGACTTGTTTTGTGGCCTAACATGTGATCTATCTGGAGAGTGTTCCAGGTGCACTTGAAAAGAATGTGTATTCTGCAGTTTTGGGATGGAATGTCCTGTATATATCAGTTCAGTCCATCCAATGTGTATTTTAAGTCCAATGTTTCCTTATTGATTTTCTGTCTGGATGATCTATCCATTGATGAAAGGGGGTATTAAATTTCCCTACTATTATTGTATTCCTGTCAATTTCTCCCTTTACTTCTCTTAAAACTTGCTTTATATATTTAGGTGCTCCTATGTTGCACCTGTGTTGCTCCTATGTTGGGTGCATAAATATTTACGAATGTTATATCCCTTCTTAGATTGACCCCTTTATCATTATGTAATGCCCTCATTTGTCCTTTGTTATAGTCTTTATTTTAAAGTTTGTTTTGCCTGATATTAGTATTCCTACCTCCACTTTCTTTTCGTTTCCATTTGCATGGAATAACTTTTTCTATCCCTTCACTTTCAGTCTATGTGTGTCTTTGGATCTGAAGGGAGTTTCTCGTTGGCAGCATATAGATGGGTCTTCGTTTTTTTATCCATTCAGCCACCCTATATCTTTCGATTGGAGCATTTAGTCCATACACATTTAAAGTAATTATTTGTAAGTATGTACTTATCGCAATTTTGTTCGTTGTTTTCTGGTTGTTTTTGTACTTCTGTGTTCCTTTCTTCTTCTCTTGGTGTCTTCCCTTGTAGTTTGATGGTTAACTTTGGTGTTATGTTTGGCGTCTTTTCTCTTTATTTTTTATGTATCTGTTGTAGGTTTTTGGTTTGCGGTTACCATGAGGTTAATATATATCGACCTATATATACAGCAGTCTATTTTATGGTGATAGTTGCATAAGTTCTGATGCATTCTAAAAGCACTACATTTTTACTCCCCTTCCCCAAGTTTTTGACACCATATTTTACATCTTTTTATTTCATGTATCCCTTAACTACTTATTGTAGTTATAGCTGATTTTACTACTTTTGTCTTTTAACCTTCATACTAACTTTGTAAGGGGTTGATCCATTGCCTTTACTAAATATTTGTCTTTACCAGTGAGATTTTTTCTTTCCTCTATTTTCTAATTTCTACTTATGGTCTTTTCTTTTCTGCTTAAAAAAGACTCTTTAACATTTCTTATAAGGCCATTTAAGCGGTGATGAACTCCTTAAGTTTTTGCTTGTCTGGGAAACTCTTTATCTCTCCTTTAATCGTGAATGATAACCTTGCTAGGTACAGTATTCTTGGTTGTAAGTTTTTTCATTTCAAAATTTTAAATATATCATACCATTCCCCTCTGGCCTGCAAAGTTTCTGGGGAAAATCAGCTGATAGTCTTATGGGACTTGTTGTATGTGACTTGAATGTGACTTATTGTTTTTCTCTTGCTGCCTTAAAAATTCTCTATCTTTAACTTTTGCCATTTTAATTATAATATGTCTTGGTGTGGGCCTCTTTGGGTTCATCTTGTTTGGAAGTCTCTGTGCTTCCTGGACCTGGATATCTGTTTCCTTCCTTCTGTTAGGGAAGTTTTTAGCCACTATATTTTCAAATAAGTTTTCTGCCTCTTTCTCTCTCTCTTCTCCTTCTGAGACACCTATAATGCAAATGTTACTATGCTTGATGTTGTCCCAGAGGTCACTTAAACTATCCTCATTTTTTAAAATTCTTTTTTTCTTTTTGCTGTTCTGATTTGGTATTTTCTACTATTTTGTCTTCCATATCACTGATCCGTTCTTCTGTATCATCTAATCTGCTGTTGATTCCCTCCACTGTAACTTTCATTTCAGTTATTCTTTCTTCAGCTCCGACTGGTTCTTTCTTATATTTTCTAACTCTGTTGAAGTTCTCACTGTGTTCTTCCATTCTTCTCCCATGCTTAGTGAGCATCTCTATGATCATTACGTTGAACTCTTTATCAAGTAAATTACTTACTTCTGTTTCATTAGAGTTTCTTTCTGGAGTTCTATCTTGTTCTTTCACTTGGAACATATTCCTCTTCCTCCTCATTTTGTTTGACTTTCTGTGTTTGTTTCCATGAATTAGGCAAAGCAGCTACCTTTCCTGGTCTTGAAGGAATGGCCTTGTGTAAGAGTGTCTCCTGTGTAGACTACATGTGCTGGGCAGCTTTTGCAGGCTGGCTGGAGCTAAAGTAGGCACAAGCCAGGGGAGTCCCAGGACGTGCCATGTCCAGGCTGCCCTGGTGAAAAGGCTGGAGCTGGAGCGGGCAAAAGCTTGGGAGGGTCCCAGGGCTCACCATGCCAAGGCCACCCTGGTGGGACAGCTGGAGCTGGGACAAGCATGGGCAGGGGAGCTTGGGGTGCACTACACCAGGGCCACCTTGGGGGGACGGCTGGAGCTGGTGGGGGCCAGAAGCCCAGGGCATGCTGGGGCAGTCTTAGCAGGCTGGCTAGAGCATCCGGACCATACTCCCACCTGCACAATCAAGGTGAAAGGGAAACGCAAAAAATGGCACTCACTAGCGCCTCAGACTCCAGAGAGAGTGCCAGCAGTACCCTGTCCATTTGGCGGACACTCTAGAGTTATTAAATGGATTTCCCACCCATATAGTCTAGGTGCTTTTAAACCGCTGATTTTTTGCTGTACCCCAAGGTGGGCAAGCCTGCCTGTGGGCCCCTTAGTGATATCCCTCCCCACTGCAGATCGCTGTAATAAAGGTGGGGTTCCTGTGTATATCGTGTCTCTGTCTCTCCTACCTGTCTCTACGTGGTCCTTCTATCGCTTGTTGTGCAGAAGCTGTTCAATCAGCCCTCAGTTCTTCTTCAGGAGGAATTGCTCTATATGTAGGTGTAGATTTGGTTTGTCCATGGGAGAAGATGAGTTCAGGGCCTTCCTATGCTCCCACCTTGGACCCTCTATCTCACATTTTAAACACTTTGTAGTTATGTGCCTTTGAGAAGGAGAATAGAAGCTCTGGGCCTATTTCCTCATTAAACTGGAAATAGTACCCACTTCAAAGAGTTGGGGTAAAGATTAAATAAAATAATGTATGCAAATCACCTAAAGGGTTGGTGCTGAATAAAACATAACCATTGTTGTTATGGTTATTACCTTTGACACACAGAAATTATACTGGGAAATTCCTAGCCTCTTCTCAAGACTGATCCTTAGTGCGATTTCAGGGAATCAACAGTAGAACAGGAACTCCGGTACCCTCAGTGTTATAATACACTGTTTGCGGGAGGACTTCATTCCCTCACTTATGAAATACAGGAAGTCCCCAGGAGTCTGTGGGAGCCTGGATTTGCTCACAGTGCCTCTGTCCCTGTAGGGTTACAGAAGAGTGAGGGTGAGGAGCAATATCGCCCTCCTAATTGCCTTCCAGGGAACCAGCAGTGTGAGGTTCACCTTTTCACACCTGCAGCATTAACCAGAGCCAAACATACAAGGTCCTGCTCACAACAGTAGCCGCCTGGCATTAAATTGTGACAAAAACAGTTTCCACTGGTGGATCCAGTCTACAGCTGTTCTCCCTTCCACATCTGCCTTCCTGCTTCAAGAAGCTGTGCACTGCATGGCTATCAGCTCTGTATTTAAGAGAGCATCTCAATACATACATTTTAAATCAGGCCTGAATTGCTGATCAAAACTGTTTGAAGTTTTCCAGATGCAAGTACATTTATCTACAGCACTTCTAAAAATAAGGGGGAGAAAAGCCCAAAGCTTGTCAAAGTTAATTAGATTCATACAAAAAGCTTAACAGTCCTATGCAATGTTTTTACTCTATTACATACAACTGTACAATAATTCCGTGAACACTGGGTTTAATTGCTCATAATATTTTAATTAAGGTTATGCTTTGTATAAATATCAACTCATCATTTACTGTGACTACAGTCCTATTTAAATGATGAAGTCAATTTGACAGTACATCCATGAAAAAGAGAGCCTTTTAAGAGTTTTGCTCTTACGTGGTCTAGAACACTAATGGAGGTTAATTGTCAAAACAATCCTGTATGGACTCCAGAATTATCCTCACATTTTAGTGATAGAAAGATGTAACCACATTTTCATGCGACCTGCTGACCTAATACCAAGAATAACATAATGGCTATTATGTCTCCTTGTCTGTCTCCTGAAAACCAGAGCGCTCCTTTTTAATATTTACATTTTGCGGCTGCCCTTTAAACAGACACCCTTTAACTACTGCATTTGTGATTCAGATGATCAGATAATTAGATGTAAGATTAGATGCACCAGAAGAGATGGCCGCCTCAATTAATCTTGCAGTCTGTGCCTCTGCAAATCACTACTTGGTGTGTAACAGAAAATATCAAATTAAGTTTTCAGAGGCAGGGAAATTTCAAGTCGGCAGTCATTTTAATTCCATCTGAGGCAAGGATATAATTTATTACTGTATTCCGAATTCATGTTCTCTTTTACCAAAACACCAATTTTAATTAGAGAACAGAGACCAAAAAGAGTAGAAATAGGGAAAAAAATGCCTCCTAGTGTCCCACAGGGATCACTATCCACTCCTTCTATAGATAATACCTGTTCTGAAGTCCGTGGTTGCAGAGAGTGAATATCAGAAGATTAGATACCGTGAGTCTTTTCTTATCAAGTGGCCCTCACCAGCCTTCCAAAGAGCAGTGAGGCATCTCCCATCTGGCAAATACCCGGACTGCTTTTCAAATACCCCAACTGCTTTTCTTCCCTTGGCTACCAGTTTTCATATTCAAATTTCACAAATCACTATGTCTTCCAAAATGATCTAGTGGTTTGTCTCATTAAACACAAGAAGATGCAAAAAAAAAAAACTCATATTGCCAACTATATGTACTTTTTATAAATAGAAGAGAATTTTTAACAGAATAGAAACAGAACATAAAAATAGACCTAGAAACTAGAAAACAGATGGTAACAAAAGATACCGGTATTTATCCATGGGTGTTATTAAGAGGGAAGTGCAGAATAACCAGCCCATTTTGAGTTCTTTAAAGAGTTTTGAATAAAGTAAATTCTTACAGCTTCCACTGAAGTCACAGGGCCTTTAAAGATAGGAGGTGGGTGGGTGGTGTTAAGTATTCTAGTTCACAACTCCCAGATGTGAAATCCGAAGCTTGAATCCTATGCTAAGACATTACCACTGACAAATCTGACCCTAAAATCATTTGAAGACTTCACTTCATCTAGGAATGCTGTATTTGAAAGCTGTAGTTAAGTTAAAAAGTCGCTCCATTCATTCAACAAATATTTATGAAATACAGGAAAGCTTTCAAAAAGAAGCATCTGCAAAGTAATTCCTAGGGGAAAGAAATCTCCATAAAAAACAAGAGGGCAGGAATAGCTTGTCATGAACTTATTTAATATTCCTCTGATCTCTGAATATGAGGGTGACAACACATGGAGATATGCTGACGTCCTCAAGGATACCTGAAAGAGAAATCTGTTAACAGCAAACTGGGACCAGAACGGATGAGCTTGACCCCATTTATTACCTGATGCACAACTGAAGTAGAGTACACTTTGCATATTCGCTTCTAAGTTTAGCTTCTGCAGGACTGAGACTCCCACCCGCCATTTTTCTCTTTTGCATTCACACAGTAGCTATACTATCTTTAACTGTGCGCTATTTCATAAGTATGGATAGATCCTATTCCCCAAACTAGATGGGGAGCATTTAAAAGGGCAGGGGGATGTCTTTTGCATGTTTTTACTTCCTTTCATTACTTTACCTTGTGCAGAGCCAGGCACAAAGAGGGGCTGCATGCCAGGGATGGAAAGAAGGATGGGAAGGAAAGCAGCCAGAAAGAGAAGCAAGCTCTCATTCCAAGGACTTGCTTATCAGTACCCTTTCCTTCTCCCCAGCTTTTGCCAAGGGCCTCAATATTCTACCAATCATCCTACTGTCTCTCTGTTACCTCTGAATTCTCCCTCTTCACCTCGCCAGGTCTGTCTTCACAATTTCCTCCTCGTAACTCCATCATTTCGCTTCCTCAGTCTCTGACCTAGGACAAGCAGTCACGCCTCTTGCCTAAGCTAATGCAGTAGTTCCTAACTCGTCTTCTTGTCTTATCTCTTCCCCCAAGGTTATCTCCTAAAGTTCTAATGGTGCTCTTTCCTCCTCAAAAGGCTTTGTTGGCTTTCAGGAAACACCAGGCATTACACATACAGCTTCTATGTGCTATCTCCCACTGTTCTCTGCGCCTGGAATGCCCCCTCCCTCTGCCTAAGCATCTCCATCAATCAAAAACTCCATCTCCCTTTCAAGGCCCAGCTCAAATGCCATCCCTTCAGGAAAGCTTTGTGTGTTCTCAAGTAGCCCAAACTCATTTCTGCCGGCTCTCTGCTCTTGTAGAAAGCCTTGTACCTCTCAGGTGGACCATACGGTGTCTGTTACCGTCAAATCTCCCTGAGGATACTGTAAGCTCCTTTTAAAAAATGCATCACGTCTTGTTAAACTTCACATCCCATGCCTTTTTCCACAGTAGTTGCTTAATAAACATTTGTTTAATGATACCCACTTGTACTCAGAACCTCATAACACACACTCAGCACCAATAATCTCAATAATGATCAGAGAATCATAACTTAAGAATTGATTCTAGGAGACCACTGATTTTATCCTTCTATCTGAAGGCACATAAATAGCCAATTAAGAGTCTATCACTATTTAATACTCTTCTAGGATAGTAATTCAAAATGTTTTAGATACAAGAGATATACATTGTATACATATTTTCCAGTGACTAAACCAAAACATTTCTACAAACACACAACTGTTTCCTATAAACACAGCAAGCAAACATTTTTAATTTAATTTTAATTCCTATCCCTTTTTCTTCATCCTTTCTCACAGTGGATTTTGCTTGCCCACTTCTTTCATATTTTGATGGCATTAGCACCTCCACTCGTCCACAGTCCCTGAGATGATTTTTTTTTTTTTGGCCTACGAGCAATTCTTTGCTGTTCCTCTTACTTTCTAACAAGTCTCGCAAATTCTTTGTAGCACAGCTTGTCTACTTCTTTCACATAACCTTTACCGACGGCTCTCTAAAGACTTTGACTGTAATGTATTCAGAGGCCAGGTGGACTGCAACTCCTCCACCTCACTTTTAGGCCTGCACAGTCTCTCATTTAACCCTTTCCAACATTTAACAATCCTACTAGAATATTATTCCCAGGGCCAGCCTGGTGGCGCAAGCATTTAGGTGCACGCATTCCGCTGTGGCGGCCTGGGGTTCGCCTGTTTGGATCCCGGGTGCGCACCAACGCACTGCTTGTTAAGCCATGCTGTGGCGGAGTCCCATATAAAGTAGAGGAAGATGGGCACGGATGTTAGCCAAGGGCCAATCTTCCTCAGCAAAACAGAGGAGGATTGGCATTGGATGTTGGTTCAGGGCTGGTCTTCCTCAAAAAAAAAAAAAGAATATTATTCCTCATATCCAACCTAAATTTCTCACACTGCAATTTAAGGACATCTTCCCCAACTTTTCTAACTTTAGTGGATGTGAAGCACAGTAATTTTCCTCTGTATAATTAGGGTGATAAAACCCAAAGGTATGTTTCAAGAAACTCTTTTAATATTATTTTGTTTTTCTCTTGGACAATATTGCTTTTATATTATTTATCCACTAGAAAGAGAGAATACATCAAATTTTGTCTCTGATGATGACACCCAATTTCTTTTATCCTGTTTGCACAGTTATCTTGTCTGAGCTGATGGCTCCTCTTTTAAAAGTCTATGAAGGATTGAAAGATTCAGCTTTAAGCTCAGTGAATTGTGGTTGCTAATCCAAACCCCACACAACGTGGTAGTATGGCCAACTCCCCTTAAGATATTCATGATCTTAATGGAGAAATCCAAAATAGCTTATCAGCTTAGAGGATTTACATGTATTAGCAGCACACTTGAAGTGTCTGATTAATAGTGCATTCTCATGTTATATACCAACCAAGCCCTAATAAACAGTACACTCACCTGAGTCTGGAGGTTCTGTCCCACACAACCCCAGACACTATAAAGGCCTCATGAAATGTACATGTAAGATGGAGAGGAAGTTAGAGGATGCACTCAGAGAAGTCCATGAAAAGCACTACGGAGGATCTATAACTAGATTTAGAATCCTTCTTGCCTTATGTGTCTTGAACATTTAGAACAGTGGACTGTCTGTCTTCCCTCAATTTCAGGAACAAGGAAAAGTTATCTAGAGCTGGTATTTTTCTCAACAGATTATTTAGAATAGAACGTGAAGAAACTCTGCTGATGACTCCCATAAATTAAAAAAGCAAACAAGCAGACAAATAAAAACCCTTAATGGGCAGTCTAAGATCCACTTACAGCTCCTGAGATCCATTAGAATGGAGTGCATGTTTTATTCACTTGCTGTGTCTTGGTCACAGTAGCCCTCTGAAGATGAGCTCCTGTAATCGTCCATCCATCTTCTCAATAAAGAACAATGCCAGTTTGATAGACTTAAGCTCCTGAAAAACAACCTGATATATCTTCTGCAACTAAGCAAAGAGATCACTCCCCAACTTAATGTCGCTCTCGCACAACAAACCACCCACTCACCCCGTTTTGAATGTCCGTTCAAGTTAGAAGCCCTGATATTCACACCGCCACCTCACATACTCCACCGGATTGGCACTTAAGTCAAAGGCACCAACTGAACACTTACTTAGAAGCCTACTTCCCTTTCATTTTTCAACCCACTCAAACATGTAAGAAATTTCTGTACATTTTTGTATTTTCATAACCAACCCCAGCCACACTACTTGTCACTTTGCAAAAAACACTAAGAGATAAAAATAAAAGATTTATGATTTCTCCAAAGTTAATAAAGCAAAGGGTATCTCAATGAAGTAATTATTTTCTACTTACTTGCCTCATAGCAAGTTATGAGATATGTCTGAAGGAAACTATATACACACACACACACACACACACACATTTTTTTCTCCATTTTAGGTACTGGTATTATAGATGTTATATAAGAAAAAAATCAACCATCTGATGCAATCTAATATATTACTGGTGGTATTTTAACCTGGTGTATTTTTGCAGAAGGACAACAATTTGAATTATACACACGACACACATATAATTCAAGAGCCCTGAAAATTTCACTCAGTAATTCCACTTCCAGGAATTTATTCTCAAGAAATTATGAGACTTCCACTCAAAAACTGAGGTAAAACAATGTTCATTATATTTTATAATCATAAGAAAATTAGAAATAACTCAAAATACTAATGATAAGGAAATATTAATAAATTACAATACAACTACAAGATAAAATACTTTGTAGCCCTAAAAGAGCATATTTTTAAATAATATTTGCCATAGGGAAATGCTCATAATTAAAAGTTAAGTAAAAGCTTGGGGCCAGCCCAGTGGCATAGTGGTTAAGTTCATGCGCTCTGCTTCAGAGGCCTGGGGTTCATGGGTTTAGATCCCAGGTGCAGACTAACACACCACTCATCAAGCCATGCTGTGGCAGCATCCCACACACAAAAAGAGGAAGATTGGCACAGATGTTAGTTCAGGGCCAATCTTCCTTACCAATAAAAAAAAAAAGTGAAGTAAAAGCAACAGATACAAAGCAGTGGATAAATAGGATCCCAATTAAAAAAAAAAAAAAGAAAAAGAAGAAAGATATATGTTCTTTACTATACATGAAGATTCTATGTGGAAACTCACTCACCCAAATATTAACAATTGTAATCTCTAGGAAGTAGGGTTACAGACGATTCATATTTTCTTATTTATACTTTTTATATATTCCAACTGGTCAACAGTGAATGTGTTTAATTTTATTAATTTTAATCAATCATTCTTCCATCTCCAAAACCCATCACAAACTAGGATTCCTGAACCTGTTTATACCCAGACTTTGGGAAATTATACAAGAAATTTGCTCAGGAGAGTCCCGTCCATTTTTGCTTGCTGTTCATCCGTTAACCACTTCCATACTCAAAGATGTTCTGATTTACAGAGTAAACTAATAGTGACCCTATCCTAACTGAATTTGTAGGATTAGGGATATAAAAGTTCAAGGAGGGGTAAAAACTCTCTAATACATGATCAGTCTTCTGTACAAAGACATGCTAAAGCTCTATTCCACTTACAGAGGAGAGATTGAGAGAGAGGCCTCATCTCTATTTATCTATATTTTGCCATTTCAGAATAGATTAAAGATAGCTTTTTATCCACCTTGAATTGTCTTCAACTCTAAGGGCAGGGAATAGGTGTGACTTAAGCTGCATGATATCAATATGGACACTCAATTATTGATATTTACCCAAAACTTGCACTTTTATACATTGGAAGATTCAGGGTTATCAAAGCAGAACAAATAATCTCTATTGCTGTGGAGCATGGCTGTGTTTTGGTGTCTTGAGTTTGTTGTAAATAATTAAATGAATTGAATGCATTTTCCATTTCCATAGAAACTAGAAAAATAATAATTCACCTATATGCTGATATACTGTTTTATTTTCATAATCCTAGGTTGATGTAGGAACCTAGAATCCTAGATGGATTTAAAAATATATAATTTGTTCTGTTTTCCAGCCAAAGTCAAAAATAACAGATTACCAAAATCGGTATCTTTGGAAATTTTTCTTCAAAAGGCAATTGGAACTCATTTTTTTGTTTGTTTGCCCATTTCCACATCCCTTTTAGGAGGTACACCTGCAACTAATTTATTTGGCTAGATCTTCAATAAAAGTTCTTGTTAAAATAAATCAATCCATGAGAGTTTACTGTGTTTTTTTTTATTGCCATGATGAGTAATTAGACCAAAATCACTAAAGTCATGCAAGATGGAAAGCAGTTCTCCAATATTTTTAAGCACCATTATTTCTTTTACTGTTTGACGTATAATCTTTTGTAGAACACCAACATATAAAAATAAGTAAAGCTGAGTTGCTTAATCTTACCCCACAGTCTTTCTCTTCCCTGACCCCCTTATCCAACCAAGTGCTCCAAGGCACCTCTAGTGAACCCAGAGCTTCAAGATTCAGTGTAGAAACACACCATGGTTTTTCTTACAGGAGGCTGACTTTATTAGCATCCTAGCTTATTTCTAAAGCATACTGGTTCTGCTAAAACTCCCAACCAAAAATATTCCTACTTCTGTCCCTTTTTGAACTAGAACCTATTAATCCAGCTCCTCTCAAGCTCTGGTGAGAGAAGTCATTCTAAAGAACATCGTTGAAGGATATAGAGTTGATTCCTAAACTATACTATGGATCAAGTCAGACCGCATGAAGCTCACATACACAGACCACATCAGCTTAGCCTTTCACAACAGTGCCTTTGCTGAACTGACATTTAATGATATTAGACTTTTTTCCTCAGTTTGCTTTAAAAAGTATCATTTGCTTCAAAAAATGTTGAAGGAATTGCTTATTAAATCGGTGTTCATTATTTATGTCCCCACGTGATACATCTCTTTTAAAAATCAGTACTAGGAAAAATTTACCCCTGAGGAACATATTTACTTTCTTCTTTTGGATAATAACAATAATATTATCCAAATAATAACTCTGTCATCTTGGCTGCAAAGAACCTCAGAGTTAAATCTGAAGTTCAGCGGTAACATAGATGTCAAACCTTAGATTTCATGCTTGGGTTCTGCTGTGTCATAGTGCCAATTTTCTACTTTTATTTACATTTTATTTTTATCATTGTAGGTATTTTAATTGTAAACTCCTTCAAATTCCAGATGAAACAAAAATTGTTCATGACCCATTAACTAACACTATAATTGTATTAGTACAAAGCTGTAAATCCAGTTATTATAATCAAGTCAACACTGCTCCATCATGTCCATAACGATATCATTAGGTTTTGTTGTATGTTTTTTGAAAATATCATTTATTTCTTGCCTGACTTCAGAAATATTTGCATGCTTCCATGAAGATTATCAAAACTGGTTCTATCATAACATATGCACATTATCTCAGTAATCTGGAATGTTATTAGTCTAAGATTGAAAACCTCAAATTGGGGCTTTCTTACTATCTCCTGACATCTTGAGATTCAATTTCCTCTCAACTATTGTTCTACCCTTTCTAGTCTGAAGATCATTTTCCTCTTTTAATGGTAAGTCTAATCTAATAACAATCATTTAGGGTTTACCATAAACCAAGCACTGTTCCAAGTATCTTACATGTCACACCTCACTAAATTCTCATAACTAGTATTACTAAATTTTAGAGACGAGACTACTACAGCCAAGTGAAGTGAAGTATCTTACCCAGGGTCACACAGTGCTTAAGTGGCAAAGCCATGATTTGAACCCAGGTGGTCTAACTCCAGAGTTCATGCTCTTAACCACTATTCTATATTGCTTCTCTTGAATAGGATATAAAATAACTGACTTGGCTTCTGCTGTAAGAGATTAAGTAAAATATTAATAAGAAATTTCCAATAGTTTGACGTATTTTGGAAGGAAGATACCAGGAAAAGTTTTGAAAACAATTTTAATGGCTTCCAAATAGGGCAGCATTTCATTTTCTTGAGCTGTCTTCAGCATGAGGCTGCCTGAAGGTAAGAATGGGGAAGATATTCTAAAGGTACCTTCTTGCTCTGTCACTCTAATTTTTACATATTTGAAATAAGAGTTTTATGCAAGTGATGAGCAATTCCCAAGCCTCTGTTTCTTCAACTCTAGTCCTGTATAATTTTTGAAAATAAGTAAATATGGTTACTAAAGCAGATTGTAAAATATTATTACTATTCACATGCCATTTTTGTGCAGGGGCAGGGGTGGCAATAGAATGGAGGAGGGACATTCTCAAGAGATAAAATCCTTTTGAACACATTTTCAGCAACCAGGGAAAATACACCAGCACCCAAAGGAATATGGGAAACTTTACACTACATTTAAGCACAAGCACATTTTCTACTTCTTAATTTAAAAGAGGAAAGGACAGAATTAAAATGTGCATACAAATAAACAAGCCATTTATTTACTTCTACTAATTAACATCTCTTGAGATCTCCAGGGTCTCTTAAACATCTCTAGGGCCTCTCTCAACGGATGTTCTCATGGCAGGAGAACCAGCAATTCAAAAATTTGCTGAGTCCAGAGGGAGAAATGTCAGAGAAGAAAAGGCACCCTAAAAACAAACATGTTAATTAAAAACATGAGGCAAACACCAGCATCTTCCACCTCTACCCACTACCCCTGGGAGGCAAGGGAAAATAGTCTTTCTGCTTAAAACTTGTAAAGGGCCAAATTAGTATGAATTCTCCAGAAACAGTTAACATTTGCTCCACACAGTCATTAACTCCAAGAAAGAGTTAATGACTCCATAAAATGAGAGCTAAAGAGCAGGAGTAGAAATTTCTAATTATTCAGATTTAAAATATATGAGACTCAATAAGTGTCACCCCCTAGAGGGTCTGGAAATTCCCTTGGCTATTTCTAGTAGTCTCAACTGAGAAGGAATAAATTAAGACAGGTGGGAGGCATCCAAGTGGGAAGGGCCAAGGTTGGGAGAAGACCAGTCAGGAACAGGAGGGGAGATTGGGTGAGGCAGTGATTTGATTATCCACCAAAACACAGTCTTGGTAAAAATATGATTCTTGCTGATCGAAAATTGAAAGTGATGGGGCTCAGAACACATTACCCCCAAATATGGCACCTTGGCATATTGAATATTTTATTTAAGCTGAAGGAAAACAGCAGAAGCAGGAAGGTCTCTCTGACCTTACCTCCCACCTTCCCTTCTCCTCTGAAGCAGGTCATCAGACCTCAGGTGACAGGAGCTCTCCCTACACCCAGAAGAAAGAAGCATCCTTATCTCCAAGGCAAAGGGACAGTGAAAAAACTCTGAAGGAACAGGCCTTGCTAAGTGTCCCCCAGTTTACTACACTTACCTCTTACTCTTTGTTTCATTGTATCTTTCCATGACTGTACACTCTCCATAAAACCTAGCATAGAAACACCCAGGTTTAACTATTTCTTCAGGTCTTCATTTCCTTATGAAGGCTCCCATATCACATAAAACTAATATTAAATAAATTTCCATGCTTTTCTCCTGTTAGTCTCTGTCGGTCCAATTTTCAGAACCGGTCAAGGACCTTAAAAGAGTCGAGGAAAACTTTTTCCTCCCCTACAAAAGTATGGGGAAGGAGAAAAGAACAGGAAAGGAAAGGAAAGGGAAGAATTAATAAAGAAGAATAGGGAAAAAACGAAGGTGGCAAGAAAATTAAAGTTGAACAAATTAAGTCAAAGAAAAACATTTTTATGGTACCATTCTGGATTTCTCCTTACTTTTTCTTATAATATATACACATATTATAAATGTAGAAGCAATACTGTTATTGTTAATGCCACGGAGTCAATTCTAACTCCTAGCAACCCTGTTTACAGCAGAGCAGAACCCTGCCCTGTCTTTTTGTACCATCCTCTCACCTTCCTGCACTATATCAGACAATGCTCCACTGCTATTCACAGGGTTTTCATGGCCAGTTTTTTCAGAAGTGGGTGGCCAGGTCTTTCTTCCTAGTCTGTCTTAGTCTGGAATCTCCATTGAAACCTGTCCACCATGGGTGACACTACTGGTAATTGAAATACTGGTGGCATAGCTTTCAGCAACACAGCAACACGCCTCCACCACAGTATGACAAGGAACAGATGAGTAGTGTGGGTCCCTGACAGGGAAATGAACTCAGGACCCAACAGTGAGAGCGCCAAATCTTAACTACTAGACCACCAGGGCTGGCTAGAAGCAATATTACAAGTTTGTTGTATATAACAAGTATAATGTTAAGGCATGGTCTTGGAGGCAGACAACCCTGGGATCAGGTCCAGCCTCTGTCACTGAGTAGCTGTGTGAACTTGACAAGTTACTTTACTGCACTGAACCCTGGTCTCTTCATCTATAACATGTTAATAATAAGAGTAATCAAATGATAACCATTTTTCCATAAATCTATTTTAAATACATATCTATGAGAAAAATCTCATAGTAAGTTATTTGCAATTTTATCTGCAGAAAATAATTTTTCACCTAGCATCATACCAAAGCTAAAATTTCATAACTTTTAATGCCTGCAAAGATTCTCTCCAGTGGATGCATCACATCCTATAAGGTTGCTTCTAGTTTCTCCTTTTTATAAATAAGGCAGTTATGAACATCTGCATGCTGATGGTGTTTCTCCATATTTTGGACTATTCCTTTAGAAGAGAAGAGCTTCCTGGTAAAGGAGAACTGAATCAACAAAGGGCATGAACACTGCTCTTCTCTTTTAAGAACAAGAAAAGGAAGTAGAAATCTAGTTCTGCCCTTACTAATCGAGTGCCTGATCAAGCCAGTATTACTAATTACCATGATCTGTAACCAGTGCTTCAGTTTATGTCATTTTTTCATCTTTACAGAGGCTCCTATGTTCTTCAAAAATTATCTTGATGATGTCAGCATCATGGTGGAGTGAGTTGTCTCCTTTTTCTCTTCTTGCTAAGTTACAACTAAACAGACATCCATTAACCAACAGAGGATTCCCTACACAGCACAACAAGACACCTGAGAGATCCATGCAACAATACATCTGAAGGTGGGTGGACCGGACCCTCGGGGAGCAGCAGAAGTAGGGGAGTGGCCCATTCCCCCTCCCTGGCTGCAGGGATCCAGGATGCGGATCCTCACGCAGCAGCTAGCAAAACCGTGAGTGGAGGCAGGTGCAGCCCAGCCCATGTGTGCGAAGACATGCAGAGCGGTGGTAGCATGACCTGCGGGAGCACCCACTATGCTGCGGTGGCCCCACCCACACCAATGCTCCCTGCCAAGTGGTGGCGGCTGGGCCTGTGTGAAGGCGCCCCACCTGAGCAGAAGCCCCGCCCACATGAGCAAGACCCACCTGCTGAACACAGTGGCCCAGCCCACGTGCAAAGGAGCCCCACCGAGCAGCTGCAGCCCAGCCCACACTAACACAGAGTGGCCCACTGCCCAACTACAAGCAGACGGGACGGGAACAGGAAAAACAGCGCCTGCCTGTCCCCCAATGGTGGCAGGGGAAATCTGTGACCAAAAGGAACAGGAACTATAGCAGAACTGCTGACCCAGCCCCAGTGGTGGCAACCCTGACACCAGTTCCCTCAGCAGCAGGGGCTCTATATAAGTCCCCGGGTCCCCACACTGCATCAGTGACAGTGACACCCATGAATCCAGCACCCCTGCCAGTGGTGTCACCAGCACCCCAAGACAACCTGGGAACATCAGTGCAGGTTGTGCACAGGACAGCAGCAGCATCAAAACCCACAGAGAGCCAGTGGAGGAACATGAGACTCAGGTGAAGAGAACCAAAGTAACCAAAGCTGTACCCAAATAAGAAAAGGTGATTAGTACCACAGATGCACCAGCAAAGGATCAATTCACCAAATACCACGAAGAACAACAGTAACACTGCAGAGCAGAAGGAAAATGACAACTCTCCAGAAACCAAACCTGAAGTCACAGAAGACTACAATCTAACTGACAGAGAATTCAAAATAGCTATCATAAAGAAACTCAATGAGTTACAAGAAAACTCAAAAAGACAGTTCAATGAGCTTAGGAATAAAAGTAATGAACAGAAGGAATACTTCACCAAAGAGACTGAAGCTCTAAAATAAAACCAAACAGAAATTCTGGATATGAAGAACACAATTAATGAGATAAAAAATAATGTAGAAAACACAAAAAATAGAGCAGACCTTATGGAGAAGAGAATTAGTGACCTCGAAGATAGAAACCTAGAAATGCTTCAGGTGGAGGAGGAGAGAGGACTAAGACTCAAAAAAAATAAAGAAATTCTTCGAGAAATATCTGACTCAATTAGGAAAAGTATATAAGGATCATAGGTATCCCAGAAGGAGAAGAGAGGGAGAAAGGAGCAGAGAGCTTGTTCAAAGAAATAATAGCTGAGAACTTCCCAAATCTGGGGAAGGAACTGGACAAACAAGTACATGAAGCCAATAGAACTCCTAATTACATCAATGCAAAAAGATCTTCTCCAAGGCACATAATATTGAAACTGTCAAAAGTCAATGACAAAGAAAAAATATTAAGGGCAGCAAGGCAAAAGAAAATAACCCATAAAGGAACCCCCATCAGTCTTTCAGCAGATTTCTCAGCAGAAACCTTATAGGCTAGGAGAGAATGGAATGAAATATTCAAAGTAACAAAGGACAAAAACTATCAGCCAAGAATACTCTATCTACCGAAATTATCTTTCAGATATGATGGAGAAATAAAAGCTTTCCCAGATAAACAAAAGCTGAGGGAGTTCATTGCCACTAGACCTACCTTACAAGAAATGATGAAGGGAGCCCTCTCACGTGAAACAAAAAGGCAAAGGTTTACAAAGCTTTGAGCAAGGAGATAGATAGACAGATAAAATCAGAAAATTGCAGCTCTCTATCAGAATAGGCTAGCAAACACTCAATTATAACATAAAAGATAAAGGGAAAAAAGCATCAAAAATAACTATAAACACTTCAACTTAGTCACAAACTCACAACACAAAAAAGAACAATTTGTGACAACAAAAACATAGAAGGGGAACAGGAAAGGAATGGAACCTGCTTAGGCTAATGGAGATAAGAGGCTATCAGAAAATGGATTATCTCATCTATGATATCTTTTATATAACCCTCATGGTAACCACAATACAAAAAAATCAGAGCACAGTCACAAATCATAAATAAAAATAAAATTGAGAAAACCATCACAGAAAACCACCAAACTGAAATGACAGAAATACAAGGGAAAAGAAACAATGGAAATATAGAACAATCAGAAAACAAGAGATAAAATGGCAGTATTAAGCCCTTACATATCAATTATCACTCTAAATGTAAATGGATTGAATTCTCCAATCAAAAGACACAGAGCAGCTGGATGGATTAAAAACAAAAGACCCAACAATAGGCTCCCTTCAAGAAACATATCTCAACTGTAAAGATAAACATAGGCTCAGAGTGAAGTGATGAAAGATGATACTCCAAGAAAACCACAAGCAAAAGAAAGCAGGTGTAGCCATACTTATATCAGATAAAGCAGACTTCAAGATAAAAAAGATAATGAGAGACGAAGATGGGCATTATACAATGATAAAAGGGACATTCCACCAAGAAGATATAACACTTATGAATACATATGTACCTAACACAGGAGCATCAAAGTATATAAAGCAACTATTAACAGACCTAAAGGGAGAAACTGACAGTAACACAATAATAGTACGAGACCTCAACACCCCACTTACCTCAATGGACAGATCATCCAGACAGAAAGTCAACAAGGAAACAGAGGCCCTTAAATAAAACACTAGACCAGGCGGACTTAATAGATAAGGAACATTCCATCCAAAATAGCAGAATACACATTCTTCTTAAGCACACATGGAGCATTCTCAAAGATAGACCATATGTTGAGAACTAAGGCAAGCCTCAATAAATTTAAGAAGACTGAAATCATATCAAGTATCTTTTCTGACCACAATGCTATGAAACTAGAAATCAACTACAATAAAAATCTGGGAAAGTCACAAATATGTGGAAACTAAACAACACGGTACTGAACAACCACTGTATCAACAAAGAAATCAAAGGAGAAATGAAAAAATATCTAGAGACAAATGAAAATGAAAACAGCATACCAACTCTTATGGGATGCAACAAAGGTGGCAGTGAGAGGAAAACGTGTAGCCAATAAAGCCCTACCTCAACAAACAAGAAAAATCTCAAATAAGTAGCCTTAAACTACACTTAAAAGAACTAGAAAAAGAAGAACAAACAAAGCCCAAAGTCAGTAGGAGAGAAATAATAAAAATTAGAGCAGAAATAAATGAAATAGAGACTAAAAAAAAATAGAAAGGATCAATGAAACTAAGAGCTGGTTCTTTGAGAAGATAAATGAAATTGACAAATCTTTAGCCAGATTCACTAGGAAAAAAAGAGAGAAGACTCAAATAAATAAAATTAGAAATGAAAGAGGAGAGATTACAATGGATATAACAGAAATATAAAGATTTATAAGAGAATACTATGAAAATCTCTATGCCAACAAATTGGATAACTTAGAAGAAATGGATAAATTCTCAGAATCACACAACCTCCCAAAAGTGAATCAAGAAGAAATAGAGTATCTGAATAGACCAATCACAAGGAAAGAGATTGAAACAGTAATCAAAAACCTCCCAAAAAACAAAAGTCCAGGATCAGAAGCCTTCCCCAGTGAAGTCTACCAAACACTCAAAGAAGATTTAATACCTAAACTTCTCAAACTATTCTGAAATATTGAAGAAGATGGGATGCTTCCTAACTCATTCTACAAGGCCAACATTACCCTGATACCAAAACCAGACCAGGACAATACAAAAAAGGAAAATTACAGGCCAATATCGCTGATGAACATAGATGCAAAAATCTTCAACAAAATATTAGCATATCGAATACAACAATACATTAAAAGGACCATATAGCATGATCAAGTGGAATTTATTCTAGGGATGCAGGAATGGTTCAATATCTGCAAATAAATCAACGTGATACACCACATTAACAAATTGAGGAATAAAAATCACACGATCATCTCAATAGATGCAGAGAAAGCATTTGACAAGATCCAACATCCATTTATGATAAAAATTCTCAATAAAATGGGTATAGAAGGAAAGTACTTCAACATAATAAAGGCTGTATATGACAAACCCACAGCCAACATCATACTTAATGGTGAAAAACCGAAAGATATTCCTCTGAGAACAGGAACAAGACAAGGGTGTCCATTCTCACCACTCTTATTCAACAGTACTGGAAGTTTTGGCCAGAGCAATCAGGTAAGAAAAAGAAATAAAAGGGATCCAAACTGGAAAGGAAGAAGTAAAACTCTCACTGTTTGCAGATGACATGATTCTGTACATTGAAAACCCTGAAGAATCCACCAGAAAACTCTTAGAAATAATCAACAACTACAGCAAAGTTGCAGGGTACAAAATCTACATACAAAAATCAGTTGTATTTCTATACACTAATAATGAATCAGCAGAAAGAGAAATCAAGAATACAATACCATTACAATCACAACAAAAAGAATAAAATATCCAGGAATAAATTTAACCCATGAGGTGAAAGACCTACACTGAAAACTATAAGACATTATTGAAAGAAATCAAGGACACAAAGAAATGGAAAGCTATTCCATACTCATGGATTGGAAGAATAAACATAGCTAAAATGTCCATATTACCTAACAATCTACAGATTCAGTGCAATTCCAATCAGAATCCCAATGATATTCTTCATGGAAATAGAACCAAGAATCCTAAAATTCATATGGAACAACAAAAGACTTCAAATAGTCAAAGCAATCCTGAGAGAAAAGAAGAAAAGCTGGAGGGATCACAATCCCTGACTTCAAAATATACTACAAAGGTATAGTAATCAAAACAGCATGGTACTGGCACAAAAACAAACACACAGATCAATGGAACTGAATCAAGAGCCCAGAAATAAACCCACACATCTACGGACAGCTAACATCCAACAAAGAAGCCAAGAACATACCACAGAAAAAGGAAAGTCTCTTCAATAAATGGTGTTGGGAAAACTGGACAGCCACATGCAAAAGAACAAAAGTAGACAATTATCTTACACCATACACAAAAATTAACTCAAAATGCATTAAAGACTTGCATGTAAGACTTGAAACCATAAAAATCCTAGAAGAAAATATAGGCAGTAGACTCTTTGACATCAGTCTTAGCAGTATCTTTTCAAATACCATGTCTACTCAGGCAAGAGAAACAAAAGAAAAAATAAACAAATGGGACTACATCAGACTAAAAAGCTACTGCAAGGCAAAGGAAACCATGAGCAAAACGAAAAGACCACCCATCAACTGGGAGAAAATATTTGCAAATCATATATCCAACAAGGGGTTAATCTCGAAAATACATAAAGAACTCATACAACTCAACAACCAAAAAACAAACAACCCAATCAAAAAATGGATAGAAGATATGAACAGATGTTTTTCCAAAGAAGATATACACATGGCCAAAAGGCACATGAAAAGATGTCAACATCACTAATTACTAGGGCAATGCAAATCAAAACTACAATGAGATTTCACCTTACACCCGTCAGAATGGCTACAATCAACAAGGCAAGAAATAACAAATGTTGGAGAGGATGTGTAGAAAAGGGAACCTTCACACACTGCTGGTAGGAATGCAAACTGGTGCATCCACTATGGAAAACAGTATGGAGATTTCTCAAAAAATTAAAAATAGAAATACCATATAATCCAGCTATCCCACTACTGGGTATTTATCCAAAGAACGTGAAATCAACAATTCAAAGAGATCTATGCACCCCTATGTTCTTCGCAGCATTATTCACAACAGTGAAGACATGGAAGCAACCCAACTGCCCATCCACAGATGAATGGATAAAGAAGATGTGATATATATATACAATGGAATACTACTCAGCCATAAAAAGGCAAAATCGTGCCATTTGCGACAATATGGATGGACCTTGATGGTATTATGCTAAGCGAAATAAGCCAGACAGAGAAAGACAAACACCATATGATTTCACTTACATGTGGAAGATAAACAAACACATGGATAAGGAGAACAGATTAGTGGTTACCAGAGGGGAAGGGGATGAGGGGGAGGGTGAAAAGAGTAAAGGGGCACATATGTATAGTGACAGATAAAAACTAGAACTATTGGTGGTGAACACAATGCACTCTATATAGAAACTGAAATATAATAGTGTACACCTGAAATTTATACAATGTTATAAGCCAATATGACCTCAATAAAATAATTTTTAAAAAATTATCTTGAGTGAATTCCAGATTCCAGATCAATAGTTAATTCATGAAACTTTCTAGCACGCTCACCCTTGCTTCACAGATAAACACACCTGCACATACACAGTACAGAAGGAGTTTCTCTAGAGAGCTATTTTCAGCCCCTATCTGAAATCACTAGACTGTCCAATCAATATGAAGTGAAAAATTGCAGCCCAGTGTATTCAGCCAGAATTCAACTATGAGATGTTTGTCCATGGCAGCTTGTATATTATTTAATCAAGACCTTTATGAAAACTTTTTCCATTGTGGTTTGTGACAAACGCAATCAATCAGCAAACATACACAGATCGATCATCTAACTACTTTGAATTGTCTGGAAACTTGGTTGAAGTGCAAAGAGAAAGAAGAACTATAATCAATGTAATTGGTAGTGCTGGAGGGAAATCAGACTTGGATGTTTTAAGTATGCAGGTGTGAAACATGACGTCTTATCTATTCTTTAGTGTCCCTGCAGGTCTGCTGTATTAACTTTAAGTCAAAAGTTCATTTGATAGTTTCTAAAGACGCTGTCATTTTTCATATTAATATCTGCTACTTCATATTACTAGTATTTATCTGCAAAGATTACATCTACCTCCTGTCATATATAAATCTTATTCTAACAGCTTCTCATACAAATAACTCTGGGAGTGTGTTACTCTGGGTTTAATCACAAACCTTTGAAAGGTTATGATACGCAAGAGAGAACTCAAAAAATGAACAGAAAATCATTTTCTAAATTTATAAAATAGTTGTGCCCATCTGGATTTTGCATGAGATTCTCTATTCTAAAGCACTTCAAGTTACTCAGTAAGATAGAGAGGTATAATCCCATGATACAGAAGAATTATACATGATAACATTGTGTAAATTTCAGAAGAATAAAATATAAAATGCGGTTTAACATGCATTTTAGAGTATTATTAAATCATACATCAAAGCATTTTGGAGTAGGAAATAAAAAAGACATGCAACAAATAATATATAACTCATTTTTGCAGATTCCATGAATGGAGAGCATCAGTCAGAGGCCTACATATTCTTTTTTGTGTGTGTGTGTGTGTGTGAGGAAGACCAGCTCTGAGCTAACATCCAATGCCAATCCTCCTCTTTTTGCTGAGAAAGATCGGCCCTGGGCTAACATTCATGCCCATCTTCCTCTACTTTATATGGGATGCCGCCACAGCATGGTTGACAAGCAGTGCGTCAGTGCGGGCCAAGGATCCGAACCTGCGAACTCTGCACTGCTGAAGCGGAGCACGCACACCTAACCGCTGCACCACCGGGCCGGCCCCCTACATATTCTTAATGATGCAAAAGTCCAGTATTCTTGGAAAAAACATAGTATAGTGGAAAATGTCCATGGTTTGGAATCAGAAGATCTTAGGTTTGTGGGTGGGCTCCATAATTTAAATGTGTGACTTAGTCAAGTTTACATTTATTCTAACCTCTCTGAAGAGTCCTCATCTGTCAAAGGGGATTCTACCTCTCCATCTCATTGAGTTTTGTGATAATTAACAAAATTTGTGAAAGCACTTCGTCAACTACAAAGTAATCCATGGATTCTAACCATGAATCATGTTTCTTCAACTTGCTCCAAATGTCATCAGCATTTCCATTTTAGAAATCAATTTCCCCCACATCTTGTCACTGTCCAGCTCTGCATGGATGGTTCACAAATATCACATGGTTTTCTTTTGTCTACAGATTAAAAAAGGTTAGTTTCATCCGTGCAGTGGGTGCTTTCTATGAGTTTATAGGTTGAATTGTGGATTCCTTCTATGGATTTGTTTCCTCAAACATTTTCAGAGGTACTGGGCACAGAGAGATAATCAAGACAAAAATTCTACCTTTAAGGTGTTCCCCCATCTGATAAAAGATAGATCTAAATAAACATACATTTACCCAAATATTCAAATTAATAAATATGTAAGCAAATACTATGGGTGCATAGAAAACAAAGCATTTAAACTTTGCCCAGAGATCACAGAGGATTCACAAAGAAGAAGACCCTTGAAGGATGACTCTCTAACGTCCTCATTCAAGATGGCCTTGGCACACTATTTCAGAACATTCAATGAGTAGAAATAATTATGTGAAGTTACACAATCACTTCTCTCTTAAAGGTCTTTAAGCTTAAGTCTCCTAAAAGCACACACTGTCACCTGCATCTAGAACTACCAAATAGGCATCTGTACAGAGTTAAACATCCCTCCCCACAAGGAGGCAAGTTGGCATCTGTTGTAGCTTGGGCTTTAACTAGACAGAGCCAGTCTTAACATTCTAACCTACAGGTTGTACGACCCTGGGAAATTTGTTACCTCGCTGAAGCTGACTTTCCTCATCAGAAAAACATGACAGTAATGGTGAGGGACGAGTAAGGTGCCTGGCATGTTGTAGGTTCTGGCTAAATGTGTGTACCTTTCCCCCAGAGCCTCCTGAGCTCGCCTCTACCACAGCACTTACCACTATGTCCTGTGACTGCCTGACTCTCTACTCGACTACTGGCTCCCTGTGGACAGGGCCTACTGCTTACTCATCTTTGTACTCTAGTCCTGCTGTTAGGCGTGATGCTCCACCATTTAGGGATTAATATGTTGTCAACACTCAAATAGGAACAGAACAGCTATTTCCAAAAGACACGGATACTATTATGTAGAATATGCAAAGCAATACAGCAATATGATTAATGCTAATATAGCAAAATTAAGTTCATTCATTCATTCAACAAGTATTTATTAGCAACTACTGCATGCTATGTACTTTTCCAAATGCTGGGGATTCAGCAGTAAACAAAATGGACTAGACGTCTTGCCCTCGTGGAGCTTCCACTCTAAGGCAGGAAATGCACAATAAGTAAATAAGATCAGCAAAATATACAGTCTGTGAGATCATGGAAAGTGCTATGGAAAACACGGAATAAGGAAGAGGGGAGGGAGAGTCAAGATCTTGGGGAGTTGGAAGCTTTCCTGAGAAAGTGACATGTGAGCAAAGACCTGAACAAGATGAGGGAGTGAGCAGTGCATATATCTCGGGGAAAAGCAATCTGGGCAGAAAGAACAGCAAGTTCCAAAGCCCTGAGGCAGAATTCTTCCCAAGTGTCTGAGTGTGCCCAGAGGAGGGTGAACATGGAAGGGACGAGTTCAGAGAGACAGGCCGCGGGAGCGGGTGGGTGCTTGATCCTGTAAGGCCTCGTGGACCACAGTGAAGACGCTGGCTTTTACTCTGTGAGGTGGGAGCCGATGCAGGGTTCTGAGTAGAGAACTGACATGATCTGACCTAAACAGAATCACTCCAGGGACAGGGTGGAGAAAAGGGGCAAAGACACAAACAGGGAGGCCAGCGGGAGGTTCTACCAAGAGCCCAGCTAGGATATGACGATGGCTTGGAGCAGGGCGACTAAAGTAAAGGAGCAAGTAGTGGTCAAAGTCTGGGTCTATTTTGAAGGCAAAGCTCACAGATTTGGATATGGGGTGCAAAACAGACAGGAGTCAGGAACTAATGTGAAGCATTTTGAAAGACAAGAACTAATTTAACGAAATATGAGTTATTCAAGGTTCTGAAAATCAAAATGTAGGTGGCAACTTCTGCAGAACAGAGGATGACTACTGGCTAGGATCTAAAAAGGCAAAACACAGCAACCACTATAGAGAAATAACCCTTTGACCACAGCATAAAAAGCATATAAGGTATAAAACGGAGGGTGTACTCAGCAGACTTGGTGCCCCCATCCCCCTAAGAGAGGATGTAAGAAGACACTTATGCTCAGGTGAGGAACAGTATCAAGGGCGGAGGGAGAAGCAATACAGGAGTCGAGGTGTGCAGGGGACTATGGGAAGACAGGAATACTCCCAATCAATCAAAGTGGAAGCCTGGTGCTCCCTATGATTGCTGGACACAATGTCCCTTGGTAGTGAGGGCAGGAAGAAGCAATCAGCAAATACAAAATCCCCATCCTTGGAAAGGTGACCAGTGACTCTGGATTTTGGAAGCAAAAAGGGTCTGGCATTGTGTTTAAGAGAATCCCAAGGAAGCTGATATCCACAATTCCCCTCCCCCCCCCCAACCCCATATACCAGCATACAACATCTCAAAGGGGGGACAAATCGTCAACAGTCCCCATAAAGTGAGAATGGTGTGTGTGTGTGTATGTAAGTGTGTGTGTGCGTGGGCAGAGAGAGAGAGCACGAGCCTACTTATCCTGTGACCATGGGAAAACAAATTTCATTAAAAGAGGAGAAAAAGGAAACTTTGAAAAGAGCTGTAATCACATCAAAGTAAGCTCCCCCTTTCCTAGCATCTTCGTTACTTTGTGCCTATGGGAATGAGATAGTGGAGACACACAATAAATGTGAATGAATGACTGAATGAAATGTTTCATCACACACTCCACAATTCACCTAACAAAGGTGTATGCTACACTTTACATAAGTAGATGAAAAAAAGATTCTATTCCTTCCTTCCTCAAATGGAAGAAACACACACAGTGTTGCAGTCTCCAGGGACCTAAAATATACTAATTTTCAAAATTTGATAATCCAGTTCCCATAGCAACCATAAATCAGTCTTTTGAAGGACACGTAGGAAGGATATTCTGGCTGGAAACACTCCTGGACCACTGAGAAAAATGAAACCAGAGCCAAATCATAGTAACTCAAGATGGCATTGTTATAAAAGTCTCAAGTTTCTTCTTTGACAGTATTGATGCTAAAGTGGACATGGCGTCCGCATGCTAAGGAAATCTTAAATTCCAAGGAGAGCGTGGCACAGAGGGGCGCCGCCTGCCCAGCCTCCAGGAGCCTCCCCGCGGCGCCGGGGATTGCCTATCAATCCCGCCCCCGTCTACACCCGGGAGGTCAGCAGAGAATTTGTACAGGCATTGGCTATGCTCTTTTGGGGCAACCCCATTTCCTAACAAACGCAGCGCGGTGCATTTTCACAGCATCCTTCATCTGTTTCAGAAGCCAAACGCACATCAACAGAGCTAAATTTCCACACACTCCAACTTCAAATAACTGCTAGAAAATCTTCACAGAAAATTCGAGTCACCCGTAATTTGCTCAGGAACAATTCCACTAAGGAATGTGAATGTCTCCCTCTATGTTATCCCAGACAAAATATTGGCAACTTCAAACATTTGTTAGTATTCACAAACTGGCAATAAAAATGAAATAGACTGAATCAGCTCTCGAGTTTCTAGAATAGCATCTAGGATTCACCAGGTATGCTTTGGCCAGTCACAAACAACACTCTGGAGTTCTTTATTGTTAAGCTTAGAATTTACCCAATTAACTGGATTGAAAAGAGCATTTATTAAAGGAAAGTCAGAGTTCAGTCTAATATATTTAAACACTCCCTTCTAAAATTCCTTGACACAAAAGCATTGAGTCCTCTCTCTGGTGCTGTCCCTTTTGTGCGTCTTCATTGGCTTTCCAGCTCCTGCCCTCTGCTCTATTCTCTAAGATTTCTCTCTTTGAAAATTCAGTTCATTTTCATCATTTCATGGTGATCCTTCTCAAATGAGCCACCTCCCAGGAATTTCCAAGTCATTATTCAGCCCAGCATCTCCTGTTCTTTAGCAAACTGGTTTCTTCTTCCAGCCCACTCCTTCCTCCTTTCACATTTCCAGCACAGTGGTCTCATCAACAGGTAACTTCTCAACAGGCCACCCTGATTCTAGTTTCCTCCCTGCCCTCCCTATACTCTGATCCATCCTACTTATGGTCCTCAGAGTCATTTCCCTCATATCCTGTTTTCATCTCTTCATCCTGAGAACAGCAGCCAACAGGGGCATTCTTCTGCCCACTTCTGGCCTTAAAGAGAGGAAGATAGAAGATCAGAGTCATTGTTCCTAATATCACTTAACTAATGGGAGGGTAGCACTCTCCATATTCCAGCCTAACCAAACTTCTTTCAGGTCATGGAAAGTACCAGACTCTTTCATAACACCAAAGCTTCCAGACAAGCTATCTCCTCTGCTTAGAAAACTCTTCTTCCCTTTTCCTCGCACCTGGCTGATCCCAACCTATCTTCCAGCTCGGTCTTGCCATCTCTTCCCCGAGGCAGATGCTCTCACGTTTTGCACAGAGTGTGGACCTCTCCTCTCCCTACGGGAGCATGATTGCTGCTTTAGTTGCTGGTCTCCCTCACTAGAATGCAAGCCCTTTTTAGCAGGCATCCCACCTCTCCTAACCCCATTGTAATTCCAGCCCGTAGCATATTCTCTGGCACATAGTAGGTGCTCAAAGAATATTTTTTTTTTTAAATTAACCATTTTTTATAATTTTATTTATTTATTTATTTTTCCCCCCAAAGCCCCAGTAGATAGTTGTGTGTCATAGCTGCACATCCTTCTAGTTGCTGTATATGGGTCGCGGCCTCAGCGTGGCCGGAGAAGTGGTGTGTCGGTGCGTGCCCGGGATCCGAACCCGGGCCGCTAGCAGTGGAGCGCGCACACTTAACCGCTAAGCCACGGGGCCGGCCCTCAAAGAATATTTTTGAATGAATGAAACAAGTTTTCTGTTATCTAGTTTCATGTTGTTTCCAAGAGACTGTTCTGCCTTTGAAAGTATTTAAATGAAAGGTGTTGTCAATGGTCACACAGGGAATAGCTTGGTCAGTATGACTACTGACCAAGCAAGCCTCCCACATCCAACAATCAGCAAGTTCATCAGTTCAACTTCTTCCTCCCCAACACCTTAGTTCAGATCCTGATCATTTCTTTCATGATTTAAGGCCTCTTCACACAACTGCCAGACTGACCTCTCAAAACCACAGCTGTTCTCTTCATGGCTCCACTGACAATATGTCCAGTGACTCCTCTTTCCTTCAGAATAAAATTCCAGCTCCTCAGCATGGCACAAAATGCTTCCTTGAGCAACCATGGTTATTTCTCGAGCCTTGTTCCACCTCCTACCCTAATCTCCATGACCTTAAACACAGCATGCTTGTTCTCTAGTCCCCAAAACTTTTATACATGCAGCCCCTCTACCTGAAACCTACTTCATCACCCTCCTTCCCCTCACCACTCACCTATCTGCTGTGGCTCACACTCACTCTGCTTCTCCACTCAGGTCTCCACACCCAAAGAGCCTGTCCCACCTCCCACATGCTCCTGTAGATCCCTAACCTCACTTCTCTCCCTGTACCCATCATACTGAATTGTAATTACCAATTTATTTGTTTTTTTCATCATTAGGCTGGGACTTCTCTGAGTACAGAGAGCACATCCTATACCTCTTTGCATTAAATAAGCATCTAACACAGGATCCACAGAAAGTAGGTGCTCAATAAATCTTTGTCAAATGAAAACACAGCTTTTGGAAGCTGGTCCTGCTCCTTCCTCTGAATTAAGCAGGCTGATGGATACAAAGCTACCTGCATTTCAAGTGAAAGAAGCAGATGGCTTTAAATTACATCAGCTCCAGCCAGGAAATATATACTCTTTTCCTTTCAAAACATCCTTAAATTATCACTCTCGTTATTGATCCTTTCTTCTTTACAAAAAAAAAAAAATTTACTTTAAAATGTTTAATCTAAATAGAGGAGAATAATGAGAGCTCTATGGCATGAAGATAACTAAGGTATACTAGTGCCTCATTGATATAGCATCATTAAGAAATGAACTGATTCACATAAAATAATTTTCTGGATTAATATGTATTTTTCCTTAAAGCATCAAATAAATGTTTTTTATCCTCTCTGGAAACAAATCATTCTCAAATATATTATACACTTCTCTACTTTATAATCAAAGAATATTTTAAAATATGCTCACAGCATAGTAAGTAAAGACGATTTTAAAAAATACAGCATGGGCTCTGGCCCAGTGGCATAGTGGTTAAGTCTGCATGCTCATTTTTGGCAGCCTGGGTTCGTGGGTTCAGATCCCAGGCGCAGACGTATACACGACTTATCAAGCCATGCTGTGGTGGCATCTCACATAAAATAGAGGAAGATGGGCACAGATGTTAGCTCAGGGCCAATCTTCCTCAGCAAAAAGAGGAGGATTGGCAACAGTTGTTAGCTCAGGGCTACTCTTCCTCACCGAAAAAAAAAAGTAAAGCATGGTTCCATTTTGTTATAACATAAACATACATATTTACATTTGTATTTATATTATGTAGCTCTTCCAAAATGTTAACCGTGGATATCTCTGGTTGTGAGATTATGAGAGATTTTTGTTATTTTATCTCATCTCTATTTTGAATCTTTCTATAATAAAATATATAAATTATATAATAAAAATAGATATTTGTAAAAATTATGACTACATTGAATTTAACATTTTATTGACAGGATAAATCTACCATCATCAAGTTCCGTATTTACTTGTTGATACACTTAGAAGCTAATAAAATGAATGACATGCCCTAACCTAATCAATCCAGAATGTGCTGCTTTCAGAGTTCTTGGGAATATATTTTAGTTTTTTCAGCCCCTCTCACTATGAGGCGACAGCCATATCTTCTTTGCTATCTATTCCTGCTTCTAGAAGTCCCCTCTCCCTCTTACAAGTATACTTTACAAGTATAGTTAAGAGTATGTTTGGGCTTTGGACTGTGGTTCAGATTCAAGCTCCAGAGCAACTAGCTATGTGACCTTGGACAAACTGCTCAACTTTCTGAGCCTCAACTTCCTCCTCTCTAAATAGGGAGAGCAACAATTGCACAGGGTTGTGATGAAGACTAAATGAGACAATGAGGTAAAGTAGTCCACACAGAGTTTAAAATTATGGCAAGTACCCACAGAGTTAGCTATTGTTATTTATGTTACTATTATTGCTTACTTCTTGATTCTCAATTATTTTTCAGGTACATAGTCTGCCAGATAATTGAGTTCTAGGTAAGCAAAATATTTCTATATGTAAGCAACCGGCTACAGAAGTAAGAATCACCTAAAAAGCCAAGTCAGGCTAATCTCACCCTTAGGAGTAGAAAAAAAGGTGATCATCTTGTTAAAGTGTTTAGCAATTTACAGCACATCTAACATCCAGTAAATTAAACACAAGACTATAACTCTGAATCACTAACTATACGTCTGAAAAAGCCATATTTATGGCCTGCTTATTCCTGAATATGCTTCCGGCAGTTAATTTGGAGCCAGGTTACAAGGTTGGAGCCCATGCGGTATGGCTAGCTCTTCCCTCCTGCTCTGGGATGCTCCGAGAACCTTTAAATAGAGGAAATTGTCTTTATCTTTTTTTTTTTTGGACATCACTGGAATAAATAATAGCAACCCAGGTAGAGAGTACACGATGACACTTTCTTACTGAAATACAAATGAACTGTAAAGGTTCTTATTAGAAATAAAGTTTGGTGGTACTGGTGGCCTCAGCAGTGATCTCACAAAGTCGTCTTCAAGTGGCTCTGGTCAGTAATATGTTTCAGGTCAGAAAACTATTTCAGAAGCAAATAGAATTTTTTAAATATACTTTTCATAAGAAAAAAGTAATAGACGTTCATTATAGAAAAGTTGGCAAAAACTGAGAACTGTAGATGAGAGAATAAAAATTATCCATAATTCACCACCAAGAGATAAACACTATTGAAACATTCTGATGCATTTCCCTCCTTTTGTACTTATTGTCTTTATATTTATACATTTATATATAAAATCATGCTGTTATAGCCATTTGCATCCTGCTTCTTTTTTGACTTATCATAAGCATTTTACAGAGCATTAAAATTTTTTGTAAACATTGTTTTTCTCTCCTTTTTTTTTGTGAGGAAGATTGGCTCTGAGCTAACATCTGCCTATCTTCCTCTATTTGTATGTGGGACGCTGCCACACATGGCTTGATGAGCGGTGCATCAGTCCACACCCAGAATTCAAACCTGCGAACCCTGGGCCACCAAAGCCAAGCACACAAACTTGACCACTACGCCACCAGGCTGGCCCCATAAACATTTTTAATAGCTGCACTGTTCCACTGTAAATTCCATTGTAAGGATATACCATAATTTACCTATTGCCTCATTGTTGGACATTTAGGCTGTTTCCAAATTTTTTGCTAACACAAAAATTTTAAAGATGGTTTTCAAGAGAAAACAAGTTTTATTGCGTAGGCAAATAAAGTACACAATGAAACAGACAGTGATGACATGTTAGTGTAACATAGTCATTGTTTGCCTCAGGTTCAGTCAGAAAAGGCATTTATCTTTCTTTCAAGCAATTATTCATTTTAATTCAGATTTTCCATTCTTAGCTGCTTCCTCACAAATATGTTTTCCATCTAACACAATTGCAGAGACTCGGCCATAGAGCTCACTTTTTTGACAGGTGGCATTTAATTTGTCTGTAGGTCAAAAGCCCTACTATCTCTGGTGGCCACACTGAAGAGAGGCGGAAAGCCTCACTTACAATCCTAACCAGGTGTAACCCTCCTCCTTTGTGAGAATATTTACCTCTTCTTCGAGTTCAATTCTTGGCCAGTCTGTCAGATGCAAAAGTACCTTCTGTGGGCTCCTGGGGTCCTTTAGAATTAACTCCTCTTCCCAGGCTCTTAGGCTCTCTTGAAGTGTCTGTCTCCATGGGGACCAGAAATCCCTCTCAAGGGACTCCCCTCACCTTAAGAGGACCCCTATTTCCTTCAGAACAGGCCTTTTTCCCAGTATGCTAGAAAGTCATGCTGGAAACATAAATGCCCCACCTATGCCACCAGATGAAGAGCTTAAACTTTGAGGTAATTGAAGTAGTCAGAGCAAGAAGCAAAGTCTTGGGGAGGCCATTAATAATGCAACATGAGGCCATGCAGATTCCACATGCAAAAGGGAATACTATAAGCATATTGAATAGGAAATGCAAGGACTACAGCAAAGTGAGTTAGGCATTTCAGTTGACTCTCCTTGGAAACTAATTACTTGCCAGAATCTAAACAGCTCTAGGTCTACAACAATGCAATCTAGAAAATACAACAGCTTGTTGGGTCAAAATAGGGACTTCATGAGATAAAATAAAATTTATGAAAAACATTAAATAGGAAAGTTTGTGAGGCAGAGGAGAACAAAAATACTTCAAAGTCTACTTCTATTAATGTTGAATCTGGAACTAGGGGGTTCAGCAGACTTATCCTAACCAGACTGTCACCTCACCCTTCAAAGACCAGCACACCCTCTGGAATCAGACATAAAAAGTAACCAAGAGTGGGACCAAAGAAGTTTTATCCTCACTACACAGAGAATGAAATTAGAATGAATAAAACACCTAAACTGTAGAATTGGTTTTTTTTTTCTTTTGCCTTATCACTATCCCTAAATAATGATTTTTCAACCGTAGAGGAATAATACAATTGCACAGAGTTTGTTGCTCAGATGGAAAGAAATGACATAATAAAGAAAGCTCTTGTCATGTTCCCTGGCATGGAGATCCTCTTCAATGGATGTCCACTGATTCTATTTATTCTATACAGAAGCAATGGGCTTAAGAGAACATGACAGAACTCATTTTTTCATGCATTACCCTTAATGGATCATCTAATCTCTATTTTCTCACTAAGATGGGAACTTTTTTATATGATTAAATCTAATTACTTTCTTTTTTTTTTTTTTACTTTTGACAAGGTATGTTATAAAATGTTGGGATTTCAGATTTAAAAAATCCATTAATATTATGATAAAGCTCTTTGTTACTTTTTGAGAACACAACAAGCTGTACTTTCTTTGTTGTACACTAACCAATGTCCAGAATTTAAACAAACAAAAATAGATGAGTACTTCTTTGCTTAAAAGCAATTCCTCATATTTTATAAAAGAATTCTATCAAGTAAGCAAACTTCTAAAAGTTTAAGTTACCTTTTGAAAATTACTATGTTCTTCAAATATCATATTTAGAAATACAGGTTAGAAGTATCTGAATTCCTTGGGACCAAACCATTTTGGAATTCAAACTTTTTCAGATTTTAGAAAAGCAATATGGTGTACATGTGCCCAGAAGTGTCTGGAAAGTCACATCCTAATCAAACACATTAAAATTTTTTAGGGAAACTTAAAAACTTTCATATTGAATAAAATAAATAAAGTCTACAGTTAGACTCAAGTCAGCTTGGTGTAGGTTTTGCCACCAAATTTGTTTGTGACAAATAACAATGACAGCAACAAAAAAGTATCTGCTGGTGTTTAGAGCTTTTGGATTTCAGAATTATGGATATGGGAATATGAAATTATTTTTGATTTGAACACACACTGCCAGGTAAACTAGTCTATTGTGTAAATTTAAGAAGGGTAAATAATTTAAGAAATAAAAAGGACAGCTTGTATTCTGGTATCATGTAGACAAAACACTACTGGAGATGGAAATAGCTTTTATGAAAATTACAGGACCAAAAAGAGCTGGTGAAACGGAAGTATGTACCTCCTCAAACAAAAGGATTTCAAGAGCCTCTAGTTCAGATTTGGCTTATAAAAGCATCAACTTGGCATAAGATACCTTAAAATCTATTCTGATCATTATTTTTTACCACTAACCAAAATCTTCTGGCTATGAGTCCAAAGCCACATTTTTTGAAGGCAAAGTCAAGTACTTGAGAATTGAACACACAGTGTGCGCAAAGCCCACGGAGGCACGTGCAGAAACTGACAACCACACAACATCGCTCACCTCACTCTTCAGGTTTATAAACATACAGAAACCACATGGTGAAAAGGATAAGTAAACACATGCTCCCAGTTACCACTGTTTTTGTATAATCTGCATCCTATTATCACTGCCAAAACCCAAGATTAAGAATGCATCCTTAGCACCTCAAATAATTTATAGTGAGATGATCTTGGGTCTTCCTGGTTTTTAATGCACTTTAAGGTTTTTGGATCATTTTGGTGTTAGTCTCTACCTCTCTCCATCTCAGTTTTCCCATAGAAAATCAAGTATTTTCTCTCCATAAGCAGAGGAGAGGGTTTCATTATTATCAACCAGAACTGTTCTTTACAGAAAAAATATTCTTTAACTACATCATCTCAGGGAGGGCTTAACATGCAGTAGAGCCAAACAGAAAAACTGTTGTGTTGGGCAGACATTCCTCTACATTTAAGTACTCAAGTTAAATCACTGTATATAGTAAGTCACATTAGGGACATATTTTAAGGCTGGTTAATCCTTGAAGCACTCATACCTCCTGAAACATATAGCAAAGTTTTAACAGACAAATGATAAACTAGAGACCAGGGAGGTTCCAGTCTCACCCAGCTAATTTGTAGCACAGCCAGAACAAGGACTCCCAATGCTTATAAATAATTTAACTTTGGGGTACATTTTTTATCTAAGGGGGGGCAATACAGGGGGTGCAGAAACATGGGTTAAAGTTAGATTATCAGCAACTAGTATGATTGGTATCATACTTTGACCTCAATGAAATGGAAATCTAGCTGTAGAATTAATGTGGGCAACTAAATAAAAGTTGGCAGAACACGCTCAACAGGACTTTAAGAGACCCTAGGATTCAGATGAGGTGGAAGAGGGAGAGATTTTTCCGCTATTGAAATGGGGCAATGCAACAACTTACACAGGTGCATACTTAGCCACTCCAAAGAATCCCTCAGCTGTTCAGTAAGCCAAAAATATATTTAGAGCCTTTACAACCATCACTAGGTCATTAGAGTAGACTATGAACTTCCTGGTCCCTTAAATTTTAATGAATCTGAGCCCCTTAAAGGTGGCACTGAGAGCAACTTTAGCTGTGAAACAATTAAAATGTTAATGGGGTTTCTACCTTAAATAGATTTATGGAAGAAGGAGAATGCTGACTGAGTTGTTTCCCAGCCCTGACTTGTTACCGTGGGTGAATTCAAGCAAGATGTGCTTTATAAGAGATGTTAAGGCATACCCTCTAATGGCTGCTGCCTATTGTTTCCTATTTCAAAATTCATTTCAGTATTGCATTTAACATGCCTGAAGCCCAATACAAATTCTACTCTGTTATCACATAATTGGCCAGTGTGTATTGCTGTGTCTTGAGTTTCTATTTGTTTTATTTTACACGTGGTATTCCAGGACGTTGAAAGGAAACCCGTGTTCATTTTTGCTCATCCCGATAAAGAGAGAGTTCAAAAGTTCAAAAGATAAGAAGTGGTTCTCAGCATGAGTAAACTGTGAAATGCATTGGAAAATAAATTTTTGATGTCAAGGTACATTCCCAGTTTATTCATGCTGAGAACAGTTTTCTTATCTTTTGGACTTTGTAAGGTGGGATAGCCAAAATTTGTTTAAACTCCACAATAAATAATGAAGCAAAAAAATTTGACTATTATTTGATTATCACATGCTTTTGTCTATAAACCAAACCCTTCCCAGTGTAACAAAAATCTGGAAGTACTGCACATGAATATTAGTGTTTTGAGCTCCAAAAAGGAAAAACTATTCAAAACTAGGTTGCCTTTCTCCTGCTCAGAATCCACCAGACCAAACCGTGAAAACAGTTTTCTTAATAATTCAGAGAAACCAAACCTCAAGTCTCCTGGGATTGCCTCTTCCCTCAACAGCAAAATCCACTAAAGTTCAGAATTACTGTCAATTCCTAATTAACCATATCTGTGAGGAGGAACATCAAACACCACTGAAAACTGTCCACTGAAGAGTGACAGAAAACATTTCCCAGATCACGAGTTGATAAGCCACATAATTTATACACAAGGAGCTGATTTTACAAACAGTTGGCTGGAAACACCTTTACTAATTCCAAATACGTCCTCAACATTATCACATGGTTATCAAATAGATTTCTTTAAGAAACTAGAGCTCTTTAGATACCTATGAGAAATAAAAATGTCAGTTAAGATTGCTGAGACAGACAGACATGCAGTTAATACAGTCTGAGGGACCTGGGAGTATTTGTGAAATAGACAACTTCTGTGCTGCGTCTTAGAGACTGGCCTGGAAGAGATGGAGGGGAAAGTTCATGGAAAGTAAGGGCCCCATGGCAGGAAAGCGCAGAGGGCACGTGGGGACCCTGGGATATTCTGAGGTGAGGGTAGAGCTGCAAGGGCATGGGGGCATTGATGGCAACACCAATTAACCACAGTCTATATTACCCCCAGAAGATATCCCACCCTTCCAACAGCCTCCAATGCCTTGCTGTGCTCTGCTCTCTTCCCATAATGAATGCTCTTCTCTTCCCAATCCTACCTCACCTTCAAATGCCACCACTTCCATGAAGCTTTCCATGATTTCCTCTCATGAATTTGGTTTCTCCTTCCTTTTCAATTATAGTAATATTTTGGTCTAAGTCCTTTATGATATTTAACTATCCTACAACAAAGAACACAGTACTTGATTAGAAGCTCCTTGAGGGTGGAGACTTTATCTTACCCACCTTTACAATCTCAGCAGAACCAAGGAAAATGCCTTGGTGATTGTGAGTTGATCTTAAATTATGACCCATTTGTAATTAATTCTGCTGGAGTAGTACAGCAGGAAGTCCTTTCTCCTGCCATTTCTGGCGATGGGAATAATGAAGTTGAGAATGGTGGCAGATACACAGTAAATGCTTAGTCACACAAGAATGCAGACTGCCAACATGGGCAGCCACTCTGTAGGAGTTTCCACTTCTTGTCACCATAACCAAAAGTGATGGCTGCCAGAGTTAAGTTCTCAACTAGAACAAGGTTCTTCCATTGGGTCTGTTTAGGTAACTTGAAGTCAATCATTTTTTCAGTAGTGACATCATCCACTTTCCAAGTTCCTATTTTATTTAACTTTCCTATGACCTTCCACAGCACTTACCACTCCCTCTTTCCTTCCTCTCAGGTACTTTCTTAATCTCCTCCTTGGGTCCTTTTGCATCTGTCCTCCTCTCATATATTAAAATTCCCCAGGTTTCCTTCTTCCATATTATCTTCTCCTCACTTTTTATATACACTTGTCTCCTGCCTTCTGTCTTCCACATCCACATATGGCTCTAGCCCCGACAGTCTCCTGGCCTCAGACCGTTATGTGGAGTTTCTCCAGCACATCTCCATCTGAAATCCCACAGACACATAAGTGCCCACATGGTCACTGCTGTTCGAACTCACTCTCTTCTCCCCTAAAGCTCCTCCTTCTGCTGCGTTTCCAATTTTCTCCACTACTCAGTGGCCACAATCAGTCTTATTTCTCTCTCACTCCCTCACTTCCACACATTCATCAACCCCTAATGCTACTAATCTTTCGAATCGGTTCCTTCCTTTCATCACCACCACTACTTGTTTATTAGAGTCACACCACTTCTCCCCCTACTACAGAAAAAACCTCCTCATTGGGCTCCCTGCCTCTGGCTTCTTGCCCCTCGAGCTCATTCTTCATTCAAAAACACCAATCTGATTAGGTCACTCCCCTGCTTTCAGTCAGTCACTTCCAGGCTCCTCACTGGTCCACTGCAAAGTCCAAAATTCTCAACTCGATATGCTAGAACCCTCCCGAGCTATCCTCTCTCGCTGCCCTAAACTCATCTTCTCCTGTGACCCTTTCCATATTCTTCCCTCCAAACACAACACTAAGAAAATGATGTATGGTTTTCCTAAAGGGGAGATCTTGCCTCCTCCTTCTGGCACATGCTCTTCTCACCAACTGGAACCCACCACATCACCATCTTTCCCACTCATCTAACCTCTTCTCAAAACATCAGGTTAAGAAAAATAAACTCTTGAAAACTTACCCTAAGGCCCTGGATTCTTTCTTTCTTCCAGCGAGGTTATATGTTCCATCTTGCCAACTTTTTTTAGTAGGCTCTGGTCTGTTCATTGGTCTCCCCCCAGGTCTATGAGTTGCTCAAGGACAGAGGATCACCTTATCCTCTCTGTATCCTCAAAGCCTAGCAAAGTACTTGACACCGAATAAATATTTGTAGAATAGAAGCAACAAGAAAAGAAATCAGCCACATATTAAGCAACTGGGTTAATGATGTGATTCCAGCTTCAGTGGAGAAAAGACAGATACTGGGGATTGAAACATAGCCCCTGAGGTCAGCTCACTAAACTTCCGTGTTCATCTAGTTCCCGAGTCTTCTCACCAATTGACAAAGAATGGGAAAATCAAGCGCTGGACTCAACAAAAGAGAACAAAACTAGATTTAAGCCTTAGCAAAGCCCATGCTGCTGAAACTGGGAAGGTATGTTAGGGGTACTGGGAGACAATTCCTCAAGGTCTCTTGCATTTCTACATATCTCATGAAGAAGTTTTGATGGCTTGTGTTGTGGAAGGATGTTTGTATAGCAAAGAGCCTTGGAAGATTTAGAGACTGTCTCCTGCTAGCGCAGAGAGGAGAGCTGTTTCCTGAGCAAGATAATAAAGATGATTCTCCCTCTAAGGGCAAAACTTGGGCAGGTTTGCTACCAGCCCCCTTATAATTGGAGATTTTTTAAGGCCTGTGTTCCTTATGTGCGACATAAACCCCATGTGCACAGTAGCCATTTGGGCCCCTCCTCATTGCCCCCATGGAACTTAAGGGTGGGGGAGGTAGGGGCAAAGGGAGCCAGTGCAAATATGAAGCTCATGCTACTGGCTATGGCATGACTAATAAAGTCTTTTGTCTTTGATCCAGGAGTTTCATGTCTTCTACCAGCAGCTATGAACCACGGCAGACTAAGCTGTTACCTTGCAGGTAGAGTAAAATCTTAGACACATACTAGTTCTTGACAAGGAGAAGAGAACTGAAGGCAAATTTTAAAAAATTGCTCAATAAATGTTTTTAAAATCAAATAATTCCAGAAAGATAAGATTTTGAATACAATGTAGTAGTTAAAAGCACAGACTCTAAAGTGAAACAGCTTGAGTTTATATCCTAGCTTTTACATTTACTAACTACATAAATTCTCTTGAGCTACATACTCATATGCATTTCTCCAGACAACCTTAATTTCCTTGGATCTCAACTTCCTAATCACGAAATGCAGATACTAATATTGTCTGCTGATAGAGTTGTTGCGAGAATTAAATGAGTTAAAACATGTAAAGTACTGAAATTGTTCCTGGCATATGATAAGTGCTATTTAAGAATAATATTTTTTTTTTTAAGATTTATTTATTTATTTTCCCCCCAAAGCCCCAGTAGATAGTTGTATGTCATAGCTGCACATTCTTCTAGTTGCTGTACGTGGGACGTGGCCTCAGCATGGCCGGAGAAGCAGTGCGTCGGTGCGCGCCCGGGGTCCGAACCCGGGCCACCAGCAGCGAAGCGCGCGCACTTAACCGCTAAGCCACCGGGCCGGCCCTAAGAATAATATTTTGATGCTTGGACTTTATTCCATGAATAATCCAAGTTTCTAAGAAAGGAAATGATGTTAGTAGGTCTTTGTTTTAGAAGCCAACTTTGATTAAAATTAAATTGTATATATAAGAAAAATAAAGAAGACCGAGAGAATATGAAAGAGAAGACCAACCAAGAGACAATTTAATAGTCCAGGAGTAAAAATAGCACGGCTTCACTTGAGTGTTGTCAACAGGAAAGAGAACTAATTCAAGAGATGTTTCATTGCTGGTGTTTATAGGATTTGCCAACTGATAGGAATATAAGTATTAACTTAAAGTTATCCAATTGTCATATACAAGGGCCTTTTCACAATCATCTCACTTAAAGCTCATAATTTAACTACAGGGGAAACTAGGAGAAAAGTGACAGATATAGATTTCAAATATGAAGGAAGGGGAAGATGAGCAAAGTATTTAAGAAGGAGAAAATGCAGAGGGAGACAATGATGACTAGAGATGATCTATAAACATTTTGAGTCTGAAACCCATGGAGATTATATGTCTATAGTCTGAAAATGCAAGTCTGTTAACTCCAAAGAGATTGGGGCTAGATGTCCAGATCCAGGTCTCATCACAGAGTACATGATGGCAGCCAGTGGAAAGAAAGAGATAAACCAGGTAAGGTGTAAAGAATGAGAAGGGGAATACAGATAGCAAGTGGGAGAATGCAGGGGAGAGTGAGGAGAATTACAGATGATACTAGGTGTACAGAGGAAAAGCACAAACGAAGAAGTAGAGAATTAGGAAACAAGAGTAGCCAAGATTATCACATGCTACAGAAAAATGAGAGTAGGGTGAGTCTGAAAAGAAGGCAGCCTCTGAGAAGGAATTTTAGCAGAAGCCAGACCGCAATAGGTGAAAAGATCAATGATAAGAAACGAAGCAGCATCAAAAAGGTGTTCTTGAGAAGTTGAAGGTGAAGAAGAGAAGAAGCAAGGTCAAGACAGACCCGCATATAGACACAGACATACCATAAATACGGAATAGAGAGAGAGGTGGAAAGGGAGACTTGGATACTTTGGGGAGAAGAGAAAAAAAACAGAAGCAAGGAAAGAGTTGCCAACAAAAGAAAGAAAAGAAATGACTAACAGAGAAAATTTTTTAAAGATGGGATCTGGAACATACAGGGAAGGGATTACCTTGAAAAAAGATTTGGAAACTTATTCCCATGAGACACACAAGAAAGAAGAGAAGTAAAGATATAGAAAAAAATATTGAGGCCAAGGACAGGAAACCTGACAAAGTTCATGGATATAATGCCAATTTTATCAATAAAGTATGGATTGAAGTTGACTACTAAACCACATGGCAGAGGTGAAGTTTAGGTCTACTTGGGGCACCAGGGGCAAGAGCTACTGCTGAATATAAGTAAACAGACCCAGACTAAGTAGGAAGACCAGGGAGGCTAGTAATTTGAGAGCCTAGGAAGGAGAGGTCAAGGGCAGAGGGACCACCACAGAGAATAGTGAATAGGAATAAGGCTCTGGAGTCAAGATACACTAGGTCCAAAGCCCATCCCACCCCTTCTCCGCTATGAAACTTCAGGCAAGTTACTTACCCTCTCTCTGCCTCAGTGTCCTCATCTGAAGAACAAAGATGATGGTATTATCTACCTCATATGACTGCCGTTAGGATTAAAGTTTTAATAAACATAAACTTCTGGAAATAATGCCTTGCCCATAGAGAACACAGCCTTCTCTAGTTTATTTTATGCTCATTTAGTGTGGCTGATCTCACAACAAAGAAAAATATTTTTGAACTAATTTACACTAATGAGCAAATGATGGACCACAGGCCATGCTTAGATGACTTGTAAATTTAAAAGTGGACTGTTATTAGCCCCAGACATCTCTAACTGGCTCAATTTCAGGCTTTATCATAAGGAAAGTAAAAAACAAAAATAAAACAAAGTCCAACGTGGTGTGTAGTGCAAGACACAACTTTGTCACTTCCCCTTCACAACTCTATATTATTATAGCCTCTTACCTTTCTCTACTTCTAAATTTATCGATTCTTCAAAAATCTAAATCTCTGTCACTCTCACCACAAGCTCCTATATCAGCTACAGAAGGCCGAGGTGAAATATAGGTCTATACACACATGTTGGGGGTGGAGGTGGAATGGATCAACAGTATCACATCAGACATATTTTGGATTTGTATGTCAAACTGCCTATATCGCATACTTGCATTAGGGAACGGATGTGAGGTGTCCTAAACAATTTAGGAGACTGCTAAGTCACCAACTGGCCACACCTTTTTAAAATTTCCCTCAAGTATCAGAGAAATCCAAGTATTTCAAGTCCCAGAAGCTCAAGCTACGGGATCTGCCTTTATGCACTTTTGCCTGCATGATATCTGCAACACTTCCATGTTTACTACTTTTCATCATGTTGTATACAATAATTATGCAAGTGTTTACAAGAGAGCATTACAAAGGATAAATTTTAATAGTGTGTGTTACAGCCAGTCATTTTCCTTTGATGTCTCAAAGATCTGGAGTAGAGTTTATTTCCTTCTATGTAATCCTTTAGAAAACATTTGCAGAATACCATTAACATAAGTAAACTCTTCAATATCCCTTTATCAAAATGCCATCACCAGTTACAACTCTCCAATTCATAATGCGCTTATCAAGGATAGCTTTCCTCACTCCGCAATTCCCAGTTTAAGCCTAGCCCGCCATTTTAATGGCCTACAGCCACCAGAGAGCAGGAGAATTTCTTACGAAGAGAAGAATCAGATCTTCCTTGCGAGAAACTATCTTACCCATTGCACGATAATTAGCACCCGAATCCCCCTCCACATCCAGCACCAAATGCCAATAGAGCCCTGTAGCTTTTACAACAATCAAAAAAGCCCCCACAGATTTAGGTAGAAGATACCAGCCCCACTCCCATTGAGCATCTCTAACAGTGATTACGAAGAACTTCTTAAAAACAGAGGCTGGGCCTGGGTGTTCTGAAATGGACCATATTTGTTAAGAACTCCAGCACTGGAATTCAAACAATCTGGATCCAAATCTTGTGAATTCTTGGAGTCTGAATTTAACCTTATTGTGTCTCTTTCTTCATCAGAAAGGGAGATGATAATACTGCCTACTTCATAGGGCTATGTCCAGGATAAAATAAAATAATGCATGTTAGTTAGCTAGAAATATGCCTCACATCTAAGTAGGAATTTAAATGAATGAAGTATTACCTGTTATTTCCAATACGTACTTACATAGTAGGTACTTAGGCACTCTCTGTGAAATACCGATTTCATGAATCTGCCTAACCTTAGTTATACAAGGTTTCCTAAACATGTTAAGACAAGGTCATAGACAGATCAATTACCATTAGAGTTGGAGTATCCATTTGTCACACATCTTTTGCTTCATTAATAAAATTCCCTTTGAAAATGAGCTTACCTGTAGGGGAATGTACCATAAATACAATGCATTAAATTTAGGCTGACTGTTATTTGGCTGCACAGTCATTTCCTCTTTTCAGTTGTCACCTATCCCAGCTCCAAAATTTGCTAAAGTACAAGATCAGCTACATAAAACTTTTACCTGTGTTAATGACCTGTAAGTGCCACTCAGCAAGATGATGCATTCTCCTTAGTGGTCCTCACCTCATTAGTAGCCTGCTCTCACTGATAATGGACCTGAGAGGTCAATAAAAATCTCAGGAAGAATTCTCTTTAATTTAATAGATGGACAGGTGTGTGGAAGCCAAATGCCATACATGGTTGTATTCCATGAGCCTGCAACAATTGCAAAGGCATCTGCAGAAACCTAGCACTAAATCCCAACATGGTTCCTGCTGAGGAAACCATTAACTCTGATACCAGGGGGGACTGAATACAAATTTGATTGGATTTTTTCCCATCCAGATTTCAGGAAGAACTAAGAGTCACGAGAGTGATCTCAATAATTCCCCAGAAAGAGCATCTCTATTAAATACCCAAGAATTTATATTGGTTTTAATATCCAATCTCATCTTACCTGATAAATAAATGAACTGCGGCGGCAGTGTCCTTTAAAAAAAATGCAATGTCATCCTTCCAGCCTTTTCAACAAAAGTATCAGTATTGAAACATGAGGTAGAACAGTTAAGCAATGTTCAAAGTGATGTGGTACTTCTGTTATTTCTCAGTGCCCCTCAAAGGGAGTATTTGGTCTCATGTGCATGGGTGTCTTTGTGGCTACCTAATGCCAACCCAGGGTCCACTTGAATAACAGCACTTGTGCAGGTAGGAGCCTGGCTAGCCGGCAAGCTTGCTAAAAAGCAGTTTCTAAGAAGTGAAGGCTTATGTATGCACAAGCTATCCAAAGTCAGATGTGTTTTCTGAGCTAAACTGGAAAGGAAAAGTCTAAATCAACCTTCTCTTCAAAATAACAAGACACATCTTATCATTGCAAGAAAAATCACCCACCCAGAAACTCCTTGCCTTTCTGCCAAATATATATTTACAAACTCCACAGGCAAGAAGTTGTTCTGTGATGCCACTGGCACTCTGGCCAAGCCTCAAGATTTATAGTTAGTGACATTTGCAGTAACCAGGTAGCAAATTAAATCTCACATGAGAAGTATGAAATATGGAAATGCAGAGTGAACCCAAAAAGAGTATTTTTCTTACAAGAAAATGGAAAGCCCCAGAAAGGTGTAGATGGCTTTGCATAGTTATCTAAACCCTTTTTCTACTACAAAAAATTCACATTTCAGAAAATCAAAGATGATGCAAAGAAGTAGCAAAGATGTTTAAATGTTCAAAATACTCTGGTGTCTATTCATAACCGCTCAACAGCAGAAAGGAAAATCAGAATTAGATCTGGCTTCTCTCTCAGACGGTTCGATGATGATGCCCCTGATGCTACAGAATTCAGTGAAAACTTCACCAGCCAGTCAAATCGACCAGGCAATTTGTAAAGACATAGACTTCCCCTGAGCTTCTCACTACGTTTGACACAGTGACCGAGAACTAATATCTCCTAGCCTTCATCACTTCTAATCTGGAAATGAAACCATGCCCCATCCTCAGACGACACGTTTCAGTCGTCTTCGTACCCCTCAGTTCTCTTCTAACGAGGCTAGCACCTAAGTGGCCACGCATTCACTCCTTGACATACTCGTCTCCCCAGCTCCTGACTTCGGCAGATGAGCTAGGGTTCGCCTCTCATCAAACCTGTGGAACAATCCACTCCTTCGGACTCGGCGATATTTCTCAAAAAAGAAAAAAGTACACGAACTCATCAATCTCTAGAAAGAACATGTCAAGAAACTCGCTGTTCGACACGATTTCATTCAAAACCCTTTCAGAAAGTGGAACTTGTCATTAGCCAATTAACTCTTCCAAACAGGAAATGAACTGAAACACACACACCGGGCACGCACGCACATACTCAAATCTGGGGGAAAATTCTGTCAGGTGCTGAGAAAGCATCAGTCAGGTGGGAATCACACAGCCCCGGTCCGGTTTCTGCTCGGGAGCTGGCGCTCCCCGAGGACGCGCTGGGGACAGCGCTCCTGCCGCGCTCCGCCTGGGACAGCGCGCAGCCCCCGCCCGGTGCCTGCCGGCAGCTCCTGCCCTCCACCCGCTTCCGGAGGGGACTGCTCCGGCCGCAGGGTCCGCAGCGGGTCCGGGGTAGGGCGGAGGCGCACGGGACCCGTTCTCCCCACGCGTCCGGGAGCGCACGGGCGCCACTTACATGCCCGGCCGGAGCTGTAGGGCGCTGCCTGGCGGCCAGCCGGCGGCCACCCAAGCACAGAGGCACCAGAGCCACAGTCGCGAGGTCATCTCGGCGGGGCGGAGCAGCTCCAGCCGCCACCCAGGCTGCGCGCCGCGCGCCACTCCGGCTCCGCAAGTCGGAGCCCGCCGCAGAAGTTGGGCGCGCCGGGCAGAAGTTGGTGTGCGGGGCTCTCGGGGCCGGCGAGCGGCGTCTGTCTGCGGAGGGCGCGGCAGCCGCTCGGCCCCACTAGGCATCACCGGCCTCGGGGGACGCGGGAGGAGACGTCGGACAAGCCCCGACGCGCCTTGGCCGCCGAGCTGCGCGCCCCTGCTCCGCCGGGAGCGACTGGAACCGAGCGAGCCCCGCGGCCCCGCAGCCCCCGCAGCCTCGGTGCCATGGAAACGCGCTCGCCGCCCTCCCGCCTCGGCCCCTCCAGAGCGCTTAAAGAGACAGCCCCGCCGCCACCGCGGGCTCGACGCGTTGCTGGGCGTCCCCCTCCGCTCACCCCCCCCGCGCCCTCCTCGCCCCCTCCTCTCCACCCCTCTCGGCTGGGAGAGGCGCGGCGGGGGCTGGATGCTGGGGGCTGGAGAGGCAGCTGAGCCGCAAAATAAGGGGCTCCGCTCACTACTCCCTCCTAAATCTGCTCCCCACCTCTTCCTGCCCACCCATCCAACACACACACCCAAACCTCACCAAAGAGGAGAAGCAGCTCCAGCTTTCCCCCTCGTACACCAGCCTCCTCAGAACCAAACCAGCTGTGCATCTGCCGCAAGCAGAGACCAAAGGAAGGCTGACTTTTGATTCTCTCTGGTTCAGCTCGCTCCCACCCCAAGTCTCGGGAGTCGCTGAGAACGCAAGCTGGGGGAGGTGTGTTTGATGTGGGGACCAAATGGCAGTTGATTGAGTCCAATCTCATGCCAGATCGACAGTTGCAGGACACATCGTCGGCTCATCCAGAAATCCTCGTTACTCAAAATGGGATAATCTCCCTTCATTTTATTTGGCCACCATCTCACCCCTTTCAGGCACCAGAGTTATAAGGAGAAGCCAACCCTTTTACAAACCTACTCCCTCCTTTCCTTCAAACCAGCTCCTCTTTCCCAGAATCTACGGAAGACCAGCCAGTTGCGAGTCCCCGCAGCCCTCGCAGAAGGGAACAGCGTCTGCTGGGAACGGGAAGCTGGGCTGCGGTGCTGGCCCGGCTGCCTGGGACGCACAGCCAAGCGCAGGGCGGCCGGAGGCAGTGCCTCTGCCCGGCGCCAGCTGCTGTCTGGAAGGCACAAACCTCTGGAGTCTGTTTCGAGGAAATAAAAATCTATGGTGCCTCGTGCCCTCCAACAAGGACGGCCCAGACTCCGAAGCCATAATCTGCACTTCAGCCCTGCAGAAAATGGATCAATCTGCAGTGGGACAACTTTTTTCTTTGATTCTTAAACTTACTAAAAGTGGCTCTCCAATGGCTCGTTCATTGTCAGATACTTAAAGTGGTACCTCCTGATTTCCTCGGTCCTAGGAGCCCTAAAATGATCTTCCCCAAATGGTCTTGCGGGCTCCCCTTTGCCCTTCATGGTTGAATTAACAATCAGACTCTTAGTTTCAGTCTTCTGAGGCTTTGTTCTCCCTTCTTTTCTTTCTGCTTTGTCTGCAACCAAAGAGGCAGTTGGGCATTTACAGAAGGGACTGAGGAGCAAACTTCTGGGTGTCTCTGAAAAGAAAGAAAAAGATGAGATTGAGCTAGAACCATACCACTCCTGAATTCTTTAGCATTCTGTGACTTTGCCCTTCTGGATGTGTGGGTGGGAATTCACACCACCCTGCAGTGTCTTCTATTTCTCTTAGACTTACCTATATTTTTTACTTTTTTATTGCGGTTTAACTTAGAGTAAAAACATCGTAAATATACAACTAGATGATATTTCTATCTTTTAACAAATATCTTTAACAAACAGAATTTTACAGCCATTTGCACCAGAAGAAAACATTACTTGAACCTCTTTAGTTAATAAAAGAGGGATTCATTCTTTCTTCTTTTTCTGAACACTGGTTATACATGAAGCAGGCCTTCTCCAATCCCAGGGAGAGTGGACTTGGGGACAGTGCTGATATCTGTCATAGAGATGCGTTGTCACTTGGCTAACTCTTAATTAGCTCTGATAATGGCAGGCCCAGCATGGGATGCTAAAACACACTGATAATTTTAAAATCTATTTTTAACTCTTACTTTTAACTTCCCCTGAACCTCTTTGCCACCTTTGTTAACAAGTAACAAAGTTGAATGCTTAATTTCACCTCCTCTTATTTTTCTTCTCCCTCTTCTGGTCAGGTGCTAATGAACAGGGAAATGACCAAAGGCAGGCAGAGCATGGTGGGGGAGGAAAGAAAGAAAAGGAACCTGGATAATTCACAATAGCGGTAGCTCCTGAACTGAGTGTACTGACTGTATAAGTTGGGGCTGTTTTTCTCTCCTTCTGGTGTAAGTATAGGTGAAAAGATTAATCCTCTCCATTGATCCAATTTCTAATTTGTCTTTTGGATGAAACCTAAAGCCTCCAGATTATTTCAATACAGTTTGATCCTAATTATTTTAATGAAAATGTATAGCACACCTAAAGATGACTGTAGAGATTAACTGCACCCTGAAATTTCCTGTGACTTGCTAAGACTTTCTTTGCTTCTTGACTAGTTTTAACTCTGCAGGGCTCTATCTTCAGCTAATCTCATTCCCTCCTGGAGTGTAAAAAGTTTCTAATCATTTTCTTTCTTTATATTACACAAAGTCTTGCATAATAATAGACCTCCTTTATTACAAGGCTAAATTTTATGTAAGCCACAGCTGAAACTCAGGACTATTTTAAGAGCTAAAGAATAATGGGAAAATACAGGAATGTATGTAAATTATCTGACTGCATGGTTGTTTATTAAAGGACAGCTTAGGTACAGGGGAAGTGAATCAGTAAATTGAAAATCACAAATTAGAAAAGTTTCCTTTTATGTACATTAGTTTAAAAGCATGTTTATTATAGATGGACATTTAAAGCACTTTGGATGTCAGGCTAAATATGATTAGTGTTTATTTCATAAAGTGAGGTTGATTTCAAATTATTCTAGCATAGATAATAAGAACACAATGCCATGTAAGCGATTATCATTAAATGAAACATACTCTTCCAGTATAAAGATTTAAAATTTTGCCATGAACTACGAACTTAATTTGAATTCATCTCTCCTTTTGCAGTCTGTTCATACACTTTAAAAATAATTAGTGATTTGGTTTGATTGGTTGGCTATGCTATTCTCTAAAACAAGGATGCGTTATGAAACCTGTGAGTTACAATCTTACATATTAAAAGAGCAATGCAAGTGACTTGGGAATGCTACGAACACGTAAAATGAAGCCAGATACAGTCAAAACAATTCATTCAGCATTTATTGCCCAAACTGAAAGAAATTTTAAAATTAACAAAGCAGGGGCCGGCCCGGTGGCACAAGAGGTAAGTGCGTGGGCTCTGCTCCGGCGGCCCGGGGTTTGCCGGTTCGGATCCCGGGGCGCACCGACACATTGCTTGGCAAGCCATGCTGTGGCGGCGTCCCATATAAAGTGGAGGAAGATGGGCACGGATGTTAGCCCAGGGCCAGTCTTCCTCAGCAAAAAAAGAGGAGGATTGGCAGGTGTTAGCGCAGGGCTGATCTCCTCACCAAAAAAAAAAAAAAAAAAATTAACAAAGCAAGAGAACGAGCCAGATACACAAAGAACCAATTTTAAAAATTAAGAGAGAGAGAAGTTTTGTGTTGATGACATCCCTTGCTCAGACATAAATTTCATGGAGGGAAGGGGACAAAAACATCATGAATTGGGTTTTATTTTTGTGAATGATCTTTTACATTGTCAACCTGGGCAGGCTCTTACAAATGGATTTGATATAGCAGACAACTGTTCTCTCTAAGAGGTGTCCAAAGGATTTGGGGGGGACCTCCAGTGGGAATGCCACATGCCCCCCCACTCTCTCCAGACCTACATCAAAGGAGTAATAAATCTATCCAGCTTCTCCCTTGTTAAGAGGAGGCAGGAAAGCCAATTTCATGCTTTATGTACGCTGGTTGTAAAAAGGAATGCTTACCTAAAAAGAAATAGATTCCGACCAGATGTTCTCAAAATCTTCCTCAGCTGCTACTTGAAGCTTTACAGTCACTGCATACTTTATCTTCTCGTCTGTCTTCTTCTAATTGAGAAATTGTTGATCCGTGCAGTTCGACAGGCAGGCTGCTGCGAAAGCCTTCCTGCCAAAGCTTTTCAGCCCTCCTCTCCTTCTGCACACAAAAACTTCCAGTGTCCGTATGGGGACAGGAAAAGAGAGCAGGCCCCTTCAGTCAGCAGGTGTTGTGGGTTGAAAGAGGAGGAGGTCAGAAAGCAATTCTTCAAAGGACAGCTTCTGTCTCCTGAAAGTGTAACAAATTGCCATTATAGAAATGTCTACAAGCACTAATGAGCCATGTACATTGAAATCATGATGTCAGGCAAAATAGAATGAAATTCACCCAGGAACCAACTGGAATTGTCACATCAAGATGTGAAGAATCATTCTCACTTTGGTTTCATCTGCCACTAAATTTTGTCCCTACAAACCAATAGCTCTCTCTCCTTTTAAGGAAAATGATACATTCAGCATAAAATCCCTAAGATATCTGTCTAGTGATTTATACGTAATTTCCTAGTACTGCACTACATATTGGCCATAAAGACTTAACCAATCAGATGTGAGTTATAACAGAATTACCAACTCCGGAATTACATATATTTATTAGAACATAATTAGAAGATTAGCCCAGATACACATTGACTTGTACTTTTTTGGAAACTATACCTTGCACAGCTAATTTGTGTGTGCGTGTGGTAAAAAACACATAACATTAAATTTACTATCTCAGTCATTTTTAAGTATACAGTTCAGTAGTAAATATATTCACCTTGTTGTGCAATAGATCTCTAAAATTTTTCATCTTGCAAAACTGAAACTCTATTCCTATTAAACACTAATTCCAATTGTTCCTATGATTTTGTCTACTTAAGTTACCTCAGGAGTAGAATCATACAGTATTTTTTCTTTTGTGACTGGCTTATTTTGCTTAGCATAATGTCCTCAGGGTTCATCCATGTTGTAGCATGTGACAGGATTTCCTTCTTTTTGAAAGCTGCATGATATTCCATTGTATGTATACACCACATTTTGTTTATTATTTCATCTGTCGATGGACGTTTGGGTTGCTTCCACCTCATGGCTATTGTGAATAATGTTGCAGTGAACATAGATATGCAAATATCTCTTTGAGATCCTGCTTTGAATTCTTTTAAGTATACAACCAGAAGTGGGACTGCTGGATCATATAATAATTCTATTTTTTATTTTGAGGGGAATCTCTGTACTGGTTTCCATAATTGCTGCACCATTTTATATTCCTACCAACAGTGCACAAATGTTCGAATGTCTCTAATCCTTGCCAACATTTGTTATTTTCTGTTCTTTTCATATTGGCCATCCTAATGGGTGTGAGATGATATCTCATTGTGATTTTAATTGCATTTCTCTATGATTAGTGATGTTAAGCATCTTTTCATATATTTATTGCCCATTTGTATATCTTCTTCAGAGAATGGGCTATTAAATCCTTTGCCCATTTTTGATCGAGTTATTTGTTTTTTGTTGTTGTAGAAGTTCCTTATATATTCTAGCTATTAACCCCTTATCAGATATATGATTTGCAAGTATTTTCTCTCATTCCATTGGTTCCCTTCACTCTGTTGATTGTTTCCTTTGATACACAGAAGTTCTTGAGTTTGACGTAGTCCCATTTATCTATTTTTATTTTTATTGCCTGTGCTTTTGATGTCATCTCCAAGAAATTATTACCAAAGCCAACGTTCCAAAGCTTTTCCTCTATGTTTTCTTCTAGGAGTTTTACAGTTTTAAGTCTTATGTTTAGGTCTTTAATCCATTTTGAGATAATTTTTGTATTTGGTGTAAAGTACAGGTCAAACTTCAATATTTTGCATGTGGATATCCAGTTTTCCCACCACCATTTGTTGAAGAGACTGTCCTTTCCCCAATGTGTAGTCATGGCACCCTTGTCAAAATTGTTTGGTCATATATGCAAGGCTTTATTTCTGAGCTCTCTATTTTATTCCATTGGTCTATATATCTGTCTTTTTGCCAATACCACACCATCTTTATTTCTGTTGCCTTGTAGTATATTCTGAAATCATGAAGTATGAGGCCTCCAACTTTGTTCTTTTTCAAGACTGTTTTGGCTTTCTGGAGTCCCTTAAAACTAATTCTTGTATGCAAAGAGGTGCTTCACTATTATTTGAGTAAGGCCCACTTTTTCTGACAGTCTTTTCTGTCAAAGAGGAAAAAGTGAAGACCAAAGTCCCTTCCCTCGCAACTTGTATTCTGAATTCCTATTTTTTGTGTCTGAATGCTTGGGTAACTAATCAAATCCAAACAGCCACTATCAATACCTCTACAACTAATCGTGCTGAGAGTGTTGAATAGATCTTATCATAAAGAGGCAAAGATGGAGCAGCCTGATATGTGCTTGATAATGGACCCAGTTAATTAGACCATAACTCCAATAAGTTACTGATAATGTGCCATTAGCTTATCTTTTGTTAAATAAGCATTTATATCCAGGAAAGATCAAAACTAACACTTCATAATATAGTTTTCCATTCCTTTTCCAACCCAATATGGATAAATCAGAAGAGCTTTCATAAAAGTGGATAAGTGAGCAAAAAGCCTCAGTGTAAATAAGTAAAAATATTCACCTAAGGAAAAACTATCAAACACAATATGGTCTCAGGCCTATCCATTTCACCCCCAATAAGAAGACAGGAAGAATTGTCAGCTGCTCTCTGAAGGTTACGCCCAAATTGTGGCTAAGGCTTCAAATTACCAGTCCAAAGCTAGTGTCCTTGAAAGTTCATTATCCTACATTTCATACAAACATAGTGCACATTTGCACCTGGAATATTTTCTTAGTTTTGACTGTGTGTTTTATGTAGTTATGAGATAGGCAGCTTCAGCTTACTATATAGCTATGGAGCAGTGGTATCCAAAGTGCAGTCAGCATGCTAGCAAGAAAGTGAAAAGACAACCCACAGAATGGGATAAAATATTTGCAAATCATATATCTGATAAAGAACTAGTGTCCAGCATACATAAAGAATGCTTACAATTCATCAATAAAAAGAAAAATGAGAAAATGATTCTAATAGATATTGCTCCAAGGAGATATATAAATAGTCAATTAGCGCATGGAAAGATGCACAACATTATTAGCCACTAGAGAAATGCAATTCTGAAGCACAATGAGGTACAATTTCACATCTACTAAGATGGTTATAATCAAACAGACAATAACTGGTGTTGACAATGCTGTGGAGAAATTAGAACCCTCATACGTTGCTGGTGGGAATGTAAAACAGTGCAGCCACTTTAGAAAATAGGTTGACAGTTCCTCCAAATGTTAAGCATAAGGTTACCATATGACCTAGCAATTGCACTGCAAAAGAATGGAAAACATATGTCCATACAAATACTTGTACAAGAATATCTATAATAGCAAGTGGAAACAACCTAAATGTCCATCAGTTGATGAGTAGGTAATCAAAATGTGATATATCCATACAGTATGATATTATTCAACCATAAAAAGGAATGAAGTACTAATACATGCTATGACATGGATGAACCTTGAAAACCTTATGCCAAGTGAAAAAAGCCAAACACAAAAGGCCACATATTGATTTATGATTCCATTTATATAAAAGACACAGAACAGACAAACCCACAGAGACAGAAATTAAATTAGTGGTTACCCGGAGCTGAGAGAGAGGAGGGAATGGGGAATGACTGTTAATGGGTATGGGGTTTCTCTCTGGGGTGATGAAAATGTTCTGGAATTAGGTAGTGGTGATGGTGGTACAACTTTATGAAAATACTAAAAAGCACTGAATGGCACACTTTAAAAGGGTGAATTTTCTGGCATGTGAATTACATGTCAATTTTTTTAAGTGCAGTTTGCAGACCAGTGCCAAACTGCAAAACATTTCATACTGGTCCCTGAAGAGATGAGAAGCTTGTGCCAGAATGCAAGCAGACTACACCACCAAACCCACTACTTAGTTTAGCTGACATTTGTTTTCATGGCAAGACTTTCCCAGTGAAGTAAGTAGTCCATTGATTTTCCTTCTGAGGTAAGCTCCTTATCATCCTTGGGACCAGGTAATGAGGTCACAAACCAGCTACTTTGAGTAAAGCTGCTATAATCTGCATGCCTGACTTCAAGAGTGCACCTGCCACTGGTTACATGACACACTGATGAATGAATTAAGACATTCACAATTTCTGAGAGAAGCCATGCCAAACTTACGTCCTATGTATTGACTGCACACGGTAACATAATTCCAGTTCAGTCCACCATGCCTCTAGATGTCAAGCAGTGGATTAGGTAACAGCAATTAAGGAGGAAGAGTAAGAGGAGGAGGACGAGAAGTGGAGAAGGAGGAAGAGGAATCCAAAATAATAAGACAGGTGCTATATGCTAAAGAGTTTATTCTAGAGGAGTCAGACATGTGACTTGTCCAATGTGATAACAATTGATGGTATAACAAAAGTAGGAATAAAACACAGAGGAGGGAGAGGTTACTTTGGGGCAGGATGTGCTTTCTATATGGTCAGAAATGTCTTCCAGAGAGCATGCATATGAGGTGGGTCATGAAGATGAGTAGGAGTTCAGCAGGCACACAACTCTGAATATGAAAGAATAGAATCATAGGTAATTAAGCTAAAAGGCCATACATATAAATTGGTGTTTGTCAAAGTGTGGTTCCCAAACCAGCAGCATCAGCATCGCTGGAACCCTTGTTAGAAATAATTCTCAGGCCCATCCCCTAACTACTGAATCAGACAGCTTGGGGGTGGGACATGGCAATCTGTTTTAACAACCATTTCAACTGATTCTGATGCACACTAAAGTTTGAAACCACTATTTCAGGTAAATAGAACAAATAGTTTAAAAAATAGATGCTGAGTCTAAAAAAAAAAAAAGCACAGAGAGTGTTCCAGTTTAACACAGCAAAATGACCATATTGTTTTATCTCTTCTCCCTCCAAAAACCTCACTAAATGAAGAGTAAAGAAATGTTTTAAGATATTATCCACTAAGACAAATGGGAAAGAAGACAGCAACTGGCTAGCTATTTCAAGAAAAGTTTAGGAGACAGAAGCCTGAGGCAGGATTCCTAAGTGCCATGGTGGATAGAAGTCACAAAAGTTATAAGGTAGGTGCCTGCAGAAGGCAATGTCTCGAAGAGAAGTGAGTCAATTTCTCAGAGAAAATGCCGAGGAACTTGGTACTTGAAGGCACCGGGAAGGAGGGGGTGATGCTTGATCCTAAAATGAGGGATCTGGTTGTAAAATACATAGAGTAGTTGACTCTCTGATATTCCCTTCACCTCATGTCTCTCAAGAGACAAGTGATGTATTTTCTGGAAAAACTGAACTGTAGGGGTTCAGCCTTAACACAGTGAAAACAGGGGTGACGAAACCCTACAGGATGAACTGAGGGCCCCTCATGGCCCTTCTCACTTGTGGTCCCCAGAAAACCTGTATCCAATTATATATCAGGATACAGGATACCACACAGGAGGTTGAAGGATTGTTCTCTGGAGACCCCAGTGAAAAGGCCAATGATTGATAACCTCCCAGTGAAGTCTACCACTTCAATACTCCCACCCACAAAAACAGAGCTTCCTTCCAATAATCTTTGTAGTGCTTACTCTTAAACATAATCAGCTGAGGATCAACAGATGTCAAGAAAGCTTCCAGTATGTAGAGACCTGTGAAAAGAACAGATAAAAGTAACCTGAAAGAAAAGGAAAAAGTGTCCCCTCCCCCTAAAATTACAAGTATTATTTTCAAAAAGAGAATATATTATATTCACATACACATAAAAAATGTTTTGCTATGAAAAAGGAACACACAGAAAATGAGAAATAGCTTTTTGAAATTAAAAATAGGATAAGTGCAATGGAAAAAGTTTCAATGGAAGGGTTAGAGAGAAGTCAAGGAAATCTCACAGAAGGCAGAAGAGAAAGAGAGAGCAATTAGGAAAGAAAGGAAATAAAATGAGTGGATTAATCTGATTCTAGGAGAATCAGAAAGAGAGGAAAAGAGAAAACAAAGGTGAGAAAATTATCAAAGAAATAACTTAAGAACCAAAAGACAAGAATCTCCAGATGGAACAGGCCACAGATTCCTGGGACAACGACTCCCTCTGACGCACATCATCATGAAATTTTAGAACAGCAGGGACAGAGATAGTATGCATACAAAGGACATCACTCAGAATAGCACTGAGCTTCTGAAAAGGACCACCAAGCGACATAAAACAGGGGAACCACAACTTCAAAGTTTTGAGGGTAATAGTTTTCAACCTAGAATTCCACACTCAGCTGAACTACCAATCGGGTGTAAGAGAAAGACATCTTCAGACATACAAAAACTCAAAAAATTGACCACTCACATACCCTTTCTTTGGAAGCTGCTGGAGGAAACATCTCAGCAAAAGAAGAAAGTGAAATAAGAGAGGAAAATACAGAAATCAGATAATAGGGGCTCTGACACTTGAGAGGCAAAGTGATTTTCCAGGAAGGTGCAAAGGGAATTTTTGCAACTCAAACTGTGAGCCAGAACTAAAAGGCATCCTACCAGCTGGGAGCAAGTAGGGGTGTAGGGTGAAAAATCTCTGAAAGATAAAAGGGGAGAGGCTCATTTAATGTGTTTGGGAGTTATATAAATTATTTCTAGGCATTAGAGCATTTGGGGAGAAAATTAACTACCAATAAATGAGAAAAAACAACACAAGAAAATGATTAACTGTAGAAAAAAACAAAATTTATATGAGAAAGGAAATATTCCAAGACATTATTTGGTTTAGCTGTAAACAACATGCTATATAAAAAATAATATAAATATTTGTGCAGATTTGTGATATAATTACTGAGAACATACAGGAAAGGAAAGTTTAGGAAGTGGGGGTATAACAGATCCAAAATGGGAAGGAAGTCAATAAACACAGCATAATGTGATAAATTAATAAATACCAGAATAGGCTACTCTATCAGATAGTGGTATATGTATGGAAAAATAAAAGAATGGTATAGAATACAAAAAGAAAGGAGGGGCAGGTTCTTTTGTAGTGTGATCAGGTCTTTTCTGAACAGGCATCTGAATTCTTAGAAGAAGCCAGTCATGCCAAATCTGGGGGACCAATATTCCAGACAGAAGTAGTAGCAAGTGTTAAGATTTTGAGGCAAGAATAAACTTAGTGTATTCTAGAAAGGCAAGATACCAGTAAGCATTGAGCAAAGTGAGCAGTATGGGGAACAGCAGAAGAGACATATCCAAATGGAAGGAAAAGCATTTGAGCTTGAAGATTGTGCTATATCTAAGAAGATTCCGTGATTCAAAGAAAAACAAAGCAAGACCTCATCTATTTATTTTATTTCATTGATTTCTCCTGCCCTGCATTATTCTATCCTACCTTCTTCACCACTGTAGTACCATCAGTTATTAACACCACGGGGCCCTGTATTGTAGTAAACACTCAGAGAAAGTCCTTTTGGCTAATAGATCGGAATCTTTTGCATGTATGGAAATTAGTTACCACATACATCATGCCCCTTCCATTTCTATCTATTCTACCCCATTTCGCATTTCTCAATGTAATCTTCCTCATCCCAATTTCCTATTTGCATTTTAAATAGTAGTAACCTACAAGATTTCACATTTTCTGAAAATACAAGACTCTTTGTGTAGAAATTATAATTAGCTGGCTGGGCAACGTTCTATTATTAGCAAGAATTGTGATTTTTAGAGTTGTGGGTTAATTGCTAATAACTGTATGCAGTGTTTTCCCTCAAGATGTTTTCTATTACAGTAATTAACTGAGCAGCTGGGAGAGCAGACATTAACCATTTGTCTTCACAGTAGCCCTCACTGGGGACTCTCCCCAAACCCTTACACATGGCTTTATTTGCTGTTCGATGGGTAATGTAAGAGAGAAGCATAAAAAATATGGGATGTTCATACTTTGGAGTGGCTGTCCAATTTAAAATGATTTTTTCTTGTTGAAAGGATTCTTTCTCACACTTGTGATGAATAGACTAGGAGAAACATAGAATGTCTTTTAGATATATGGACCTATTTGACTCGTTTTTATGTGTATATTTCTCTTAGTATCCTCACATAATGAAATTTTTCACAGCGAATGTGTCAGAAGCCTGAGCTATCCTAAGACACCATTGGTTTATCTGTTTACAGATTAAATTGGAGTAGTAAAAGCTGGCTGATACTGAAGAAATCTGTCCCATAAAACTTTAGGAGCCCCCTTGCCTGATAATCCTATTTGTTTTCATGATTCCTGAATTCCCATTTGGTTATTAACTCAGCTCTGGCCCTTGATTTTAGTATCCTGAATCTCCCTCTGGGATTCTTGGTGCTTCCTTGTGTGGATTCTTGTTTACTATCTGATGTGGCCTTGCTCTCAAGACTATATGAAAATCTGATGTTGAACTCTAGGTTCTCCTAACTAACTCTCCTGTTGCCTGGACTCCATCTCTGCCAGGTTCTTTCTACAGCATGGCTTTCGTTAGGGCAAGGGCATTCATTCTTTTTTTTTTTTTTTTACAGGGAACATTTTATTTAACATATTTTTTTAGAAAAAATGAAATGTCCCAAACCACAAGCGGAGAATAAGTACAAAATTAAAAAAAAAATAAAGCTAGGGACCAGCCCAGTGGCATAGTGGCTAAGTTTGCGCACTCTATTTCAGCGGCCTGGGGTTTGCGGGTTTGGACCCCAGTCGCGGACCTACATACCGCTTGTCAAGCCATGCTGTGGCAGCATCTCACATACAAAAAATAGAGGAAGATTGGCACAGATATTAGCTCAGGGACAACCTTCCTCAAGCAAAAATGAAGGTTGGCAATAGATGTTAGTTCAGGGTCAATCTTCCTCATCAAAAATAATAAAAAAAAAATAAAGCTAGGCTTTTTTTACCATGTTTTTCCAGAGGCAAAAATTTTCTTCTTAAAGTGACTCCTTTTCTTTAAATCCAGAAAACCTCTGGGTTTATACTATCTTGAGTATTTGGTTGTAAGAGCCTCAAGAGAAAGAATGCTATCTGGTTTACACTAATTCCACGGAAGCCACACAAACAAGAGCATGCCAGACCCTCTGGTGAATGTTCCAGCTCCAGCTTTCCTTCTCCCTCCGAAAAGATAGGGGACCCTGACCCACTATGCTGTTGTTGTTGGTGGCTCAGCAGGACTTCTTAGAGCCACTTGCTCACTGTGAGTGCTCAAAAGGGAGAATCACCCATCAGAGACCATGCTCCTAATGCTAACCTTTGCAAGTCTCAAAGGCCTTCCTTGTACTTTGAAGAGTGTCATCTAGCAAGGATTTGAAGGCAAATGAGGCTGTAGTATAATTTGAGGGAAACTTTCCATACAGAAATTTCCATACTGGAAATCCCACCAAGAGCCTGGGCCACTAGCTGGAAGAACCCTGGAAACAGGTTCACAAGACCGAGTCAGGTAGAACCTAGTCTGGTGTAGATACATTCAAGAGGGCAAGTTTCAACGCAGTTAGAGGTAAGACATCAGGCAGAGAAGTGTAAGACTGTGGGCCTCAGGGTCAGCGAGAGCTTTAGGAAAAGGTAGAGCAATAACCTGGATGCTCTCATGGCAGAGAAGTTGCTCTGACCGCTGGTTGTGGACAGGGGAGTTCTCAGTCACCTTACCTCTTCCTCGAGAAAAGCTTGACTCCATGGGCTCGCTCTCCCTGTACAGCATTCAGAGCTAAATGATGCTATCTGCTTAATTTTTTATAAACAGAGCCTTGCAGAGAAATGCTTTAATGAATCCTTCTTGATTTACTGATTGGTTGAACCAGTTTTGGAAAAGCCTTGCAAAGCATGAATTAAAATACAAATTGAATTTAGAAAATATCAGCTTGCATATTCCAAAGGAAGATAAGCTCTTCTTAACTTGCCCGCACCATTGTTCCTCATGGCAAACCCCTTCCTAGCACTCCTAGCAATAAATAATATTGAAAGACAAAAAAAAAATCGCAACATTTTCTGTTCAGTTAAAATTAACTTCATGTGAAAAAATCTGAATTGTTTCAAATTAATATCCAGGTGTTTTAATTTTACTGTCCACTTCTTCCATCCTCAAATTTATTTTGAGCTCCTTAAGATAGGAACCATGTCTTATTTATATCATTCAAAGTACTGTACCAGATTGTATTGAGTAAGGTCATGTTGAATGAAATGTTTTAATTGAAACTAAAGTGTTCTAGGGGCTGGCCCGGTGGCGCAAGTGGTTAAGTGCGCGCACTCCGCTGCAGCGGCCCCATGCTTGCGGGTTCGGATTCGGGGCGCGCACCGACGCATCGCTTGTCACTGTGGCAGCGTCCCATATAAAGTAGAGGAAGATAGGCATAGATGTCAGCCCAGGGCCAGTCTTCCTTGGCAACAAGGAGGAGCATTGGCAACGGATGTTAGCTCAGGGCTGATCTTCCTCACAAAAAATAAATAAATTAATTAAATTAAATTAAATAAATAAATAAATAAAGGATTTAGGGGCCGGCCCGGTGGCGCAAGGGGTTAAGTGCGCGCGCTCCGCTGTGGCAGCCCGGGGTTCCCTGGTTCGGATCCGGGCGCGCGCCAACGCACTGCTTGGCAAGACATGTTGTGGCGGCGTGCCATATAAAGTGGAGGGAGATGGGCACGGATGTTAGCCCACGGCCAGTCTTCCTCAGCAACCTCAGCAAAAAGAGGAGGATTGGCAGATGTTAGTTTAGGGCCGATCTTCCTCACACACACACAAAAATAATAAAATAAAGGATTTAAAGAAGAAACTTAAAAAAACAAAAAAAAAAACTGAAGTATTCTAAAAGTCAACCTAGATAATTATTTAACAAAAGAGCTAAATTATACTGTCATTATTACCTTGGTTAACAGAAAAAGAAAAAGGAGGGGAAGCGTAAGATAATAGCAACGCCTCTCTTGGCTGAATCTAAACACCATCCCACTTAAGAAATGCGAACCAAGGACAAAAGTCTTGGCATTTGGTGAGTCCTTCATGAGGAAGGAAACACATGAGGTTTTGCTATAGTTCAAGAGGCATTCTTGTCAGTGTTTTAAAGAGGGTAGAAATTAAGCTATATTAAAGCTTGTCCTGGGCTCAATTATAGACTGAAAGTGAGGCGTCTATGGAATGGTTCCAGAATAGATTTCAAATCAGTTTGAATCCAGCTATTTGGTCCTCATTAGGACTTCAGGGGACAGCCAAGAATCACATTTAATTCATTATCTTGTTCTGAAAGCACTACAGTGGTGGCTACACAAATTGAAAGCAGCATTTACACAAGCTAATACCTACGGTATCTTTCCAATTTATCTTTGGGGCATTATCACCTCCCTGTATACCTCCTTGAAAGTTTGACATGTGGCCTGAATTCTCATTTTGTAGCATGATAGCTATTAACCTCAAAGAGAACATTGAAGAAAATGGCCCCACTAAGAATGCTACCTGAAACACATTTTAAAAGATTTGAAAATGGCTACAGTCTTGTGGTAGAAATTGTGTTACATATAAACTTGCCTTCTAGGCAATCCATTCTTTCCAGATTGAAGCTGCTGCATTATTGACTTAATTCATTGCTGTTTGACTCATGTCTGGCAATCTAGACTCACAATGAAATTATTGCCCCCTTTATGAAATATTCAAGACCACTGATTTTTATTTTCCATTGTTCTTAAAAAGAGAGAAAATTTAAACAATATGTTTGTCTTTGTGATGTGAAAGTAAATGTAACCTGTTGAAATTCAAGATAGGAAAATGTTCCTTTAGGAAACTGAGAGGGATGATACAGGGAGAAATGTTGCCCACATACAGAGTGTTTTAATAGTTCATTGATCTCCCTGTTTGGCATCTCCTTTTAGAGTGTGCATTCACAAAAACCCCGCATGGATATTAAATTGACAATATAAATCCTAGAGTGTTTTATGTGACTAGACACTAGCAACAGAGAACGCTATATTGACACCCAGATATCAGGCAATGGCGCTCCAAGCGACTTGTATTAATGCTTTATATTGATATAAAACCTTTCTTCCAAAAAGTACAAAGCACTTCCTTAAAATTGCCTTATTGGGTTTTGTAACAACTCAGCAATTCTCAGTATCTGAGACCACAGTGTGCTGAGCTGAGATAATACCTTAAGTTTCCTGATTGCTAATCTAGTATTTCAAACATTTAACCATTTGTCATCCTTTCAGTTTCCAAAAATGCCAAAAATTATCCATTCTATACAAGACTTGAAAAAGTTTATACTGCAGAGAAGATTCTTTTAGAGTCTACAAACCATTAAGTAAAAGTTTAAAAATCAGTTGTATGAGAATTAAAGTGACTTTTTTCCTTCAGTTAAGGATTTATGTCTATTATTCCATCCTAAAGAAGAATCACATGAATGTTAAGGAAAGATCAACAAAATAGATATTTTTCAGTAACTACACAAAATGTTCCAAAAGTTAAGTACACTTTTTACTAATTCAAAATGCTTGACTAACCCTTTAACTGCAAAAAAATTTCACCAGACTTTAAAAAAGCTAAGGATTAACCATATTAGGAAATATTTAGGATCATTTTAATACAGATATCAAATGGAAGAATGGTTCTTTCATTTGGAAGGTAATTATGTCTTGCTTTCTTATTTCGAGTCTCTGACTTTATAACATGCAGTGCCTAAATTACAAAATCTGCCACCAAATGTAATGAATGTACCCAGAAATGAACAGTAAAAGATCAAAATCCGTACAGGTGCAAGGTAAAGAGAGTCTCGGCAGTACAAAGCAAGGTATACAAGTCCAGGCCTCAACCATCATTTGCCTTCCTACTTTGTTGAGTTTAATACAATGAGCTAAGGCCCAACCCAATGTATTGCCCTTCTCTGTTCTTCTAGAACACATCTTTCCTTACCTCCCTCTTAAATACTAGGTATTTTAAAGACATTTTATATCAGTGGAGAGGAAAAACCCTTTCCCAAAGCTAGCAGCTGACAGTTACCATCTCATTGAAATTTCACAAGAAGGAGCATTGAGCATGTTCTTTTCCCTTCAGTTTTGATGAGATTCATGATAGCTTTACCAACACCTGCTGCTAGGATTTTGTTTGCCCTTTGGATTAAAACATAGCAAAGAAGAAAAATGCATACATTTCATTTAGGTTTAAATGACCTCACACTAGCAAAGTCATGTGCCATCTTTGCCTTTTCTAGATTCCATATACTTTCTCTTACATTTGGAGCAACAGTGTGTTTGGTTAATAACCTCCCTGTTTTCTGCTGTTAAGAGAACTGAAGTGCCATTAACACATACTAAAGTACCACCAATTCCATTAGGGCCGACAAGCACTAAATCCCAATTTCTTTTTAAATAAGCATTAAAACAAATGCAGATGTCCTTTATTAACAAGTAACACGCTGAGCAACCCTTATTGCAAGAGTTTAATATATGAGAGATGTCTTAAAGACCAAGTTAGAATCTTAAGGAGCTGAAATGCTAGAACTTGGGCACAATGAAGGACAAGTGAAGGAATAAATATCAATTTCCTACACCCACAGGAGCCTATCCAACGTGCCATTTTTTATCTCTCAGATTAGAATCATAATCAGTTTTCACCTTCATATGTCTCTACATGTATATATTATAACACATATAATACCACAGCAGTGAAGAGACACAAGCTGTAGAGTACAATAAACCAGTTTATGAATGAGGAACCTAAGCCCAGGAAACAGGCATGGCTTAGAGAGGCTCTTACTCTGTGGCTTCTCCATGTGGTCCCCATGCTTAGGTGTTCCTACAGAATAGGAAAGCTCTTTCAATTGTGAAGCAATATCACAGGGAAGATGATTATGGGCCTGGACCTTCTTAAAAGGTGTGACCATTCTAGGGAACTTTTTCATATCAGGAGAATTTAGATGATTTCAGCATAAACCTTAGAGCCAAATTTGCAGCAAAAACAAATATGTTTCATCTTTTTGTATTAATCTCATCCCTATTTTGTATTAATCTCATCCCCAAGCACTATTTTATTTCTTTACACTTTTCCTGTTGTTTTTCATCTCTTCTTTACCTATTTCTAGTATGGACTGTGCTATTTGTATGTATTCCTTGAAACCTTTTTTTAATATCTTTTTTTCAAATAAAGATAAAAGGACAAAAGTGAGAGATATTAGCTTGTTTTGTTTGCTACTGCATTCTCAGAACCTAGAACCATGCCTGAAACACAGGAGGCACTTAATAAATATTTACTGAATAAATGAAAAAATGGTTGATGACAGATAAGTAGACAGAGATGAATAGATAGATATTACTGGGAGGAAGTTAGGAAGGAAGGAAAGAAGGAAAGAACAAAAGAAGGAAGGAAGGAAAGAAGGGAGGGAGGGAGGAAATGTTTGTACATTTAGGCACATGTACAGGCTCACAACTGTGAAGATTTTACTCTACTTAAATAAGATTGACAGAGTGAAGGAGGGTTGGAAGCAATAGAACACAGAACGAAATAACTGTACAAGCTAATAAGTAGCCTTCTATAGTCCCATGGATGCTAACAAAGGAGAACACTTTGTTGGAGACAAAGAACTTTATTATTCACAGCAAAAGCAATAGCAGAAGTATCAGTACATTTGTGCTGGCTCCCTAACTTCCGAATTCCACAGGGCTACACGGCGAGCCAGAAAGAACATGAACTGAGAACAAAGTGTGCCACAGGAGAGGAACCACAAGCCTAGGGAATCTGCCACTTGCTTTCCAAGATTGCCACTTTTAAGATTCCCAGTCCAGGAAGATGAGTAAAAAGGGCAAAAGCATAACGGAATATACATCTGCTACAGTATGTAGTTTCAGAGATAAAACTTCAATGTACGATTAAGAGAGAAGTTGTGATTGTGACTGTGTCTTCTAGCCATGGGAGCTAGAAAACATCCTGACAGGTGATCAGCCAAATAGAAGAATAACGGCAGAAGGTTATCAGCACATTCGTCACACAGAATAGCCTTAGACAACTTGGAGTACATAGCAATGTCCCCACTCAGAAAGAAAGTATCTATTATTATGGATGGTTTGCACATATACATAGGCACGTATAGAAGTCATTGGAGTGTTATGCAGAGTGTGACAAGAGGTGTCGGCCTGGAGTTACAGGGGAGTGAGGAAGTGTCTGGGGGTAGAATTTGATAAGTTACCTCATTGAAGAACACGGGAGCGAAAGTTGAGTTCATTTCCTAGTTGTTCACAGGAAGGCTCTCATTGCATAATGATGGAGGAGGAGGGTAAAAACTTGGCATCTACGCCCGCCATGTAATATTCTCTAACCAAACCTTTTGCAGGGCTCGTGTGGGCTTCCTGTGGGAGGTTGTCTGCTAAACCCATCCCTGGATTCTCTGCAAGCCATCAAGGTGGTCACAATGTGCCTCCCTTCTTAAAGAACCTTTGAAAACATTTTTGCAAAAAAAAATGTGGCTCCTTATGTTTGGGTTTTACGTGTAGCTACTTTCTGAAGGATTTTGTTGTTGAGCAGCAGGGAGGTTGGAAACAGAGAGCAACTAATGAAATTTAAAAAGGAACATCTTTTTATCTCTCAGGGTTTTAGCGGCTTTGGTTACTTGTTTATTTCCCGAAATTCTAGCTTCCTTGTGATATAGAAATCTTAACTTCAATTCACTGGAATATCAAAAGCAAGACAGAGACCGTGCTCTTTCAGATGAGCAATAAGCACCAGTCTAAATGAACTCCTCTGCATACTTCCTTGATGTTTTAGTAGTCTATAGTTAATAACTTGTTATTCATTTTGCTTTAAGAAAACCGGAAAACTATAGCTTCACACAGATGAAGTCACCAAAAAAATTTGCTACAAATCTCCCAGGTTTCTTTTCCTGCACAGGTATTCCCAGGTCCAGTGCATTTTTTTATTTACCTAGAGCTGCACATGTCATTCCCATCGCTCTGTAGGTGCAGGGTGGTGTTAGTGCCGTCATCGAGTAGATTCTGGCTCCTAGTATCCCTGTCTACCGCAGAGCAGAACCCTGCCCGGTCTTTTTGCGCCATCCTCTCACCTGCCTGTGGAATATATTAGACAATGCTCCGCTGCTATTCATAGGGTTTTCTTTCTTTCTTTCTTTCTTTTATTGAGGTAACATTGGTTTATAATATTATATAAATTTCAGGTGTACATCATTATCTTTCAATTTCTGTGTAGATTATGTCATGTTCACCAGCCAAAGGCTAATTACCATCCATCACCATACACATGTGCCCAGAATTCATAGATTCTTCACAGCACTTTTTCTGGAAATGGGTGGCGAAGACCTTCTTCCTAGTCTGTCTTAGTCTGGAAACTCCACTAAAACCTGTCCACCATGGGCGACCCTGCTGGTATTTGAAATCCTGGTGGCATAGCTTTCAGCATCACAGCAACACGCAGCCATGACAGCATGACAACCGACAGATGGGTGGTGTGGTTCCCTGAAAACTAACTTGGGTCATGGCAGTGCCGAATCTTAACCACTAGACCACCAGGGCTGGCTGTGGGTACAGGAAGACATCCTAAATGAGTTAGAAGGGTCTCCTCTGGACTGTGCATTCTCCTGTTCATTGCTGCCATCAGCTTATTAAAATTGTGTGAACGGAACTGTTGTTTTGGTTTGAGTTTTAAGATGAAATAATTACAAATCTCCAAGACATTCTACAGACACAGTTTGATAAATATGTCCATATTTGTTTACAATATGTTAGATGACTTTGTTCATTTAGCTGTAAATAAATAAATCTAATAGTAAGAATTCCAAAAAGAAGCAAACAAGAAGCAAAATCTCAAAAGCATGAAGTTAGGCTTTTTATTTCACTCATAACTTTGCTTCTATCTTGAATCATACTCAAAAGAGCCTTGAATGTCTTAACATGGTTGCAGTCCTGGGGATAATTCTATCTGGCATTGCTTTACTACTTAGCTGAGAGCCACAAGGTCGTGAATTACCTTAATTTGTTTAAGTTTCAGAGCATCTTCTTTCAAGTTGTCTTCCAACTGAAACATCTTGAAGTGGACTGTCTTGTACAACAAGGTGAACCCTTTCATATAACATAAGAGAGGAGTGAAGGTTGCAAATATTTTCCATTTATGCTTTTTTCTCATTAATTATTGTTAAATAACAAGTTCAGACAACAAATATAATAAACTATACAAAAGTTTGCTCCATACTTACTTAAGGACAAAAAAATTTATAATAAAGCAAAAAGAAAAAGAAAATACATCTGATTCTCTCACAGTCTGGTCCGAGACCACAGTGGCAAAATTTGTGCAGGAAACATATTTCATTTCTTTGCCTAGGACAGGGAGAAGTAAATGAGCCTGCCTAGAAGTGAGATAGAGAGGCGGATCTCTAGTGACATTAGAGAGCCATTCTGATCACATAAGATTGTAGAGATAATGCGTATGTATTAGAGAAGATGATTGTGATGTAATTTGTTCTTATTAATTTCACATGTTTGAGGAGATTGGTTGACATTTATGATTAAGCTTTACCCACCAATATTTATCGCCTTTGTCTGCAAGAAATCTATTTGCCATCACAGAGACTTCTTATGGCATGTCTTAGGTTAATAGTCTACTTTCCTAGTTTAAGATAATTTCAAGGCTTTCCGCCTTTCTAAATTGTCAATACTATTAGAAGGAATCCAAGATTTTGATGACAGTAAAATTTGGAAAAAGGAGAGATTCTTACTTTGGTCTCAGAACATTAGGCTTAATATATCTCATCCAACAGGCATCAGTATTGCATTTAGCACATGTGAGTCTCTATGGGGTACTTCATATTCACCCGATAGAATCGAATTGTAAGTTTTGTCGCAATAAATTAGAAATAAACCTTTCTTACTCTCTATAGCTCACTTGACTTCAGACATTATTAAAAGAAATTTCAGCTCTAAAGGATAGCCTTGCAAATGCAGGTGACATTGGGGACTGGCCTCCAACAGGTGAGGAAGGAAGATGCAGGAGGCAAGAGAGATGAAAGAGAACCAATCTCAAAATTTACCTTCTCTTCACATTTTTTCCAAGGGTGAAGTCTGTTTCCATTCCTCATCATTTGACCTGGAGACTCAGTACTATCCATATGAGAGATCCGATTGGGAGTGTTTTCTTCCCGGGAGAGGAACCAAAGGTGGCTGTTAAGCTTTAACTGTAAAAGATTTTAAAGGAAGCTAATATTAGCATCAGTAAGATGTCTATGGTGACCAAGATAAATAGAATTTATCTGAGGGTGAAAAGAAATACTGATCTTGCTCCATAAAGTGGGCAATGTATCTCTGTGGCCTGACTGCTAGAATTAGCATTACACCGGCATGTGTACTAATTGATTAACTATAGAAGACCCAATTTGAATGGCATACATATCTGTATGCTAATTGAGCTGCCTGATACATGTCTCCAGCATTTATCAGCATGAAGAGAGACATTGCCAAATGTCTGAGGGAGAGGAAATAGGGCCCTGGTAAACTCAGAGTAAGGGAGGTGAAAAGGCATCTAGAGCTGGTCTGTTGCTAGCCTCATAAGAAGTCCTTTGCCACATTTTTTCCTGCCCCCACCTCCCCCACCCTTTGGTCCAGGGGGCTTTGTACAAAGTGGCCACTTGGTTTGGTTGAATGTAATGTTGAATAGAATGGTGTCAGAACTAAAAATTAGGAATCTATGATTTGATTCTTAACCTACGTTTTGCCAATAGCTGTGTGAGCTTAGCAAAATCATTTAACTTCTCTCCCTCTTAGTTTTCTCATCTGCATAACAACAGGTTGGAAAAGATAAATTCTGAGGTCCTTTCTAGCTCTTCACTGTGATGAGCGGTCCTTAGGAAGGATACCTGTTGAAGTGGACCGCTGCTGTATTTGTCTCCAAACTTCCATCCTGGTAATATTACGCGTGTTTTTATTTTCTTCCCCTCTCTCTTCTATGTGCTTCAGGTGGAGCTGACTCTACCCCTGGTTGCTGGGTTAGGCATGTGGTCAGCCCTGGCCAGTGAGAGCACTGAATTCCTCCAGCCACAATGATTCGGCAGGCATTGTCATATGACCCAGCCAGAGCCAATAAGATACAATGATACTTTGGACTGCTGGGACAAACATTTCTAAGGATGATATGATACTGGAACTGGTAGGACCAACTTATAAAGCCAGTAGACAGAAGGATGAGCAAAGAAAAAGGGAGAAACTGAGTCTCAACATCGTGTGATCCCCTGAATCAAACTTCACCCAAAGCCAAAACAACTTGTAAACTTTTCCATTATATAAGCCAATGAGTTCCTTTTGTGCTTTTGTCTGTTTTAGGTGAACTTTTGGTCAGTAGAAATGGAAAAAGTCCTTACTGTTAATGCTTAGGCATGCTCTATAGAGTGTTTCAAAACCTTTTGTAATGTATGAAACTTTGTCTGTAACATAGAACAGACCTAATGGATCACCTGCCCCATTCATCTGTCACTACAAAATAAGGGCTCTATAGGAAGAAAAGTTTGCCTCAAATGTGTGTTTTATAATGAAAGTAAGTTATCAACCTCTATCTAAAACTAAAGAAGATAAAACTCATACAATGAATCTCTCTATAATAGGCTTGGTCTCCAACAATCTGATAAGCTTTCAAAGGCCACCAAGACCAGTTAGACAATGGCTGACCTGAGGAAAAGAGCCTCCTACTCACGGAGTATCTTTGATATTCTGTGAAGTTATTGAATAAATACTTGCATGCTACTTCATGTCTCCTTACTGATACCCTTCTTTGTTCTCTCTTTCAGACACATTTTAGGAAAATCCATCTTTTTCAGGAAGATATATGCCTATGTTTCCCACCGTGTGCCCCTTGGTACACTAGTTTATGAGATAATTCATGTGCAAGTTCTTCACTGAGTCAAATAGGGGTGTGGGAGACAATTCAAAATCTGTCCCTCTCTGGGAAATTTATGTGAATATTGGGATATCAAATTCTCTGATTAGTCTTCCTTCACATTAATGAATGCACCATGCCTAAAATATTTAGATAAAAGCCATTGCATGCCCTGCCCACAATACCTATAAATACTTGAGAGATCTAGCATTCCACAGAATAAACTCTGGGAAACACTCATTTAGCTCATGTTTTCAAAAATTACAAAAATCTGTTAGTATAATTAGAACTCAGAATCAAGGGCTTAAACTCTTCCTCTAATTGGACCTATACCTCGCCCACCTGCCTTCAGATTCCATTATGAGGTTAAACCAAATGAAACTGTCCATATTTGATGGTTTCTGACCCACATCCCAACTCTTGTCCTCTGCATTGGATATCTTTCATTTGCTCCGTAGGTCTATTCTCTACCCTTCTCTACCCTACTCTGTGTCCTGTGGTTGATATTTATGGACTATATCAGTGGAATTCCTGGCTGTCTAGCTTCCAGTTGGGTTTCCCCAATGGGAGACACTGGAATATGGGCAGGTGGGAGGGAGGGAGGGATATCTCTTGCCTCCGCTCTATCTCTGTCTCAGGTTGCTTTGGGTTATGCGAAGGCCACACTCTCAGCAGCCCTCTGTTTTTACAATGCTTTCTCTAGTACAGAAGTTCTCAACCTTGACACTATTGACATCTTGAGCCTGATAATACTTTATTATATGCATCTTTTCAAGAGCATCCCTGGCCTCTACCCACTAGATGTCAATAGCATCCCCTGTCATGACAATCCAAAATATTTCTAGATATTGCCAAATGTCCCCCAAGGGGCAAAATCCCCTCCTGTCACCCCCACCACCACCATTGAGAACAACTGACAGCTTCTCTCTGCAGGTTTATTAACAGTTCCCTCTCTTTGCCCATTCAGGCCTAAGGGTAGTAACACACTCCTCATTGCTAACACTGCAGCGCATTTCTATCCCAGGTTGGTTCCTTTTGCTTCTGTAAATAGCTCTTTGACTGAAATTCTCCTCAACTGAGTGTGTTATATGTTTGTTATTGGGATGCTGACTGATAGATGCTCCATCCCTCCCCAATCCCACTAAACTGCTTACTGACCACCACTGAAAACTTGTTCACTTTCCTTGAATCCTTACACAAGTCCTGCTTACAAGAGAAATGGAGGCAGCATTAACTGAGAGCCCACCACATGTCAAATATGGTGGCCGGTGCTTACATATTGTAGTAAATATTAGTGGTTGGTTGTCTCGCCACCACTCTTTTTTTTTTTTTCCAAAAAATACCCTAATTTGGGTTCAAGTACCCACTCCTTCCACACATAACCCATGTGCTTCAGGTAGAGCTGACCCCACCGCTAGCTTCAGCAACTGATTGTTCAAAGGATAATCCCATTGTCCTTACAAGTGATGGGTAGAGGAATCCAAGCCTGAGCCATTCAGTGAAAGGCGTTAATTAAGACTTTGGTTCACAAATGAGCATGTGTTTCTTTATGTATTATGAGGTCTAGAACTCTTGCAGCCATCTTAGTGCTGGTATGAGGAAGAAGTCAGCACGGGCAGGAAGGCAGAGTTAGAGAATCACAAAGAAATGGGGCCATCAAGTCAACCATACCTAATCATTGCCAAGCTTCTGGACTTTCTCAATTATGTCATCCAATATATTTTTTCATTTTGAATAGAGTTTGAGTTGGGATTTCTGCCACTTGCAGCTAAAAGCCTCCTAGCTGAGCCATTCATTCAATTCATTCCACCATTGCTTGTTTTGTGCTTACTATAAACTAAGCCCTGTTCTGCAATGACCCAAAGAGATCAGAACTGAGAAGCAGTTATGTAGTTAATTGTCATATCACTGTAAGAGCTAGGTGTAAGTGCCTGATGCTGCGAGAAGAATTCTCAGCTGAGAGATGCTAAGTGACTTGTTTAAGAAGATCAAACTAGAAAGTGTTGGAACTAAACTAGGTCCGTCTGATCACATAGGCTTCCTACTCCATCCCTCTCTGTTTGAATCAGGCATATCAAATCGTTCAGCTACCACTTAATCTAGAGCAGTGTCCACACAGAATAGACAGAGTTAGGCAAGTTTTGATAAGGAGGAGGAAGTCAGATAATCCAGGAGTCTGGAGTAGTTTCCTAGAGTTTAAGGGAGAAATACAGAGTTGCCCTCCCCTGATGACTTGGTCTACCTCGACTCTTGTTGATTCTGCTGAGCCCTCTGAGTCTTGCCTTTCTTCTCCACCTCAGAGCCTCAGAGCCTCAGAGCAAGCCCAGTGACTCTCAATCTTCTGCTTCCCTGTCGGGGCCAAGAAAACATCTGCATCCTTTCCATGTCACGTGATTCTTTGCACAATTATGTCCTGCTTCCATTTTTACTCTATCCCTACATTTCACTGGGAGGCCAGGATACAGCTCTGCTTTCAAATTTCCTCTCAAAATGGCTGTGCTCTCCTAGATGCCCTCTTGGGTTTTCAACCAAAAGAAAGGAAGGTACACACTCCATGTCTGACCAATTGCCTCCCCTCATTTCTTAGCCTTTCCTCCTTCCTACTCTCACAAGGGGTGGAAGGGGCAGGATTTACACTTCCTATTTGTCAAGTGTTTTTCTTGTTTTACATCCTTGACTCTGACCTCTTGCTGGGACCATAAGGTGGATTGGAAGTGAAGAAAAAATCCTACTTTTTTGATAACATTCCTCATGAAGCATTCCAGAAATATTTCCCCCCATCCCATTACAAATGCCAGCACACTGACCATGTAGAATTGTTTTGAGAATAAAATGAGATCACATAAAAGCTGTTGATAAAATGTAAATGACCATAAAAATGTAAGATATCATAGTATTATTATTGTCACAAAGGAAACAATCCATTTAGTCCTATATTCCAATTCCAATGTATTTCTATACTGAAAACAAATCATGGAATTAAAAGATGCCAACTGTAGGGGGCTGGCCCAGTTGCACAGCAGTTAAGTTCACGTGCTCTGCTTCAGCAGCCTGGGGTTCGCAGGTTCGGATCCTGGGCGCAGACCCACACACCGCTCATCAAGCCATGCTGTGGTGGTGACCCATATACAAAAAATAGAGGAAGATTGGCACAGATGTTAGCTCAGGGACAATCTTCCTCAAGTAAAAAAGAGGAAGATTGGCAACAGATGTTAGCTCAGGGCCAATCTTCCTCATCAAAAAAAAAAAAGAAAAGATGCCAACTGTATACTGTTACAATATGGAGCAAGAAACCAAGCAATAGATTACTTCACTAAGTTACTAGTAAATCTTTGATTCATCAAATAACATTTTAGAGTGAGATGGTCTTATAGATTCTTAACCAGTGGTTCTCAGCCCTGGCTGTAAAATAGAATCACCCAGGGTGGGGGGTGGGGGATTGAAATAATATAAATACCCAAGCCCCACCTTCAAACCAACTACGTTAGAATTAAATGTTCCTTCTTGAGAAAAATGACATTACATGAAAGAAATAAAAGAAGCTAAGGGTTATTAATATAAAATTTTAATTTTTAAACGTAGAGCTCCTCTGGAAAATCAGGACCTCCACACAAATGCGTACACTAAAGTAAAAAACCTGAGATCACTCAGCCAGGCTATAACCTTGTTTTCAGAACTGGAGAAATAAGTGATTCTATCCAGACATCATTTCATTTTTAGAGAGAGAAACATTAAGACTTTGCCAGATTTGTCCAAAGTTTTCCTCACAGCCTACGATGTTCTAAGTCCGCTGAGTTCTACCAGGACTCTTGAAGACAATGATGGTGTTCCCACCCCCACCCACAAAATTCGCTGCCCTCAGACTCAGGCTTTTCAGCCTTAGCACACACCTCTCTTCCCCTCCCCCAAATGAATGCACGACTTCAGAGAAATGGGAAGTCATTCCTCCTCACACTTAGACTAGCCTAAAACACCAGCTTGATCAGAAACACAGATGCCTGAGATAGAAATAATCCTGTCTCCCTGGCTCCCAGGGCAGAAGATAAACGGGGCCAAGGCCAGAGCAGCAAAGGAGGTGCTGTTGGAACCAGCGTCCCAGCAGCAAAGTGAAGCATCGCTGCCATACAAAACATGTCCAAAAGAGCTCAGGGGGAGAGGAAGTGGGTTTTTGTATTTTTTGGGTTTTTTATCCTGTGACTCTGTAGAGATAGATGGTGGTGACAGCAGCTGTGCTTCCTCCCTTACAAAGTCATTTTAGCATTTGATTCTCCCTAAGGAGGAAGCAGATGGAGAGAAGCTTGACTTGCACATATGTGGTTGCTGCTGGCATGCTTGCTGCTGCTGCTGACCCTGGATTATATGGAGACATAGGGCTTTGGAGGAGGGAGGGGATGATTATTCAAGAAGCTCTTTCAGACTTGCTGATCTAAAGCCACAAGAGTGCATTAATATTGGGGTTAACTGTGTACTCTTTGAAATTCTTCTCAAGATGGTGGCAATAGGCTATCATTTTGTGCAAAATGGTGACACCTCCAGCATGGCAGGAGTGACAGGCAAGGTAACTATGAGGATGAATAGCACAGAGTTCCTGGCCACAGAGTGGTTATAGTCAAGTCTTCTAGCAGCACGATGAATTGAGTCAAAGCCTATGTTTTGGCACAACAGCCAACATATTTTCCTTTCGCAGACAGAGTACTTTTCACCCTCATGTCACCCTACAGAGAATCACCTGTTCTGTGCTGGGCATATTACCCAAGAGAATGACACAATTAGGTGAAAAAGCAAAGAAGAAAAGAAAAGAATCTTCCTTCTTCCCGACTTTGCTTCCAAAGATTTAAGCCTTGAGGACACAGTGAACTCCTACAATGGATAAAACATTCGCTTGAAAGATAAAGATTCTCCTTTTCTGAAGCAAGGAGGAGAGATGAAAGGGGAAAGGATGAGGGCAGACAGTTTAATGAGAAAGGGAAGAGAGGTCCAAATCCATTAAAGCCATGCAAACTGAAAAATATTTTCAGCAAAGGGCAACCATGACGTTGTTCAGGCATCCAGGAGATGGGAGCTGAATTTTCATCCTCAGACTAGCAGGCCTGCAAAACATCACATGCTCCCAAGATAATGCAAGCAGTGCCTGCATCTGTGGAAGATTTCCCCTTCACAGGCAACCAGCACTTGGTCAAGTGGATATCCAGCAATTGACATCTGTCCCAACCCAGAGACTTTACTTTCCCCTTCTTATGTACCTCACAGAGACGTAGCTTTGTTACATCCCAAAGAATGAGAGTGGGCACTGGTACCTAGCAGGGTGATAATGGATCATAAGAATTCTTCACATCTACCCTTCAGCAATACTTGGGAGAACAAAACAAAACTTGGCCAAGATTATCCTTGAGCAAGGAGACTAGTAAACATATCCCATTACAGGTGTTACACAGGGAATGTTATAAGCATAAATAGAGTAGAAATGAGAAAGAAAAAGGAAGGGTCATTCATGTTTCTGGGACAAGAAAAAGAACCACTTCCTGGAGGAGATGACACTGGGCCCCAGTCTAGAAAGGTAAGTGGGTGGAGGCCTTCCAGGTGGAGAGTGCAGCAAGAAAAGCACAGCATCCAGAGAAGTAGAAGAACCAGAAAGTCGTGCGACATAAAACTCAAAGAAGAGGGAATATAGAAGTGGTGGTCAATTACATCAAATGCATCAGAAATTTCCTAAGATTCTAATGGATGTGAAAAGTGTCCAGCAGACTTAGCCGTTAGCTTTAGCCATTAGGTTTAGCCACAGGAGAAGACTGGTGATTCTGGTCACAGCAATGTCGGTGAGCTGGGAGGTTGGAAGATAGATTGTGCTGAACTGAATGCTGAACTAGAGGAGAGGAAGTGAACAGTGCGCATGAAGGGCAGTGCTTCTCAAAGTGTGTTCCCTGGACCAGTAGCATCAATATCACCTGGGAACTTGTTAGAAATGTAAATTCTCACATACACACACTCCTGCCATCAATCTGGGTTTTCACAAGCCTTCCAGATGACTCTGATCTTGCTAGATTTTGAGAACCGCTGGTTCTTGTGATGAAATTGAGGTGTTTATTTATTAACAAGGGGGAAGAATTTATACTAAGTATTTACTTAAGAATACTGAGGAGGAATTTATATTAAGAGCGTCTCAGTATTCAGTGAAATATTTATTAATAATTTCTGGTAATGGTTAAGGAAGCTCACCCAGTAGATGAGATTGGTAATAGGTATATAAACCCAGGAAACTCCCAAGAACAGGTGACTATGGAGTTGAAAGACACACCCCAAACCCAGACAAGGTGACTCAGGGGAATTTCAAGATAGCAGATTTAAAATTTGTTTGATAAAAGGTAATCAATCTTGCCCTTTTTGGAAACAAGACTTTGACAGGGTATATAGAGCCTTCCAGGTAGAATGGAAGATCGGGAAGAGTGTGGGAGGGTGGGAATTACTGGAAAGTGGGTAGAGGGGAGGCCGTGGTCAAGAAGGGAGGTGAGGGAATAAGTGGTGATGAAGCCAACTAGCAAGAGCTAAAGCAAAGACAGCACAGATGGACAGCCCTAATCAGTTTCAGGAGGGGGCACACATTGTGGTCTGAATCAAGGTCACTAGCCTAGAACACCTGAGCTAACTGAAGTCTACTCTGAGCAACTGGGCTGGCTCTAGCACCATGTCCTGAGTGCCCAGGACCCTAGGGTTTCCTGCCCCAATGCTCCAAGTTTCCCTCAAGAGTCTGCCATTGGCTCTTCCCTGGGTCTCACCTCTCAAAGGCAGGCAGAGGAGTGGCCACTGAGTGGCTGTTTGCTGGTGATATTTATTGAACTTGTGCTTATGCAGGCTGAGGTGCTCACGACATGGATGTGAGACCCCTGGCAGAGTAGGGAAAGAACCAGAGATGAAAAGAGACGGTTGGGGCCTGAAAGACACAAATATGGAGGCTGGGAGCCATGAAACTTCCTTTCCACAAGGAAAGTGGAGAATTCTAATTCTAATCTGGCCTTTGAGATTATGATGAAGGTGTATTTATCCAGGTAGGAAGACAGAACATATTTTAATCAATAATATATTAATTTCATATTTGTAAACACTTTTAGATGGTATGTAGGCCTCAATTTGTACTCTTGCTCCAGGCCTGACAAAAGCTAGGGGTGGGCCTGCTAATACTAGGGATAATTGGTCTTAAATATTTTGGTCATGATAAGAAAGATTCTCTATTGTGAATTAGTATATTGGCCTTCTTATTTATAAATAACTCTCTGGTGGGTTTCCTGATTATAAACCACTTCCTCAGCATCCAATCAATAATGTTCTCTAGTCCTAGGTCCTTGAGAATTAGATCCAAACCACAGGGACCATGTGAAGACAACGGCACCCATATGCTCTGCATAAGTGCTAGCTGGCATCTTGGATGACTCTGATATCTGGTCTATAAGAAGGGGAAGAAAGACAAGCAGAAAAGAGGGATAAAGTACGGGAGAGCTGAAGCCAGATATAAAGAACTCTTCTTTTTAATACACAAAAAAGAAAAATGTCAGCCGTTAGCCTCATTTTAAAGGTTTAGAACTAATGGCAAAAAAGCAAAAGTTCTGATGCATCAATTTGGAAAAAGCTGTTATCAAGTACTAAGTGTCCCTTAAGTAAAATTATGGAAAATTGGAATAGAAATTCAATATATTGCACAAATAGAAAATTATGTAGGGGGCATAAAAGGAACCTGTTGGAATCTACCTAAGCTCTAAAAATTAGGAATATCCTACTGAAACCATTTCTTTACTACTTACCAGAGACCACTTAAAGTGACTAGAGTTGACAATGTATGCGGGGATTCCAACCACATGTGGAATTGCCCCAGGGCCTGAGGCAGGTGGTAATGGAGCTGAGTGACAGCTCCCGCCATCAGAGGCAGATCATCTGCACTGTTCTCCTCTGAGGACTCTCCAAGCTGAGAATGTTTTTAATCGGAATTGTTTATTACAAAGGTAGACAATTTTAATACTTTTCAAAGCCAAAAGGAAGCACTTAGAACTTGAAATATGTCAAAATAGTATGTTGGTCTCTGGCACACACAGCTTGAAAACACAATTTTTCCATTTGAGCTAAAAATCACAAGGAATATTTTAGACCATAGCTCAGTTTCTTCTAGATAAATATTTGAGTACTAGTGGCTACAAATTGAAGGAATACATCCATACTTGTCAACTCTGATTTTCAGAAAGATCTCAAATATTATCTACTCCATCCTGTACAAATTTCATCTGAAGGAGTCAGTAGGGAGTAGGAAACTAAAAAAGTCACAAATAAGAAAGGAAAAAAAAAAGTAAAGACATTAAAATAGCAGCACTAATATCTCATGCTTGGATATCATACTTTCCTATTTAAAGGATTTTTACATAATTCTGTTATTTGCTCGTTACAACCAGCCAATGAGGTTGGTATTTCTATATTCATTTTACCGAAGAAAAAAATCTGGGCCCAGGGTTAAATACTTGTCCAAGATCCCACAGAATAGCTGTGAAGATTGGGCCAGAATCAGTGAAATAATTCTCTGTCCTGTAGTCATAAGATTGATGATGATATTGATGCTGCCACCTATGATGATATTTAACATATTTTGATGGATTGTTAAGTGTTGAGTATTATAACATTTAATCTTGCAAACCAGTGTTAGGAATAGTCATGGTCTCGATTTTACAGACATGGGGATAGAGGCTAAGTAACTTGGCCGAGTCACCAAAGTAGCAAAGAGTCAAGAAGCCAGAACTGGCCAGTTCTGCCTACCTTTGCTCTTCATCATTACAGCCCCACGTGCAGTGCAGACAGGTAAAATTCACCTGCTCATCTTTAGTTTTCAAACATTATGAAGGAACAAGTCATGGTTATCTTTTTCTATTCCTTCTCTTTAGTATTCTCTCCTGCTCCTCAACTTCAAATCTTTTTAAAAGAAAAAATAGCTTTCTTTGTGTACGTGGGCCAAACACCAACCTCTTCACATTCCCAACTAGAATTTCCAACCATCCTTCCATTGGTTTACATTTCCTTCCAATATATTTTCTTTATACCCTAAGCAATTAAATATCAGGTCTTTTTAAAAGTGCATTTTCCTATTCCACTCTACGGAGACTCTGTGAGATGTAAGCGTGGGATCAAGTCTGCCAGTTACCTACCAATATCTAGTCTCTCCTTCTTCCATACAAAGACAACGTTGGTTCTGTGCCCAGGTATAAGTTATATTTCCAAGCCCTCTTAAGGTATGCACGGTCATCAGGCACAGTTCTGGCTAACGAAATGTAAGCACAAGATGACTGCAGATATCTGGGAGAGTTTGCTTTCCTGATGAAGACACCACCCTTCCTCCCTGTGGCTTTTTTCTTCTTCCACTTGTAATGCTCAGGGAAGGCTAAAGATCATATATCTGGGTTCCATGGTGACCATGTGGATAAAAGCCATATGCCAAGAATGAATGAGCAGAAAGAGAGAGAGCATCTAGACTCTGATGTCACCAAGAACCGCTGTAACAGTCCTGGATGGCTGATCCCTCGTCTATTTTCTATGAGAGAAAAATAAACCCTTATTTGGATAATTGACTATGATCTGTTTTATGCAGTTGAAAACAATCTTTCCTGACACAGTGTGTTAATGCTGAGATAATAGTGTAACCACATGGGTACAACAAGAACAAATCTAATAGCAACAAAATCAACAGCAATTATATCAGAAGAACACACACTGTGGTTTCAGGAGTGTGCGTTTATACTCCAAAACTAAGAAATCAAAGCTGATTCCTATGGGTTTGTGGAAAAAAGAGATGTTTATCGACAAGAGATATAATCAATAGAGAAAACAGAAACATTAAATGAAAACACATAAAAAATGACGTTAAATGTACAACAAACGTTTATTTTACTCATGTATAATTTTTCCGTGCATGTTTAACCCTATATAGTACCAGCAAATATAAATAAGCTAAATTCTCTGGGTAGAACTCTACTTAAAAGCAAAATTATGAATTTTGGAAGTGCTTTCACTGGTGCCTCTAATTTTTTGCTACTTCCCTACTGATTTCTAATATCCTCAGCACCCTCTAAAATCTCATGACTTCTGATACGTGGTGCCTTATATGTGTGTCCTCTGGCTCATCCAAGGACAACATCCAAAGCTCTTTTCCCCTTTTTTCAAACCTCTAGGACCCTGCATTTTGCTAGGAAGGACACGGATATGCTCAAGTACCCTAGTATGTGAATTAGAAAATATACTCCCCCTCCTCACCACTTACATAAAATATCCATAAACATGACTTTAAGGCATGACTAGTCACAGGAGTTTCAGGCACCATGGCACCCCAATGAGCCTTCCAGCTCCCCTGAAATGACCCTCTCTAGGGAGCTGCCTACTTCTGTTTGCAGAGCCAGCCGCGTCGCGAAAGGGGAAGAAGCCATCACACATGTGATGGTTTCACAAAATTGCAGTCATCACTGACCCCTGGCCCATAGACAAACTTTTTCAGGATACCCCAAAGGTGCCCTTTCTGGAACTTTTCCCATTGATCTCTGCGTCGTTCTCTGGTGGGCACTGCAGAACTCCAAAATTATCTTACTTTGGTTTTTTAGCATCTGATCCCAAGCTTAGAAACCCAGTAGTTTCTATAATTCGATGCACCATTTTCCTTCACTAACTTTTGCACTGTGTTATTACACTTGTTTTTTGAGTCCCTTAGGATATATGGATTAAAATGGCTATTAGAGGAACTTTCGTTTCTATTTAATTGAAAGTTATTGGTCAGACAAGTGTTCTGTGTAATTGTTCACATGGGATGTTAAAAAAATCCATACTGTATTTTCCCAGACCTAAGCAGATCTGTATGATTTTCTTCAACTTTGATATGCACATCTTTTCCAAACAAACTGACCTCACGGGTCTAGTTTAAAGCTCAAACTGGGAAAAGAGTTTTCGCTGTTGAGATTCTTTTGTGACTCCAGCCTTTATTTTTTCAATTGACTTAGTGGATGACAAATCTGAACATTCATTTCAAGTCTCTATGATGGATGATGTTTAACAATCAAATAATTCTAATTCTTCATGGTTCTTCTTAATGACTTTTTATAACTGCAGGTATTTTATCCTTTGTTCCCACTTGTTCCTCCCTTCAGAGAATGAAATTCAGCATTTGCTAAAACGAAGTACCCGACGAACAATTACACATAATGTGTATTTGCTCTTTTTCTGTCTCATATTGTATTGAAGTTATGGATTCAGACAGAATCTCTTTGCAAATGTGGACAGCACCCGCACTCGGTCTTTTCATGCTGTCATATTCCTTTGTTGATATCTCTGTTTTAAGATGAGTTTGCCCCATGCATCACCGATTGTCTTTTGTTTTCACGCTGCAGGGAAGCCTGGGCTAATCCATATGTCACTATGAGACTTCAGGCCTCTCTGTTTGACAGGTAGCAGGCCTGACAACCATCTATTGAAAATGCATTTTAGACAGCAATCTATTGAAAATGCATTTTAGACTATCATTTTTCCAGTCTAATTTACTCTTAATAAAATGAGTTTGAAGACAAGGGGTCTACTCTGTGTTGGTTTGCTTCTTTCAGATAATTGCATTCTGAGAAAGACACATTGACAGTTTTCACAAATACAAAAATGATGAAATTCCCTTGGGAATAAAACAAGATAGCTTCACAACAAATAGCATCTTTAGCCTAAGTGATCTCAAAGCACTCTGGGAACTCTGGATGTTCAGATGACTCCCCAGGGTAGGGAAGCAGACAGACATGCATCCAAGCCCTAGGGCACGACACAGGTGATTCTGTACAGTGGGAAGACACAGCACCCACCCCTATGCACACACACCTTTGCAACACAAGAAATATTTACGTACTCTATGTATATGTATGTGCACGTTAAAAATGCCGGCAAAATTTTACAAAAGAGTGTACATATGAAATCTTATAAAAGTGTATACACAAAACTAATAGCATCAAATTATCTCCTGACGTGATTTCATTTTTTAAATTCACTTCATGCTGTGCATTTACTCATAGAGCATTTCTTCCCCTTCAAAGAAGAATGAAAATAATAAAAATTAATATCTACTGTCCCTTTAGCTCTTTTCTGTCACCCTGGCAAAGTCATTCATCACTTAGTACCCAGATCTCCAAATTTGAAAGAACAACTCTTTAAAGATTTTTCCATATGTGGGGTGATGGATGGTAATTAGTCTTTGGGTGATGAACATGATGTAGTCAACACAGATATCAAAATATAAAGAGAGACACCTGAAATTTATATAATGTTATAAACCAACGTCATCTCAATAAAAAACATAAATTAAAAAAAAAAGATTTTTCCTCACAAAAAATTTTGACTAAATTTTGCCAAATGGACATTTGATCACCCAGTAAAAAGTGTTAGTTTATAAAGTGTGTGGTATTTTTTAAGCCACTGAAATATTACTAAAAAAACCCTCAAAGTTTTTAAAACTGTATCGTCAGCCATATAGTTGCTAATATGTTTGTTTAAGAAAATACTATCTATTCTATAGTTAGAACATAATACCAAGAAGATATATTTTAGTTAATTCTATTAACTGTTTTAATAATTTAAATGGTCACCCATACTATTTTTGCTGTATCAATGATAAATTTTAAAACCGAAAAATAATTACATTTTAAAATTGGAGAAAATAGTTCATTTTACTCTTCTGTTTAGTTAGGACGCTGGATGTATAGATTTGTTTTCACTTAATTATTATTTTGATAAGAGGGAGCTAGTGTATTTCTGTTCTCAAGGACATGCAGTTCTGTAGCAAAAAGAGCTTTAGCACTGGGAAAGGGACAGGGTGCCTGGGAATGTTCATGTCGCTCATTTTGTCAGGTCCATCATAGCCTTTTGGCCTGATTCTAAAGAGGAAAAAATGAAGACCTTTTCCTGAGAAAGTTTCTTTCTTTCCTCACCCTCTCCCTCCCTCCCTCTCTCTCCTGAGAAAATCCAGCACCGCATATTCTAGGAGGTGGAGTGGGAATTTTAACTTCTGTTGAACTAGCACCTGGGGCTGTGTTTCCCATCTCAGAGCAGTGGACGGTTTAGGTTCCTTTTTCTGAAGGTGTGGTGAGGGCTTGGCACTTGGAATATAGTGTTTTGGTGCCATCTGGTGGATAATTTGCAGGTTAGCGGCTTCACTTCAGGATCTAAGGAAATTTTTGCGAGGAGGGACAGAAAGAAGGGCCAGAGGAAGGGAGGAAGAAAGTACTAGTCTTTGCAAGAGATAAAGAATGTGGAGCCGGCCACGAGACGCGCTGGGAATCACTGGCGAGGAGGCGGCGGGGAGGCGGCAGCCCAGACGGGGGCGGGGCGCTGGGGGGGCGGTGGTGGCGGTGAGTGGTGACCAAGCCGGACCAGCGACGGCTGAAGCAAGGACCCAGCATCTGGACGGCCCTAGTCAGTGTCGGGAGGGGTCACGCACTGTGGTCTGAGTCCAGGTCACGAGCCTAAAGCACTGTAGCCAACCGAAGTCTGCTCCCGGCAGCTGGGGAGTTCTGGGCCCTGCGGGAGGGAGACGTCAATCTGAGGGGCGAAGGCCGAATCCAGGGAAGGGCGCTGGGCAGCCGCGCTTGATGGTTAGAGGTAGGGGCTTGGCAGGAGCTGAACTGAAAAATCAAAGCTAAAACTCCACTGCCAAAAATCTTTGAGGTCTCAAACATGCCTTAACTCAAAATACACGGTTTTCTCTGCCATCTCAACCCAATTCTTAACAACTATTCTTAGTTGACCTTTTTCAGTGATGCAAACCATCCAGTTTCCAAGTCAGAAACATAGAGTCTGCCTGATGCCACCGCCATGTCTCGTCTCTCATGTCTAAGCAATCCCAAAGTCCTATTGATTACAACCCCTACACACATCTTGAATCTGCCCATCCCTTCATCACTGCCACCGCCTGGTTCAAGCAACTACTCTCTCTCATGGTTGACTGAATAACCTCCTAACCCTCCACCTCCTTCCGCTTGTCTCCTTTCTAATCTGCTCTCCTTATTGCAGCCAGGGCTGTATTCTCAAAGTATTTTCAGTATGTTAAAATATATCTGAAGTGCCACTGCACCTGCTTAAAATGTTTCTGTCAGGTCTCTTTGCCTTTAGGATCAAGATCAAACCCTAACACGCACTCTGACATTTCCACTCTTGCTCTGGACCCTGCCCACTCTGGTGTGCTTGGCTCTAAGTGCCCAGGCTTTCTGTACAGCCCGTTCTTCTTCCCACCACTGGACCTTTGCGTATTCTGCTTCTGCTGCCTGCCACTCCTCTCTTCTCACTTCATCTGGTTAACTCATTCGTCTTTCAGAACTCAATTCTAGGTCACTGATTCTCCACTGGCCTTTTAAAATCAAAGCCCCTCATCTTAAGTTCTAATAGCTCCAAATTCCTCCCATTTGGGCAAAAATGACACTTCCAATTTTACTGTTAGAAACTGTTTAAACATCCCGGGCGCAGACCTATACCACTCATCAAGCCATGCTGTGGCGGCATCCCACATATAAAGGGCAGAGACTGCATATATTTTGGTTCACCATTGTATATCCTGGTTCTAACACAGTCCTTGGATTAATAAGTATTTGATAGAGGAAGAAAGAAGGGAGGGATGAAGGAAACAAGGAATGAAGGAAATGGCAGGAAATTATAAAAATGATTACAATAGTAAAAACTAAAAGTTTTTCTAAGATTTCAATATGTAATTAATTTTTTTTTTTTGTGAGGAAGATCAGCCCTGTGCTAACATCTGCCAATGCTCCTCTTTTTTTGCTGAGGAAGACTGGCCCTGGGCTAACATCCATGCCCATCTTCCTCCACTTTATATGGAACGCCGCCACAGCATGGCTTGCCAAGTGGTGCATCGGTGCGCGCCCAGGATCTGAACTGGCGAACCCCGGGCCGAAGCAGCGGAGTGCGCACACTTAACCGCTTGCGCCACTGGGCCGGCACCTGTGTATAATTATTTTTTTCTTAAGCAGACCATCCTGAACCTTCTTTACGATCCAGTGTATATCTGTGAATGCCCTCCTATCGTCCCTAACCACTAAGGGCCCTGTGGAATGTAGAGTTGGGCAGGTACTGCTCAGGTCAGACGGCTGGAGGTCCAGGCCCAGCCCCTGTGCTCAGAGCTGGGAGGCCTCAGGCAGCTCCCTTCCCCTCCCTGAGGCTCAATCCCCTCATGCATAAAAGAAGATCAGAATAGTACCTGCCTCAGGGAGTTGAGAAGAATAAACGGTAGTCCAGATGAAGCACCCAGTACGTCCTCCACCAACACTGGCTTTTCTCATCCTCCATAACTGAAAACCTGCTGTAACACAGTCACCCATGGGTGTCAGCTCCAGACACATTTCCTTCGCCTGTTCTCCACTCCTTCCCCTTCCCTGTGATATGGGCCTATCACGGCAAAACTCTTCTCACCTTTAAAGGCCTAATTCAAATGCTGCCTCCTTCAGGAAGTCTTCCATGCCCTCTTCATAAAATCCACATATATTTAGTTAATGTATCCTGTCTTGGCCCATTCACACTTTGTAAACCCGTATATGGCACTTAAAATAAATAGATACACAGGACAAGTGTCAAATTGTCAAGTACTTATTTAAAAAACACTTAAAATGGGGCCAGCCCGCCTACTCCGCTTTGGCGGCCCAGGTTCACAGGTTCAGTTCCCAGGTGCAGACCCACACCACTCATCAAGCCATGCTTTGGCGGCATCCCACATATAAAGCAGAGGAGGATGGGCGTGGATGTTAGCTCAGGGCCACTCTTTCTCAAGCAAAAAGAGGAAGATTGGCAACAGGTGTTAGCTCAGGGCCAATCTTCTTCACCAAAAAAAAAAAAGTATATATATCTATAGGAGAAGGTGCCTAATTTGGAACCAGATCAATATATCTTTTTGTGCAATCCTCTCAAACCTGTTATTCCCACCTATAGTAACATTAATGACATTTATTTAACACTTGCCATATGCCAACACGGAGCTGTTTCAAAACTTACCCCAGGGGACTGTCTGGGGAAGTAACAGGACAGCAAATGATAGAGTCTGCACTGCGGGCCAGCAAAAGAAAAAAGGAAAAGAAAACAGGAGCCGAGGGCGGGAGCCGCCGGCTGGAGGACAATGCGCTGCTGGCATCAGTGGGAGATTCCCATGGGGCCCTGAAGGATGTACAAAATGGCCTAGGAAGAGTCAACATTAACCCCTGCCGGGCCCAGTGGGCACAGTGCCATCTTACCACAGTGCCACACAAGTGAGAGCTATCCTTTCCCTCCCCTCCCGTCTTCCAGATAGAGAGATGATCTATCTTTAAATCAAATTTGGAATTTTTATGTTATATGGGATCAGACCATTTTCAGAACTGAAGTAGGGTTTGCAGCCTTGAATATCTGGAAAAAATTAGAAATATCTGAAAGGAAGCAGAAAATTCATCAGTCAGCCTGTGTTTTCAACTAGCAGCAGAGGAAGGACTTCCTTACTAAATAAATGTTAAAAGGACTGTGGGAGATTAAAATAAAGATGCTTTCTGATTATATCTCATGAGTCCTGCTTGTTCAACAGACCAGATATACACATATTATTTACTTTAATCTCATAATACTGTGAGGTAGGCCTAGGATTATTAAGTACCATTCCCATTTTAAAGATCAGGAAACTGATGCACTGAGAGTTTACATGAGTTTCTTCAAAGACACACAGCTAGTAATCTTGAGATTCATGATTTGAACTCAGTATTTGAACCCCAGTTATGTTCAACCACTCTGCTATAGGTGCCCCAATGTAATATTATCTTATGAAAGCACATTAAACATTTTAAATTTATTTTTTTATAACCATAGTTTCTTCTCTTCCCTTAAAATGGGATTCTACACCAAAGGTCATTTTATTGGCTCACTGAAATTTTTGGAGGCTCCCCCGGAAACCCAGTGCCTGGGATCTCCTCCCAGAGCACATGAAGCCAATCCCCGGCCTCCGTCCACAGGGGGGCTGCCACAAGGCTGTGGGTCAATGTCTTGCCTTCTCTGGAGCCCACAAAATTATCTTCCTTTCTGATTCCAGGAAAACCTGTTCTTTGGTCTCACAGAACTTCTCTCTCTGTTTAATTCTCTTCTCCTTAGAAGGCTGGGGCAGAAGTTCTTTGTATTAAAAAGTTGAATTTCCAGTTTCCCTTCATAAAAGGGGAAGTCTGGCCTCCCTGGGCTCACATCCCCCAGGACATAAGCTGGGGCAGTGCAGCAGCCACCTCCTTTACCCCAATCGCATGCCCTCCAGCTCACCACAGACCCACCCCACTCACTCTTCCCATCGCTTTATCTGCCAGGCCCTTCTAAGTGCTGCATTTGTTAACCCAGACTTAAGCTTTTGGGAACAAAAGCCAGGAAGGCTTGCTGTGACTTCTTTGGAAGAAGAAGGAAATGCCAGTGTCATAATCCTCTCTGGTAGGGATGAAGCAGAACAACAACCTTTCTGGATGACAGGGAAAAAAATTCAGAGTGAGAAGGGGAAAAACCAAAATTTGATCCATCTGCTAACTCTCGCTAGTAAAAAAAATTTACTTCCCTTCTTGTATACCTGAAAATTTACTTCCCTTCTTGTACATCTGAATAGTTACTTCCCTTCTTGTACACTTGAAAATTTACTTCTCTTCTTGTACACCTGAGTTGGTTGTCTGAAATGCACACCTGCTCCCACTGAAATGTAATGGCTATATTCAACATTCTGCAGTGCATAAAGCAGGCCTTCGATAAATATTTACTGAATTAAGTTGTTCTGCTGTTCCTAAGTAGGTTAGTATAAAAATATTTAAGATCAGCATCCAGGCCTAAACACAGACAAGGGTTTGTTCTAGAAATGTTAATCGTGTCTAGACTCACATGCACTAACAAGTTTGCCAACTCCCATCCTTTGGAATTGAAAAGTGTACAAGCAAGAAAGACATATTTGATGGATGGCTAAATAATTAGTTTTCTGGGCCCTAGAACGTTATTAGAAAGCGAGTCTTTAGAAAGCTGTCACTTTATCCCCGATGTGCCATCTATACAGATCAAATCCACAGAAAGTAACAAAGGATTCTGAAGAGTTACCTGAATAAATTCAGTAACCGGGCATTTCCTCTGGGTAACAATGCTCTTGACTTGTCAATAAAAGAAGGGCTTACTCTCTTTGACTAAATTTTCAAAGTAATTCCACGTATGTATATGTGACCCAAGAAAGAGAAAATGATAGCAAGGAAGTGCTGGCAACAACGGGAGTTCTATAATAGGAAGATGTTTGGAAGGATTCATTGCCCTCACGGCTAATTATAGGCTGCTTCTCCGAGAATTCTCTCTAACACTGGCTTTTGCAACTAGGCTAGTCCAGCTGAGCAACATACTGCCAGCTTTCCAAACCACCCTCCTTCTTCCATTTTTACTTTTTCCGCAGGACAAAATACTTCAAGGATTGAATCATATGAGGCCTATACGAACAAATACTGGGCCCATTATATTTTCAAATCTCACTTGCTGTTTAGAAGCCCAGATCCTTTCTCATAGAAGTTGTACTGGCTTATCAGCTGGGCTCAGCAAATACAATGGTAGATAATAACTGGCATTCATTGACCATCTATCAAGTGCTAAATATTTTGCATGTGTTTTAAATATTATCTCATAAATTCTCACAACAACTCGTGTTTTATAAAGGCGGGATCGACGCTCAAAAAGGTGAAGTGACTTATTCCCATGTCACACGGTAATTGAACTATGAGTTAAAAGCAACTCCTCTACTGCTAACTCCTGGTCCAACTCACAATGTAGCTCTAAACCCAAGGCCTCGCTGGTGCCTTCACACCCTCTAGGGAGGCCCAGAGAAGAGTCATGATGTTAGGACTTCTGATTAAGGGGGAGGAAGATGCTTTGTTCCTGTACTTGCTCGAAGGAAGAAATCAAATCTGAAATGCGAGATCCAGAGGATTCATCACCAAAAAGCTTTGACTCACGAAGGCCACCCCATCATCCCCAGCGTCAGCCTCAAGCCGCACCCTTGGCTGTGGCTGTGCTGTGAGGGCTGCAATGCACACGATGTGCTTTAGTCTAGTCATTTCAAAGAGCTTCATTAGCATCGCCTAATTACGTCTTATAGCACACACGACTATCTGTCATTTTATCTTAACTCAGAAATGAGAATTACCGAGGTCTTTCTGGGAAAAATAAGGAAAGAAAAGAAAATGAGGTCTAGGTTTTCCTATCAAATTTTTAAAAACTAACAGTTGCAAAATGTCTCACTCAGAAAAGAGAGATTTAGAATTATGTATGTGTAGGGATCCTGTAACTCTGAGAATAAGGAAGAAAAGATGTCTCAGTTCAGATTCAAATGCAAGTTTCTGAGCAGTTCAAAGTTTGGGCCACCGTCCCTGGAGATGCCCGGTAGGTAGGTTGTTCTTTCACATGCAAATCTACGTTAGGCCATAGAATTTCATGAATTGAGGTTATTGAAAGGAGAATGAGACTGGGGAAATATGGGAAACTTTGTCTGGGCCGGATAAACAGTTGTTTCTCCCTAGACTGGAAAAAAATAATAGGAAAGAATTTCTCAAAATGGGCATCTCTAACCACTTGTATCAGGTCACCTGGGAGTGCTTATTAAAAATACACCTGCCTGAGCTCCTTCCTTGATGTTCTGCATCCACATCTCTGCGGGAGGGGCCCATGAAACTGGATTTTAAGCCAGAACTTCCCAAGCGATTCTGATGCACACTATATTCTCAGAATCTCTGGAATAGAGAATATTTAGAATATTTATTGACTGGAATGGCTTGTCTCAACTCATATTTTGATAGATGGTAAAAATTAGTGTTAGTGATAACTTTCATGTTAAAGTCAATTTTTTGTGTGTGTGTGAGGAAGATCAGCCCTGAGCTAACATCTGTTGCTTGTCCTCCTCTTCTTGCTGAGGAAGATTGGCCCTGGGCTAACATCCGTGCCCATCTTCCTCTCCTTTATATGGGACGCCGCCACAGCATGGCTTGACAAGCGGCGTGTCGGTCTGCGCCCAGGATCCGACCCCGAGAACCCTGGGCCATGGAAGCAGAGTGTGCAAACTTAACTGCTACACCACCGGCCCGGCCCCTGCTGAAGTCAGTTTTTAAAGTACACATGGAAGAAAAGTACCCAACAGTGATTTGCCATTATTACATGGCAATCCCCCCGTAAGGAATGGTGTCCCACAGAAGAATACACAAGGAAAGCTCATGAACAAGATCATGTGTAGGTGGATGTGAGGAGTTGAGTGTGTCTGTCTTTGGTTAGGGACCATTAGCTCACCAACCACGGCGTGCCCTCCATCTGTTTATGTTCGTTTACGCATTTGAGCCAGCCCCAATTCTAGCTCTTTAGTCAACTCTTCTTGACCATCCAAGGCCAAAAATAATAGTCAATATTTATAGAGCAATTCTCGTATAACAAACACCAGGCTTCACACACGAGCTCACGTAATTTGCACGACAACCCTCTGAGATAGATTTTATTACTAGCCCCATTTTCCTGATAAAGAGCTAGGAATTATAGAAGATAAATAAGTTGTACGTGATCACACAGCCTAAGGAATTGTGCAGCCAGCCCTCAAATCCAGTTCTGCTGATTCTAGTCTAAAGATGAACTTCCTCCCAAAAATAATTTCTCTCTTGTTTACACTCCATTTCTCACTCTAAGCCTTATATCGCTGCTGAAAGTCCACCATCCAGAATTCGGGGGGAAGAGGAGCTGCTAATAAAAACATCAGGATTCTCCCTTTACATTAAAACACTGATCGGCAGGGGATGCTGGCTGTCAGTCCTTCAAACCTCACTGTGCATGAGTCTTCAGTGGGTCCTGTACAACTTGCTGAACTAGGGGGAGGATAGAGGTGTGGTTGGGGAGCACTGCCATGCCCCAATGGGCAGGGCTGGAAGGGTGGTGGAGTAAAGTTCTCTTACTCCCGAGGGAAGTCTGCAGGTCCTGAGTGCGTGGGGTCCAGGGAAATGGGGCTGCCCAGAGATGAGAATGTTAACCTGTGAATGTGCCCCCTGTGATTTGCCTAGAGTTGGTCCTGGTTGCATTAAAGTAATGTTCAACTTTCAAACATATGTTTAAAGGACTTGGGCTTGAGGCTTAGCTCTGCCGTATTCTAGGTAGGTGAAGTTGGCTAAATCTGTTCTTGTTGGAACCCTCACTCGGTAGTCACATTTCTTAAGGTCTGGAGCCGTTGTCAATACTCTTAGGAGAGACGTGGCTCATGACATGTAAAACACGATGGGAGTAGGCTGGTCCTGTCTTAAGCCTGACTCATAAAAGGAAACTTTCACGAAGATTTTATCCACAAGAACCCACCCACCCACTCTCTCAATACTATCTCTTATAGCTGCCTCATCTTCTCTCTCCTGTGTCCCTGCCAGTTGCCATATCCTACAACCTAGAATGAACACAGGTAAGTAGATGTTTCTAATATTTGCCTTTTCACAGCCTCATCTTTATAACCTCCACGTTATATAATCTTATCAAAAACAAAACAAAATAAAAAAAATACAAACAAACATAGCCTACATCCAATCCCAGATTTTTTCACGTTACATTGTTTTTGTATAAGATACAGGAAACTTTGTTCCCTAGGAGAACCATAAAACAATATAGCTAAATACACAATGTACAATTAGCATTCTAAAGAATTAGCAGAGAACATAGAAAAACTCACGTTTTAGGGTCAGATGGCCTAAGTGGAAACCTGTTTAACCATTTACTAGATGTGTGATCTTGGGTAAATGAATATCTCTAAGCCTCAGTTTCCACATCCATATTCTGTACCCACCACTTAGGGTATTGTGATGATTAAATATGCTAATGTAGATTAAATAATTTTTTTATAAAGCCTACCATAGAGTAAGAACTCAATAGATGGTGGCTAATATTATTAAGAAAAATAAGTCAGAGTTAAATATCTTTACCCACTTACCAGGAAGAATTATGGAATATTCATAGTAGTCTCATTTCTCTACAATGTCTTCTGATGAGACTTTGGGTAATAAATTGATTCATTTAAAAAAAGTGAGAGAATAGAAAGAAAATTACCCTGGCAAACCCACCTAATCTTTCTCAATGTCCTCATCCATAAAAAGGAATAAGAACACCTATCAGTGTTGTGTAGATAAACTTAGTTCATATATGTAAAAATACTTCTTAAATTATATGATGCAGTATAAGTTTAAGATATTTTTATTTTTTATTTGGGATAGAAGCAGTTGAAGATATAGAAAGTAGTTTTAAATATGAGAAGAAAGATCACTCAATCACACCTCATCAAAAAGTGGCATTTTCTGCCTAATTTTATCCTTATTACTCAAGGTCAACCTACACCATTTTTTTTAACTTATCAATGGCAATGATAAATTATGAAATTAAAAATATATTAACAACTAGGAAAGAAGAAAGTATTATCATCACAGAGTCTCATTTCTTTTATAATGTAGTTACCCAGGTAAGTTTGACGAAAAGCCACTGCCAAAGGGGCTTACTTGCCAGCCCCTGTATTTAGCATCCGGAATAGACCCTTGACCAACATCCTTCCTCCAAAAGAGACTGTGGCGCCTGCAGTGTATTCTAGAATTAGTATTTAAAAATAACACGGACTTTGCTTAGCTTTTCATATTGGATGGAAACATTTTGGTTCAAGAGGTATTTTACCAGCACCAATTTGAAATGTTATTTATTTAATTATGCTTCACATATATAGTGAAATCCGGCAAAGTGAGAATTTCTATAGAAGAATGAATTTTTATCCTACATTCTTACAAAAAAAATTATTCCTAAGCCTTCTTCCAGAAAGGTTACTTTGGGTCTGTGTGTAGAACCCAGATGATTCCCTTAGTGGGTCGTGGGTAAGACTCACTTTGCTAGGCTGATGAGATTATCATAGCCTGTACTTCAGACTTGAAAGTTTATGTATCACGGTTTATTTATTGAAGTGGGTGAAAACTATTTTTAAACTCTCACTCTCTCTTTATAGAGAGAACAACTTCTCTTGGAGAGAAAGAATATTATTAGCATGAAAATTAAAAGGTATGGGGATTTAAAAATAGCACAGTGGTGAAAAGAGGGAGTTCTAGGGTCATACTGTCTGGGTCTCAATCAGGCTCTGCATGCCATACCTGTGTGACTTCAGGCAAGTTTCTTAACTACTCTGTGCCTCCACTCCCTAATCTTTAAACTCTTGTTGCATATAAACACAAACCCTTGTGGAATGTTGCTAGATTAAACTGAGTGATTAAAGATAAGGAATATCAAAGGCAATAGTGGGACCCAGTAGAAGAATGTACATATGTGTATGAACTCTTTGTGCAACCAATTTGACATGATATATTTACTTGCTAGTAAGAAGGCAATAGCTTATTCAACTTTGCTTAATGTAGGCTTTTCAGTTAGTGTCTAATTTTAGTCCTAGAATAATTTCTTTTCGGAGTGAAACTAGTTATTACCCTGGGGTAACATGCTTATTGTACCTGTGTGTTTGTATGCATAGTGGTTATTGCCACAAGTGACTTCAAGTTCTTTCTTCCTGTTGATTTCCACATCCATACTCAACTTAATGTAAGTGTCTATATACTGTCTTCTGTGTGCCCTGCGCTCTCTGGGAATGATGTTTTACATCTCACAGGTAATCCTTCCTTCTAGGGGATAACAGCCTAGTCCAGGGAGAGGGGAGACTCCCATCCATGGGCCTAAGCCAGCTCACTGCCTGTTTTTGTAAAGCCTGTGAGCTGAGAATGGTTTTGATTAAGCAGATAGAAAAAAATCTAAAGAAAAACAATATTTCATGACACATGAAAATTAGGTGAAATTAAAATTTCAGTATCCATAAATAAGGTGCCGTTAGAACACAGCCATGCTCATTCCTTTACATATTGTCTATTGTCTTGGCTGTTTCTGTGCTACAATAGCAGAGTTGAGTAGCTGGGAGGAAATCATATGGCCCACAAAACCTAAAATATTTAGAATCTGGCCCTTTAAAAAAATGTTAAAAAAATGTTGCTGACCCCCATGTCTAGCCTAAATCTGTCCCAGAGAGAAAGGAAGATTGGCACTCTAACAAGATCAGAGCCAAGGTCCTACTAAACGAGGATAAGCTAGTATTTATCTGATGACTGTAGAATAATCTTCTGCTTGAAGACAAGAGAGAAGAAAAGGAAGACCAGTTCTTTGCCAACTACGAAACTCCACTTGACGATTTCTCTTCATAAGAATTTTTCCAAACTGTCTTATAGTGGCAGTATGATCCTAATTATACAAAGTTGGGACTTATTTTGGTTATTTCATTACAAAATTACACAGACAGTAAGTCAGAAAATCAGGCAATTGAGACCAAACCCAAAGCCCACCCCATATCCCAGGCAGTTTATGACACGCTAAATGTCTGCAGGCTCACCCCTCTTCAGGGAAAGTGGCATAAAGAGCTCCTCCTCCAAGAGGAGTTGCCATGTTGATGTAGGGGCACTAGCCTACGTGCCCTATAACAACGATGTGTCCTTTTGGTCCCTTTCTGGGCAGGACACCAACAATCTGGGATTTACAATGATCCTGGGCCTGGCCAACTCAGATCTTAACTTATCTCACTCAAAGAACACCATGTCTTTTTTTTTTTTTTTTTTTTTTTTTTAAAGATTTTATTTATTTTCCCTCCAAAGCCCCAGCAGATAGCCGCATGCCACAGCCGCACATCCCTCTAGTTGCTGTATGTGGGACGCGGCCCCAGCATGGCTGGAGAAGCGGTTCGTCAGTGCGCGCCCGGGATCCGAACCCGGACCACCAGCAGCGGAGCACGCGCACCCAACCACCAAGCCACAGGGCCGGCCCGCGAACACCATGTCTTGAAGGAACACAGAGCCCTTCCATGCGAGCTACTGTTCCTGGGAAGGCTGGTCATACCAAGAGCAGTCCCTTGGTGAGCACATAGTCTTTGTTCCCCTGCCTATATAAGCAGTCCCCTCTCTGTTCACAGGAGCGGTCACTTCATCCAGTTGGTCACCAGGGGACACAGCAGGTGAACAACTCTGTCCAGATGGCTGCTTCTGGACACTCCGTGTACATAGTTTCAATAAACCTATATGTCTCATACACCGTCTCTGGATCTTTTCTTTGGTCTCTCCACAACCTATCTCGTACTGCTTGCCCAACTGGGCATGTGGCCAGACAGCTGGGTACATTTAACATTCATCAACTCACCTCCTATGCTGTTCTGGACATTGCTCTCAGTTCTGAGGATACAGAGAACATCAGGAAGCAATGTCCCTGCTATCACTTCAAATTCAGTGGAGGTGACAAACAATAAATGAATCAATAAATAAAGAAATGTTGAAAAGTGCTGTAAACACCCAAGGTAAAAATACTGTATGATTCCTCTTATATGAGGTACTTACAGTAGCCAAATTCATGGAGACAGAAAGAAAATGGTGGTTGTCATGACTGGGGGAAGGGGGGAATGAGTAGTTATTGTGTAGTGGATATTGAGTTTTGGTTTTGCAAGATGAAATGAGTCTGGAGATAGATGGCGGTGATGGTTCCACAACAATATGAAGGCACTTAATACCACTGAACTGTACACTTAAAAATGGTTAAGATTGTAAATTTCATGCTGTTTGTATTTTCCCACAGTGAAAACAAATGGGGAAAAAAACAGTAAAGACAAAGAGACGGTCCTAAAATCTTCCATAAAAGGGAGGGAAAGGCAGTCACATACAAAAAAGGAAAAAACAAAAGAGCATTCAATTTCTCATCAGGAACACCGGATCCTAGAAAACAATGAAGAACAATGTATTCAAAATTCTGTGCTGAAATCATTTTCAACTTGGACTTCTATACTCACACAAATTATTAACTAACTGTGAAGGTAGAATAAAGTCTTTTTCGGACAAGTACACACACACACAGTATAGTGATGGTGGCCAGCTAAGTGGCTGCTGTTTATGTTAATGCATTTTTCAGTTTTTAAAAATATTATGAATTGGTAATTCATTCACATGGTTCAAAAATCAGAATCTCTGAGAAGATGTACGGTAAAGCTCCCCCTCCAGCGCTCACCTTCGTATTCTCAGATTGTTCTCACTGCTTCTTCCCAGAAGCAACCACTGTTGTTGGATTCTCATGTTCCTCCCATAGTATACATACTATGCATACATAAGCAAATTTGAATATAGATTCTTTCTTCCTCTTCCCTTCCTTTAAATGGTTGGTTTAAATCAGGTGGTTAGGTAAGGCCAGAGTAGCAGGAAGATCGAGCCATGTGAAGATGTGGGAGGAGAACATTTAAGGCAGAGGATAAAGGGAGACGGGAAGTTCCGGGGCAGGAACTGGTATTTAAGGATCAGGAGGAAGTTCAAAGCGATGGATGTAGAGTGAATGAGGGAAGGTGTGGCAGGAGAAAAGGGAGAAAGGAAGGAAGAGGCCAGTGACTCCACTTGGAACAATAGTTGATAGCTGTCTAACCCTGTCTTACTGAGAAACTGCCCGCCATGGTAGCCATCCCTGCCCAACCCCCATAAGGACCATTGCAATAGTTTGACCTCAAAAAAAGAATTTCATGGACCCCTACTTGTTCCAGGAAATGTTCAGCTACAGAAAACTCCTACTCCTAACACTGAACACTTCCTCTCTTGAAATGTTCCCAGACGGCTCACTTGCCCCCTTGAAGCCAACCAAGCAAGTCCAAATGTACCTGAAGTTGAAATAGAAAGTCTCCCCCACTTCCTAAATCCCACCTTAGCACAATGCCTGCCAGTCAGACTGTCTGTGTGTCCTCTTTTTACTCTATAAATGTATTCTCCTTTCTACCACCTTAGAACTGCCGAAACAAAAGTGAGGACAGATGGGTTCCCTTGCCCAGTTTGTGAATAAACAGCTCATTTTGTCCCTGACACAGTTTTGCCTTTGACATCATGAAACAGTTACGACTTTGGCCTAAGTACAGGGCCCCATCTCACCCCAGCTCCTAGGATGGAGAAGGAAGAGAGGAGGGAGAAATCTGGAGATGCTTATTTTATTTTGTTTTATTTGAGTATCCTCTGTGTGTCTTAAACTGTACTATCTCCCAATGCTGTTTCCAAATACTTATTTTAGCCTCAAATTTAGCATTTAGAGGAGTTTGGTTTTTTCTGACTGAAGACCTCTATTTTATCCAATATATGCATAAACATAAACTCATGAAACTTTCCAAGCTTTATTTAAATAGTTCTCTGATGTGGTTTCCATAAAGCAATATTATGACTCAGCATGCATATTTAGAGAAATTATGATGATTTCTTTTAAAATTCTAATTACAGTTTAAATGACCTAATTGCTATTCAAAATCAGGCACATTATACACCCAATTCAATACACTTCTTTAAAATATTGCCAAGGATTAAAATAAATTATAATGTATAGTGCATAATTTCACCTTAATTATGTATTTCTGTGATTGGTTTCCAGATTCACTATTTCTGTTATCTTTGTAAACCATCTTCTTCTCCACAGTATTTCTTGCTTGATAAAGGAGTAAGGCTGAAAAGAAGAGACTCCTAAATTTTTTTAATGTTTCTATTATAAAAGTAATGCATACTTAACAAAAATTTACAACAGTATGGAAGTGAGTAAAGTAACAGGTGAAATTTGTCCGTGTCTTCACGAATTCCACTACCATGAAGTAATTAAGATATGATATACATGTGTACATGCATGCACACATGTGTATTAAAAAAAAGTCAAGAGTGGGACTTTATGAAGATTTTAGCTAACTGCAAGATTAGAGGGCACACAGTCCACACAGACTACCTTTACTTCTGACACCAACTGCAAGTTTGCAGGGACCCCAAAAACCCCTCTTGTTTGCTAATTCTCTAGAAGGACTCACAGAACTCACTGAAAGCTGTTATACTCATGGTTATGGTTTATTACAGGGAAAGGATTACAGATGAAAATCAGTGAAGGGAGGAAGCACATAGGCCAGAGTGAGGGAAGTACCAAACTTGGAGCTCCCATCACTCTCTTCCCATGGATTCAGGATGCATTACTCTCCCAGGATCAACATGTGAAAATGTACACAGAGTATAGCCAACCAGGGAAATTCACCCACGCCTCAGTGTTCAGAGTTTTTATTGGGGCTCCATTACAGAGGCATGATTGATAGATACATTGCCCACATGGTTGATTTCAGACTCCAGGTTGTCTGACACAGCATGCCCCTAAATAACATTGCTGAGTTCTCTGGTGTGGCCAGCCCCACCCTAAGACTATCTGGGCATAGCTAGCCCCCACCATATGTCGTATTGTTAGCCTACATGGTGAACCAAGGCCCAGGCAAACAAAGACACTCCTATCAGGCCTGTCATTCCAAGGACTTAGAGATTACCTCCCAGAAGCCAAGGTCAAAGGCCAGAACTCTTTCTGGGCAAGGTTAAATTCTCTACTACACAGGCTTCCAAAGGGTAGAAACCGTTAGAGGAGTAAAAGCATCCAAACTGATTGTTTTCAATTGATGTCAGACATTATTCCATGACGTACCTTAGAGGAAGGAACCAGTAATTGTCTTCTTGCCACCATGCAGAGTATCAGGAGGTGGTGGGGGAGAAGGGATACTATTTGTCTTATGCCTTGGCTGTTTGTCACTGTGGGTCTGTCTCTATTTCACCTGATTCGCTTTCTCTCCTGCTCTGCCTCCTCCAATCCACTGCTGTTGGTGTCAATTACTAAGATGTCACTCTGAGTTAGGGGTCACCTGTACAAATTTCCACTGAGGTGGGTAAAAGGATGAAGTTCTCATTTGACATTGATTCAATATTGATATACTTCATTTGCATATTAAACATAAAAGAATATCCTTTTTTTCCAGAAAGGAGGTCTGTTTCCATACTTCTCCATTGACCCATTTTTTTCTTGAAAGGTATAGACCTCTCAGAAAATCTTTCCTTTTCCTACTTTTGATGAAGTATACAGAGAACTATCTCTCTGCTATAGAAAAATCAACAGCTTGGGCACGTTGAAGCTTGACCCTGACTCTCAGAGTCAAGTCAACAATACAGAGTGCTGGTGATGGGGTTTCCTAAAGTACACCTTCTCATTTAAAGGAGTAGTGGCCACTCAGCCCTAGCTGATAGTTACATTCTGCGAATGAGAGAACAATTTCCCAAGAAAGGCAGAAAATGTGAAATCACTCAATTTATTCATTCATTCATTTATGTGAAATTCATTATGCGAAATTTTTTCTTTTGGTGAGGAAGATTGAAAATGAGCTAATGTCTGTTGCCAATCTTCCTCTTTTTGCTTGAGAAAGATGGTCCCTGAGCTAACACTCATGCCAGTCTTCCTCTACTTTGTGTATGGAATGCCGCCACAACATGGCTTGATGAGTGATGTGCACGTCGGCGCCCGGGATCCGAACCTGTGAACCCGGGCCGCCGAAGCAGAGTATGCGAACTTAACCACTATGCCAGCAGGCCAGCCCCAAAATTAACCTTTTTTTGTGTGTGAGGAAGATTAGCCCTGAGCTAACATCTGTCACCAATCCACTTCTTTTTGCTGAGGAAGATTGGCCCTGAGCTAACAGCTGTGCCCATCTTCCTCCACTTTATATGGGACGCCGCCACACGTGGCTTGACAAGCGGTGTGTCGGTGTGTGCAGGGGATCCAAACATGCGAACCCTGGGGCTGCCGCAGTGGGGCGCGTGCACTTAACCACTACGCCACCAGCCGGCCCCCAAAATTAACCATTTTAAAGTGAAAAAATCAGTGGCATTTAGTACATTCACAATGTTGTGCAACCACTACCTCTAATTCCGAAACATTTCCATCACTCCAAAAAAACCCCTGTACCCATTAAGCAGTTGCTCCCCATTTTCCCCTCCTTCTAGCCACTGGAAACCAACAATCTGCTTTCTATTTCTGTAGATTTATCTATTCCGGATACTTCATGTAAATGAAATCATATAATACGCGATATTTTTTGTCTGGCTTCTGAAATCATTCCATTTTAAATGAAATGAGTCGCATTTGGGTCGCAATGCTAGAAAACAATGAACAATAGCACTGGGTTAGATAAACCAAACATGTTAGGGTGGATATCACCCACTTACCGCTAGTTAATAGCCTCGGCCCTGATGCAAAGATATAGAGAAGAGGCCACAGCTAAAAGTTTAATTAAGAGGAAGGGGCCTGGCAAAGATGTTCCCTAGGAGGGCAAGCAATTGAGCTAGATCACCATCCATTCACAAATCGAGTCAAGGACAGAGAATCCTGTAGAGAGAGCCTGTTGGAATTGTGGTTTAGACAGGCAAGCCAAGCCCAATGTTCTAGAAAGTCCTAAAAAGTAGAAAATAGAGAAAAGTACTCTAAAGTTGGCAGTCAAGTAGATTCCAGACTCAAGAAGCATGGAGGATAAAAAAGGAAGGTTATGGGGTAAAATAGAAATGTTAGGGATGATGCCGATTGGAACTCAACTTGAAGCACAGCTTTGCTTTGATACTTAACTTTTTAGTCCCCGTTTCTCCTTCAGAAAAATGAGTATAATTACCCATTGTGCTGGATTGTTGTTAGAATTATAGATATTATTTACATAATACCTGGCACAAAGATAAAAGTCATTAAGTATGAATTATTATAACAATGAGACCAGTAAAAACAAACAGAGTTTAAACCAGGAGTCTTAGGATGGACATCTGCTCTCTGGAATGCTCTTCTAGTCCCTGCTGCGTGTGGGTAGAACATCATACGCAGGTAAAGCAGATCCTCAAAGGGCGTAGCAGGTCCTAGTTTAAGGTTAGAGATGTGTCTTACAAAAGTCTATGAAGCAGCATTGCCACTAGCTCAGGGGAATGGTGGTGGGTTTTTAAATTAGATCTAAAATAATTTTACTCATTGGAAAGGATGACAGATGGACAGTGTGACCCCCTGTAATCCTTTTCAGTTGTGGAAATGGCAGTTAGTGCAGAGATTAAGCCTGTCAATGTCACACTGCCAACTGGACAGATGTCAAATTTCGAAGGACAACTTCTGTGTCAGACTAAGTAGGTCAAATTTTTGTGCCTTTTCCATAAAGTCCTCTCTGCCAAGCAGAAGGTGAAGAAGAAGGGGCACTTGTTGGTTTGACAAAACTTTGATTTAACTTTTTCAAATATTTTTGGTAAGTATCTCAACTTTTAAGAGTTAAAGAGAATTAAATCAGCACTTCCATAATACAGACAATATTTGATCTATTTAAAACCAATTTTGAATCATAAAGAGATTTAAAGACATGAGACGAAGTCTTAACCACTATATAATCTTAAATAATGCCCATATTTTTGAAATGCGATGTGCTCTGTACAACGTGAAGATGAGGGGTAGGACCATATTTTACTCATTAAAATTCTATTTTCTGATTAGCTCTGAGTACATTAATGATGAAAGTCTAATAGCCTTTCCAGAAATTAAGTGTCTCTATTTAAGTAACTGACTTGAGTTAGTTGAGGGGAAAAATTTTGATTTTTCAAACTCAATATACCAAAGAAAAGAAAATCAAGTCTGAAACTGTCATTTGCCTCCTAAAAAATGAAATGCATGGGTTTGCCATGTGAAGCCCTTTCCTTAGGGTTTCTTGGGTGGAAGTCTATTTTCTATTTACACTGGTAATATGTAGTTTTGTTTTACATTTATTTGGTTAAATGCATTTTAATTAAAAAAACAAATAATGGTAAAGTTTTATGAAACTTGCCAAGAAATTATGAAGGTTGCATGTGAATGACTGGTTTGTGAACCATTCATTTCAATTAAAAGAGCAGACAAAATCTTTAAAGGCATCTAATCCTAGGGGGCACTGGGCAGGTGATGGACATTCTGAGACTCTGGGATAAAGACCTGTCAGAACCACTGGATTTTTGGCAGTCTGGATTTTAATTTTTGTCTTAGTGTGTTTTTAATTCTAAGTCCTATAAATATAGCCAAAAGATAATAAACAGAAAAAAGATACCATTTCCCCAATATCCAGGATGAAGACAAATAATGCAGAGAATCAGAAAACATCATTCCAACTTTAAGGACTTTGAATTTTAACTAGAGAGAATTATAATACAAGCTGGCTATTATGTGAAATGCAGATATTTTTGTATTTGCTTTACATATTCATAACTTATGAACTGAGAACTATACCTATAGTAATACAAAATGAATTCCCAGTAAAAGCTGTTTAATTTAATTATATTAATATTATTTTAAAAATGAATTTATGTGATGGTTTGAGACACAAACAATACAATAGAATTTTTAAAAGGTGGCTGGGGTGTTGGCATAAAGGAAAGATCACATGAATATAGTGGTATACAGCCTGCTGGCGGTGTGGTCTATGCTGGAGATTGACTGCTAAATTGGGTATGATCTTCCTAATAGCCAGAACAAATGCAAACATGTAACTGGTTAAAACAAGGGTGGCAAACTATGGCCCTTGGGCCAAATCCCATCTGCCACCTGGTTTTGTAAATAAAGTTTCACTGGAGCAAAGCCATACTCATTTGTTTCTATAGCTGTTTCTCCGTGACAATGGCAGACTTGAGGAGTTGCAACAGAGCCCGTATGCCTGCCAAACTGAAAATATATGCTGTCTGGCCCTTTACAGCAAGAGTTTGCCAACCACTGAGTCACAACCTTACGGCATCTAAAAAATTTTTAAAAATTCACCGGCTCAGTGAATTTTTTAAAAACACAACTTTTTTTCGGTTATTAAAAGCCATTGATATTAATTAAAATGTTTATCAATATTGATATGATATTTTGCCATGAAATTTCTGTTCATATTTCCATACTAGTGGATGAGCAGAGTTAAGTTACAATGAAGATTTCAGTTAGCCAAAGCTCATCTCTTATATAAATAAAACACTATATATTCAGTACCTCCCTAAAATATTACTCCAAAAAGAGACAGCCCCATAAGCCCAGATCTAAAACAAATCCATTACCTAACAGCTATTCTTTACAGAGAGATTTTTAAATACAGTCTTCTACCTTTTAAGGTGCGTCATATTGATCATTAATTTCAGAGGAAAAGCAATCTCTCGGTAAAGGACATTTCCTTCTGCTCTTTCTTAAGTACAGATCAACAGCAACTGCCATACAATGGATTGGGGCAATTCACTGAAAGAAGAGATGAGAATGTCAATAAAGCTTCTTTAAAAATTTTTCTATCTGCTTGGACTTCAGAGAAGGCAGGAAAAGAAAGTAAAGGAGGCAGGCCTAGCTGTGAATCTGTGAAGAGGATCTATCCTAAGCTTTGACTCGTAGGAGCCTAAATTTGAAGTCCACTTTACTACCTGGCCACACCTGCTTGATGCAAGGGTGGACCTGATGCAGGCTGGATAATCAGACTCTCTCTTCAGAGAACTGAGAAAGGACTGGGGGCGTTGGCGCTAAGACACATCAATGGCGGCACAGAGAGATGAGCATCAAGCTCTGCTGCTGAGTAAAACACCAGAGCTGCACTGGATCCTGCCTCCCTGAGGCCTGGTCGTTCAGATCGTCCTTAGATCCTGTGAAATTCTCCATCTGCTCCTAATTTCTATTACTTATATCCAAAGGAAGTTTATTTCATTTATCCAGATACTTAAGGATAGTTATCATATCCCTCCAAACTTTCCTTCTCCACATGAAACATACTTACTTTACTAATCTTTTTCTTGAAATAATTTTATTAGGGGAGAAAAATCTCTATAATCTAAAGAAGTAAATTTTTAAAAATAGACTTTAATCCCAAGCCCAGACCCAGCCCTCCTGAAAATCTTGCATCAAGACCTGAACATGATGCTTCAGGCATGGTGTGATCAGCACAGAGTAGGACAAGATTGTCATCGCCCTTATTCTAAACACTATGCTTCTACTATTGCAGCCATAGGTCTTATTTACTTTCTTTTGTGTGAGTGTGTGTAAGGAAGATCAGCCCTGAGCTAACATTCAATGCCAATCCTCCTCCTTTTGCGGAGGAAGATTGGTCCTGGGCTAACATCCGTGCCCATCTTCCTCTACTTTATATGGGACACAGCCACAGCATGGCTTGACAAGAGGTGCGTCAGTGCACACCCTGGATCCGAACCTGTGAACCCTGGGCCGCCGAAGCAGAGCATGCGCACTTAACCGCTATGCCACTGGGCCGGCGCCATTCTTTACTTTCTTTGATAGACACATCATACTACTGACCTTACATTTAATTAAATCAATCATGTTTTTATCATTAAAGCTTATACTTAATTATCTTGTCATTTTTGGATCCAGATATATAAATTTATATTTATCCCTAGCATATTTGATCCTATTAATTGACTCATTTTTCCAGTTTGCCAAGATATCTTTGGATTAGTAATTAATCATATGGTTCTTGTGTGCTAGAAACCATGTTAAGCATTTTATATCTTTTATATTGTTTTATTTTTCACAAGAATCCTACAAGAAATGTGTTTATTTAGCCCCAGCTTCCTCCACTCTCTACCCCTAAAACATAAATCTTTTGATAAAAGTTAATTTTCTTAGTGGAGGTGAATAGCAATCTTACCATGATGGAATTGTACAAATAAAACAACGTAAAAATGCTTCATGAAAAATATGTGTGTTCAGGGGCTGGCCCAGCAGGGTAGTGGTTGGGTTCACGTGTTCCACTTCGGCAGCCTGGGGTTCATGGGTTCAGATCCTGGGTGCAGACCTACACACTGCTCATCAAGCCATGCTATGGTGGTATCCCACATACAAAATAGAGGAAGATTGGCACAGCTCTTAGCTCTGGAACAATCTTCCTCAAGCAAAAAGAGGAGCCCTGGCAACAGATGTTAGCTCAGGGCCAATCTTTCTCACACACACAAAAAACGTGTGTGTTCACTCGATGTGTAAATAGATAAGAACAGAAACAGGTAGGAAGGTCATTACTAAAAGGATAATGAGAGACCAAAGGAATAATCCGTTAAAGAAATAACTGATAAGCTGGACTTCATTAAAATTTAAAACTTCCGTTCTGCAAAAGACAATGTCAGGAGAATTAGAAGACAAGCCACACACTAGGAGAAATATTTGCAAAAGACACATGTGATAAAGGACTGTTATCCAAAATATACAAAGAACTCTTAAAACTCAATGATAAGAAAACAACGTGATTTAAAAATGGGCCAAAGAACATAACAGGCACTTCACTAAAGAAGATATACAGATGACAAACGGCATATGAAAAGATGCCCCACATCATATGTCATCGGGGAAATGCAAATTAAAACAACAATGAGATACTACTACATACCTTTTAGAATGGCCAAAATTTGGAACAGTGAAAATAGCAAATACTGCTGAAGGTGTAGAGCAACAGGAACTCTCATTCATTGCTGATGAAAATGCAAGATGGTACAGCAACTTTAGAAGATAGTTTGACAGTTTCTTATGAAACTAAACATACTCTTACCATATGATCCAGCAATTGTGCTCCTTTGTATTCACCTAAAGTATTTGAAAGCTTATGTCCACACCAAAACCTGCACATGGATGTTCATAGAAGCTTTATTCATAATTGCCAAAACGTGGAACCAACCAAGATGTCCTTCAGTAGGTGAATGGATAAATAAACAGTGGTATATCCAGAAAATGGAATATTATTCAGCACTAAAAAGAAATGAGCTATCAAGCCATGAAAAGACATGGAGAGACCTTAAATGCATATTACTAAGGGAAGGAAGCCAATCTGAAAAGGCTGCATACTGTATGATTCCAACTATATGACATTCTGGAAAAGGCAAAACTATGGAGAGAGTAAAAAGATCAGCGGTTGCCAGGCATGGGGTCAGGGAGAGGAATGAATAGGCAGAGCACAGAGGACTTTTAGGGCAGTGAAAATACTCTGTATGATATTATAATGATGGATATGTCATTATACATTTCTCCAAACCCCACAGAATGTACAACATCAAGAGTGAACCCTAATGTAAACTGTGGACCTTGGGTGATTGTGATTTGTCAATGTAGGTTCATCAATTGTAATAAATGTACCACTCCGGCGGGAGATATTGACAATGGGGGAGGATATACGTGAGTAGGGGCAGGGGCATATGGGAAATCTCTGTACCTTCCTCTCAATTTTGCTAAAACTTCTCCAAAAAATAAAATCCTTTTTATTTTTACTTTTTTATAAAAAGGATAATGAGATTGAGAGAGGTTAGGTGGCTTGGCAAAAGTTACAGAGAAGCAAGTGGTGAAGCTGATTTTTAAAATCCAATCCGACTCCAAATCCCATTCCTTTAACTACTGTGTTCTGCCGTCTCCAACATTTAACCAAATGATTGCTTCCTAAATGTCGATTTTCTTGATCATCAAGTTTTCTAGGCAGATTTTCTATATATTCATTTATATAATTGATTTAAAAAGAAATACTGTATATAAGAGAGCCCAGTGGCAATCTTCTGGAAACTCTTTTTAAGGCTGATATATTTATTTTAATCAGGATTCATGGGTACGTTAAATCCACTTTATTGAACTATTATCTATTCTGCATTTCTCAAACTTCTCCCCCTAAGGATAAAATAAGTCTTCTCCATATCCTTATTTATGTCCAGTTACATTACACCTACAATTTTCCCCTGATAGAGCAGTCAAATTAGTCTGTCAAAGAGAAGTTGTGTAACCTTTCTGGAAAACAATTCAGACGTACATACAAAGGCTCACAAAAATGCTCTTACTCAACCATCTCAGAAAATATCCCTTCAGGAATATATACCAAGGAGATAATTCAACTTTTTGTACATAAGTCTTTTTCTGGATTTTAGTTTCTTCTACAATTTTTCTATTTCTGTGTTCTGTGTTATTTAGGAAGGTGAGAAAGCAAACATAGTAAAAATAGAATCACAAATTATATTACAACACATAATGAACTACTACACAGACTTTTAAATAATGATTTTGAAAAATATATATTGTCATGGGCAAAATGCTTGTGACAAGAGAAGTAAAAAATAAAGTGCAAATGCATACAGTATCATTTCACTTTTTAAGTATATTTAACATGTATGTGATGTATATTATATACATGTATAATAAATAATGTGACTTTCCTATGCTTTATTAGTCTGTAAGATCTAATGAATATATATTTTCATGTTTATATAAACATAAAAAAATATATATGTAAATTCTACTATATTATCTAGCCTCTGCAAAGCTGTCCCCAAGGATTTTCAAAGTACTAAAGTATTTCTAAAATATCTATATTTCTGAATTCAAGTAATTCAAGTATATTTCTGAAATATATATATATTTTCAAGTTCTTATATATATTCAAGAAATTCAAGAATTTCTGAAATATATATATGTTTGTACTATCCAGCCCCCTGCAAAATTGTTCCCAAGTATTTCCGAAAGCATTCTGGAAGTGCACCTGAATACGTTACTTTAGCCATCACTATGCACTCTCTCACACCTTTTTCTTTGGGACCGTCCTACTGAGCATTGCAGTCTCCTGCCAGCAACTGCTACCACTGCCTTGCATCAGACATGATTCCCAAGTGACGAAATAATGCTCAAAAAAGAAACGCTTACAAGCTTCCAACAGCCTCAAAGGATAATAAGTTTTGCCTTCCCTAAAATGTTCTAGATGCCTGTTTTCATGTATTATTTCATGGTGGTTTATTGATGATCTGGAACCTACAGTTCAAACTATCAAAAGGCTTAGCAAACGACTGAATCCCAAAATCCTAGCAAAATGACCGATGAGTTTTGAACTCTCAGATATTTGTGATAGGGCATGCCAGCAAGATTATGACCTATATTTTCTCCGGATTTGTGCTTACCACCTCTCTGGACACTGAGCATCTCATATTTTGTGGCATCAGTCAAGGAACAGTGTTGAGGTTATATCACCAAGATGTTTGTTCACATGCCTGCAAGATATTGCTAATATAATTATATCATCTTGTTACCTTTTATTTATATCATCTGTTTATCATCTTGTTCTTTCCAATAATTCACAACACTAATCATTTTTTCCATGAACCATTGGAAGATAGCAAGAGTCATTAAGATTCCTTAGGGTATTTTTAAATTTTTGGTAGATCCCCATAGAAATGAAGAATAGCATCTTGACTTTTTCTTTGTTAGCCATAGGATATGAAATGTTATTCTGTTGTGTACAGTTGTATAGGTTGTAGACTGCTTGACAGCAGACAGCACAACATCTAAGGTAGTGCCATTACCATTTACATCCTAGTCACTAGCCACCCTAGTGGTCTAGCAGTTAAGATTTGGAGCTCTCACTGCCGTGGCCCAGGTTTGTTTCCAGTCAGGGAACCACACCACCAGTCTGTCTGTCGGTTGTCATACTGTGGCAGCTGTGTGTTGCTATGATGCTGAAAGCTACGCCACCGGTATTTCACATATCAGCAGGGTCACCCATGGTGGACAGATTTCAGCAGAGCTTCCAGACTAAGACAGACTAGGAAGAAGGACCTGGCCACCCACTTCTGAAAAAATTGGCCATGAAAATTCTATGAATAGCAGCCGAGCATTGTCTGATAGAATGCCAGAAGGTGAGGAGATGGAGCAAAAAGACTGGACAGGGTTCCACTCTGCTGTACTCAGGGGCGCTAGGACAGCACTAACAAACAAACACTATAGATTTGTATAAAATGTTTAATTATAAATAAATCATTACGTGATGGAAGTTATTATACATTGCTCTAAGAAGTAGAGTATCTCGTGTAAGGAAGTGACTGTTTAATTTGCAAAAAGACATTGTGTGGACTTGCAGCAGCTCTAGGACTGATCGTAGTCACTTTTGAGCCCAACTTTGAATGTCCCTGGCTAACACTTAGATAACTAAGAGAGACGGGGTTGGTGTTGAATGATACCACTAACCAAGACAGACAAGGAAAGGATAAATTACACTTCAGAGTTGGAAATATGGGACTGGAACTCAATATAAAAGTCAGGGTTGGAAGTCAGGAGAGTTGAATTCATGAGAGTGAATGATTCTGCCCAAATGGATGATGTACGTGTGAGGCAAGAATATATTCAGGGATAGGAAAATCAATAACCCAGTCCTCAAGAGGAGGAGAGAGGAAAAGGGTAGTCAGAAACACAAATAGAAAATGGTCAGGGTATTAGGAGGACTAGAAGAAATAATAGCATAGAGACAAAAAGAAACACTTAAGAGGAATAAGTAATCCATACTATCAAGAGTAAAGACAAGTCAAGCAGAGCGAGGATTGAAAAGAGGTCATGAGCTTTGATAAATAGAAGGTCCTTGGTAGCTTCAGCAAGAGTAGATTCTGTGGAGGGATTGGTGTGGAAATTAGATTGCAAGGAGTTGAGGAGAGAGTGGAAAGTGAGTAACTGGCAATAATAAATATAGACTAGACTCTTAAGAAATCTGGTTTTGAATGAAGAGAGATTATTATTTAAAATGCAATTTCTCATAGGAAAAAAAACGCTACATTAGAAGTTAATTTCCTAGGTCAGCCTACAATACTTATTTAGTCCATAATGAAATGCAGAAACTTCAGATTTATGTTTAAAATTAGAGGAGAGAAATGCTGTTGCAACACTTGCAATAAAACAAAACCAGAATAATATATTTTGATAATAAATTGCCTTTTTTGTGTCTTGAATGCTGGTAGTTAGGGAAGATAGGTTTAATTAAAGGATTATGAGTTGGCAGATAGTTTTTATAGAAGGATTCTGATATGAACTTCCAGAAATTTTTAAGGTCTTAAATTTTTAAAACTATGTTTAGTTTCACTTTGAAACAAGTGTTTGTCCTTTACTTTGATTCATCTCTGTCTCTGGTGTGAGCCCCATAGTTTCCAGCTCTATTTGGAGTTGTTTAGATATTTACAAACTTGAGAGGGGAAGAGAAAAAAAAGGTGGTGGTAAAAAGGTGTATGAAGAAGCTAGTCTCAGGGTTAGTGTGGAGAAAAGAGGTCTCTGTGACTCAAAGGCATTTGTTTTTTTAAGTACATTCATATTCAAGGTGATCAAATCTTGAAACAGCCTGTGTTCCAATTTTTTCTTAAAAGGAAAAGGGCAGCATTCAACTGACCAAGAAATTAAATTAATTTTCCAGAATGGATGAGTTTCATAAGCTCTTACCCTGCTACTGCAATATAACACTTCAGCTGCCCACTGGGCAAAATGGAAGGTGATGAAACCTAGTTATCTACCTCGTTATGTGGAGAAAAGTCAACTGTGAAGGGGAACCTGTGCTTGGATCTTAATTGTTTCTCATCCACAGGAAAACTGGACTCATTTAAAGACAAAATTAAGTGTGGTAGTATTTGGAAGCCTGTAAATATGAGGCACTACAAAGAAAGAAAAAAAGAGCCAATCAAAGTGAATCATTTAAGATCCACAGCGTATTGCTATAAGGATCTCAGCTTGAAAGAATTTAATGGGCCTCAAAATGTTAACATCAACAGTTGCTACAGAATATATAATAGGAAATATTAAGGAAACAATTAAAAAGAGTCTCCCTTGCTTGCCTTATCCGTCTCCCACAACCCTCCCCCCTGAAAACCCCTCCAGGCTCAGCTTCCTTCACAGATGAATTCTACCCTAATACTTAAGAAATAGATAATACCAGCTCTACACAAACTCTCAGACTATAAAAGAGGAGGAAATATTTCTCAACTCATTTTATAAGGCCAGTATTATCCTAATCTTTAAACCAAACCAACACATGATAAGAAAAAGAAAATTATGCAGCAATATCCTCCATGAAAATATATGTAAAAATCTTTAACAAAATATTTGCAGATAGAATCCAGCAATATATTAAAAGTTAAAAGTTTTATTTATATTAAAAATAAATAAATATAACCTGACAACTGGTATCCCTCCCAGGAATGCATAGTATTAACAAGCTACAAAAGAAAAATCATGTAATCATTTAAATAGATACAGAAAAGGCATTTTACAAAATGTAAACCTATTCCTGATTTAAAATTCCCACCAAACTAAGAATTAAAGGGAACTTTCTTCGTCTAACATAATACTCAATTGTGAAAGACTGAATATTTTTCTCCTAAGATTGAGAACAAGGCAAGGATATTCACCCTCACCCTTTTATTCAACACTGTATTCAAAGTCCTAGACAATGCAATAAGGCAAGAAAAAGAACTAATTAGCCTATAAATTCGAAAGGAAGAAGTAGAACTGTCATTATTCACAGGCAGTATGATTGTCTAGAAAATCTTAAGTCATCTACAAAAAAGCTGCTAGAACTAATAAATGAATTTGGCAAAGTTGCAGGACACAAGGTCAATAAAGAAATCAATTGTAGGGCTGGCCTCGTGGCTTAGCGGTTAAGTGCACGCTCCGCTACTGGCGGCCCGGGCGCGCGCGACGCACCGCTTGTCCGGCCATGCTGAGGCCGCGTCCCACATACAGCAACTAGAAGGATGTGTAATTATGACATACAACTATCTACTGGGGCTTTGGGGGAAAAAAATAGGAGGATTGGCAATAGATGTTAGCTCAGAGCCGGTCTTCCTCAGCAAAAAGAGGAGGATTGGCATGGATGTTAGCTCAGGGCTGATCTTCCTCACAAAAAAATAAATAAATAAATAAAACTGTTAAAAAAAAAGAAATCAATTATAATCTACATACTAGCAAAAAACAATTGGAAACTGAAATTTTAAAAAAAATTGCAATAGCGTCAAAAAACGTGAAATACTAATGGGTAAATTTAGCAACAATGTGCAAGACGTACACTGAAAATTACAAAACATTGCTAATAGAAATTAAAGAATCTCTAAGTAAATGAGGAGATATACCGTATTCATGGATCAGTAAGTTCAATTTTTTAAATTTTTTTTGGGGGGGAGGAAGATCAGCCCTGAGCTAACATCCATGCTAATCCTCCTCTTTTTGCCGAGGAAGACCGGCTCTGAGCTAACATCTATTGCCAATCCTCCTCCTTTTTTTCCTCCAAAACCCCTGTAGATAGTTGTGTGTCATAGCTGCACATCCTTCTAGTTGCTGTATGTGGGACGTGGCCTCAGCATGGCCGAAGAAGCAGTGCGTCGGTGCGCACCCGGGATCCGAACCCGGGCCACCAGCAGCAGAGCGTGCACTTAACTGCTAACCCACGGGACCAGCCCCAGAAAGTTCAATTTTGTTAAGGTGCTAATTCTTCCTAAATTGATCTGTTGATTTAACGCAATTTCAAACAAAATCCAAGCAGGCTTTTTGTTGTTGAAATTGACAAGCTGATTTTATAACTAGTATAGAAATACAAGGAAGAAAAAAATTGGAGGACTTTCACTAGTGTAAAGACACAAATGCAGATCAATGGAAGAGATTGAGTCCATAAATGGACCCACATATATACGGACAATTGATTTTTGACAAATATTTGAAGGCAACTCAAAAGGTAAAGGATAAAATTTTCAGCAAATGGTGTTGGAACCACTAGGTAGCCATATGCAAAACATTAACCTTGATTGTTACTTCACAGCATATACAAAAATTATTGTGAAATGTATCATAAACTTAAACATAAGAGCTAAAACTATCAAACTTCCAAAAGAAAACATGAGAGGAAATCTTTGTGGCATTAGTTTAGGCAAAAATTTCCTACTTAAGACTAAAAAAGCACAAACTACAAAAAAAATTGATAATTTGAACTTTATCAAAAATTTTAAAACTTTTGCTTTGAAAAAGATACTAGTAAACTTCTTGTCCAGACAAGCTGGCATAGACTTATTTCTCCCTGCTGCTCCCTGCTAAATACAACTGTAAACATTGAAATAAAAGAAGAGAAAACTAAAGGGGAAATCTAGAAGGTGTCAAGAAGAACTAGCTTGGGATCTCAGGACTGGAGGATGACACAACGGGAGGGCATCTTACCCCTCTCCTCACCCAATAGAAGAAGGCAACCCGGATCTGGTGTTTCCCAATCCCCAACCTAGCAATAGAAGGCAGTCCAGGTAGGCCCATCCCATCCCTAGATCAAAAGGGAATCTAGATGGGCCTGATACCACTAGTGAGGAGGAAGGATCTCAGAGCCCTGTTCAGAACAAGTGGTCAGTGAAGCACTCTCCTTCCCCTCCAGGCCTGAGACATCCCTCTTGCGACTAAATATGCCAGAGTGGCAGGGGGCACCAGCAAGAAGGACCCTGCTACAACAAGTTGTCCAGCCCAGGAAGCCTCTCTGTCTTACAGACCTGAGATGCTCCTTCCCCACCAAGAGACACCAGGCTGTCCAGCCTGGGGAAAACTTTCCACCCTCTCAGCACCAGCAAAGACCCGCGGGAGCCCCAGTTCAACCAGGAAGAACAAAATAACACCACAAAGTCCCTGAAAATTGAACTGTCATTGGAACCACAGCCCACAAATGTAGCCCAGGACCTGCATGCTAAACCTAAACCGGAAGATTGGCTGCCGAAATAAAAATTTCAAAGGAAATTTTAAAAATACAGAGAACTAAATGAAAATACAATGTATCAAAAAATGTGGAATGCAGCTAAAGCAGTGCTGAGAGAGAAATTTATTCCACTAAATGTTTACATTAGAAACAGGGAAAGGTCTCAAATCAATCATCTAAGTTCCTACCTAAAGAAACTAGAAAAATGAGAGCAAAATAAATCCAAAGCCTAAAAGATGGGAATACTACAGGTATAAGCAGAAATCAATGAAATTGGTAATAGGAAATCAGTAGAGAAAAATCAGTAAAACAAAAGTTGGTTCTTTAAAAAAATTCAATAAAATTGATAAACCTCCAGCAATACTGACAAATGAAAAGAGAAAACACAAAACACCAGTCTCAGGAATGAAACAAGGGCTATCACTACAGGTGCTGAAGCTATCAAAAAGCATAATAAGAGAATACTGCAAAAAACTTTACACTCATATGTTCAAAACCTTAGAAGAAATGGACCAAGTCCTGAAAAATCATGAACTACCAAAACTCAACCAAGATGAAATAGTTTAATATGTCCTTTAATCATTAAATTAATTTAATTAATAGTTAAAAGACCCCCCCCAAAAAGAAATCTCCAGGCCCATATAGTTTCACTGGAGAATTCTACCAAATATTTAAAGAAGAATTAACACCAATTTTACACAATTTCTTCCAGAAAAGAAGAGGAGAGAACACTTCCCAGCCTATTTTATGGGGAGAATATTACCCTGATACCAAAACCAGATAAAGTACCAAAAAAGAAAACTACCATGAACTTAAATGAAAGAAAAAATCCTCACCAAATTATTAGCAAACCAAATACAACAATGTATAACAAGAATTACACACCATAACTAAATGAAATTTATTTCGGGTATTCAAGCCTGGTTCAATATTTGAGAATCAATCAATGTATTCTATCATATCAACAGTAAAAAAGAAAAACATCATATAGTCACATCAGTTGATTGAGAGAAAACATTTGATAAAATCCAATATAAAATGATAAAAAACTCATCTGGTTAGGGGTAAAGCAGAATTGCCTTAACTTGATCAAGAGCATCTACAAAAAATCTTCAGCTCACGTCTTACTCAATGGTGAAAGACTGAATGCTTTTAGACAAGGCTAGGTATCTACTTTTACCACTCTTATTCAACATATTACTGGAAGTTCTATTCGCTGAAAGAAGGCAAGTAGAAATAAAAGACAGATTGGAAAGGAAGAAATTAAACTATCACTATTTGCAGATAACATGATTGTCTAGAACTAATAAGTGAGTTTAGCAAGGTCATAAGATACAAGACAAACACAAAAAAATCAATTACATATGTAACAATGAAAATGCAAAAACCAAAATTAGAAACACAATGCCATTTATAATTACTCCAAAAAAATAAAATACCTAGGTATATATTTAAAACATATACAGGATCTGTATGCTGAAACTTACAAAATGCTGATGAAAGAAATCAAAGACCTAAATAAATGACATACTGTGTTCATGAATTGGAAGATTCAATGTAGTAGAGATGTCAGTTCTCTTAGATTGATCTACAGGTTTGATGCAATTCGTATTAAGATCATAACACATTTTTTCTGCAAACATAGACAAGCTTATTCTAAAATTTATATGGAAAGGCACAGGCCCTAGAAATGCTAAAGCAACCTTGACAAAGAAGAATAAAGTGACAGGAATCACTCTGTTCAATATGAAGTTACATCATATAGCTACAGTAATCAAGACAATGTGGTATTGGAGGAAGGATAGGCACATAGGTCAATGGAACACAATAGGGAATGCAGAAATAGACACACACAAATACGCTTAACCAATTTTTTGACAAAAGTACAAAAGCAATTAAATGGAGGAAGCATAGTCTTTTCAACAATTGGGCATCCATAAGCCAAAAAAAAAGCGAATCTCAAACTAAGCCACACAACTTACACTAAAATTAATTCAAAATAGATCATTGACTTAAATGTAAAACATAAAACTATAAAAGTTTTAGAAAATAAATAGAAAACTTTAGAGATCTAGCATAAGGCAAAGAGTTCTTAGACTTGACACCAAAAGCAAAATCCATAAAAGGAAAAATCCATAAATTAGACCTCAACAAAATTAAAAACTTTTTTAAAAATTATGTTATTGAGGTCATATTGGCTTATAACATTGTGTAATTTCAGGTGTGCATTATTATATATCAGTTTCCGTATAGAATGCATTGTGTTCACCAAGAATAGTCTAGTTTTTATCTGTCACCATACGTATGTGCCGCTTTACCCCTTTCACCATCCCCCACCTCCTTCCCCTTTTGCTTTGAGAAAGGCTATGTGAAGAGGATGAAAAGACAAGCTACAGAACAGGAAAAAAATATTTGCCAACCACATGTCCAACAAAGGACTAGTATCTAGAATATAGGAAAAAACCACAAAATCGACAGTAAATCAACAATCCAATTAGAAAATGAAAAAGTGACATGAACAGACATTTCACTGAAGAGAATATACGGATGACAAATAAACACATGAAAAGATATTCAACATCATTAGCTCTCAGGGAAGTGTAAATTAAAACTATGATGACATATCACTACGCACCTATCAGAATGGCTAAAATAAACAGTGACAACCCCACATGCTGGTGAGGGTGTAGAGAAACTAGATCACTCATGCATTGCTGGTGGAAATGTAAAATAATACAACCATTTTGGGAAGTAGTTTGGCAGCTTCTTATAAGAATAAACATGCAATTACCTTATGACCCAGCAATTGCACTCTTGACATTTATACTAGAGAAATGAAAATTTATGTTCATACAAAAATCTGTGCATGAATGTTCATATCAGCTTTATTCCTAATCAACAAAACCTGGAATCGACTCAGGTGTCCTTCAGCGGGTGAATGGTTAAACAAACTGTGGTACATTTATATCATGTAACACTACTCAGCATTTAAAAGGAATGAACTATTGATACATAACAATCTTTAGAGAATTATGCTGAGTGAAAAAAAAAGCCAATCTCAAAAGGTTACATATCATCTGATTCCATTTATATAACATTTTGAAATGACAAAATTTTAGTGGTTGTCAGCGGATAGGTATGAGTGAGGGCAGGGAGAATCGAGTGGATGTGGTTATAAAAGGATAATGCTAGGAATCTTTGTGGTAATGAAAGTGCTCTGATCTTGACTGTGGTGGTGGATACATGAACCTAGGCATGAATAAAACTAGACATTATAGAACTAAATCACACACATCTATAAATATGTTCAGGAAAAAAAAAGGAAAGGAGAAGGGGGAACAAGACCAATTTTCAAGTTATAGTTTGGAATAAAGCAATCTCTTTGAGGGTAAAAAAGCAAAAACAAAAAAAAAGATAGTGCTGAAAAAATTGGAAAAGCACCTCACAAAGAGTGAGAAAATATTTGCAAAACACATATCTGATAAAGGAATTGTATCTGAAATACATACAAATTTATTATTCTTCAATAATAGAAGACAATCAACTCCATTTAAAAATGGACAAAGAGTTGACAAAGATGTACAGCAACTAGAAGTCTCACACATTTCTGGTGGGAATGCAAAATTGTGCACCACTTTTGAAAACAGTTCGGCAGGTTCTTATCAAATTAAACACACACTTACCACATGACCCAGAAATCTCACTTCCAGGTGGGATTTCATTTCATTCTGCAAAGGAAATGAACACTATGTCCACACAATCCAAATAAGGTACTCAGAGGAAGTAATATTTGCTATTGCATACAATGCCAGCAATTATAGTCTTCACACTTAAGAAGGCTGTTGAATAGTGCACTTTATCTCATTTTCAGGAAAAATACATAACAATAAGAGAGAGATTAGGAAAAAAGACCAGATTGAACAGGAGAGCAGAGTGACTCTTGACTGGGACTTCTTTTAATTCAAACGTCTGCTTATTGCAATCTAAGAAATCAAGTTAGCAGTCAGCCCATATTACAGTGCTTTGCGTATAGTTGATACTCATTTGATATTTGGGGAATTAAACTAAAGTGATCTAAGCCCCACTCTTCAAATCCAGTTGAATTTCCACCTTTTATATGAAAGCACTTTTGATTTCTTGCCCTACAACTAACCAACCCTTCCTCCTTTCCACCAAAGATATTTCTTTCTCCTCTAAATTCCAAAATTTTTTGCTGTGCTTCACTTATTTGGAATTGAATGTATACTTCTTGTTTGTGATTCATTCACACATGTAGATGGCACATCTCCCCAACTAGGCTGTAGGCCCAATATTGTCCCATAGAGTGAATTCAACTCTTTAATGTTCAAAGTACAATCTGGTTACTCTAAACCAAGGAAACATTTTTTTATTCATTTTTTCATATATATTCATCTTCCATTTATTTCTTTTTTTAAAGATAGACTTTATTTTTTAGAAGTTTTAGATTTACTTTTTAGAAGTTTTAGATTTACAGAATAGTTGAGAAGATAGTACAGGTAGAACCAGTGTATCGTGTACCCAATTTCCCCTATTATTAACATTTTACATTAGTACAATGCATTTTTTAGAATTAATCAACCAATATTGATACACTACTATTAACTAAAGCCCATAGTGTTTTCAGATTTCTTGAGTTTTTACTCACTGTCTTTTCACTGTTTGAGGATCCCATCCAGGACACCACATCACATTTACTTGTTATGTCTCCTTAGGCTGTTATTTGCTGTGACAGTTTTTTAGACTTTTCCGAGGAAATCTTTTTAGAAATTTTCTTCATGAGATAATTTTTCTCTTGAGAATCACCCAGATCATGTAGTTTCTTTTTAAGGCCTTTTGTCTCCGTTGACTGTATCATAATTCTAATGGAGTAAAAACTGAGGTAAGAAACTCACATGGCACGTCAGACTGCAGCTCATAACCCTGCATAGTCATTCTCTAAGACACTTAAGGGCAAGAAACTAGTGAATAGAAATTTATTTCCGGACATGTTTTTTAAGGACACTGCCTTAGTCATTCCTCCCACTCTCCACTTCCAAATTCAGGGTCGCCACATTTGGTTGGGCAAGACTGTTCACTGCACAAAGGCACTCAGCCAAGGGGCGGGATGAAATCTAGACCACACTCTATTCCCCCAGTTATGGTCCTGTGGACTGCCTCTTCCTGTAGAAACTGGTTTTGTCTAATTTGACAACGTTGCTCTTTGCGCTAGGAGAGGTTGGCGTTTCTAAGTACAGTTAATTCTACCACCCATTATCTCTTAAATTGATCAATTCTTCTCCATTGTCCAAGTCAGTATCATTTCATCCCTTACCCAAACCACTGAAATAGCCTTCTAATTGCAATGCACACGTAGAAAATTCTTTTGCATAACATACAAAATCTTTTGCTATCTGGCCTGGGTTTACCCTATGGACCGCATCTACCCTTGCTGTCCAACACGCAGCACGTGATCTAGCCACACAGTGTTATTCGAACATAACGAGCTCTCCCATGTATCTACAAAATGGGGCAAAAGAAGTTTAAGGGAGATCTGGAGAATCTCAGGTCAAAGGGACCTGTGACCTGGTTCCTAGATAAAACCAAGGGAAACATCAAGATGCCAGCTTAAAAATGGTTATTCAGTCTGTCTAAGCTGATAGGGCAGTAGACAGTCTTACAGGAGCAGCCGAATGTCTGAGAAGATATTGGAAATAGCTGAGAGGGAGGCTGACTCAAAGAAACCTTGTGCGTAGAAACAAGAGCAGAGTCAGCAGTGACCTTGAGGACCAATGTCTAAAGAACAGACAGAAACAAAACCATTTCAGCAGAAGTTACGTATAGACAGGAACTCAGCACGCTAGATGGGGATGCCTCACCACAACTAAAACCCAGAGCTTAGGCCTAACCAGGGCACGGAGTGTAGGGGCACAAAAGTGACTGAGATTAAGTTTGCATCACCAAATGAAATGGAAGTTTAATACAGATATTAATTATGGTATAGAAAAATAAAGTTAGAATTCTTGGACATCTGGGTTTGTGGACTCAACAACAAATCATTAATAAACAATATCTATAATTTATTAATATGCCTGGTACACAGCAGGTCCCCAATGAACGTTTATTGAAAGATTGAATAAAACTCATCACAATTATTTTAAGCTATGTCCAAGTTTTGAAATCCTGTTGTCATCCATTGTCTTGAAATCCTCCTGATTCCCGCTAGGTGGCGTCCATTATCTGGCGTTCTTTACTTCCTGGCTTGCTACAGGATTTTTCTCCCCAGTGGCCCATGGTTTTTTGTTTGCAGTTGGCAGATGTCTTTTTGACTATTTTACTAGACTCTTATATGTTTTCTTCTTATGCAAAACTACTGGGATTTTATTCCCCCTAATCTTTCCCAGACTGCCTCTGTAACTGCTGAGGAAATAGACTGAAGAATCTAGCTTCAGCTTAAATACCAGAGCAGCTGCAGTAAACATGTCCATTTCACTTTCTTAAAAATGTTCTTTGCCCACTGCTTTTGCAGTATTTTTCTCCCTTCTGCATGTATTTCTCCTGCCTGCTCACTTTTATGCTCCCCATCCCCATTTCTCCATCAGGAGTAATATTCTATTTTAACTTAAATATTTTTAAAAAGTTTTCTATTTAAAATTGTCTGACTTTTGGACAAGAACATAAGAAAACAGCTATGACAAATTCCAAAGTGACTAGAAAAACTTACTTAGAAAGCAAGCTTTTCAAAATGTAATTTAAAAAATTTGAACATTATCATGTTTTCACCCTCTGAAAAACAAAAGTGTAAGGAAAAATCTCAGTTACTTGAAGGTGAATAAGTGAGGGACTAGGAAGATTAGTAAAATATCCTAGAAAGAGAAGAGTGAAGAACAAAAGCTTAAATATGTTTAATTCTTCTGGCCTACATCCTGGAAGAACAAGCAGATGATATCATTGAGTCTTTGTGAATGAGTTTTGTGGGATCTTGTTGCTTCTAGTCTACACAAGCTGCTGAGGCACCTTCCCAGGCAATTCTTATCACCTCACATTCGAATACCTAAGGGCTGTTCCCTGCTGACTCCTAACCTTCTCTACCAGCGCAGAACTGACTCCCCAGATACAGACAGCCTACTGTGCATCTACATCTGGATGTTTCCTGAGGAAAAATTAAAATTCAGTAGGCCCAAAGCTTGACTCTACCAACACCACCATCGCCCCCTGTAGTCCTCATCTGGACAAGGACATCACCCTCCACCAGAAACAGAAACCTGGGGATTCCCCTCAAATCCTCCTTCTCCCTCACCTCACACCTAATCAATCACCCAGTCCTGTCATTTGTATCTATATTTCATTTCCAGCCTTTCCACTCTATTCCTAATATTCTTCTCTTGGCTTAAGCCCTCATCAACTCTCACTAGGAGTAATGCTGCAAGCTCTCAACAAATTTCCCTGTCTCATCTCCCTCCAATGCCTCATCCACTGGCCCCAGATTGGTCTTTCCAAAACACAAGTGTGATCATGCAACTAAGTCCTCTGTTAAAAACCCTGTTCTATCTCTAGAATAAAAGTCCAAACTTTGCTGGAAGGCCCTGAGTCAGCCCTTGCCTCCTATAATATCATCCACCAATGCCCCTAACCTGAACCCTGCATTCCAGCCTTCAAAACTACTTACATTCACAAAGGGGCCCTGCTCTTTCCTGTCCTATGCTTTTATTAATGCTCAAGTTACATTCTTTCCCTGGAATGTCCTTCTCTCTCCCTCCTCCCCCAAGTTCATCTAGAAAATTTTCAATCATTCTTCAAGACCCAGATCATCCCCCATATTGATCATTCCTTCCTCTATCACATCCTGTTATCTTGTATATAAATCTACTAGAGTGTCATCATATTTTAATGCCAATACTGTGAGTTCCCTGAGAGCAGGGAGTGCTCCTTATTTTTGTGTTCTTTAGTGACAAGCTCTGTGCCTGGCCCTACCAGTACTCAGAATATCTCAAACGATGAAGAGGGAGGCTATTAATTACCAAAATTTACTGACTGCTTAATAAGACAAGCACTGTGCTAACACTTTATAAACATTATCTCTTTTAATTCTCTCAATAGCTCAATGAGGTAAGTTCTATAATTATTCTCTCTTGCAGATGATAAGTTTCAGGAAATTAAGGAATATATGCCAAATCAATACACGCAAATGAGAGGCTCAGATTCTTCACTTAGTTTGCCTGACCAGAGCTCATTCTCTTAACCTCAGATGGATGCTGCTTTCCCAAAGACTGAATAAGAGGAAACACCATTCTGACTTTCAAAAAGGAAGATCGTGGATTCTGCAAGCTAACCACTTGAGAGTTTGATACTGATTCCAGGAAAAAAGCAAGAGTGACTCTCAAGCGTGGTTTGTGAGCACTTAGTAAGAGAAGTCTACTAACGTCATTGGGCACTACCAGGAAGCAGGATGGTTTCTCGAAGAGCAAGCAATCCCAAATCCACTTCCTTCCCTTTGGGAGGCAGGGTTACTTGACAGGAAAACCAGGGACCTAGAGTAAGTGTGTGTGCTGTCAGACTCCCCACCGTCCTCCCCAGCCCTGCCCCATTGCGTAGCAGCCATGCCATTTTGGGTTAGGTCTAAACTTGTGTTTTTCCAACACTCATGTGTAGGACTACCATCTACAGTCCCTGTTAAAAAGTAATTTCCCATTTCCCTGCCCAGAGAGTCTGAATCAGTAGGTCTAGGCACCCAGAAATCTTTCCCCAGGGGAATCTGATACAGGTGGGCCACTATAGAAACATGTGTCCAAACAACATGAGTACCCGTCCCTTTGCCAGGAACCTCGGCTTAAGCCAATCAGGATCAGGTTTTATCCTGGTAACGGTTACAGGTCTAGATGTGGGTCTAGGGTGACCAACCGTCTCTGTTTGCCTAAGACTTTCCTGGTTTTAGCACTGAAAGTCCCACATCCCAGGACACCTCTCATCCCCAAGAAAATCAGGATTGTTGGTCAGTCTAAAGGTGACGTAAGAGGTTGTCCTAGTCAAACTGAAAGAATATAGTCTTCTATTCACAATTTCTCCTCTTCCCACCCTCCCTCTGGACACAAACAAGGAAGCGTGTTATCCCCACTGCTGTTGGCAGCCACCTTACAACCACAAAGGTAGCTGGCCTGACGACAACGCATGGGAGAAGGTAGAGCAAAGGACAAACAGCAGAACAGAGTCACAGCCCTGGCTGTGCCATGCCCGGAGCCCTCCCTACCTCTCTGCACTAATAAATGTCCTTATTGTTTATTCTAGGTTGATGTAGAGTTCCACCCTTGCAGGCAAAAACATCCTAACCAACGCAGTTTGGCAAGTCAGCATGTTAGGAAGAAATATGACCAAGTCCCTTTTGGACAAAATGGAGATGTGGACTAAGAAACAGAGCAGAAAGGTAAATCCGTCACTCTTGAATATGCATAAGGAATTCCTCTGGGTTCTGTCTTATCGCAAGTTATGGGAAAAGTGTGTGAAAACCTGAATGAATGTATTAAATATTCTCTGAAAGCTGGCACAATAGCCTAAATCTAACAGGATGAAATTTAATAGCCATAAATGTAAAGCCCTACTTTTCGGTCCAAAACAGTAATTAATTTCACAAGTACAAGATGGCGGAAACATGGCTTAAGAGCAGCACGTGTGAAAGATTTAGGGATTTTGGTTGACTGTAAGCTCAATATAAGCCAACGGTGTGATGTGGTTGCCAAAAATGCTAATACGATTGTAGGCTGCCTTACTAGAAGTGTAACAAAGATTTCTCCCAGGCCACACCAGCCACAATAACCTTTTACAAAACAGGGTTTTTCTGCTTCTACAACCACCTGTGTTCTCCTGTTCAGCCCATGGGAATTCTAGATACCCTCCCCCCACCAACTCTTTCCAGGAATCGTTTGGAGTCTTGTAAACTTGCCCGTCTGCTTTCTTTTTGGAAATTATTTCAACCCTGGATTAAGCTAGCTGTCTGTTTTTCACATTCTCATGTTCAAGCTACAAAACACTGAAGAAAATCAGATAAATGATAGCACTACAAACTCACCATCACTATCCCCAGCTAGGCCCTCCACACTGCTCAGCAATATTTCATCATCCCAAGACAGGGCTGGGTCCTCTTCCCCATTAACTTTCACTACTCTTCTCAAGACCCACACCTCATTTCTCCCTATGGATGACCTAGCCTCTTTCTTCAGGAAAATGTAACCTGAAGTAACACAGCCCTTGCTTTCATCTGCTCCCTCAAGATCTCAGCCCCATGATTTTCTAGACATCCCCATGGAGTGTCCACCGCAAAATGAGAGATACAGAGACGTGTGAAGGCCAATCAGCACCTCCAACTAGGCATTCTCTGAGCACCTCCATGTTTTCCATGAGTCCCTTTGGTCCCAAGGCCTCTGTCATTGCAGTACAAGGAACCAGAGTGTCAGGGTTCTCTAGGTGCCAGGCAGGGCTGTATTCCAACTAATGCTGTTGCCTGGTGCCAGCTGGTGCTTCTGTATCTCAAGAAAAACAGAGGGGCTGGAAGCTAATGCCTCTTCTCTTTTCCCACTTCCTCCTTCACCACCCCCTACCCTACACCCACCTGGAGCAACTAAAAGCTTCTTCTTCATCATTTCACCAAAAGAAAACACTCTCCTGGAACTGACTCATATAACTGATTGCTCCAGAGTCTGTTTCTCCAATTCACCCATCATGTCTAGTCTTGCTTTAGCCTAGCCATGAACACAACCCAGGCCCAAGATGAGTCCACTCCATCTGCAAAACTAAAGGCCAGTGAACAGGAAGTCAAATTCCTGACTTTGCACATCTGAGCCTCTCCTCCCTGCTCTCCCACCTCAGTGCAAAGGGCTCTCTCCCCCATCTTCAGCACTGCTCTGTGTCTGACACCTCTCACCTCCTCAGAGCTTGTTTCTTTCCAGAATCTTCATCCTCTCTTGGAATTTTTATTTTTTGTACATATGCATACTCATGTCTTTCCAACCCCTCTAGAAATAATAGAACAAGAGATTTTTAAAAAATCTCTTGACCCAGTGACATAAACTAATAAAAATGTGCCCCAGAGTAGAATCTAATGTGAACCCTCCTCCATAAATGAGCTCACATCCTTCTTTCTCCTTTGAGTACTGTAAGTGGGATTGGCTAAGCAAGAAAAGTCTCTTTTTTTGGAAGGGTTTGATGTGAGGAGTATAGTGAAGTGAACAGAGATGGAGGCCAAGTGCATATTTTCCTCCTTCTCCTTCTTCTACAGTGTTGGAGTTGAATCAGGCAACAGAACCCGAATGCTCTCAGACTGCAGCACAGGGTGGGCTCTGAGCCAGCGAGGCTGGCCAGCCCCTTCTCTCTGTTCCTCTGGTAGCTCAGCACTGACACATCTTCGTCCTCTTCAGTTCCAGCTCCTGGGCCTCCACAGGAGGACCACCCTCACCCCAGAAAGCCCCCTGATTTACAGCCTCTCTGTCATCAGCCAAAGTCACCACATTGTAGCCCTCATTAGCTTTTGCCCAGCTCCCCAGTGTCCCCATGCTTTCTCTTCTCAACCAATTTCCTGTTCCACTCCTACCCTGATCTAGAGAAATCTCTCTCACTGAGGTCCCCAGTGGCCACTTTGTTGCTAAATTCAGTTCACATTCTCCAGGCCGCTTATTACTTGAATTCCCTACAATAGTCGTTGTTGGTTTTTATTCATCTTTTCTTGAAACTTTTCTTCCCTGGGCTCCCACGAAATCATTTGCTTTAGTCCCTCTTCCTACCTCCCAGGCCATTTAATCTCAGTCTCTGTAGTTGCCATCTCTTATTTCCTTAAGTATTAGTGTTCCCCAAGATCCTGGTCTTTTTCCTCTACTCTTCTCACTCTGTCCTCCATCCTCCAGTACTGGACCCACTCCCATGGTATCAACCACCACCTGTAGACTGCCAACTTCTGAAGCTACACCTTTACCACCAATCTCTCTTCTGAGTTCCTAATCCATGTTCCCCCTAAATATATATTGGATATCCAGTAAGAGACTTCAAATTCAACATGTTCAAAATTTAACCCCAAATCACATTCCCTCCACCCCAGCCCTAGGCCTTCTCCTCCTCTTGTGATCTGTACCTCTGTTAATGATAGCGTGTTCACAGATCTGGGTGCCATCTAGAACTTCTCCCTTTCTACCACTCATCCACATCTCTTCTGTGGGTTAAAACCTCATATCTTCTCTAAAGGCCCAACTTCTACTGATTTAGTCCAAGCCCTTATCATCGTCCAGATGATGGCAACACTCTCCTAAAAGTTCTCCTTACCTCTATCTAATGCCCCACTGCTCCCCACTACCTGTCCATTCTCCTCATTCTCCTCACTATTACCAAATACCTTCTCTTTCTAATGATATGATCATCTCATTCCCTTGCTTAAAGTCCTTTAGTAGTAGCTTCTCACAGACTTCAAAACCAATGCCAAATTCCTTATCATGAACTATAAGGTCATTATCACCTGCTCTTGCTTCCCTTTCCAGCCTCTTTATCAGCACTCTCCAACTCAGTCCTCATTTGCAGCTACCGAGATTTATAGTTCTTGGAATATTCTAGCACTATGAAACAATAAATATATGAATAAATAGGAGATAGCAAAGCCTTCCTTCCCTTAAAAAACATCAGTTTAACCCCAAACCTCTGGTTAATTGTGGACCTGTACACTTCTCCCAATACTAGATTGTGTGGTCCCTAAAGACAGTAGTGGATTTTTTTTTCATGTTTTTATCTCTAGTGCTTAGCACAGTGCCTGGCCTCTATCAATAAATGAATGGAAGCAAAAACCAAAAAAAAAGAGAAAGAGAGCTAGAAAAAGAAAATGAAAAAGTCCAAGAGAAATAAAGAAAAGAGAAAAAGAAAGAGAGAGAATAAAGAAAGGGAGAGAAAAAAAGAAAAGGAAGGAAGGAAGGGCAGTTCTTAATGGCACTATTTTACAACCGTTTTCAAACCATGTTCTGCTCTTGGCCTGTCTCTGTCTGTCTTACAAACACATGCAGCCCCTAAAGCTTACCATATAATTTTTTAATCAAGCAACCAAATAAAAGAATCTTTATTTGAAAGACAGAAAGAATATTTGCCCTAAAGCATCTAAGAATTGTGTTGGAGAGCAAGCATCTAAGCACCTGCAGACAGCTGGGGATTTTTTGAAGAAAAGGAGAAATGTTAGGAATTGAGCAGAATTATTAATTTTGTGTCTTATTAATATTTAACCCTAGGTATATCTTTAGCAAACAGGAAAGAGAATATTAAAGGTCCCCTGTCTTCTAATTGAATATTGAAGTATCCTAGACTCCCAATTTACACAGAATCAGGAGCCTGGAATAATCCCTGCTACAAGATTAACTCACATTAGATTCCTTTCTTCCTGTTTCCTCATCTATAGCTCACACCGTGTGACAGCACTTTCCCTTTGTGTCAGGTGCTTCACCCTTCCCCCAGCTGATATGTGGGACCTAGGCTATCCTGGATAATGGCCCCATCCAGTGAGGCTGCACATGGGGAAGGGATTTGAGTGCCAAGGCCCAGGAAAATTCCCCATTGCTAAAAAGACTGTCATAAGATGCCACCAACTCATATAAAGATCAGAGGGAGTTCCCAGGACAAAGTCCATGGGCTAAAGTGAAGACCCTTGAGATCAAGATAATGTGTACTCTCTCCCAATACCAGTCATATAATTTGGGAGCTCATGAACTGATGTTGAGAGGGAAAATATTATATTTTTGACCTTTGAAAGCCTTGGCCAGAAATGTATACTTCCAAGAGGTTTGATTTGTTGCATTGCTTATCTCTGGTCTTTGAGGAAGAAATAGAGAGATGAATGTTTACAAATGGCTCAGTGAAGTGCAATCAATGTGGTAGAACATGGCTGCAAACTGCATGTAAGAGACTGAGTGACTGAAGTGAAGGAGGAGAAAGGTTGACAGGAGCTAGGTGATGGTGAGGATTTTGGACTTGACTCTGTTGACAATGAGAACCCATTCATTGAAAACTTTTAAGCTCGAAAGTGAAACAGATCTGGTTTTAGGAAGTGGATTCTGGCCACAAGTAAAAGAAAGAGAATTAAAACCAAGAGATCAGTTAGGAGGTTTTGGCAATAATCCAGAGTGGATATGATAAAGTCCAAATTTAGGCAGCAGAAATGAAGAGTAGTAGTGAAAAGATTGTGAAAGATGACATGAATGGAGCCATAATAAAATAGAGCCAGAGCAGCCATTTCAGAGGTATTGCCTTGCATATCTTGTTTTCTTTATCTTCCAAATTGGACCAAACCACCAACATTCCAAGAAGTCAGTAAGGACGAGAATGTCTTGTTTGTAACGACTGGTGAGATTGGACTTTGCTGATGACTGAATCGTTAGCCAATCAATGAAGTACAAGTCTAGCCTTCAATCTATGAAATACAAACCTAGTCTTACCTCATCTGGCACCAATGAACTCTTCCTTAATACAGCTCACTTCATTTCCTCCCTTTTTCCCATAAAAACCCATAAAACCCATAAAATCCCCTCTCCTGTAATCAAGATACTATTTGGGTTTCTACCTGAATCTGTGCTCCCTAAATTGCAATTCTTTGATCCCAAATAAAAGCTTTTGATACTGGCTCAACACAAGGTTGAACTAAGGGAAGCCATATTATAGAATAGAAACTATATTGTAACTTTGAATGACCTCTGACTAACTAATCCAGCTGGATATGCACCCTCCAGGAGATATAACTGCTCTGTAGATTTTATGATCCCTGCTTGCGTATGTACCTCCTAGCTGTGATAAGAAGATAACTCTGTTCCTTTGAGTTCCTTAGGAATGTGATGACCCACAGACAGAAAATCTATGCTGATAGCCATCATCAATGACAACTGAAAGATCTGGTGTGGCAACTCCCAGTCTGTAACACCAGAGGGTCACCACTCCTAACCCCCTCCCCTATAACACGCTGGCCTATATAACTGCTTCAAGATTCTGTGCTTCCCTTAAGATGGTTCTTTAGGACATTAGTCTCCCATCTTCCAACTTGCTAGCTTATCATTTAATAAAAGCCCTTTCTCTGCCACCATCTTGCCTCTTGAAGATTGGCTTTTCTCTCATGGGGAGCAGACTGTGCCCTTTGTGTGGTAACACTTTGCTTCTTAAACTGGTTTCTGATTATTATGGGGTGACAAGATCAATGAGAGAAAGGGAGAAACTAAAGTAAGAGAATGGTAATGGTAGTAGGAGGCCTCTTCCCCTAGTCTCCCCTGACTCCAACCAAGTTGTCTAATTTCATTAGCTACTCCCCAACCTGGTGAGCACACAGGGTAGGACGTCTTTCATACTCTCTACAAGTCTGAGCATTTAAAGCAGAACTTCTCACCAGTGTTGCCTATTAGCAGCACCTATGGAGCCTTTTAACGCTAATGATTCCTGGGCACTGTGCCACGCTCTTTCCTTGTTGCCAGTTCTGTTGGGCACTCTTAGTCAACAAAATCACTGCTTTAAAAGGAAATCACATCAACAAATACATGCTCCAGACATTAAAAAGACGAACATTCCTTGACTCTTCAGAGGCCTCACCATACCATGCATTTTTAAATTGTCCCAACACAAAAATAAGCAACATATTTGTCTGTTCAAATATTTGAAATGTATTTCTTGTTTTATGGTTATTTATAGTGTCCCACTGACTGCTCATCACACATTTTCTTTTGCATATAATTGAAATAAGAATCAGTGAAGAATAGTGAAAAACATAATCTTACCAGATTAATAAAATGATTTCAGATAAAATAATGTACTTGTCCAGTCATTCTCCCACATAATGTCCATCAGAATTACATCTGGTGAGTGTTAAAGAGTCACCTTCTGGGGTCTGTCTCTAGAGATTCTTATTCAGCAGGATTAGTGAAGGAGCCAGAAACTGAACTCTATTTAGCTTCTGAAGGGAAGCAGGTTTTGCCATCCCAAAATATGTCTCTTTGGCATGAGGATTATTTTGAGCTGAAGGCAATCAAAATCCAGCAGATTCCGGAAAGTTCTTTACCTCCCCCTTCAACTGCCTAAATTTACCTTGGAGAGGGAGCCTGTACGAGGAAGAGAGCTATTAGGAGAGAGACCTTTTTACTTAAGAAAGCTATCTGCATAACAGGGCAACCTTTGTTTTCCAAACATTTCCTCTCCCTTCCCATGAATGGCCTTCCTCCCCTTTGTATCCCCAAACCCTTACTCCTTTCTTTGTCAGGATATAATATAAGCTTCAATTACCTGGCTGTCTTTTGAGTCTTCGTATCTTTATGGGGCTCCCATACATACGTAATTAAATTTGCTTTTCTCCTGTTTATCTATCTTATATTAATTTAATTATTAGACAAGCCAAAGAACCTAGAAGAGAAGAAGGGAAAATGTTTCCCCCACTGCACTTCCCCAGGTAATTCTAATGTGGGTGGCCCATGGGCCGTGCTTTGGGAAACATGCACTCTCTCTTTTGCACTTGGTTCATAGTGCATGAGTCAAATGTGTCTGAATCTACAAAGATTTTTGACTCCTCTCTCACTGAATCCAGGTGTCATAATTAGTTTGGAAATAAGCCTCATCAAAACTGTAAAGGAAAATCTTTTGACATGTTATTTACTTTGGGAGAGAAAATTACGACCTCTTATATTGCAGGTAGGGCTGCAGACTAGTTAGAGATCAGGAGGCCCTGCTCGCAGGCTGCTCTAATGCTGACTTCCCTGACTGTGGGCTGGCTCCGGCCCCAGCATGTGGGGATTTGCAGAAAGAGCTCTCCATGCTCACAGGGGTTACAAGAATATGGCATTTACTGTCAGAGTTAGTTCAGGATCCAAGAGGTAACAAGTCGTGATTCATGACAAGCGTGGCTCTCAAGTCTGGGGTAGAAAGCCAGTTCAGGAACCAGATGAAATAGTCAGAAGGTACAGACAATTGAAAGGGAAACCAGGCACAAGAGAGCTATCACAGCCTTGGGTGGACACTGGGATCACCTGCAGGACATAACCAAAACATATACTATGTCCAGGTCTCCTCCCAGATGAACTAAATCAGTAATACCTCTGGAGGTGGACCAAGAATAGGTATTCTAAAAGTTCTCCAGTGATTCTATCTATACCTAGGTGAGATCCACTTCTCTCAATAGCAACTCTCTCTGAATAGCTTGTTACCCTGACTGATGAAGTTCATTGGGCCAACTGCAAATGAAAAGGCTCAAATTCCAGTACCTTTGGTCAATACCTATTGATCTTTCAAGACTCAGCTCCAATATTATGTCTGTAATGGTGTCTTTCCTGATCCTCTTCCCAACCTCTTTCTTCCTGTATGCTATATTATACACTGTATATATATGGTTTTATCATTGCACCTGTAAATGCCATGCACTTATTTGTCTCCTCCAGTGGGATCCCAGAGGGCATGATTTATATGCCTTCATATCCCCATCCCACTTGGCATATAGTCTGGCAGGTCACAGATCCTATATAAATATTTGTTGAATTTTTAAGAATTCAATAAGTATTTATTTATTCTTAAGTACATATTTAACCCATGTAACTCATCTTCAACATTTATAAAAGGAAGAGATTGAATTATATTGTCTCTAAATCTTCATCCCTTTGAGTTCTAAAATTCTGTGATTTTTTTTCTCCCCGTATCAAAGAAAAAGTATACATGATCCCAGAAATAATGCTTGAAGTCTGTGCTTCCCAAACTTTAATGTGCATGCTACTTACCTGGGGATCTTGTTAAAATGCAAATTAGAATTTGGTAGGTCTGGGGTGAGGCCTGAGATTCTGCATTTTTATTAAGCCCCTGATCATGTTGGTGCACCTAGTCAAGGACGACACTTTGATAGCACAATTTTAAGAGACGGGGAGACTGATCCTAGCCCTTACTGAGTTCACATCATACATTATAAAGCAGATAAGGCACACCTTAGCACCAGATTGCCTGGGTTCAGATCCTGGCCCTGACACTCCTGTGAGATAGGAGTTATTTTAACATATTTGTTATGCAAGTCATCTTAACATATTTGTGCCTCAACTTCCTCATCTGTAACAGAGGGATAACGATAGGGTTTTTGTGAAATTAACAAGTTATTTCATGTGCAATCCTTATAATGTGCTTCACATAGAGTAAGCACAATACACATAAACCTACATTTTACTCCTTTTCAGTCTGCGTATTTCAGCAGTGATCTGTTCTACCTGTCACGAGCCTTGATTTTTTTTTTTTAAATCTTGAAAACAGGAGAGAAAAGATATTGAGAAAGCAAATACTGGATCCATAGACCAAGAAAGGATCGATCAGAAGAGAGAAAGCAATTTAACTTGTCATTCTCTGGTGACATGATTCTCTGCCTTTTCATCCCACCTTGCAACCTTGAAAATACAGAATGTTATTATTTCAGAAAAGGTAAAATGCAGGGATTAAAATCCATACTAAAGAAACCTCTGGGGGCTGGGCCGGTGGTGTAGTGGTTAAGTTCCAGTGCTCTGCTTTGGCAGCTCAAGGTTCGCAGGTTCAGATCCCAGACACGGACCAACGCACCGCTTGTCAAGCCATACCGTGGTGGCGTCCCAAATAAAGTAGAGGAAGATGGGCACGGATGTTAGCCCAGGGCCAGTCTTCCTCAGCAAAAAGAGGAGGGTTGACAACAGATGTTAGCTCAGGGCTAATCTTCCTCACCAAAAAAAAAAAAAAAAAATCTCTGGTGAGAATATACAAAATGACACTCAGTGCAGCATAAATATCAGCACAAAAAACACTTTTAATAATAAAAGCTCACTTCCTGATACTAAGATATCAGTCCTTTGGCAAGCCAACTGCTTCCTAATGAGAAGTAGCAAACTCTTAGGGAGTTGTCAGAGTGCAAGAAGCACAGCACCAACTGAAAATAATTCAATAGCAAGTACACGGCTCAGTTTCAGAGAGGGAGAAAAAGATAAGAATCAGAGCGAAAAGAAAACAACCACCAAAACAAACAAAAACACAAAATCTGGACCTTATTCGGAGTCTTATGTTACCTTAAGAAGGAGAAAGAGAAAAGGAAAAAAGAGGTTCCGAACAATCATTATTGAGTCCTAACTATGTGCCAAGTGCTTCAAGCATATCTGAGTCTTAAGCACTCAGTAACACTCTCTGTGCAGGGTGTTAGGAACCTCATTTTACAGGAACCTGAGAGGAGGGGGGTTATACATGCCAGACCTGGATTTGGCAGAGCTAGGATCTGAATCTACTCCTAGTGGACACTCTGTGACTCTAGTTTGTCCCATCTCCTGAAACAAACTGAAATGTTGACCTTAAACAAATGGATGGCCAGATTCCAGATCAGCAAAGAATTGAAATTCTGGCTCTGCAACCGTGGCAGGCCGGGAGCAAGACCCCAGGAGCAAGAGAGGAGAAACTCTTGCATAAAGAAGAGGAAGCTGGAGGGCTGTTGTAAACAAGCAGTTGGAGGTGTAGTGGCTTTTCATTGGCTGAGTTGTGACAGTCTCATTGGCGGAGCTTCTTGCCAGTCAAGAAGAGGAAGTCTTTCTTCTTCCTGTGGGGCTGTGGTGTTGACAGAGGTTGTGAGAGCTCCCCTTTTTGGCCCCCAACTCCAGTTAAATGAGGTTTCTGTTTAATAATTGAACAGAAAGAAACTCCAGATCTGAGCTTTCTCAAGTTTAAATCGAGTTTAAGGTCATATCATAAAGAACAAGCCAGGACAAAATGAAGTAGAAATGAATACGTAAAACAGCTGAAATTGTGCCATGTCCACATTCCACCTTTTAATAGTTTTCACTGAAAGTGAATCCTGGGACCCAAACAAGTTAGGCTTGTTACTAGTCCTGTGGGCGTGGTCTACATTTGCCCTGGCTTCCAGCCAGGTGCAGCACGGTATGTGCCCTCCCTTTTTTGCTTTAAGGTATGTTTGAAGAAGATCTGTCCTGCTGGACCGTGCAAAGTGCAAAACTCACCAGTAGCTTGGCCTCTGCCCCCGGCTGCTGCTTGTACTGAAACGGAGGCTGCCTGGGTTCCCAGCACTGCCTTATTAGCGCAAATTCCACCGGGCCTCTGAGCCCTTGTTAAGTGAAGGAGGTTAACCCAGTGGGAAAATGAATTCAGAGGCTTGAAAGATGGTTGATTTAAGATCCCGAGTTTAGTTAACCTAAAGTTCGACCTATTTACTTCCTCATTTCTAAGCAAAACAGATAGGAAACCTGACCTATTGGTTTAATCTATATCTCATCACGCCACAAGATCCTATTTGTAGCCCAGTTTACAAAAATTCACTGATTACACTACCTACTTTTAATGCTGAATCTAACATGTTCCTCTTGGTTTGACTACAATGAAAAAAAAAAAAACCTTACCTCTGTTTAAAATTTTCAGAAAGTCTATTTTTCATCTTAGAAAAGTCCAATTATTTCTTATTCAATGTAAGCTTCTCTGTTAGAAGAAAGAAAATCACTAATAATGATACTTGGCAATGTTTCGTCATTTTGGTTTTTCCTAAACAGAAAATGATCCAAATCTTTTAATTTTACCTTTGTGTTTTCCACAGAATATATGAATAAAAGGAAAATAAAAGTTAGTCACATTCTATGATTAGTCATAGTATGTCAGGAATTTTCAACATGCTATAAAGAAGTACTTGAAATGGAAAATGCCTGCAAATTCCAGAGTTGTTTTTTAAAACATAGCCTAGGAATAAGGTATTCTAATAAATAGAGGGTTGTTGCTTAGATTGTATACAGGTGAAATATTTTCAAAGAATCAGAATTTTTTGACATTGAAGTGATTTGGAAAATAGAATTTAATCTTTCATAAATCAGAAGTTATTTTTAAATTTTATACATTTTCAGGGTCACCATAATAAACACCAATTAACACAATTTAACTTGTTACTAAAGATACAAATGTCATTACTAAGGAAAATGCCAGGTTAAGAGAGTGGCCAATAAACCATATTTCACTGTAACATAATATTTTGGAAGATACCTCCCTCTCTTTGTATTTACATTTAAAGTATATTATTGGGAAATAACTATTTTGGTGGTCATGAACCTCCACACTTGACAGGTAAGCAAAAGGCAGTTGCATATGATTTCTTGCCCCCTGCATGCTCTCACTACAAAAGTGGGATTTGGCATGACAAGCATATTCCTTCCTGAAACCTCATGTGACATTAAGAGCCAAACAAGTTAAAAGCCATGTTTCAAATACACAAAAACAAATCTAAGAGATTTAATGTTTTCTTATAAACCAATTTTCAATCTGTTTAAGCAGAGGAAACTTCCCATTCAACTTACATTTTTTAACAAATTAACTAATTTTTTTATATAAACTGAAAACAAAATCAAATATACTTTGAAAGCTCTTTGAAATTATTATGAGTCTTGAGAGAAATGTGCTTTTGCAATATTATAGAAGGAAATTTAACTTTCTCATTTGGAGGATTTGGAAGATTTACCTGGTAAGTAATCAATATATTGATGATAAAGTGCAGCTATTTGGTAAATGGACGACACTAATGCAATCAGTAACATTCATTGAATGCATTAAACACACACCAAACTTTAAAGCAGAAATATTGTCTGGAACATGTGCATCCATCGTGTTCATAATAAAACTAGACATATTCTTAACATTTCAGTCATAGAGAGATTTCTAAAATATTAAATTCCTTTGTAATAAAAAATAATTGGGTGGAAAGCTGATTTGAGAGTGGAGAATAATAAGGACGTTCTGCACATCAAATGGATCAAAGAGAAACTCCCGAAAACCTGAAACTCTTGAAAAACCACAGCTTCTTAATTATAGAACAATGATGACAAAAGTCAGAACTGCCAAAGAAACAAGGAGGAACTCCATGAACCCAGTTACCTGGGAAGCCGTTCTGGAAATGCGCTCTCTGCAAGGTCTTCATCATTTCTATGTGTACAAGTTAAGGCTCTATTATCCCCATTGTCAAATAAGCTACATGTTTCTATCTTGGCTTCCTGAAGACCATCTTCAAAATATATTTTTATTAAAATGTTTATAATTTCAAAAATCATCTTCTAAGAAGATAGTAATGTTTATATAATCAACTTGAAAAGAAGTATTAAAGTTAAAAATAAAACATTAATGTTACTTCTTTTTCTATTCTTAGTTGTATTTTTGAATAGGTAATTCATTCACCCAGTACAAAATTCAAAAGCTGATAATATTTTACAAACTTCTATTTATTGTTGATAGACATGACTATGCCCCAAGCAAGTTCCAAAAATACTAAACTTCCATTAATCTTCCTTCTCTTCCACATCCTGTGCCAATATTCCAGCCCTCTAGTTTTAACTCTGTATTTGTATCTTCAGTATTCTGAGTCATTGCTTTAACCAATGTGTAGAATTTCATTATGGCATGCTTTATAAACTATGTAGCATTTAAATTTATATTTATACACTTATGCCATCTCTTTATTCTAATGTGTTACCCCTTCTAGGCACCAAAATGACTACTAAAATAAGTTGCTTCTCCATCACATACGGGGCATATGGATGAGTGTAATGTAATTACGGTAGGTAGTGCTTTATTGAGAAAGGTGTGATAATATTGAGAAACATGCCCAGTTTTAAAATTCTTATGATAAAAAGTTTGCCTTTAGAATCTCATAAACAAAAACCATACTGTGAAGAAACAAACTAAAGACAAACTTACAAAGCTCTAAATCTAGCTCATAGTCCAGACTCACCCCATTACAGATGAGGAGATTGAGGCCTAGATAAATTAAGCAGTTTGCTCAAAATTCCAGAGCTAATTGATGACAGATCTGAGGCTAGAACCTAGTTTCTGGACCCCCCATTCTGATCTCATTTTACTGTCAAAATTATTTCCTTTAATGCACAATGCCTTTGACTGTCCTGCAAGGATGGTATATATTCAAGTTATGAATCCCTCAGATCTTTTTAGGAAGAAATAAGTAAATAGTTTTATGAAGGCATTAGATAAATTCGTGGATGATACACTTACAGTAATTTAAGAAAGAAAATTAGAGATCGTTGCAGGCTACCAACAAAATTTTCCCCCAGATACACCCTCTTCACTTTGTTGAAACTGAATTCTGAGGTGATGGCCACACCTTAGGTCCACCTCAGGGCTGGCTGTCCTTCAAGGCTGACTAGCTTCATCCCCTGACTTCTGTGACACTGCCTTGTTTCGGCCATCTTTTTGATTCCCTTTGTGGCCTCGCTCCTTCTCTGCTTCCGTAATTGTAGCCCTCCCTTAAGGCCCTCTGCTACTCACTTGAACTTCTCTTTCACTGTGATCCATCCATTTTTACTATATTTTTCTCTGTAGATGTTTCCCAAATTTCCATCCCCTGCTCTTTTTTCGATCTTCATCCTGGGTTATATTTCCAACTGACCATGGAGAATCTCTTTTTGAATGTCTTAGAAGTAACCCAAATTCAACTTGTTTAATAATGATGTTTTTTCCCTAAAAAAGATCTCTTTTCTGACATCCATGTTTCTGTTGTTCTTCTAATAAATCAGGTTCAAAACCTGGGAGCCTTCTTTGACTCTTCCTCTCTGTTTCCAACACATATCCCATTCTTCAACTTTGTTAATCTTTTCTGTAATTTATCTCATAGTTCTCTTCTTTCTTCTACCCCAAGTACCTCTCTGTAATCTATATTACCTAGTGCTTGGACTATTTTTACATAAAACTCTGAAATCTGTATTTTGTCTCCCGCCCTGCACACCCCTCCACTTGTTTAACAGATCTGTTCACATTACCTCCAGATGAGTCTTTGCAAAGGATACTTTAAATCACTTGACATTCTCCAGCTCAAACCCTTAAAATTCCTTCACTCTATATCCAAATTATTTAGTCTGGCACTGAAGGCTATACCTTTGAGCTTTAAGACCTGCTCCACACCACACCCCTAAAAGCAAGTAGAAGTGAACCTACAAGAGACTTGGTCCTGAGCCAATTTCTCTGACCCATCTCAGTTGATTCACTCTGGTCTTCTTGTGGTCCTTAACAATATTTGCCCTTGGATTTAAAATGCCCTAGACCTGATACTCTTTGCCTTTCCTCTGCCTTTCAATTCTTCAATCACCTCTCTTCAAGTCTCTCACCTTGACTGCTACCTTTAGCCACACAAGATAATTTTTCTTTGTTCTAGAACATTAAACGTTGCCACAGTACTTTCAGAGTGTTCCTCTTCTATCTACTCTAGGTTTGCTCTGTCTACTCAGAAACTTTATAGACAACTACTTCAGACCATGAGCCCTCACTCCTGGACATATAGGCAATGCAATGTCCCCTGTGTAGGCTCAAGCATCTCTGTCTTTGGTTTTAGTTAACACAGGCCTGGAATGTCTTCCCCAACTCTCTTCACTGATCATAGTTCTCCTCACTTCAGTGGCCATCAAAGTTACCTGAGCATTACCCGGATAGAACACTACCTCTGAAATTCTATACAACATTGTCAAATAGCAATATAATGTGTGCCACACATGTAAGCCTCAAATATAATTAAAAAATTTTAGTAGCCATATTATAAAAGTAAAAAGAAATAGATGAAATGAATTTTAGATTTTATTTTATCCAATATATCCAAAATATCATCATTTAAACATGAAATTAACATTATAATTATTGCTGATATGTTCTTACATTCCTTTTTCTTTCATTCGGAGTCTTCAAAATCCAGTGTAGGGACTGGCCTGGTGGCGCAAGCAGTTAAGTGTGCGGGCTCCACTGCGGTGGCCCGGGGTTCACCGATTCGGATCCCGGGTGCGCACCGACGCGCCGCTTGGCAAGCCATGCTGTGGCGGTGTCCCGTATAAAGTGGAGGGAGATGGGCATGGATGTTAGCCCAGGGCCAGTCTTCCTCAGCAAAAAAAAAAAAAAAAAAAAAGAGGAGGATGGGCAGATGTTAGCTCAGGGCCGATCTTCCTCAAAAAAAAAAAAAAACCAGTGTATATTTTATCGTCACAGCACCTCTCAATCCAGACTAGCCACATTTCAAAGGCTCAACAGCAACAGGTGACTGGAGGCTGCCATAGTGGACAGTAGAAGTCTATCACATTTGTTGATTTGTTTGGTATTTGGCATATGCTGGTTTGAAAAGTTAATTACTTTTCATGAGTAGATAACTAGACTCTAGATTGTCAATTCCCAGGATATGGAATAACCAGTGCCAGAAGGTTTGAGCAGGAGAAAAACTACTCAGTGTTGGGGCACAAACAGTCTGATAGAAAACAAGCATCATGTACAGATGTGGTTACAATACACCATTGTAAGGGTTAAAATAGACATGGAGGCACAATGCTGGGGTGGATCCACAGTCCTCCATACCTCTCATATATCTCTTGGACCTGCCTCCATTAAGTTGCACCCAAGGAAGAAAGTAAAGTACTAGCCAAATAATTAAAAATTATTAATAATTACAAATATGATAAGTAAAGAAGAAGGGCATTGGGGAGCTCATAACTGGGAAAAACTCACCTTGTATGCAAATGAAATTTAAAACAAGACCTGAAGGAATGTAGGACAAAAGAAAAATAGGAGAGAGAAGAATGTTCTAGGCAAAAAGAACAACCTCAGGCAGAAAGAAATCAAGAAAGGGCCCTGAGAAGCTCCCTAGGAGCCTAAGGCCTGAGCATGTCCCAGGCACAATACACAGGGCTTCATTTAGATCTTGAAGGAGGTGAAGATGTGTCCATCAGGGAATTCCTGAGAATGGCCACAAAGTTAGGGGCTGAGGTTTGACGACCGTCTGAGTCCTGTCTTAATGAGTTCTCTGGTTTTGTCCTCTTTCCAATCCCATAATCTTTGGGAGATGTGACAGAGCAAAAAGCTTCTGCATTCTCTCCCTAAAAATAGAGTTTTATGAGCTGACATCTGAAGGAGAGTGAGGTCTGAGGTCAGGCCCGCTTGATTCATGTTTGAGAAGCCAGAGGTGCTATAGCGTCATGTTTAATCATGAGCAGTTCCTTGATTAATTGCCTTGATATTAAGATTAAAAAAAAAAAAAAAACCTGAAGGAGAGCTAGTCCTATATCTCAGAAATCCACCACTAAATGTGAACAGGAAGCCTAAGAATAGAAAGAAAGACAAATAAAGCAGCTATATCCAAGTCCTAAGCTTCCCAAACTTCTAATTAAGTGTGACAGAAAAAGTCGTGACGATGCTGCTACAGTTATTTATTTTTAATTTGTGTCTCCTACACTCCCCAAATCAATGGAAAAATCTCTAACGGCTGCACTAGTGTGATCACAACAAAAAGCAGTCCTATTTTTGAGTTCCTGCTTCCTATTATTCAGACACACTTTGGAACTTTTTCTCCACAATTTAAACATCAGTTGCTGCCCTGTTACTTAGCCAACACTGCATGATTTTAATTGAGTGTGTCTGTATCTAAGAGGGAAAAGGCACCAAACTTTATAAAGCAAACGTCACACCAGCATGGCTCAAGGCTTGCTAGCTATTTTTCTGGCTGATCCAAGATTTCTACAGATGTTGGAAACTGAATCATTATGGAATCAAAGTCAGCATTAAACTCATTTACTTAATTTAAAAAAAAATTTTTTTTTAATTTATTTTATTTTTTTCCCCCCAAAGCCCCAATAGATAGTTGTATGTCATAGTTGCACATCCTTCTAGTTGCTGTATGTGGGACGCGGCCTCAGCATGGCCGGACAAGCAGTGCGTTGGTGTGCACCCGGGATCCGAACCGGGGCCGCCAGCAGCGGAGCGCGCGCACTTGACTGCTAAGCCACGGGGCCGGCCCCAAAGTCCGCATTAAAATGCTCTATTTATCATCCTGAATTGATAGGATGCAGTAAGTTAATACCGGTTTCCCAACGCAACGAATCAATGGAATATTTTGAAGTTGTATATTTAATTCCTTGTTCAGTTCTATTGTGAGTTTATCCAAAGATTGCATAATCACTCAATTAGCCTACTATTCTAGGTCCAGAACTCCTGGGACACTCGCCAACACATTTTTCTCCCCCATCAAGATGGTTTATTGCTAACAGGTTATGTAACCTAACAGACTAAGTGATTATTGAAACAATTTTCTTCTCCATGAGATTTAAAATCCACCAAAATTTAAATTTAAAAAAACTTCTTTTTTTTTCCTATGAAGACAATAGGCTAACACTAGTCACAATTCCAACACAGTTAACAATAACAATAGAGACAAACAAACACACATGGCACACTGTTGGAGACTCTGTTACTCAAAAGCTTATCTCTCAATCTTCTTTGCCAATAGGATCCCGTTTTTTTCGGGGGGTGGGGAGGCTTGACAATGAGCCTAAAAGTACACACCTCCTTATACTCCTTTGCATCTGGGGGAGACTGTGTGACCTGGTTCTAGACAATAAAATATAGACTGAAATTCTTGATACCATTTCTAGGAAAGCTATTGTTTTCCTGAATGTTTAAAAAAAAGAGAGAGAGGAAGGAAGGAAGGAAGGAAGACAAAGGAAATACTCCTTTTCTGCCTGGAGCTCAGAAGGGGTGGCTGGCTGTGAAGCAGCCATTCTGCAACATTGAGATGAAAACCATTTATCACAGAAGGTGGAGCAGGAAACAAGATGATCTGTGTCTTTGATGATTACTTTTGAGGAGCTCTGTATCATTTCTGGCTGCCTCCTCCCAGATTTCTTATTATCTGAAAAAAAGAAATCCCTTTATGTTCAAGGAGGAGTGGTCAGGATTTGTGACATGTGGCTGAAAGAAATGCTAACTCATAAAGTACCACTCTATGCCTCCAGCGTGGCTGTGTTCACAAGTCCAGGGAGCATCGTTTACATGTGGCCCGTACAACCACGTGGCACTGTAGCTGCCAGATGCTAAGCATGTTCCGGGGATTCAAAGATTAGTAAAATATGGATTCTGCCTTTCAGGAGCTTACAATCAAATGAGAGAAATTTGTAAACAGATACTTATACTATAATGTTATCTGTAAAGTCAGGGTTTCATAAAGCGTGCTCCCTGTGATGGCACTCAAGTTAAAAAATGGTCTGCCATCATATAAGCTTGGAAACTTACAGTATCTTCACCATGCGCTCTGCCATATTAGAGACTCCGAGGAGTCCTGTAGCAAGAAAGCTATTTAACTTTCTTTGACCTACTGTTTTTTAAAATTATTTAGTAATAAAACCCTTTTTCTCCCATAGGCAATATCTCTTAATATCTTTTGCAGTGTTCAAAAACACAGTTAAGGAAATGCTGTACTAAGTGATTTAATAAAGCTGTAACTTTAGTGCTATGGCAAGAGTTACCTGTAGAAATAATTCAGCCATATTAAAATATTCATATATTAGTCCCTTTTTTGTTTTTTACCATCTGATGTGGGTTGAATTGTGTCCCCCCAAAAGATATGCTGAAGTTTTAACCCCTGGAATCTGTGTATGTGACCTAATTTGGAAATAGGGTCTTAGCAGATGTAATTAAGATATAAATTAAGATGAGGTCATACTGGATTACAGTGGGTTCTAAATCCAATCACTGGTGTCCTTATAAGAACAAAGGATACCTAGACACACAGAGGAGAAGGCCATGTGAAGAGAGAGGCAGAGACTGGAGGGATACAGCTGCAAAGCAGGGAATGGCAAGGATTGCTGGCAATCACCCGAGGTTAGGAGAGAGCCATAGAACAGTCTTCCTCTGAGCCTCCAAGAAAGAACAACCCTGCTGACACCTTGATTTTGGACTTGTAGCCTCCAGAACTGTGAGAGAATAAATTTCTGTTGTTTTAAGCCACCCAGTTTGTGATACTTTGTTACCTCAGCCCTAGGAAACTAATACACAATCGTACTGCCTATTTGGCTTCTATCAATTCTATTTGTTTGAGAAATAGTTCTTGGTGCTTTCTCTGCAGTCTAGCAGCTGTGGGATGGGAAAGGAAGTGCGTGAGGTCCAGAAGAGTTTGAGCCCTGACTCAGCCTATTTTTAATTCTTCGAATTTAGGCAAGTTACTCAGATGTTCTGAGCCTCAGTTTTCTCAACTACAAAATAGAGATAGAAACTTTCATTCATTCATCAGTTCACCCAGTCCTTGGGCAAGTATTGATTGAGCAGTAACGGTCTCCCAAGCATTATGCAAGGCATGCAGACAGATATTAAGTAGGCAGTTAACTAAGGCCTGCAGAGGAAAAGCAAGTCCTAGGAGAGGTCATGACCTGACCACATAAGCCACTCTTGGAGGTTGTCGTGAGAATTAAACGAGACATTTGTGAATGTACTTTATGATCTATACCTCAAAATGCAAACAAAGGTATTATTATAAATAGGATCAGATGGATTAATGGGAATGAATGTCCTGTTCCCTCTGGTCAAACTGGTAAATATTAGGTTAAAAACTTGTTGGTGGAATTTCAGAGGACTGGCAGAGAAACTGCTGGAGAATCAAAGGAGGGAATAAGTACTGAAATAATGATAATATGTGTTTGTGTAAATAAATACACAAAAGCATATATTCCTGCCTATTTCAAAAAAGGCTTTGAGGCTGCTTTTTAAAATATCGTTTATAATAAAAGACAGACATTCTGCTATTGCAGGACTTATATTAAGTCCTATAATATATTACAGGTTTTATTAATTATATTAATTTTTAATATCACATGTTAAAGTTTTAATGGCTCAACGAACATTTTTCACGGTATAAATTTCATTTTAAAAAAACAAATTCATTCTTTTGGCCCATTCAATATTCAAAGAAGGGTAATCATAGCTCCGATCCTTGCCAGCAGTAATTCAAAGTAAACTACCTAATCAGCAAGAGGAGATTTGTTTCATGGACTCTGAGGGAATTCTGGAAAACAAGGCTCATATGTTTAATGAGCATCAAAAAGTTGTGAGGAAAATACATTGCCATAAATAGTATTTGAGTTATAATTAGATCTACCGTGAACCGTCTCAATTATATTCATTAATTGTCCTAAAATCATCCATACTTCTACAGCTTTTCTGTTATCATCTCCTGCTCTCTAGATCCTTGTCTTTAACCTCCCCGTGGCAACTCTCACAGGGTTGACCCGTGCAGCTGAAACTGAAGTGGATTAATATAATTTGAATATGGGAAAGATATGATTGAACATTTTGAGGGCCAGTACATTCTACTCAGGGATAGCAAATGGATATAAGAGAATATGGACATTTAAAGAAATCATGAGGAATCACAACAGTATCTAGAAGGATCTAGAAACATGAGTATATACACATACACATACATATATACGTTCAGCTAAGAAGAGATATAAATATGATATCCAATGATTTGTTTCAAACTTCTAACTTCGATTATAAAATGTTAGTGTTGAAAAAGGCATAAGAGATCATCTATCTCATTTTTCTCATTTTACAGTCATCTTAGTCCTTTCAGTCTGCTATAAGAAAGTACCATAGACTGGGTGGCTTAAACAACAAACATTTCTCACAGTGCTGGAGGCTGGAAGTCCAAGATCAAGGTGCCAGCAGATTTGTTTCTGGTGAGAGCTCACATCTGGTTCACATCAGACAGCCGCCTTCTCACTGTGTCCTCATGTGGCAGAAAGAGAAGGCATCGGTGTCCTTTCCTCTTCTTGTAAGTGTGCCAGCGCTATTGGATTAGGGGCCCCACCCTTATGACCTCATTTAACCTCCTTACAGGCCCTGTCTCCAAATACAATCACAAGGTGGGAGGTCAGGGCTTCAACATCTGAGTTTTGGGGAACACAAACACTCAGTCCATGACAACAGGTGTGTAACCAAGGGCAGGAGAGGCAAAACTGTTTATTCAAGGTCACAGACTGTATAGAGTTGGTTGGAGATGAGCAAGCCAAAGCCTGAAGACACCACGGTCAGCACAGGATCCTGGACATGGGTGAGCTTGGAGAAGAGGACCCTGCCCTAGAAAGATATGCTCCTGGAGAAAATCCTCCCCTCCCTTCCCTAGTCTCCCTTCTGTGGTCCAGGTGCTTGTCACTGGTCCCTTAGGTTCACTCCATAGTGCTCTTACTGACAGTCCAAGGGTGCGTGTTTGCTTTTATACTGGAAACCGGCACATTAACTAAGTAAATCCCAGCAATTCTTTTCTCATCTGTGTAGATCCAACACTTATGAAGACATGCTCATTTTATTTATTTGATTGCATAATGAGAATCTAGAGTTTTCTCATTCACTTTTATTTTTTTTTCCTCTCGTGCATTAAAATTTCACATCCTTCAAGGGGAAACATAATGGAAAACGAATAGGAACAAACTAAAGTTTTGATTTAAACGCCACCATTAAAGTTTTTTTTGTATCCACTACTCACAGCTATTTTTAAAAACATTAAGTGTATTTTGAACTCAGTATCATCAATATAATAAAATACTGGCCCAGGGCTGGCATGTTTTGTGGCCTCTTGGCATGAGAGGTGTCTTGTCTTCTTACTTTTTCTCCTGAGGCTTGGGCTTTGAAGAGAACAAAGTAGTTCTGGAGTTTCTCTTCCTTCCCCAGAGTCATTATTATCTGAAGAGCAAAGAAAATAAAGTAGAATGTTGCTTCGCCACAGTACTTCTCCATCTTTCATGCTTGTTTCATCTTGTGGTGGTGGCGGCATTCCTCCAGGCCATGGGGAAAATGGGCTCTTACACGGAGTGCTTAAGCAAAGAGTAATTTATTAATACTAGCAGAGTTGAGTACATAGGAAGGAAAAGAAATAAACAAAAGGAAGAAGCCCTTCAGGCATGCTCGCAGCAATAAAGCCACAATTCCCTTAAGATCCACCCAAAGAAACAGCATTCTCTCTCAGGCCCCTTGTCTCTCAAATTTCACACCTCCTACTGCTTTTTCTCACAGCCCCAGTTTATTCCTGGGTGAACTTGCCTGTCTCTGGTCAGTCACAACAGAAGATTAGAATCAGAAGTATATAAGATACGTTATTTGCTGAACTCCCATCATATAATTGCTCCCTGAAGATTATCAAATTTGAAACTGGTTTAGCTTTTCAGCTCGCAATATAAATTCAGTATAGAAATACCTATCTGGTGATTTGTATCTCGTCAACCACCAAGGAGAGAAAGTTAGCCCAGCCATTATTTTCTCAGATATCAGACAATTACTCTTTCCATACAAAATTTTTTATTCTAACACATTTTAAGTGGCAATCTTTCTAAATGCATAATAAGTTTTCATGATTCTACCAATAGGGTAAACAAAACATAATTTAATTCATTGCTAATCTCAAGATCATCGAAGTGAGTCCTGGTCTTCCAGACTAAGACATTTCTTTGTCAAAGAGCAGCATGGCCTCTCCTAAGTGAATTGTGGCAAGCTAGGCAGCTGCTAGGTAGAAACTACCCCTCTGAGTCTGGGCCAGTGGTCATCAGATATTTGGCATTAGGACCTTCAACTGGGCCCTGACATGACTGTTTTCAGAAGTTCTGGGAAAGGGTCCTCTTTAAGTCCTCCAGAGCCGAGACTTGGCATGCGACTACAGCTACACCAGGATTACAGACGCGGCTGTCTCACGATTCTGTGGGAAGCTTGTTTCTTCACTTGGCTTGTGTGCACAGTATATCATTTTCTGCCCACAACTTGGTGGAAGAGAACTTCTCTGAGCTCCTCTCTCAGCATGTGTATGCAAGGCAGAAACAAGGCTTCTGAGTGCCCAGTGTCACTGGATAAAGGACAAAGGAATAAGGTGATATATTCTCTAAAAGTGCCTTGACTAATGCCACCCAAAGAATGTGTCCTACCTTCAAGCCCACAGCTATTTCAAGTAAATTGATCTAAATAGATAATTAAAGGTTATAAACATGTTTTAAAATACTAAAAAGTAATTCAAACTCAGTCATAGTAATGATTGTTCTATGATTTGGGCAAAGGGTTAATCTTTGAAGAACATAGATACTATAAATAATTAAAATATGTATTAGAGAGATACTAATTAAAACCCCTTCACATACTTGGATATACTTTGCTAGAATTATGTTTTGTTGACAGATGTAGATAATGATATTTAAGAAAACGTTAGGAACAAAAAGACATTTACAAAGGTTATAATTCATACCATCAAACTTTTCTTTCCCAAGTTCCTGCATTATATGCTAGCTTCAATTTTCTTTTTTTATACTAGATGTATTTTACAATACTTTGATCCTCTTCAAAATCCTGTCATGGCTCCCTTTTCCCTAATGAAGCCCATATGCATTATTTTAGCATTTTTAAGTTTATCCACTCTTTCGCCCCAATTTGTCTTTCCAATTTAGTTTCTAATCCTCACTATATAAAACCTATACTCCCATATTATTAGACATTTCATCTTTCCTTGAGAAAACCTTGCACTGTCCTTGGGCCATTTCTAATGTCACCTTCTCCATGAAGCATCTGTGATCTCTCCAGTCAAAAGAGATTGGTCCTTTGTACTTCCCATGTGACATCCGTCATATATTGTATTGTATTATTATCTGTATACATCTTATATCTCCTACTAGATTGTAAGGTAACTTAAGGGTAGAATGTGAGTTATCTGGCCATATGGGTATCACCCACAATGCCTAACACAGTGCCTTGCATATACAAAATGCAAGATAATCAAATGATATTATATATGTATGAGCCAGATCTCTTTCAGTTGCAAAATAACAGAAATCCAATTCAAACTTGCTTAGTTTCTAAAAGAGAAATTTATTGACTCATATACATGGCCAATCCAGGGATGCAGCTGCCTTCAATTATAAAAGGATTGAGGAGATCAAAGAATGTCATTACAGTTCTCTCTCTCCATCTCTCAGCTTTTTCTATCTCTTTGTCTTCATTTTTCAAGGGGATATTTTCCACATGGTGGTCAAGATAGGCACCAGCAGCCTCAGGTCACAGACTCTAGAAAAGACAACTAGTGGCTCTGCTTGGGTTTCATAAATTCACACCAGATAGAGAATGAAAGCATAGTTTCCTAATGGAACTCAAAGACAGATGATAAGAAAGCAGCTAGACAGTAAAAAACTACAAAATCACACTACAAATGACAAATTAACTTTTTAAGAATCTTACAGACTAACATAAGGGTTAGCTTTTTCACTTTAAATTTTAGTGAAAATATCAAATCAAGAAGCCTACATCATGTGACTGTGTGTTATGCTCAAGGGATACAAATGATATAAAAGCCAAAGTTTCAACCCTGAGGAATCAAAGTCTGGTTGGTGGTTGACAAAATTTGATGCGTGACAAATAATGAATATAAGACACGGTATTAACCAAGTATTAAATATTACAGCACAGATTATAACCTTAATGATAACTCAGGAAAGAAAGGATGATTGTGGAATAGAATAATTATTGAAGGTTTCATGGAGGGGATGAAAACTGTTTTGCTTAATGAAAGATGGATTGTTTTTTGAGTTGCTAGAAGAGGGTGGGAAGGAATAAGGGTGGAAGGAAAGAGAACGAAATGGCCCAGAGGCCGGCGTTCTATTTGTAGAGATGTGGTTGTAGACAACGTCTCACTTACAGTGGAGAATTTATGTTGGGAATAAGGCAAGATGATTACAGTGAAGTTAGCTTAAAGCAGATTTTGAAAGGTTTATGAGTTTGAATTTTATCTAGTATAATTTCACTATATGTAGCTTTGGAAAAGAATAGAGAGGAAAATCCAGCTGCAGGTCATGACATAAAGAGGAGTTCATATTTCTGCTGTGAAATAGGGGTCACCACTTCCAGTTATGCAGATTGTGGGCTGCACAACCCTAGTGGGCACCAATCACATTGCAGTGTGAATGGTACCTCCTAAGGTACTCCTTGTGCAGTGCACAACTCTTATAACAGTATATGGCCCATCTAGATGACTGTCAAGAAACAAGGAACACATCAATTTGGTGGGGGTGGAAGATAGGTAGGTGCTAGGGAGAAGTTAGAGAGAAGGTTGAAGAGAAAAGTGAAGACTAGAGTACGGAGTGCCTTAAATTCTAGGCTAAGGAAATATGGACTTTATTCTGTATTTAATGCATGGGAGAGATTGAAGCCATTGAAGGATTTTGAATAGAATAGTGAAGTTGCAATCAATGTCTTAGGAAAGTTAAATTTAAGCTACAGGTTTCAGATAGACTCAAGGGGTAGAAATTAGCAAAACAGAGAACTAGGAAAAGATCATTAGAGTAGTGCAGAAAAAAAGTGGACCATAAGATAGAAAGCAAAGGAGAGATTTGGGAGATATTTTGAAAAAAAAAAGAAAAAGAAAGAAAGCCATGAAGGAGGGATTTTGTGAATCTCTTACAAAAGAAATATATACCCTGGATCAATTAATATTATTTAGGTAGAGTGTAAAGGACAAAAGTTACATTTCTGTCAAATCACTCCCAATGACTTTACTGCTGGCAGTTATATAGCTCTTTACAGTTTACACAGTAATTTCAAATATATTATTTCATTTGGATATAGATACTTTTTGAAATCATGAAATTAAGAAATGTCCTAAGCTTATATACTAAGGTCACACATAAAATATAGAAATTGTTATTCATCACCTAGAATAGCATATAGAATTCATCACAGAGAATGCAATTTAATATTGTACTGGCAGAATTTCCTGTGTCTATTTGTCCCAGAAAAGACATACCAGCATGTCCAAAACCAAACTTTCCTTGTTTTCTGGATCCTGTTCTTCTTCAGGGAACTTGCTCCCTATTTTTCCTCTTCTCATCACTCATCTTCGCTTCAGCATTTTAGAAAAACATTCTTTAACCCTATTTCCATCGTGGGTCATCTCTTTACTTGCTATCAATCCAAGCTGCTGACAGAGTCAGTGGATGTTTCATGTCTCTGTCTCTTCGGCGCTAAGTCACTTCTCAATCCATCCCACCTCTGCAATTTTTCTCCCTGAAGATAATACAAACCTCCTATTTGCTATTTCTATTGAACGCTTTTCAGTATTCACGGTATTTGACCTCTCTGCAGCGGATGATATAGTTTTCCTTCATTCTTGGCTTCCTGGTCTCATTCTGCCTTGGTTATTTTGCTTCTGTGCCCTTGACTTTCTCCTGTCCTTTGATGTTAATAGTCTTTCAGGGTTCCATCCTTCACCCTCTGCTCTTTCTCATTATACACACTTTCTGTGGGGAATTTCATCCACTCCCTCTAAAGCTTATATACTGATAGCTGTCAGTTCTATATCTCCAATCCAGATCCAAGGCCATATATTTATAATTAAATGGCCCACAGATGCTTCCCAAAACAGGTCCAGCACTGAACTTCTTACTAGTACCTCAAGTTTGTTCTTCCTTCCATATTCTCTTTAGAATTTATGGAACCATGATTCATGCAAGGATCTAAGGTAGAAAACAGAGATCTGCCGGGGCAGGCTCTGTGGCGTAGGGGTTAAGTGCGCACGCTCTGCTGCTGGCAGCCCGGGTTCGGATCCCGGGTGCGCACCAACGCACCACTTGTCAGGCCACACTGTGGTAGCGTCCCATATAAAGTGAAGGAAGATTGACACAGATGTTAGCTCAGGGTCAGTCTTCCTCAGCAAAAAGAGGAGGATTGGCATTGTATGTTAGCTCAGAGCCGATCTTCCTCACACACACAAAAATAAATAAATAAAAGCTATTTCTAAAAAAGAAAAAAAAAGAAAATGGAGATTTGTCTTTGATTCCTTTCTTCTCCTTCATCCTCCATGTGATGGTTAATTTTATGTGTCAACAAAATTGAACCACAGGAGGCACAGATATTTGATTTAAACATTATTTCTTAGTGTGTCTGTGAGGATTTTTCTGCATGAGATTAACGTTTAAATTGGTAGACTCAATAAAGCAGATTGCCCTCCTCAATGTGGATGGGCCCCATCCAATTCATAGATGGCCTGAATAGAATAAAATGCTAAGTAAGAAAGCCAACAGGCGCATGAAAAGATGTTCAACATTATTAACTACCAGGGAAATGCAAATCAAAACTACAATGAGGTATCACCTCACTCCCTTCAGAATGGCTATAATTAACAAGACAGGAAACAACATGTGTTGGAGAGGATGTGGAGAGAAGGGAACTCTCATACACTGCTGGTGGGAGTGCAAACTGGTGTAGCCACTATGGAAAACAGTATAGAGATTCCTCAAAAAATTAAGAATAGAACTACCATATGACCCAGCTATTCCACTGCTGGGTACTTATCCAAGGAAAATGGAAACACGAATGTGTAAAGATACATATGATACTGAGTGATGGGCTGGCTCTGCTTTCTGTGATCTGAACCAATTAATAACAATGAGTTAGAGATCGAGAAACGAAGTTTAATTAGATTAGCTGGCAAATCGGAAGACAGGTGACTAATGTCTCAAAGACCCATCATCCAGGATTACAGAATTTTGAGGTAGTCATATAGGAAAAATGGGCAGTAAGGAGGGGGTCCAGGGATATTGGGTCTCCAGGCATGATGGGATCAAGGCATCACATTGTTCCATTCTTCTGTCAGCTGTGATGGATACCTTATAGGTGTGTTTCCCACCTGTGGTCAGCCTGTTCCTGCAAGAAACTCATAGAACAAAGTTTTTAATTTATCAAGGCATTGGGGGGTACATACATAAGCGGAGGCCATAAATCAGGAGAGCATGTGAATTTTTTAGACCATGTGCAGAACAGTGAGTAGTCACACAGAGGAGGGGCTGGGGCCATTTAGTGTAACAAGATGGCCTCACTTATGCTCACTTACACATGCACCCCTATGTTCATTGCAGCATTATTCACAATAGCCAAGACTTGGAAGCAATCTAGGTGCCCATCAAGGGACAAATGGATGAAGAAGATGTGGTATATATACACAATGGAATACTACTCAGCCATAAGAAACGATGAAATCCAGCCATTTGTGACAACATGGATGGACATTGAGGGTATTATGCTAAGCAAAATAAGTCAGAGGGAGAAAGTCAAATACCGTATGATCTCACTCATAAGTAGAAGATAAAAACAACAATAATCACATAGAGGCAGAGATTGGATTGGTGGTTACCAGAGGAGAAGGGGGGAGGGAGGAGGGTGAAAGGGATGATTAGGCACATGTGTGTGGTGATGGACTGTGATTAGTCTTTGGGTGGTGAACATTATCTAATCTATATGGAAATCAAAATATAATGGTGTACATCTGAAATTTATATAATGTTATAAACCAATGTTACCGCAATAAAAATAAAAAACGAGAAAAGAAAGAATTCTTCCTCTATGCTTGACTGTCTTCAAGCTGAGACATTGGTCTTCTCCTGCCTTCGGACTCTTAACTCCTTCTGGAACTTACACTCTAGGCTCCCCTGTTTCTCATGCCTTCAGACTCAGACTGGGACTTTACCCTCTGCTCTCCTGAGTCTGCAGCTTGCTGACTGTAGATCTCGGACTTCTCAGCCTCTCTAATCACTTGAGATAATTCTTTATAGTATATCTCTTTCTATAGAAAAAAATATATATCTTATTGGTTTTGTTTCTCTGGAGAACCCTGACTAATACAGATTTTGGTACTGAGAGTGGTTCTCGAGGAGCAGAATTTTGAGGAAGAGTTTTCTGAATTGGTTCTGGGATTTCTGGAATTTGGTCTCTAATCTGATTAGATTGAAAGATGTTAATGACTCTATTTCCAGTAGTAAAGAGAACATAGCTAGTCCATGGCATGATCTGGCAATAGAGATATGCAAAATATCTTCAGTAGCTACTTCTAATGTAGCTAATGAAGAAGCAAGGAGTTTGGTGACTCCATATATGATGCTTTCGAACATTTTTGGAAATCTAATGAATGTAATGAGGTTGGTTGGTTGCTCCTAATGTTGCTGGACAAAGAGGTGAAAGAAAATGATGAGCTCAGGCATTCAAATTCTCAGTTCCGGTGCCACATAAATGACCTCAACACTTCTATATGTGCCCTGAAGGAGATCCTTATCTCCTGTAGCTTCAGGGCTGAGACTTACTCAAAATCAAATACAGAATTTTAGCATGCAATTGGCTGTGTTACAACACAAATTGAACTCCCAGCTTCACAGGGTGTCTACTGTTAAAGTGAGAGCATTGATTGGAAAAGAATGGGATCTTGTAAAGTAGAATGGGGACCTGTGGGAAGACCCTGCGGGAGCTGGGGACATTGAGCCCCTAAATTCTGATGAGTCTTCTGTCTCAGTGGAAGCAGCCTCCTCACCCCCAGTGCTGTTGCTCTCTCTACTCCCCGCCCCCCACACACACATAGGAGGGCATTAACTCTGATTTGCCTAAGAAAAGTGTAATGGCCTCCTCTGAGGGAGTTACAAAGCGACACAAAGTTGATTCTCCTCAGGACCTACCTCTACCACTCCTCTTTGCTTTTAGACCTATAGCTAGACTCAAGTCCCAGCAGGCCCCTAAAGGTGAGGTACAAAGTGTGACCCATGAGGAGGTGTGCTACACTCCAGAAGAACTACGTGAGTTTTCTAATTTATACAGACAGAAATCTGGGGAACAAGTATAGGAATGGATACTGAGGGTGTGGGATAATGGTGGAAGAAACAAAGTTGGATCAGGCCAAAATTATCAATAGGGGCTTACTAAGCAGAGATTCTGGATTTAATGTTGTAGCTCGTGGAGTTGGAAAGGACTCTAACATGTGTTTTGGTTGATTGGATGAAACATGGACCTCCATGAACCAATTAGAAATGCTGGGCCTGCCTTGATTTAATGTAAAGAAAGAGCTTCAAAGGCTTAGGGAGTTTGGAATGTGGATTTGTCAAATTAGTGGATTTGTCGTTTAAGACCTACTCACCGACATTGAGAGTCCACGTGACATACCAAGAGACACACCAGAAACTCCAGAAGACACACCTTTCACTGCTACTTTGAGAAATAAATTTGTGCGTGGAGCCCTAGCATCCTCGAAGAGCTCTATGATTACTCTTCTCTGCAGGCTAGACCTTACAGTGGGGACTGCAGTCACTGAATCAGGAAACCTAAATGTAATGAAAGTACTGGATCCCGGGTGGTAGGGGCCAGGTGGCAACACTCAACCACTGAAGGCAAGGTGGGCATGGTCACTGTGATGGACAGCAGAGTCAAACAGCAATCCCCAGAGTCATTCAGCAATCAGAATAGTCTGAATCACACAGACCTATGGCATTGGCTGTTTGAGCATGCTGTTCCAAGAAGTGAAATAGATAGGAAGCCTACTAAATTCATATTTGATTTTTCTCAGCAGAAAAGTTTTCGGTCCAGTGGACAAAAGTTTAACCTGAATCATAAAAAACAGAGTCATGGCATCTCAACCAATTCTCAGACTTGATTCAGTTTACGGACCCAGAGCCCCTTGAATAGAGAGGAGGCTGGGTCACCTTGAGGAAGGACCCCAGTATACTGCCAAAAATCTTTCTCCAAGCCTTTGCCAAAGGGACCTACAGTCTTTTATCAGGGTAACTGTGCATTGAGGAAAAGGAAATAATGAGAACTTTTGGATACTACTGGACACTGGCTGTTATCTGACACTGATTCCAGGGGACCCAAAACATCACTGTGATCGACCAGTCAGAGGAGGGGCTTATGGAGGTCAGATAGTCTGTGAATTTCAGTTCAGCTCCCTCTCACAGTAGGCCTAGTGGGTTCTTGTGGTTATTTTTCCCATCCTGTGGTTATTTTTCCAGTTCTGGAATGCATAATTGGAATAGACATAATCAGCTGCTAGCAGAATCCCCACATTGGCTCCTTGATCTGTGGAGTGAGGGCTATTATGGTGGGAGAGGCCAAGTGAAAGCCATTGGAACTGCCTCTAACTAGGAAAATAGTAAACCAAAAGCAATACTGTATTCCTGAAGGGATTGTAGAGATTAGCGCCATCATCAAGGACTTGAAAGATGCAGGGCTGGCGATTCCCACGATATCCCCATTCAACTTGCCTATTTGATCTGTGCAGAAGACAGATGGATCTTGGAGAATGACAGTGGACTATCCTAAGTTTAACCGGGTGGTGACTCTAATTATAGCTGCTGTCCTGGATATAGTTTCATTGCTTGAGCAAATTAACACATCCCTGGTACCTGGGATACAGCTATTGACCTGGCAAATGCTTTTCTTGATATCTGTTAGTAAAGACCACCAGAGCAGTTTGCTTTGCAATACACCTTCACTGTCTTACCTCAGAAGTGTATCAACTCTCCAGCCCTATGTCATAATTTAATTTGTAGGGACCTTGATCACCTTTCCCTTCTGCGGGATATCACACCGGTCCATTACATTGATGACATTACGCTGATTGGACCTAGTGAGCAAAAAGTAGCAACTACTCTAGACCTACTGGTAAGATGTTTGCATGTCAGAAGTTGGGAAATAAATCCCCCCAAAATTCTGGAGCCTTCTATCTCAGTGAAATTCCTAAGGGACCAGTGGTATGGAGCATGAAAAAATAACCTTTTTAAGATGAAGGATAAGTTGTTCCATCTGGCCCCTCCTACAAACAAAAAAGAGGCGCAATGCTTAGTAGGTCTCTGGATTGGGAGGCACCATATTCCTCATTTGGGTGTGTTACACTGGCCCAATAACCAAGTGACTCAAAAATCTTCAGTTTTGAGTGGCCCCAGAACAAGAGAAGGCTGCTGTGCAAGCTGACCTGCTGTTTAGGCCACGTGATTCAGCAGATCCAATGGTACTTGAAGTGCAAGTGGCAGATAGCCATGCCGTTTGGAGCCTTCGGCGGGCCCCTTTAGGTGAATCACAGTGCAGGACCTTAGGATCTTGGAGCAAAGCCCTACCACCCTCTGCAGATAATGACTGTCCTTTTGAGAAAGAGCTCCCGGCCTGCTACTGGATCTCAGCATAGATTGGACGCTTAATCATGGACCACCAAGATTCCATGCAACCTAAGCTGCCCATTTTGAACTGGGTGTTATCTGACTGACCAAACCATAAAGTTGGCATGCACAGCAGCACCCCATCATCAAAGATAAGTGGAATATACATGATATCGTTACAATTTATTGAGACTTGTTAATGTCTCAGAATACTGTCCATCTTGGTAAATGGTCCATGAGCACTTAAAAAGAATGTGATTCTGCTGTTGTTGGGTGGAATGTTCTATAAATGTCAGTTGGGTCATGTTGGTTGATAGTGTTGTTCAGGTCTTTTATATCTTCACAGATTTTCTGGCTACTTGCTTTGTCAAGTACTAAGAGAAGAATGTCGAAGTCTCCAATTGTGATTGTGGATTTGTCTATTTCTCCTTGTTCTATTAGTTTTTGCTTCTTGTATTTAAAGCTCTGCTCACAGGTGCATAAACATTTAGGATAATTATGTCTTCTTGATAAACGGATCCTTTTATCATTATGAAATGACAGTCTTTATTCTTGATAATATTCTTTTCCCTAAAATCTACTTTGTCTGATGTTAATATAGCCACTCCATCTTTCGTTTGATTAGTGTTCTCATGGTGTATTTTTTCCTTTCTTGGGATTTTTAAACATTTTTATTTGAAATAATTTTAGACTTACAGAAAAGATGCAAAAATAGTTCTTGTATGCCATTCACCCAGCTTCCCCCAATGCAAAATGTCTTTTCGGTCTCCCAGTTTTGTCTCTTCTGTTAGGGAGATGGCCGTGCCCCAGATTCCTCCTTCTCTGTGCTGCAGCCTTCTCTCCAGGCAGTAATTAGAGCAGTCCTGAAGTTTCCTCTTTCTCTAGGATTACTTTTCTCTGATGTCTTATGTCTGAACCATTGTTTCATATATTTTGTACAGGTTTTTAGTTATTTCAGGCTGTAGTGTAAATCTGGTCCCCTTATACAGTATCGAACCTTTTTTTTTTTAAATTTTTTATTGTAGTAACATTGGTTTATAACATTGTATAAATTTCAGGTGTACATCATTATACTTCTATTTCTGCATAGATTACATCATGTTCACCACCCAAATACTAATTACAACCCATCACCACACACATGTGCTGAATTATCCCTTTTGCCCTCCTCCCTCCCCCCTTCCCCTCTGGTAACCACCAATCCAATCTCTCTCTCTATATGTTTGTTTATTGTTGTTATTATCTACTACTTAATGAAGGAAATCATACGGTATTTGTTTTTTTCCTCACTTAGCATTCATCAGATCGTGCAGTATTCTTTGAAAATACCAGTTTATCAGATATGTCAGTGCTCCACTCACATGTGCCTGGGTACCCTTACCATTTTCCCGCACACAGGCTTTCGGTGTGCTTCACTCCCACAGACAGTACCTGTGACTCAGCCTGCTGAGACCACTTTTCTGTTTGCACACAAAGGGCAGGAAAATTCCTAGGAGGTCTTCTACTCCACGCAAGACAAGCCAACAGGTGGTAGGAGAGAAAGGGTTTTATTACAGCTTGCTAGCAAGGTGGAAGATGGGGAACTAATGTCTGAAAGGACCATCTTACAGAATAAAGACTGCAGACCAGTTACATAGGGGCTGGTCTCCAAGTGGGGCCGACATCTGATCTCCGTTCCTGATAATCTTTGGTTTTACTGGATATTCATCAGGGATCGGGGCAACACCCTACACCTTGATTTAGTTTAAAGACAATAAGAACAAAATCTTTAATATGTGTAGTAAAGATTACTGTTTACGTGAGCGGCACCAACAAATTTACACTCCTCACCCCAGCCCTTTATTAATGACTCCATGGAGCAGAATATAAATATGCCAGCTCCCTTGCTCCTGATGGAAACAACTCTGAGATATGATCTACACTTTCTCCAAAGACTTCTGAGAGATTGAACAAAAGTTACTTTCTATGGGACTGCTTGTTTGCCATTCTTCCTGTTACTATACTGATTTTTCATAGGAATTCTTCCTAATAACCCTCCCTCACACAAATCCTTTTTTCAGGGTTGCTTTCTGAGGACCCTAAGCTAGAAAACCACATTTAATGGCTAGCTAATATTCTCCTCTTAATATACCATTTATATCATAATTTATTTAATTATTTCCTAATAGTTCAGCATTTAGGTTGTTTCTATTTTTTCTACAATAACTAGCTTTGTACTGACTATCTTTGCATGAAAAAATGTTTTCTTGGCTTCTAGACTACTCCCTGTGGATACATTCCTAGAAAGGAAATTACTAATCAAAGGGCATGAATATTTCACAGTGTTTGATCTGTATTGCCAATTTGCTTTCCAGAAAGTGTGTATCAATTCACGGCTCCGTTTGCAGCACATCTTTTGAAAAGGTTTTTTTACCACATTGAGCCAATCTTAATGTAAACTTTTTAAAGACGTTGCTAATTTTATTAGCAATGAGATTATTAGTATTGTTTTGATTTCTTTGATTACTAAAATTGAATATTTTTTCACATATTTATTAATTATCTTTTGTGAATTATCTGTTTAAGAACTTCGCAATTTTTTATTAATTATCTTAATTTTTTGTGTGTGTGTGTGAGGAAGATCAGCCCTGGGCTAACATCCATGCCAATCCTCCTCTTTTTGCTGAGGAAGATTGGCCCTGGGCTAACATCCGTGCCCATCTTCCTCCACTTTATATGGGACACCGCCACAGCATGGCCTGATAAGTGGTGTGGCGGTGCGCCCCCAGGTTCTGAACCCGGGCCACCAGCAGCGAAGCGTGTGCACTTAACCGCTACGCCACGGGGCCAGCTCCTATCTTAATGTTTTTTTAAACAATATATATACAATTATATAAAGTTGTCTATGTAATTTAGGCAATCTATTTAATCCGTGTAAATATTCTCTGTATGGGTTTTCTTTTAAATTTTTTTTTTTTTTTTGTGATGAAGATCAGCCCTGAGCTAACATCCGTGCTAATTCTCCTCTTTTTGCTGAGGAAGACCGGCTCTGAGCTAACATCTATTGCCAATCCTCCTCCTTTTTTTCCCCCAAAACCCCAGTAGATAGTTGTATGTCATAGTTGCACATCCTTCTAGTTGCCGTATGTGGGACGCGGCCTCAGCATGGCCAGAGAAACGATGTGTCGGTGCGCGCTCGGGATCTGAACCCAGGCCGCCAGTAGTGGAGCGCACACACTTAACCACTAAGCCACAGGGCCGGCCCTTAAATTTTTTAATGTTGTTTGAAATATAACAATTTTGATTTTCCAGTAATCCACTCTATTTATTTGTTTTCCTTTGTCATTTCTTCTAATGCTTCTTTACTTAGAAAGTTGTACTACATTTAAAATCAGATAAATTTTATCTTACATTTTCCTCTAGAGTTTTTTCTTTCTTTTCTATATCTCTAACACTTATCTTGTGAATTCCTCTGTCATTTATTTTGACATAAGGCAGAGATGGAAAATAGATTCCATCTTGTGTGCCAAGTTTATGCACTCACTCAGTAAAAATGTATTCAGTGTTTACTGTGTACCAGGCAGAGTGCTAGACATGATTGGTAGAGGCAAATGTTGAGAGGGATACAGAAGTCACATGGAAGTCACTCAGTGGGAGAGTGCACTTAATTACTGATGGTGGGACAGAGGGGAGAGGGGAAATGTGTGGAGTGGCAGCCTAGTACTGGGGATTTTGCCCTCCTTTTGCATGGTGAAATATCAACTCTCTCCTTATAGAAAAACAGATCTTATTATCAGGAATATGCTCAACAATGTTAAAAACTGTAAATGAGTAGAAAGTATCATTATCTGAGGAGAATAAATAGATTTTCATGAGTTATTAAAAAAATCCACCTCTTTTCGTCTAATTACTTAAAAGTAGTAAGATATAACAAATTATTTTTTATAAGTATTTTAACATTGTTGTAATCATATTGTTTATATAATTTTACATTCTACTTTTTCTATTTAATATTACGAAACATTTGCATATGTCATAAACTACTTTGTAAACATCATATCTGATAGCTATAAAGAAAAGCATTTAAATGTACCACTTACTCTTTTCAAAGCAGAGTTAGTTTTTCTTCTTAAATAAATAGATATTGTTTTATAGATTCTCTACTTGGGATATTATCATACAATCATGCCCATTTTTTTGGGTGTACACATTTAATCAAAGTGAATTAATACGGGCATACACCACCTTAAGTCCTCAAACAAATTTCTTTTTCAATTAGCCAGGCAATCTTTTCAATTTTCTTCTTTTCGGTAACTCTTAAGACCATTCATTCCATAATTTATGAGCCTCTAAAATGGAAAATGAACTATAATAGGGCATTGCCTTTAGGAATAACATTTCATACATTCTAATGACTGAGGCAGACTTTTCTTTGCTTCTTAGAATCTATATTTAAATGTAGGTTAAATCTTTAACTTATCCCTCTCTACCAGCTCCTTCCATAAATTCTTTTTTTAATTTTTTTGTGAGGAAGATCAGCCCTGCGGTAAGATCCATGCTAATCCTTCTCCTTTTGCTGAGGAAGACCGGGTCTGAGCTAACATCTGTCACGAATCCTTCTCTCTTTTTTCCCCCTTTTCTTCATAAAGCCCCAGTAGATAGTTGTATGTCATACTTGCACATCCTTCTAGTTGTTGTATGTGGGATGCCACCTCAGCATGGCTGGACAAGCCGTGCGTTGGTGCGCGCTCGGGATCCGGACCCTGGCCGCCAGTAGCGGTGCGCGCGCACGCAACCACTAAGCCACGGGCCGGCCCCCATAAATTCTTAAATGTAGGCTAACCCAAACAAAAGCAAAAAAACCCCAAAACCAAAATTTCTCTCAACCTAGTTTCTTCCTCAAGCTCCACTCAATCTACCTTCCTTCTCAGCCAAACATGTCAAAAGCAGAGTCCACCCTGACCACTCCTCTTCCGTTATTTACCTGTTACCCCTTTATTTCCCGGCCTACTGCAATCTTCCACCCCACCCCTCATCAGTTCACTCTATGGCCTTATTCTAGGCTTTATCTTAACTTGCTTTCTCTGTAGTTCTCTCAATAAACACTTGCCTCTCTCTTCAAGCATTCTCTTCCCAATACCTTTGGTTCCCCTGTTACTTCCCTCACATACTTTTACTTGATCACCAATTCCTCCTTTTACCTCATTAGTCATTTGAATGTACGGTAGAAGCCTTTACCTCCACTTAATCCACTCACTGGATTAGGGGAGGCTCTTCCTCCCTCTGGAAAGCAGTCCTTCCCCCACCACACTTCAGGGCTGAAGACTCCTGGCACATAAACTCATCTCAAATTGGCCTGTACACACGAATTGAGAGGTATGCTTAGCAGAGACCAGTGGCTTGTTCTAAAAGCTGTTCACGCAGTTGCACCTGCTATTTTAATTATGTAACTTAATCAAATATTACATAAACCAATGAAATATGAGAGTGAAAAAAAGAGTCCTTTCTATGAAAATTAAGATGAGTGCTTTGGAAAAGCTCCATACTGGCTGGTAGGTTAAAGAGAAATTACAGTCAATTAGGTGCAAAACAAGACCAAGAAAAAAATCTTTCAAATTTAGACATATTTTATACGGAATGGCCTTACCATGCAAGTGGCTTTAAGTTCTAGCACCACTCAATGAAGCTGAAACTGAAATCTGAATGATGCTCTATGACTTAAAAGATGAAACTGAGCTCCAACCAACAACAGATACACAAAGCAAAGGCCTTGGCCCCACATCAAAAGAGAAAGGGAAAGTACATTTATGTTTCAAGGTGTCTGTGCATCACTTCCATTTTTCCTAGCTTTGACCAACTCTACTGATTAACCTGTACTGATTGCCTTGTCTAAGAGGGCTCCTTCTCTAGGAATATCTTGATTGCGTCATGAGGCCTCCTCTTTCCTTGCTCTGCTCTCTCCTTGAGAAATTTAATTTCCAATCAGAGCTTCAATTTAGCGTTTAAACAAATAAGTACCAAATCTGCAAGCTCTTCGCAGAGAGGGTCCATGGTTCATTCATCATCACATCCCCTGCCTTCCACTGCCCGCCCCGCGCTGGGCCTTGCACACGGTAACCACTGGCAAAAATTGGTGAGATTGAAAACACAATGAAAACATTAGTCCATAAATTATAACCGAGGAATTAGAAATCTGGCTTGAATAAATGTATTACAAGAAAATTCCTTTCTTTTAAAGTCATAATTTGCCCCTTCTCAACAATTAAAGGAAAAAAGCTCAATTGATAATTATGATTGGAAAATTATTTTAAATTAGGTAGCTGAAGCTAATTTTTTAAAAATTCAACTCTAGTTTTCCAGAAATGTACAGACAAATTTAGATGAACAATGACAAATACTACTACAGTGTTCAATTTTATCTGAATGAAGTCTGAAGTTTTGCTTCTCTCTTGAATCCTGTGGGCTTATTCTCTCTGAGCTAGTCAGGACAGACATGATTATTCCTTCCATTTTATAGATGAGGGAATTAATGGTCCAAACACTTACTGACTTATTCTTGACTTGAGAGATAGTTTGTGACTTAAATGGGATTTTTACCCTGGCAGTAGTCATCTTGAGTCACCTTTTTTTTTTGGTGAGGAAGATTAGCCCTGAGCTAACATCTGTTGCCAATCCTCTTCTTTTTGCTGAGGAAGATTGGCCCTGCTGAGGAAGATTCGTGCCCATCTTCCTCCACTTTGTAGGTGGGATGCCTGCCACAACATGGCTTGATAAGGGGTGCATAGGTCCACGCCCAGGATTAGAACCTGTGAACCCTGGGCTGCTGAAGCCGAGCACAAGAACTTAACCACTACGCCACCAGGCTGGCCCCGTTGAGTCACCTTTTAAATGTGCTTAAGTCTCATTAAACTGGGCAGGAGAATCAGGAATTAATTGGCAAAAAGTCAAACCCTTCTATCCACAATTATTACTCATCTGCTTACCAGGCTGTCTGGGATTATGCCATTAGAGTTCAGTCCTTTGATTTACCACATTTTCCCACAAAATTCTTGAGAGGAATAATAAATTAATAATTCATTCTTTAATATCTTCCTATTAATGAATATATCCAATTTGCTTTCCTTTAATTAAGCAGTTACTTGAAGAAAAGGCAAGGACAGTAAGGGGCATTTTGAGAAAGGATAATTTTACATTATCATACTTTGTCTTCAAGTAGGAAAGTGGAATGTGTGTGTATGTGAGTGGGTGGTGGGGAGTGAGGGGCATAGCCATAGACAAGGATTCTGGGAAACCAAAGGGGATAACTAGGCTGCTGGATGCCAGGAGTTGAAGAGTTGAATTAGAGAACAGAATGAGAAGGAGCAGAGTAATCCAAGACAAATGTTTCTATTTCACAAATTTAATTTGAGCTGAACTTAATGCTGAGGCAACTTGATTCTTATTGTTTTTTACTTGAAAGTGTGCCCTATTTTATTTCTAGGTAAAAACATTGATAGTCCCTTTGTTTTGACTCAACATGTTCCTGGAAACCACAGCATAAAGAATGTTTATGAAGCAGATTATGATTCCTCTTAAGAATAGTTCTGAAATTGAATATTGAATTTCTGACCCAGGATTTAGCATTGGGTACATCATAAACATGACCAGCCATGTTTCATGGCTATTGAGAAATTACTATAAATATCTATCATATAACATATTAAACTTATAATACCAACTCTATAAAATGGTCATGGATAAACCAAGCAGGGCCTTTATACAGAGGAATCCAATAAACCACACATTTAGGGGGCAACATTAAAAATGTCATATTTCTTTGGCCACTGGGCTTTTCCATGGTCTCTCTGCTCATCTGAAGTCTCTGAGTCCCTGAAGGCAGTGAGCTAGTGAAAAGCTTCCTGAATGAGCCAATGAAAGATTTGGTAAGTTCGCTTCACTTCCGAGTCTCACATATGGTCCCTTCCCATTCATTCTAACATTCCTATGAAACAAAATATGCTAGCTATTACAAACATTAAGCAACAAATTCAAAATAATTTCTTGTGCCACTTTAGAATATGCTACATGGTCCTGCTTTAGAAGGTTGTTAAAGAAGTTTGAAATGATAGTTCTTGTTTCCTTAGTTTAGCTACACATCTTATGGCAAGTAGGGCCTTCTAAATCATTTCCTCCATTATCAAAGTAGTCTATATCCAAAAGGTATTTATGGGTGGTGCTGATGGTGAGGTTCCTCTTATTGAACAGCATTTTACAAATAAGAGCTAGTCATCTATTTTTCCCTTTACTTTCCTCTAACTCCTTAAATAGTTCAAAATTACCAAGGCGGCAGCTTAGACAAAGACCAAAGCAAGACACAACTGAATGAGGTTCAAATTGCTTTGTTGTGCGTTTAGCCACAGGCCTCCTTACTTTGTTAATTGGCTAACAATTATCGCCAGGTAATTAGCAAAATTTTGTGAAAAAGGAGTTGCAAAATATCTCTCACAGAACCCTCAAAAAGAGAGAATACTTTGAATGTAGATTTCTTCACCCCTCAAAACGTTAGGTATAGGTGGCAAGCGGCCAAGACTCTGTGTTAAGTGACAGCAAATGGGTGATGTGGCAAAAAGGCACAGGTAAGGAGTAAAGTTTCCTATAGAGGAAAAAGCATAGTTGATTTCAGCAATTTTCACTTGAAAAGGTTAAAACTGTGGTTTATGAATACTGAAACGCCATTTAAAATTTTATTTATTTTTTATTGGATATAATTGACATACAACACTATATTAGTTTCAGGTGTACAACATAATGATTCGATATGCTATGTATTTATTGGGAAATGATTACTACAATAAGTCTGGTTAACATCCATCACCACACACAGTTACAAATTTAAAAAATTTTATTTAACATTCATTACCTTTTCTTAGGTGTTGATTTCTCTTGCAAATTAAAAAAATATTGAATTCAATTCGTAGTAACAAGATTTAAATGAAAAATTTCACAGACAATGGAAATTATTTACTCTAGGATCTTGAAAATTATTAACTTATAATTATCTATTTTTACAAATAAAACATTGGCTGTATCCCTCAACTATATTTTTCTTGCCTTCCTCTATTTTGAAAATGAACAAATTTTACTGAAACGACAAATTTACTAAAACTGGAGAGAATACTAAGGTTCCCAAATGTTACCTTAGCCTTTCTCAAACATAAGAGCTTTAATCCCTTTAAGTTAATTTTTTCCTGCCTTATAAATAAAATATTAAATTGGTGAAATTCCCCAGGATGTAAAATTTTTAAATTTTATATATTGTTAAATATATATAATACAGAAATATAATTATATAATACTATTTTCAAAGTGATAAAGAAACAAAAATAAAATAGAACTAACAATAGACCTAGCAAGACCATTATAAATTTATAAGCTCTACCCAAAGGCAATGTTATGTAAATTCAATTCATAGGCCCTGGATAGCTTCCCCAGTGTTGGCCTTTCTAAAGCTCTATACCGATATTTTCAAGAAACTGGCAGCATACTTCACCTTGGAAAAGTAATATTATAAAGACACTGCCATTAGTGATTTTATGTACTTCTACATACCCTTCTTGAATTTGAAATAATGGATAAGTTCAGGTAATAATTTTTGTTCTCTTTCAAATTTTATGACTAAAATATTGAGTTGTGTTTTATGGCCTATATTTATTATATTCTGTAGAGTCAGCCAGCAGCTTTAGGCAAAGAATACCTTTGGAATCTGCAATCAGATCTGAAAGAATCAGAGGTTTAAAATGAGTGATCACGTATTCTGGAAGCATAAGAATTTTCCAGAGATTCTGAAATACAACTAAATACTGCATACCCTGTAATATATGAGCAATAATTTTCCCCAACCCTCTGTAGGGTTTCTTTTTCTTCTGTGGCTCGGATAATTTTCTATTCAAGTATGGGCCAGGAATAATTGTTGCTATAAACCTTCATTTCCTCCAGAGCAGTTACGGTAGTTTTTTTGGAGGAAGAGTTTATTTAGCAAATTGTACGCTGACAGTGGTAAAATTTTTAGTTATGAGGAATTCTAACAAGGTTTCAGGAATTATCCAGTCTCAATTTCTAAGAGTTAGACAGCAAGAGAGAAATTTAAACAGTGGTAGATTCAATAACAAGTAAGGCTATATAGTATCTACACAACAGAACAAAACTCTAAAACTTCCTTAGATCTTTTTCTTTTTAAATTAGGTTCTCATTTAATGGACCAGATACAATTTGTTAATATAACTTGTTTAAAAAGAATGAGCACCTGGCTTCTACAAGACAAAGAGATGGAAAGAGCAGAATTCTGACCTGGATTCTAATCTTGCTGAGCTCCTAACTTTCTGCATGACCCAGAAGGTCCCAGAGCTATCATAGTCACTTTGACAAGCTTTGATTTGTTTATTTACCAAAATGTGAGCCTAATACTTAACCTGGCTGTGATAAGTGAGATAGTGTATTTCTAAGTGAAAGTATTTTGAACAATATAATGTAAATTACTATTAAGGAAAAGCACATGCCAGGCACACTTACTTTTCATGGTAGTATAAACGTCAGAGGCTAGCTATGTTGTAAATTCAGCTTACTTTACATAAGTCTTTTAGCATCATCTAACTTCAGAGTCCACCTAAAAAAATTCTGCATCAGGGACTGTCCTTATGTTGTATTTGGCTAAACAGATCTACCCTCATTTTGAGCACTCACTGGGCATTATCGATTGTGATGACTAAAATCCAGTTATTATATCACAAAAATTATGCAGTATGTAATAAATTCCGTGACACTACTGAAACATTTGAGAAATTAAATTTACTTTCTTAGAATTCAGGTCAAGAGCAGAAACAAAATTATCATTTATGCATAACCTCAATTTTCCTTCCTCAGGTACATAGAAAGAACAAATGCACTTCGGATTTTCTTTGAAGGGGTTTGTGGACATCAAGCTCGTTTACTTGTTTTTACATAGGGAATCTTTGTTGGCCTTTAAAATGTAATTTAGCAATGTAACTGATGTCTTTTTGCCACCAATAAAACAATACATGTGATAAAATGAATGCATACTTATTTCAGCCTGTAAGATTTGTTTTTAAATTATTCTATTTGCAGCCAGGGGAAAAACATGAGATCATTTCTTTCCCCTCTGCCAAAGGCAAACGGATTTCCCCAACCCACGCGGGCAGTGGAGCAGTAAGTCTAGCGTGCTAGCGTGCTGAGCCTCTCGACCCGTGTCCTGCCATCTGTGGGCACAAACGCATCCACGTTAGTACACGGGATGGGGACTCAGCTGGCAAGGCGTCTCTGGTTCGACTGAGAAGACCGTGCAGACGACGTCGTTTATCCCGCGTGTCTGCCGCATCTGCCCACTGGATAGGGCAGGAAAGAAAGGGTACTCGGTAGAGTGTACAGTTGTTCCCATACATTCTCTCCCACTTATATACACTGTACTGCTCTCCCCACGTGCGTCCCGAGTGCTGGATCACAAACGCACACACTCACATGCACACTCACACACATGTGCGCACCGTACCTCGCCCAGCCGCAAGCCGGGACACGTCCCCCGCGCACCCTAACCTCCCCGCCCCTCGCTCCACCGCCTCTCCCCACCCACCCGCACTCCACGTGGGCGCACCCCGGCGCCAGGCGGCCGCGCTGCCCACGGAGCCCCTCCCGGCCCCCGCGGTGGGAGGGGAGGCGCGGCCCTGGGGTCGGACGGACACAGCGGACGTCCAATCGAGCCCGGCAGTGCCTCCCCGAAGGGAGGGAGCGGCGGCTCGGACGGGCCCAATGAGCGGGGAGCCCGAGTGGGACTTCCTCCCGGAATCCCGTTGGCCAGAATAGCGGGGCCGTGGGTGACACGTAAGTTGGGTGGGAGGCGGCGGCGGCGGCCCAGAGGCGGCAGCCCCGTCAGTGACACCGGCCCGCTGTCCCCCAAACCCGGCCGGGGCAGCCGGCCCGCATCCATCCACCAGCCCGCGGGCCGCGCGCTGAGGGGCCGCCTGGAGCCCGGGTCCCTTTGTTGGGCGCGCGCCTCCTCCTTTTGGTGGCAACAGAGTCGCGCAGTGGGAGCCGCCGCGAGGGGGCGGGGAGCGGCCGGGGCGGGACTCCGAGCGCCGCCGGGGCAGCCGGGCCAGAAAGTGGGGAGGAAGAAAAAAGGCAGGAGGCGTCCGGGGCCCGGCGCGGCGACAGCCCGCTCAGAAGTATGCGGAGGGCCCCCTCCCGGGCCCGGGCACTCGCGGAGAGCCAGCCTCGCAAAAGTTTGGTGGCGGCGGCCGCGCCGGCGGCGTCGATGGCTGCGCGCCCCGCGGCGCGCGGGGGCTGAGCGGGCGCCACTCCCCCCCCCGGCCCCGCTTTTGTGTCTCGCGCCTCCTGCCCATGCTGCGTCCGGCCCCCTCCTGCGGCTGCCGCTGCTGAGCGCTCGCTCGGGCCGAGCGGAGGACGGGACGGCGGCGGGGGCGGCCGCGGCGCGGAGTCCAGGCGGGACTATGGGAAACGGGATGTGCTCCCGAAAGCAGAAGCGGATCTTCCAGACGCTGCTGCTGCTCACCGTGGTGTTCGGCTTTCTCTACGGCGCGATGCTCTACTACGAGCTGCAGACGCAGCTGCGGAAAGCCGAGGCGGTGGCGCTCAAGTACCAGCAGCACCAGGAGTCCCTTTCCGCCCAGTTACAAGGTACGGTTAACGGGACGCGCGCGGCCGGTGGCCAGCTTTGCCCCACGCCTCCCGCCCGTCTGGAAAAGTGGCTTCGGTGAGCCGTTGGCACTGCGGGGGCCACCTCCGACCTTCAGGGACATCAGAGGCCAGCCCTGCAGGGCCGCCGGGCCTCCGGAGTGTCATCGGGGTAGATGACATATCCCTCCTCCCGCTTCCTCCAGCGGTTACGTTTGAAAGTCGTGCCACCAGCCCCTGGTCCCGCTGGGCGTTGGATGGCCGGGTGCGCACGGAACCCTTTACCCCAGCGCTTGTCAAAGGCCCAGCTGCAAACCGGGCAGGCAAACCGGGAGCCTCCCTCCGCTTCTGCCAGCCCGTCCCGGAGGGGCATGGTCTCCTGGTTTCTAGATATTTGCTTTCCAGTTGACTTTGTCAGTAGCCTAAGAAATGGGGAGTTTGGCACGGGTTTCTCAAACTGTGCTGTTTTTTCAAGGGAGATTAAGCCATGACCCAGCAGCGGCCCAAACTAATGGCCCAGTCCAATGGAACCTAGACCTGCTAGTTTCTGTTAACTTAATGGGGTGACTTGAGAGATGTTGCAAAAATCCACACCACTACTGTTCACCATCCTGCAGGTATGTTTTTGGGGAAAAAAAAGGTTCATTTGTCTTCCTGAGTAACTTGTACTTAGTTTATCATAGAACTAGGGGTGTGTGTGTATTTTACAGTTAGCCTTGAGAAGTCCAAGAGAAGAAACAGTTTTTCACTTTGCCGGACACAGCAAACACAACTTGAGCCAGACTGGTAGAAAGACTTACAGCTCCTATCCTTCTATTTTAGAATCTCCTTTAATGTAAATTTTAGAAACATAAATGATGCATGACTGCGAAGTAAGCATGGTGTGGTCTTGTTAAGAGCATAGTCATCCTATCCATATTTTTTGAAAGCTTTTACTTGTAGTTGGGGCTAGTTTTCAACGCTGATGCAGCCCTCTCCGCAACCAAAAATAAATAAGTAAATAAAAAGCTGTGAGTAGTGAAATGTTGATGGGCTTTGCTGATAATGCAAATATAGCTTATTTCATATTACTAAGAAGATACGAGTTGGATGGATGTTTCTGTCAGTGTATGTGTATCCAAATATAAAACAGATGCCTTTTCTTTGCTTCAGCTATTTTGAGTGTTTTCTAGTAAAAAAAAAGTTTTTTTTCGGTGAGAGAAAATGATGCACAGCTGATTGCTTCTTCTTTCCTCTTCCCAACTTAGTAAGGGAAGTATTTTTAGCTTACTGAAGCTGCATAGCCACAGGCAGTGAAAATATGTGAGCTGGGCTTGGTTTAAAAGGAAAACTTGTTTTGATACCATCTTAGGTTAAAAATTTTTTTCTGTAAACTTGTTGAAATTTACCCATGAATTATTGGTATGCAAAGCATGGGTATTTATTTACTTACTTAGAAGATATCAGCAAGCTTCCCTGTGAAGTTCAGTGCCATTAGACCAAGGGAAAAATTTCCCATCTAATTGTACAGTGGCAGGACTAGATTATGACACACATGGCTGGAAGGGATGTGTATGGTGGATTGTATGAGGTTAGTGCCTTGGTCTCTTAGTGAAGGAGACCCATGAGAGCAGGCGCTGTCATGCTTACCAATACATCCTCAGCACTGCACAGTGCCTGACACTCATGAAAGGATCAATGTATATGCAATCAACAAACTTATCCTGAACTGTGAGATAGTTAATCCCAAACACTTTTTTTTTTTTGTGAGGAAGATTAGCCCTGAGATAACATCTGTTGCCAATCTTCCTCTTTTTGCTGAGGAAGATTGGCCCTGAGCTAACATCTGTGCCCATCTTCCTCTACTTTACATGTGGGATGCCTGCCATAGCATGGCTTGATAAGCCATGTGTAGGTCCATGCCTGGGATCTGAACCTGCGAACCCCAGGCTGCGGAAGTGGAGCGCACGAACTTAACCACTACACTACTGGGCTGGCCCCTCTGTCTCTGCTTTTTAAAAAAAACAAAGTAACAACAACAAAATATTTTGCCCAAATAGCGCATTGGCCTCGACTGCCAGTGCTGGAACTCGTTCACTGAGGCCCTGATTCCTGAGTCATGGCCTTTATTTGCAGTATGCCATTTTGAAAATCAATCTCAATTTTTGTTCTCCTTTTATTTGCCTTTTGATGGTGGTAGTAGGGGAGAAGAGTGCTGGTAAGTGGTAATATAAGACCATTAAAATACACAACATTTGCTTTGCAGCAGGAGATGAAAAAATGTTGTAGGTAGTTTGAATGAGTGACCGCAAAGTCCATTTCTTAATATACTCTTTTGCCATTTCCTCATGAGTTGTGTTGCTGCAATAATTACAATATGATTATGCATGAAGAATTATTCCCCAAGCAGGCTGCAGTTTCTCCTTTTTAATGGATTCACGATTGATTTCTGCAGTCTTTATTTTGGATTTCACATCTGCAGGCCATCTCATGAAGATTTTGTGATGGTATGCAGCTTTTGCTTCCCTTTCCCAGTGGCAAATGCCGTTTTGCTCAGCAGCACTGTGCGCTGCCTGCATAGGTGTCCTTTTAGGGCATTAGACTCTCCATTGTGAAGGCTTGTTTAGTTATGTGAGATCTCTTGACCTGGCCTGGATTAAGATCCAAGTTAATTATGAGTGGCCTTCTTTGAAAAATATGACTCTTGAAATGTTTAAGTAGTTTGGCCCTATAATCTGCAGGTATGCGTTTGGTAAGTGAGCCTGTTTAGGTCATCTTCAGTTTAAGAAAGGGTTGTAGTCCAGAGACTATTTTGAAAGTAGGTAATGTTTAAGTGCATCATGTAGTAGAACAGTTCCATAAATAGGAGATGGTAGGGAGTGACATGGGGAAAGTTCTAAGACTAGGCAACCCACCCTCCACTAAAAACAAATTTCTGTCTGCCAGCGTATCTATTTACCTATTTATCTATCTCCCACCCATTTGTTGTTGCTAGTGCCATCTAGTCGATTCCTGCTCCTAGTGACGCTGTGTACAGCAGAGCCTTCTTTTTGCGCCATCCTCTTACCTTCCGGCACTAAATCAGACAATGCTCTGCTGCTATTCACAGGGTTTTCATGGCCAGTTTTTTCAGAAGTGGGTGGCCAGGTCCTTCTTCCTAGTCTGTCTTAGTCTGGAAGCTCCGCTGAAACCTGTCCACTGTGGGTGACCCTGCTGGAATTTGAAATACTGGTGACATAGCTTTCAATGTCACAGCAACAGTCAGCTGCCACAGTATGACAACCAGCAGAGGGGTGGTGTGGTTCCCTGACAGGGAAATGAACTGGGGCCTAGCCACTAGACCACCAGGGCTGGCTATCTCTCGCGGGTACTGTACCTCAATTATTCTGAGGAGTCGGGCAGAGGTTACATACTGGTGGCTACACACTAGTAACAACCTTTGACCAGCACGGTGTTTAATTAACCTTTAAATATTTGTAAAAACTGCTTTCAAGTAGGCCATGCACCGCTCTCTGCCTGCACACGGTGGTTCTCAGCTTTGACTGCCCATTAGAATCACCTGAGCAGCTCCCAGACCAATTAAATCACCATCTTTGGGGGTGGAACCCACCTGGCAGTCTCCCCAGGTGATTCCAGTGTGCAGCCATGGTTGAGAAGCACAGCTCTATTTTCATAAAACTGAGCCACTTGACACGTTTATTTTACCTCCTTGGCTGCAAAGACATTTGAGAGTTTTTTTTTTACCTGAGTGTGTGATTCAGATTCTAGCCCAGCAACTTTTTGTGTGAACTTGGGCCGCATTTTTCTTATTTGTATAATGGATATTAGAATGACCTATTTCATAGGGGTATTGTGAGAATAAAATAATTAATACCCATAAAGCTTCTAACACATACCTAGCACATAGTAGGTACTTCTCATTAAAGATTAGCTGTTACTATTATCACAGTCCCTGTTTGAGCTAAGATGTTTCATTTCTTTCCCTTCCCAGGTTTGTCATGGGTAAAATTTTGAAATTGGCAGGATTTGTTTTAATAGTTAGCGACCTCCTTTTAGTGTACCTGAATGAACATCAAAGAAAATAGGTAAACTGGCCTAAATCCAAGTACTTTACCCTGGAGAAAGGACCTTCCCTGACAATTTAAATTTAGAAGTAGGTGTGGTTACTGATTAACTCTCCTTGCCTCACATCAGATGAGGAGGGGGGTGACTGCAAGAGAGAGAAGTAACCTTGTATAATAAGACCTGGGAGGGAGATCTAATTCTTTAAGTTTAAAAAGGGTAGGGGCAAAGAGCCCCTCATTCCTAAAACACTGGATTGCATTGTTGCAGCCGTGCTCTTGGTCTTCCCCGTGATGACCAGAAACCATCCAGAAAAGGTTTATATCATGTTTCCTATGCTCCTATTCCAGACAAGTGTATTGCAACTGTGTAGGATAAACAAGTTTGGTGCTTCTAAGAGTGACATTGTTATTTAAGTTAGTTGTCCTTTGCATCGTGTTTCCCTAACACACAGGATGGCTGGCTAGCCTGAGCGTGAACACATCATACTGTAGCTGGATTCTTCTTTGTTTTCAACCTACCCTGAATTTGCTTTTTTTAAAAAAATAAAGTGCTTCTGTTCGGGGCCAGGCTTTTTTATTCTTTCATCTCCAGTGCCTGGTATGTAGTAGGTGCTCAGTTAAGTGGTAGGTCTGTACCTATGTGGTATTTTCTCTCTGCGTGTGAATGTGCTTGTATGTGGTGGGTAGTGAAGTGTAGTGGATACAGGCTGAGTCAGAGCACTTGGATTTGATTTCTTGCTATTTTTTTTTAGCAGCTATGTAGTCTTGGGCAAGTTGCTTAACTTCTCTGTGACCCGTTTTCATCGTATGTAATAATCAGGATAATAGTGCGCATAATAAGTTGTCATGAGGATTGATAGTGTTAGCGGGTATACTGTGCTCAGAAGGGTGTAGCTTGCATTTTGGACTATTGGGGAACCTCACGTACAACAGAGTGGTTCACAGACCTCAGTAATTTAGCCCCACAAGTGTGGGCAGTGTGGGGTAGGGATACTCATTTTCAAAGTGCAAAGTTAGGACTTATAGACATCACTTAGATATTGTCTATTAAGTCAACATTTTCACTGAAATATATCTTGTAGTTAAAAGGAGATGTTTATTAAATAGCTGTTTTTATTCTGTTTTGTTTAAAAAATGGAACAGAAATAAATTCTCTTTAAGTTCAGTAGTTTTTATTTATATGTAAAACCCTGCCTTAAAATTCATTCCCTGAATAAAAGATAAAAACTTCTAGATAATTGTTGAAAATCTGACTCAAATAAGCATTCTGTTAACTATATAAGATTTGCACAAATATGTATGATTCTGCACATTATGTCTGCCTTAGTCATCCCTGTAAATTGGAACATGCCAATATTGGTTGACCATGAAGAGAATTGCTCATGATCGGTGAGCCTTTAGTTTAAGTCCCAAGTAGACTGGAAGCCTTACCTTGACTTTGTTTATTCTATCCTGCCTTACCAAGGCCGGTTTCCATGGGCTGGGGCACAGGACCATGTTTCAGTGACTACAGGAATGAGTGTCTTGTCTTGGGGAAATAATGACTGAAGCTGGTGTGGACCCAAGCGCAAAGGATTTGAGAGAAACCAGAAGAGGGGGGAGAAAGGGGACTGATATCAGTTTATGACTTTTCAAAGCATTGAGGAAGATTCTTGTTCACATTTTTATGCCCTGAAGGGAAAGAGACAGGGAATAGTGAAGGGAGAGTAGGTTTGGCATCAGATAGGGTTTGAATGCAACTCTGGTGGGTACCAGTAGAGTGACCTTGAGCTGGCAAGTAACCTCTCTGAGCTTGAGTTTCTTCATATTTAATTGGGGATGATAATATCTACCTTGCATACTTGCGTAGATTAGAAACACTGGATCTAAGGTGACCAGCACGAATCCTGGTGCGCCTTACTGCTACATTTGTTAGGTGGCAGGACTGCAGTTGCTGGGTTAGCACTGGGCTGCTTGGTTGTTATCTTGCCCACCATTTCCTAAATTTGAGTAGGTAATAGTGGTATTAGCTGTGGCCCAAATGTGAGCTCTGTGCCCAAGTAGGCTGAAACTTTTATTTGATTTAAGACACTCTCACTCTGTCTTTTCTACCCTGTTGACCCCTTTTGGGGAAGAAAAGACCTGAAAACGCTTTACAAGGTAGCATCGAAGAGTTGCTGTTTTTCATTTTCACAACCGAGTGTTCTTATTTTATCACTCAGGACAAAATGTTTTTGCTGTTCTTGCCAGTCAGTGGTCTGTGGGCTTTTGTAGCTTTGTTTGGAAGTGCAAGTTATATATAATGTAACTTTGTTGTAAAAGAAAAATGGCAAACTGTATTTTCCTTTAAAGCCACTGTTATTTGAAGTGAATTTAGTTTGATAGAATTTTGAAAATTTATTTGAAGGAATTGAATTATTTTAAATATATAGCATTTATTGAGTATTTACTGTGTGCAGGTAGTGCACTGAGCGCGTGATGTGCATTTTCTTTTTTTTGTGTGTAAGGAAGATCAGCCCTGAGCTAACATCTGCCAATCTTCCTCTTTTTTTTTTTTTTCCTTTGCTGAGGAAGACTGGCCCTGGGCTAACATCCATGCCCATCTTCCTCCACTTTATATGGGACACCACCACAGCATGGCTTGCCAAGCGGTGTGTGGGTGTGCCCCCGGGATCTGAACCGGCGAACCCCAGGCCCCGGCAGTGGAGCGCGTGCACTTAACCGCTTGCACCACCGGGCCGGCCTGATGTACATTTTCTCATCTAACCGTGACACGAGCCCTTCAATGTGGATGAGCCATCTGAGGCTCAGAGGGGTTAATTAACTTGCCAGTGTCAAGGTCGAGTCTAATGAAACTGAGCTTAGAACCCCGATATGACTTCCTAGCCTGTGTTCTTTCCACTGTACTCCATTGCCCTCAAAATTATTTTAGTGTCTCTCATGACAATATTAAAGGTTTTGAGAAAGTAGGTTAGGCGGGTCATATGAGGATTCAATATAAAATTTAGCAACAGAAATAACAGGTGTGATTATTTGATGCAGCATTTTCAGAGTGTAGGACATTTGCTGCTGTTACTGATTTGGGTTGATACTGGGGTTGGTTTTAGGTGGTATGCAGATGCTGCATAAAATAACATCGAATCACATAGTAAAACTCACCCTTTTGAATTCCCTTTCAGTATGTTCTTGACAAGGAGGAGCTCTCAGTTTTATGCTAGAATCTCTCTCCTAGATATAGCTGCTCATTTGTTTTTCTCAAAGAGAGCAACTTCAGGCAACCAAATCTGGTTGCCTGATTTGGCAACCAGATTTGGTTCAGGCAACCAAATTCAGGCAAAAATCTAGCTATCAACCCGATAGCTAGAATTTAATAATTGTTTGTTGTTATTTTGCATTTAAATTTTACAGTTATCATCCATTAATGCCATGTAAGTCGGGTTTTTTATTTACAAGGTAGTAGTTCAAGTTTCCGTTTTAGAAGTTTATTTTAGGGGAAAAAGTGAATATTTGGTAACCCATAGTACCTGTACAGATTTTGCATACATAAAGAAAGAACTCGTGCTTGGAGTACCTGCATGTCTGAAGTTTAGGAACGCATTAACTGATCAAATCTGATACAGCCACTAAATTTTGCAGTTAAGAAAATAATCCTGAAGTGGATGAATCATATACCATGTGTGTCAAGCTGAGCACAGAGCTCGCATATCCAGACTTCCAGTACAACGGAGCTTCCCTCCACCTCGCTCTGCTGCCTCTGGAGACCAGCAGCACCGTCTTCTCAGTTTGAGCAGAAAGGGGCGTTGCTATTTTTAAACAATGCTGTATATTTCTGAATGGCGTATTTGTGTTCTTTGTTTTTATTGGCCTGTGAGTGCTTATCCAGAGGATGTGCCAGTCGTTGCCCTTCACTAATAAGCCTCCCTGCATAGGCTCATAGCCTGGAGGGATGTGGGCATGCAATACATTGCTCTTTATAAGAGTATGACACTTTAAATAATATTGCTTTAACTATTTTTCATATATAAAAATGTCACAATATGATAGATCGTGAATAGAATAGTAAAAGATGTGCTGTCATTCTGAAGGATAAGGCATTATAGAACATTTGAATGACACCATTTCCTTTTCTTTGAGAGTAAGTGAATTTAAGAAAAATATATCATCATTTTAGGAGAGTCAAACATTCCATTTCCCATTTCACATCTCATTTAAACCCCTCTTTAAGTGGAATTTTGTTACAAACAACAAAAAATCTGCAGATCAAGATATTTAAGAGAGCTTTAACATTGCTTGTATGTTCTCAACAATAGCTGTGATGCTATAAAATAAATATTCTACATAGATAAAAATTGGGCAGCTAATAATTACTTGATTGGTTAGTGTACAGCAGTTTTTCAAGTTTTACATTAGTGAGATTGAATATTATAAATCTATAATTCCTCTTGCATCAATCTCTCAACCTATTAATAAACATTTAGAGGGAGTTTTTAAAAGGACTTTATATCCTTTTTAAAGGTTTGATGCTATATGTTAAATTGAACTGATATCAAACATCACTTTTATTAAATAATGAAAAATAAATCTCTTTACTATGTAGGTGAGCATCTGCTCAAAATCCAGAAGTCATCCAAGTTTGATGTGGGTGTGGCTGAGGCTCCTAGACTGTAATTCCTCAAGTATAACTTCTCAAGTATAGTTCTTTTTCGTCTGTGAGTCTGTGAAACTAAAGAGTCAAGATCTCTGATCTCAACACAACCAACATACAACAGTGGTGCAGGTATAAGATACCTAAATATTCTTGTTCAAAAAAGTGGAAAATACAAGGTATGTAGGAGACACTGGTCCATAGCAGTTCTGAAATCCAGCTAGACCAGTGTTTCTTGACTAGGTCTCCAGGTGTGGGGGTAATTCTCCATGGCTCTTGAATCTACCCTTTGGGCTATTTGTTCCATTCTCTGAGTCATCCTTCCTTTTTCATGAAAGGTAGCATGTGTTTGCAGCTGAGTTTTCTCAGCCTGCTTTTTGCCAGTAGAATTTTTGAAATCTGTAGCCTTTTTTCATTTAGTACATCCCTTTCCCTTTCAGTCCAAATTGGCAGTGTTTCTGCTGATAAAATCCTCTCAAAACTTTTGTGGGTCTCCTGTGAAACTTGTTGGGGCTTACTCTATTACACAAAAACCACACCCATGTATTTCTTGGAGATAAATCTTCTCTACCTTGGGCTTCTGCTGAGATAAGGGAGAGACAATGCCGTTTTAACTTCCCAAAGTCCTATTGAGAGGATCTGCGAGTCACATCCTTAAACTTTTAGAAGATCCTATGATCTGACTGAATAGTACTCTGAGACACCACATTTCCAAGGTCTTAACAAGGATTTCAGAAGCCACACCCTTGGTCTCATCATTAGACCATGATTTTTTTCTGAAGTTCCCTGGAAATGATCTTTGCTTGAAAGCTATTTCTTAATTTTAACATTGTTTGCTGTCTAGGGAGGCTGAGAATTTTCAAAACCATAAAGTCTGCCTCCTTTTTGTTGAGTAGTCCATCCCTCAATTTATCTTCTCACAGTTTACTACAAACAGCAAGAAGAAACCGGGTAGCATCTTCAACACTCTGCTGGGAAATCACCCAGTTCATTTGGCATGTTTTTTGTGCCTGCAGGTGCCTGCAGGTCATGTAACTATACATAAGTGTGGGTATTGTTAAACCTTCTGCCATACATGATTTCCCATTTCCAATAAAATTTTCCTCACTTTCATTTATGCCCTTACTAGCAATCTCTTCAAAGTCCGAAATTCTATGAACAATATGTTCAAGGCACTTTACACCTTCATTCTTCTTAAGGCCCACTATAGAGTTCTAAAGTCGCTCCCACCTTTTAGATTTCTGTTAGGGCAGCACCCGACTTCCAAAAACTGTATTAGTTATCCTGTTGCATGGCAAATTGTCCCCAAACTGAATTGGCTTCGGACAGCAAATATTATCTCACAATTTCTGTGCAAAAGGAATCTGCGCTTAGCTGGGTGATCTCTCAGGATCTCTCGTGATGTTGCGGTCAAGCTGCTGATCTCAAAATTCAACTGGGATCGAAGGATCTGCTTCAGAATTCACTAATGTGGTTGTTAGCAGGCCTTAGAAGATACGCTTCCAATCGCACTCATCTGGGCCTTTCCAGAGGACATTCTGCAGTTCCAGCATGGAACTTACAACATGATAGCTGGCTTCCCTCAGAGCAAGAGATCCAAGAGAGAGGTAGAGAGAGAGTGTGCAAGAACCCAAGATGAAAGTGAAAGTATTTTAATAACCTAATCTTGAAAGTCATATCCTGTCACTTCTGCCATATTCTGTTCATTTGAATGGAATCACTAAGTTCAGCCCACACTCAAGGGAAGGGGTTTATGAGGGCATGAATAACAGAAGGTGGGGGTCATTGGGGGCCATCTTAGTATCTGTCTACCACAAGGTGAGAATGTTATTATTGTCAGTATCATTACCAAAGTCATGATAAGCTAACATGCTTTGAGCACTTGCTATGTACCAGGCACTATTCTAAATTATTTTCTTGGATTATCCATAATACTTTTGTAAAAATATTTTACTACATATTAAAATGTGATCAGGGCCGGCCCTGTGGCTTGGTGGTTAAGTGCGCGCGCTGCAATGCTGGTGGCCCGGGTTCGGATCCCGGGTGCGCATCGAGGCACCACTTCTCCGTCCATCCTGAGGCCGAGTCCCACATACAGCAACTAGAGGGATGTGCAGCTATGACATACAACTATCTACTGGGGCTTTGGGGGGAAAAAATAAAATAAATAAAATCTTTAAAAAAATAAATAAATAAATAAATAAATAAAATAAAATGTGATCTACCATTTAATTTGAAGTATATTAGCAAGAAGTAGCATTTGAAATCATGGCACTTCAGAGGGAAATTTTCTGGTGTTTAAACCATCTGACTTGGAAGAATTAAAATTATAAGAGAGTTCCAGGTAACTCTCTGAAGGATAAACCCAACTAGCAGGCTGTCAAGGGAAATCCCAAAGTGGAAAGCATCATGTCCCTCGGGAGTTTTCAAAATCCGTTGACAATATGAAAATTGCCCACTGCTACAACTGACTGTATTCCTTTGGCATGTAGATAGGAATGCAGTGCAGTATGTTTGTATGTATAACATTTTCAGTTGCTTCTGAATGTTCCTTCTGACTCTATAAACTGCAGCCCTTGGTGAAGACCTCATTATTTGATAGATTAATTTTTTTTTTATATAGTTATACTGGTCTTAGATAAATATCTTTAAAGAAAGAGCATTAATTGCATAACTGATAATATCAACTAATTCATCCCTACTTTGAAGGTCAAGTTTAAAATATTGCAATATATGAGTTTTCTTTTGTGATATTAATAAAATAAAAAATAGAGCATAAGGGCATATTGTGAAAAAGGTCATCAAATGTTTTTTGATCTATTGTAATTCCAAATTCACAGTATGACCTTACTCTTCTAAACGTATTTTAGTAATTAGAAATACATGAGATAAATATTTCTATTTTCCATTTAACTCCCATTGTACTTTCCTAAACATATTTCTGTAAGAGATTGGATTGGGAAGTGGATAGAGATACTTTGTCAGTTGTGTTTGAGGCCCTATTCCATTCAAGAATCAAGGAGAGTTCTGTTCTTGTCAGTGAGAATTTGCTGTTGAATTTCTGTAGAACCAGCAATTCTCTTCCTATCCTACTGTTGTCTATGTGGGTACCAGATTGCTGCCATGATATTCTCTGTTACTCTGCGTTGCTGTGGACTTCTTCCTTTGGTGATATTCACATGGGTACCATAAGTACCTTGTGATGTGTGGTCTCCGCTCTCTGTCCCAAAAACCAAAATGGGAAAAATTCCCTACCTGTTCTACAATGTGCAGTGTGGTTCTTAGGAACACTTACAGGTTGCATATTGTTTTTTTCTCATATACCTTTTGCTAGCTGAGTTGGTTAGGATCCATGTGGATTAAGCTAGAGGATGCTCTCTTCTGTTAAAACTGTCCCAGGAAGCAGTAGCTACTAACCCAGCTGGCTAGAATGTTGTGTTGGTATTTGTGAGTGCATGTGAGACTCCTTATTTAGACCCCAAGGAGTCTTCATCTGAGGGTCCCACGGTAGCAATACTTTGAGTAAAGGCTGAACCTTTAAAGAAAGATTGCTTTGTTTTTATTGTAGACCTCCAGCTGTTCTCAAAACTGCCTCCTACCCAGCAACAACTCATTCCTAAGACCACATTGTGTGTCTTGTCTGTGACCTTCTCTTCCTTAAGGTTGGCGTTTTTAATTTGGGATCTATGAACTTTCTGAAGATACATGTCAGTTTTGTGTATATGCCTTTTTCCAAGACAGAAGCCATAGCTTTTATCAGATCCTCAAAGCATCAGTGACCTGAAAAAGGTTAAGAACCATTGCTTTAGGGCAAATTCCTCCTTCTGAGGTCCTTTCAAATCCATCTTGGAATTTGACCTCCCCTAGTCCGGCTGCATGAACCCTCTAGAAAGTGTCTGAGTGTGTAATGGGGTAGTCTGTACTCACTGCTATTCCTCTAAAGCCCTGACCCACTCCACCCCCCTCAAATGTAAGAAGAATCTTGATTAGGTACTTAAATGGCATTTAATAAATTGCATTCCTGGAATCCATTAGTAATTGCTTAGTAAATAATAAAAAATGCACTGTAATTACATGAGGAATTTATACTTTTCAAATTGCTTTATATTCATGATATCATTTGCTCCTGAAAACAACCCTATGATGTAGAATAAAGCAATATGCTATATTATTACCATTTTAAATTTAGGGAAACAAGTCACGCAGCAAGACAGTGACACGGTTGAGATCAGTGCTCAAATTGCTTGAACCCTAGTTTGGGGCTCTTACTTATCCTCAGTTTCCAACTCTCCCTCGCCCTGGAACTAAAATGAAGTTTTAACAGTATTCACAAAACGGAGTTTCTGACTTTGCCTCCTCAGAGGGAACTCTGTCCTTTTCAGATTTTGTGAAACAGTTAAACATGTTCCCAGATGGTGACTCACCTGGACTTGACGACTGGTCTCCTTGGAGTCCTCCTGTCACCCCCCACCACTCCGCATGGTGCTGATGGCTGCTCAAGCTGTTACTTTCTGCTTCACTCCTGCAGCTTTCTACTGTCAGTGGCGTGTTTACCGTGTTTCTTGTTGGATCTCATATGCCCTGGAGACTCCAAGCAGGCTTCGTAGGGATTGGGTCCCGGGGCGGTAAGAGTGATAGTCACTGTGGTGAGCTTGGCTTCATCACCCTTTCCATCGATCTCTGGCACATTGTCCTGATCCAGAATTAGAGGCTTGGGCTGTCCGTTACCTTAGGACGATTCTTTTTCAGACTCCTCTGTATCCTGGGGTCAAGACAGGGCTTAAGCTCACCCTGGGACCCTGCTAACTTTCACAGCTGTCACCTGACAGCATCTGTAGCTTCACCTTGACTTCACACTGGGGCTTGGAAGCTCACCACTCAACTGATTCTCCAGCTGTGTGTTTTAGCTTCCAGATGTAGAAGTCAAATCACTCCTAAATAAATCATAGATTGGGAGAGCAGGAAAGAATGCTTGTAGAGCCCAGGTTGCAAAGAGCAGCATATGGATATGTTTTGGTTTGGCTCACACAGTGCTCTGAAAAATTCACAGTAGTTGTGTACATGGAAAAAGAGATATTTTATGTAAACATCCGGATTTCCAACTCTGAAAAGTCGTAAGATCCGTCGCTACTGGGCTGTACTCCTGCATGCTGAATGGCAGCGTTTTGAATGGGGCATGTGGCTTCAGTGGCAGAAATTCCCACTGGGAATTATTTATCTTGAATAACTTTTTCAGTAGTTTATCAGTGAAGAAAGTGGGCCTCAGAGAGATCGAATGATTTGACGACTGTGCCATCCAGTATGGTAGCCACTGGTCATGGGCGGCTAAAGCACTGACAATGCAGCTAGTGTGGCTGAGGAACTGAATTTCAGATTTTAACTCATTTAAATTTAAATGTTAAAACTAAAAAAGCATCGTGAAATATTTTGCTGTTAAACACAACTTGATTGTTTTGGTGGCACTACATTTCAATGAACTGTTGTGTTAGATATTATTGGTGTGTTACAGTGCACATATACTTTCTACATTTTTAAATGCAGCTGCTAGAAATTTAAAAATTACGAATGTGGTTCACAGTGTACTTCTGTTGGACAGCGCTGACCTGACAGAGCTCAGGCAGCTTGTTGGTGGCACGTCTGGAATTTGTCAGCAGATATCCACAGGGCTAACCATATTTTTTCTTTATTACTAAAGTGTTGCCCGGCTTTTCTTCTAATTCTCAAAACCTTTTCATGATAACATATGATCTCACAAACTCCTATAGGAATTTGTTTTTCCTCATTTTTACATGGTCCATAATATAGTAGTGATTTTATGTAAAAGAAAATTTAGCTCCATGTGTTATCAACAATTATATAATAAAGGTAATTTTAAAGATAATAAAAGCAATATTCATGATATATAAAGACTATTTTTAATTTTTTTCTCATTGTAGGTGACACTGCCCATTTAATTTTCTCTGAATTATTTGGGTAAGAAAACAATGTTTAACACATTTAAAATAGCATTGTATTTTATTTTGGCAGAGATGTATATTAAAATGAGTCTAAAATTAGTTATATCTTGTATCTTGAAAACTAGACAAACTTACTTTTAGACCTAATATATTGAGTTCTTACATTTGACAAGATAAGAATCAAACACTTCACAAATAAAACATTGAGCATGTGAGTAGCCCAATCAAATCTAACCTTTACTTTTTTTTTGACATTTTAGATTGAACTATGAATTGTAACATACATACATAAAAGTACACAAATTGTAAGCATACAGCTTGCTGGATGTTCACAAACACATTTGTGTAAGCAGCAACCTGATGGAAATACACAACAATATCAGCCGCCCAGAGGTTTCCTTGAGCCCCTTTTAGTCATTAGCTGCCTTCTACCCCTTAAGGATAATCACCATGGATTAATTTTGCCTGTTTTTGTACTTTACATAAGTGGAATCAAACAATGTATACTCTTGCATCTGTCTTGTTTTGCTTAACATTTTATCCAAACTGTTACACGGTACATAGATTGTTCATTTATGTTAGTATGCCTGGGTGTCAGTCTGTCACAGTTTATCCACTCTGCTATTGATGGATATTTGGATAATGTCAATTCCTGCTGCTATGAATGTTCTAGTTCATTTGACTTGTTTTTTTCCCCCTAAGAACTAGCAACTTCTTGATGTGCTTGATGATTATTTTGAGAAGGTTAATGCAACTTAAGGACTATTTTGAGTGCATTTTCAGAATTATCTTATTATTGCTCCTCTACTAGTGCTGATTTAATATCATTATGCATCCTGTCTGTATGCACTGGTGTATTATCAGTACAATAAAAACAACTAAAACTTAATGTTCAGAATACAAGCATTGGTATCATTGTTCAGCCAAGAGTAAGCTGCCCAAGGGAGGGCCCAGATATGAGCTGGCTTAACTGGTCTCTATTCACCATCATTCTTGTTCTTTTGGTACATTCTTTTTCCATTTGTATTGTGTAAAGGGGTCATTTTTAAAGTAATTAATTAACTTATTTAAAAAGTAGAAATTACAACAGGCTCAATTACTGCCTTTTGCTGAATTAATTTCCTGAAACACATTCACAGCCCCTCTGGTTTGGGAACACTGCCTCTCACTGGAAGGGTTCAGAATATAAATAACAGCATTCGGGAGGAATGTTACGGAGTTAACTCAAATATCTGGTGGGTGGTTGAACTATCCTTAAGATTCCTTCTAAGCTAAAATTTTGCGATTTTTAAATTCTAAGATGCTTGCTTAAGTGAGCAATAATGAAAATAAGAATTACCTGTAGTGACTCATGCTCAGCAATTTATTAATGCACAGTAAGTTTTCACGGTATAGTTTTGCTTTATTATATATAAATGGCAAAAAAGAGCAATGATGTTCTTGGAGTTGATCCATGAAAATCTCATTAATATTACTTTTATAACTTGTCATAATTGAACTTTTATTAGGCTACAATTTGTCTTCATACAAATTATGATAGGAAAAAATAATAAAATATTTGTGTAAACAAAAATCTACCCCACTTTTTAAAAGAACAGATTTCTAAATCACTTAGGAACATAAAAAGGAAAGATATCCTTCTAGCCAAAGAATTAACAGATGATTCCCATCTCGTGATTCAGGCAGACTCTCAAAGTATTAGTACTCAAAAGTAATAAAATTGCACTTACTAAACTCTTCTTTAATTCAAGATTGTTACTAATTCATACTGGCTCCTCCTCCTAACACTAGTTAGTTCACGCGGTGAGAGTTTGAAGGGAAGCTGTTCAGAAACTGCTCAGAAAACCAGACAAGGGGTTCTAGAGTGTATCAGATATTTAGTGGGGGGCTTCACTGTCAGTTCACTTGGAGGATTTGCTTGATAAATTGTAGAAAAACCTGAGGTTACAAAATTGTAACTTGGGTTTCTTAAAATATACTTTATTCGGTATACTATAGTTTATTTCTGGAGATTAGACTTTAGTTGTGAAATGAATGTCTTTCTGTGACAACTTTTTCTTAAACGTTTCCTGTATTAAAAAGATTTCTGATTCTGTTTTCTGAAATGGAAGATAGCCAAAGAAAATTATTGTTAGTTTAGGATAGGTAAATCAAGAAGTTGTGGTTTAATGTGACTAATGTTACATGAGTAGCCATAGAAAGATACTTGAGTATCAATATATTAGTTTTCATTTTGTAACAATTTCAGAATCTCAGTAGCTTACAATAACAAACATATTCCTGTTCATAGGTCTGCAGTTTGTCTGTGGTTTGGCCATTATGGACAGGGCATGGCTGGGTCTGACTTATCTGGCCCTATGCATAGACAACAGGTTTTTGACCAGTGTCAGGCACACCCCAAATGCCTCCTTTCTATGACCAGTGCTGAAAGGATTTCATCTCCCTGGGGGTGCTCTTTTCAGGGTGTATCACAGGAGCGCAAGAAGGCGAGTGTTAACACTCCATGCCTCTTAAAGCCTTCACTTGGAACTGGCTCACAGCCATTTTTGTCCACATTCTGTTGGCGAAGCAAATCACAGGGTCAGTCCTGACCTTAGTGTATTGGGTGCAGGGGAGTGCTCAGCCCACAGCAGTAAGCACTACAGCGTGAATGGCAGGGTGTGGGTTGTATAATCACAGTAGTGATGGGTGAAGAATTTGGAATGATGACCCCATCTACCATTGTCAATTTCAAAATTGGCACAGTGTGAGATGAAAGAAGAAAGCTGGTTTTATTTAAAGAATCATTTTACGGTGATTTGAATAGACTTTTAAAAAGATTAAGTAACATAATTTTAGTCGTATTTGTGTTTTCTCAGCAAAGGGTATGAGTTTATAATGAAGCACTTAGCGTAAATTCTGAAGAAAAGGCAATAAGCAAATATGTTCTTTTATTCAACAAGCTTTTCCTGAAGCACCTACTGTCCACAGGCTTTCTTGGGGCATATAAATTTGATTATACAGTTGCTGCTATCAAGAGATGGAATTTAAATGAAGAATCCCTTAAAGTTAAAGGCTTTTCTATTTGATTTTTATGATCTGCTCTTTCAGTGACATAGACTAAGTAGAAGTTCTCTACCAAAGTATTTCAGCATTTAATATGCTGATTTTAGCAGCAAAAGCAGATATAATAAAACATAGGATTTAGTTTTATGCACTAATTTATGTGGGTGAAAAAAAACCTAGAACTAAATTGTTTTACGTGGCCCATGGATAGACTTGGGCATTTGAAATTTTTTGTAGACTTCTTGTGGACACGTGTAGTGCTTTGCTTTTTTAAAAATTTTGTTGCACTGGGATTCTTTTGTAAAAAAAGAAAATAAATGAAAAAAATTGTGCCATTAGTGTTTACTTCACGGTTCTAGCTCCTACTATGGCAACTATATATATTTATACCCAAGGCCTTGGGAAAAAACTGTGGAAAAGTCATGGTCAGATGCCCTGTCTTTTTGTCAGTCTTTCTGTCTGTCTTTCTGTCTTTTTAAGAACTTATCTGATTTTAAGCATTTCTTTAAAACGCTCTTCCTTTTCAAGCTGCACCTTTATTAATTCCATCCATTCAATGTGAGACTGTGTGTATGTGTATGATTGTATATATAGGTGTGTATGGCTGGTCAATTATTCTGTTGGCCGCCTTTAGTAAGATAATCCTAATAGCAAAATTATTTTTACTTTTTAAAGCTTGATTTTTCATCTCTCAGCTTGAGAATATCAGATTTTTCTACTGAAAAAGGGAAGCTGAAAGCTGGTCTCTAGGTACACAAATATGGCCTTGATTTGGAAATGGATATTTCCTGTGAGTTGTCCTTACATGCTTTTTGTGTGTATAATAGAAGAAGCAGTGAGAAGAGGCAAAGTTTTTTTTGACAAGTTCATTTCTGTACTTTTTGTGAACAATACCTGCTCAGAAAGTTTCCTGAGGAAGAACTTGTAGGTTCTTGTTAAGCCTAACAAGTGAAGCTCTAACGCTGTATGACACCAGTCAACAGTGGGCCAGTTACCAGTGCAAGTATTTGTTCTCTAACTTAAAGAAATACTTCTTGTTATTAACTTTGTTCCTTTGGAAAAATGTTGCTGTGGAAACAAAATCTGGCTTTCTTTTTGGTCTTCCTCATCTCTGTTTTATTACTTAATATTTTATTTTTGCTTTGCTGGTTGATTGCTTAAACACTTTTTTTTTAACAGTCTGGTTGGCACCAATCAGAACACAACAAAAAGAACATTTCTATTGACTACTTAATTCTTTTTAAAGGGAAAAGTCTTTCTTTCCAGGCCGCAAGGCATTTTGACTACAAGAGGTTACGATTTTTAACTACCACACCTAAAATTATTTCTTGAATTTTGAGTTATGTCTCAGTAGATCATATCTAATTTCCCCTCTTTCTAGGTCTATTCTGGTGTTATCCAGGTCACTCAAAAACCAGAACCTCTTGGCATGGTATAGGCTACATGGATAAGTTTTTCATATAATTGTGTTGACTCTACTTTCAAAATACATATCCTAAATCTTACCAATCTATAATATTTCTATGTCTAATATCCTAGGGTGATTTACCATCATCTCTTGACTGGACTAATTGCAATAGGCTTCCACCTGGTTTTCTTGCTCCCGCTCATATCTCCCCTATAGTAGCCCAATAGTTTACAAAGATTATTCTTTGTAAAATATAAATTAGGTAATGTTATTTCCCGTGTCTCTTTGGAGGAAATTGTAACTCTTCTCTGACCATAGTTGTACTTCACCAACAAGATTGCAGACACATGGGCTTTTTAGCTGTTTCATTGACACCCCAAACTCACACCCTTCTCAGAGTCTTTATACTTGCTGTTCTTTCTGTAACATTCTTCCCTGAGATCTCTTCATCACTGCCTCCATTTTATAGTCATGAGCTATGTAATGACATTTCGGTCAAAGATGGACTGCATGTACGACAGTGGTCCATAAGATTAGTACCATACAGCCTAGGTGTGTAGTAGGCTATACCATCTAGGTTTGTGCAAGTGCCCTCTATGATGTCCACACAACGACATATTTCTCATAGCGTATCCCCATCATTAAGCAACACGTGACTAAGTATTAAGCAAGACATGACTGTATCCAGGCCTCGGCTCAGATTTCAACTCCTAAAAAGGCAGCTGTATTAGTTATCTGTTGCTGCATAACAAATTACCCCCAAACTTAGCAGCTTCAAGCAACAAACATAAACATTAACTATTTCACGCAGTTTTCTAAGGGTCGCAAATCTGGGAGGGGCTTAGCTGAATGGTTCTGGCTCAGGGTCTCTCATGAGGCTATAACTGAGCTGTTGGCTGGGCTGCAGTCATCTAAGGATCAGCTTGGGGAGGATACACTTCCAGGCTCATTCACACGGATGTTGGCAGGCTTCAGTTCCTCACTATTGGCCAGATACCTTGGTTTCTCACTATGGAACACCCTTCTATAGATCGCCTGAGTGTCCTTATGACATAGCAGCTGGATGCCCATAGAGTGAGGGTTCTAATGGAGGAAGAGCCCAACATGGAAGCCACAGCCTTTTATAACTTAATCTTGGAAGTGAGATAGCATCACTTGTGCTGGATGCTCTCAGTCACACAGACCAATCCTGGTACATTGTAGGAGCGGGGAGTACATGGGGGTATGAGTACCAGGAGATGGGGATCATAGGGAACAATCTGGAAGGCTGCTTAATACAGCAGCCCTACCACCCATGGGGATTTCACTAGTTACTTTCGAAAAGCCTGCACCTTTCGTATTTGTTCAGAGGTAATCTGAACAATCTATAGAAGTCATAACTACATCTCTTCCTTGATATGAGGAAATACCCTGCATAAGCAGAAAAATGGTAATAGGTCATCTGTCTGCCCAACTACTATCTATCTCGTTATCCTACATTTTTATCTTATCTGCACTGATGACTATCTGAAATCTCATGTTGTATCTCTTTATTGTCTGTCTTCCTCTATGAGATTGTAAGATCTTGAATTCAGAAAACTGGTATTTCATGTCCACTGTTTTAATCCTTGAGCTTAGAACAGTGTCTGGAATATAGTAGGTAGTTATTTGGTAAATAGGTTTGCCTTTTCAAGCCCTACAAGTTTTATTTTAACTGTTTTATATGGAAGTGTTTCTACATGCATCCCTGTATTCTAAAATTGAGTATTTGGAACATAAACTTTATTAATTTAAGTAACATTTGCTGAGTTTATCTTATGTAGAAGGCACTGTGCTAGATGCTCTGAAGTTACAAACACAAATAATACAACCTACCCCTGAGGAGTTGTTTTAGTAAGGAAGGGCAGACTCTGGGGTGGGCCATATGAGGACAAGTGAAATAAAGAAGAAGGAAAAACTGCAGGGCCAGGGGGCTGGTGGGAGGTGGAGGAAACTACACAATACCAAGCCATCTTGATGTCTTGGGTTCAGTACAGTTATTTTGTGCTGTAGTATTGTGTTCCTTTAGCATGCTCAGGATGTAAGAAGGAGAGAAACCATATTTTTTGAACAACAGAAAAATCTGGAAACCTGGTCTACATAAGTAGAGATGGTAAATTATTTAGTTATGTATTTTTTAGAATCACCTTGCTGAAATGACTAAAACATATGAAATTTATTTCATTATATGTGATCATACGTAGAGCAGGTTACCCATTCATTAAATAGCTCTAGATCAGTGTATCTTTGGAATTAGTTCTCTGAGTAGTGATTCTTTTTGTTTTTGTTTTTTTTTTTGCTAAGAAAGATTGGCCCTGAGCTAACATCTGTGCCAATCTTCCTCTATTTTGTATGTGGTTTGCCACCACAGTATGGCTATTGAGTGGTGTAGGTCTGTGCCCAGGATCCGAACCTGTGAACCCGGGCCACCGAAGCGGAGTGTGCTGAACTTAACCACCAGGCCAGGGGGCTGGCCCCTAGTGATTCTTTTTTATAGTGTTCTTTGCTGTTGTTAGCTTCTTACTGTAGACCTTCTGTCTCCCTCTTCTTAAAGCTGCTTCATCTAATTTTGCCGTGGACTTGAAATCCCAATAACTAAACTTGATAGATTTATGTGTAGTAAGAATAAATAAGACTCAGAAAAAAAATTTTCTTTTCAAGTAGTTAAGTTTTAAGGGAGGTTTTATTTTTAGGTTAGCCATTCGTGGCCCATTTTTGCATCTTTCTGATACTCACCTATGTTTTAAGAACTTCTCTTCATGGACAGGATGTGATTTTACTTAGATTTTCTATTGAACTTTTTGTTAATTCAGTGTATCATAGTTGGCTTTGAAGTCAGACTGACTCATAGGTCTGCCAAATTTTAGTTTCATGTCCTTAAATAACTTGTTGAGTCTCTGAGCTTCATTAAAAAAACACTTGTATCTTCCTTACAGTGTTGGTGTAAAGAGTAAATGAATATGTTAAGGGCCTAGAATGTTGCCTGGCAGTCCCTTCCCTTCCCTCCTTCCCCAGTCTCCCCACCAGGTTGAATGGGCTTCACGCTCCATCACCTAGTGCCTAGTGGCAGATGCCTTGGTGGGCAGCATCCGTAATGCATGCCACTCGGACAAGGACGTCCGGCAGCCAGCGGTGAGGGACTGGGCCAGGAAGACTGGTCCTGAAGACACCTTTCTTTCCTAAGATCATCAGCACAACTTGGGGAGCCATGCAAGGTTGAGTTTCACTGCAGAGTAGTACCAGTAACTTGGCCCTCCAGAAAATCCAGAGTCCAAGACTGGCCATAAAAGTAAGCTTGCACTCTAGGTATCCTTCAGAGATTTCATGCCCACAAGCAGGTTTAAATGGTACGAGATATTTCACTCCCTGCCTGGGGTTTCCAGTGGTGGAACTCAGAGGCATCTCAGCCTTTGAGAAGAGTAAAACCGTGGGGGAAGTTTCATGGGGGAATGTATCAGTCACTGTAGATGCTCAAAGTTAACAAAGCATTCAGAGCAAGGAATTTTTTAATTAAAGTTCTACAACATACATGTAATTATTTACATTTTTCTACTCCTTCACATATTTTCTCAGCTCACCCGTCCTTGTGACTCATTCAGTAGCAAAATCAGTGAAATCAGCATTCTCTGCTAGTCATCAAGCAAAAATGGGTCATCTCCCTGACCTACGGGATTGTCTGGTGTGTCCTAGAGAAGCTCATTTCAATTTGGGCCTCTTCCTGCTGCCACGTTTCCTTGTTTTCAGTTTAGCCTGGTTTCTACCAACCCATAGACAGCGTCTTCACTCGAGGTTGCTGTCTTCTAAATGTTGTGTTTCTTGTATTCATTCATCATCTGTGCTTTGAGAATACTGCTAAGATTCAGCCTTTTGGTTTTTTTTTTTTTTTAATTTTATTCATTTATTTTTTTCCCCCAAAGCCCCAGTAGATAGTTGTACATCCTTCTAGTTACTGTATGTGGGACGCGGTCTCAGCATGGCCGGAGAAGCAGTGCGTCAGTGTGTGCCCGGGATCCGAACCCGGGCCGCTACCAGCGGAGCGCACATACCTAACCGCTAAGCCACGGGGCCGGCCCCAGCCTTTTGTTTTAAATTCAGCTGACATTTGCTGAGTAGCTGTTATATGTCATACATTGAATTAGGGCCCGATACTTACATTATGGATTAGAAGAATGAGGTTCAGAAAGGTTATGTGTCCAGAATGAGAAAGGTAATAAATGATAGAAGAAATTCGAATGCAAATCTGCTGACTCCAAATTCAGTTTTCTTTCTAATTTAGCATAACTCCCCTTTCCTCCAAGCATGCCAAGACATTGAGAAACACTGATGATGTGAGCTGGAAGGCTTCCTTAGGTCATGCTTGAGTCTGTGCCGCTAGCCATCACCCCTCCCCCGACTCGGGTGACTGCTGTCAGCAGCATGTGGTTGATGTGCCCAGGTGCCATTTCTGGGTCCACTTTGTAATGCTATCGCCTGGCCTGTAGGATAGAGAGAAAGATGTTATCTTCACTGTTGATTAAAAAAAAAAAAGGGCTGGTCTTAAAAGTAGATTTAGCAATTTAGAGTAGAAAACCTCCACTAACTAAGAGTGAACTTATTATTAAATGTGAAGAAGTTGAGGGAACTCCCTGACTTCAGTTTATTCAGAATATGGATTTAATCTTTAGTCAGAAAGGTGTTACATTGAGTAAGCTTTCTCTTTCAAGTTTTGAAATCGTATACCTCTGTTTAGACAGGTCACAGACATTGTTTTTTCTTTTTTTTTTAACCTCTTTAATAACCTTAATGAAAATGAAGTTGGTTTCCATGAGTTGAAAAGCAGGCAATTATTGATTAATGATGTTATTGGAAGAGAATATTAAAAATAATTCATTTTGGGTTTCATAATGTGTATTTAGAGCTTACCTTTGAATCTGTATTTGTTGAGGTAGATTACTTCAGGGACTTTAATGAAGCCACACTATGAACACCCAGCTCAGGAAGATGAGAAAATTATGCACTTTCCCAAAATTTGGAATGAGTGTAGACCTGGGTTCAAATTTGGATTGTATAATTAAATACTTGGATGACCTTTGGCAAGTGACCTAGTCACTTGGCCTATTTCATTGCCTGTTCAAACAAGGATTCTGCTAGGTTTCTGGATTAGTGGGTCTAATGGAAGCATCTATACTGTGCCTAGTGCATAGTAGATATTTTGAAAAAGTTAGTCAACTCCATGTACCATTTTAATTAGTTGATAAATTAGAACTTCTAGAAAAACAAAGTACTTGCCTTTCTAATGGTGAGTTAGTAACTTTGTCTTTCTATACAAAGGCTTCATAGTTTTCAACTTGCTACATTATATCAAAGGTTTTATATAACACAAACTTAGAAAATAAAAATAGAGATGACATAAAGCTCTAATGACACCCTTTTAAGATCTCCATTAAGGAAAGTAAGTTTAGCATATTATGAGACCTGATGGGTTTTTTTATTTCTCTCATGAAGAATATTTTGGAATGATCTTTGAAAGGCTGCCATTTCAGTGGTTAATTCATTTTACTCAGTGACTATGAACATCAAAGCAGCAAAACTCAATTAAGTAAACTAGTCAGGAAATGGAATATTCTGGTGAATTTAGTTGTCAGTGTTAAATAGAAAACTTACAACCTTCTCCACTCATGGTTTCCGGTCTCTATTTAAATCATTCCATTGAATTTGAGTTTGGGTTGAAAGCTCTGTACCACGTTTTTTTTTTTTCTGGAAAAAGGAAGGGAAAACAATTAAAGAAATTCCTTTTTCTTTCAAGTTCTATTACTAAAAAACATTCCAAACTGTATTAATTGCTTTACTTCATTGATAAGAATGGTCGTCATTGGAAACATCAGTTCTAGTGCTGGACATGTAGATCAGATATGAGGAAGATTCAACTAAATGTGTACTGTCCCTTGGACATTGTGATGAACTAGCCTTATCAATAAATTATCTTTCCCTTTCTTCTAGAACTTAAGTGCAAAAAAAAAAATTCCACTTATTTAAGTTGTAGCGAAATGAACATCAGCATAATTAATTGATAAGATACAGACTTAAAAGAGTAGTTTCTGTTTGTGTAGAAACTTGAAAACTGCAAGAAATTTTTAAGAGGCAAAAGAAAAAAGTCATTCGTAATCTCAACAACCAGAGTAATCTCTGTAGAAGTTGAGTGTTTTAGTCTTTATTTACAGAATCAACGGCAAATGGATTTGCAGTTTTTTTAACCTGTTTAAATTTTTTTAAGCCTTATTAAATTGGTGTTTTGCTTTATGTATTTTTATTTCCATTTTAAGTTTTAGAGAAGTTATGAGAAAAAAATGGATAAAAAGAGCAGAAATGAAGCTTCCCTTTATGGTTTAAAAAATCTCTCCTTTGCTTAATCAACATTGCAGTACTTTATTGGGTATGCAGGAAAAAATAACAGATTATTTCTAAAAGTTTTTTATTCTGCAAGAAGTTGTGGTGTAAATAGTAAAGCATATACCTTTGTCTGAATTCAGGAAAAAAATTGTTCTCTTAAAACCAAATTTTAAGAGATTTTTTATTTCACTTTATTTTCCTGCTCGAAGTGTTGAATGAACAATTTTTATCACAGTGATTTTTTGTTTGCTTTCAGGTTTTTTCATCACAGTAAGGAATATTAGCCTAACAGAAAAATGCATCCATGAATTATCAATATTTGTTTTATCTCACATAGATTAATTGCTGATCATTGGCTTTGTAAGGAAGATCTTGAGAAAGTTATTTTAATTCTATAATGTGGTATTATCAGATATATATTTTCATCAGATATATATCATATGTAGTACTACTTTATATCACTCATTTAAATTCAGAATGAGAAATTAAGCTCATAGCATCCTTTTAGTTCTGAAGTTAAGGAATTGTAAAATTATTTTTGTATATTCCTAGTGAAACACCAGACCAGAAAATACTCATATGCTCTTGTTAGATTTCATCGATGTTCTTTTCAGATTCACGAAACCCTAAAAGACAAGATGATGGAAATACCCGCTTTCTGCACCTCTGATAATGTAGAATTGTCCTTTCTGCCTCAAAGGAATTTTTTATGAGTCCTGGCCTTTTTTTATTTCTCGAGTAGCTGTGTTGTATTCTCTGATGCCTTTAGTATGGGGGTGGTTTACTGAGTTCTGTCGGGACATTGGCAACTACATTTCGATCAGAGACGTTTTCTTGGTTTTGGGTTTTTTTATGTTGTGTGTGTGGGTGGGTGTTTTCTAGCCTCGGAAGAAAAGCTAGAAACTATTTAGTTTTATTTTTTTGTTTGCCTACATATACTGCTAATTACGTATTTAGTTAACTGCTTAATGTGTATTCCTGGGTTTATTGCTTGGATGAAGGGCTAGAATTCTTCATAAATTTCTGGTCTTGAAGGAATTGGCTACTTGTAAGTACTGTAGTTTTTAGTCTGTCATCGAGTAAGTAATAAAGTAGCCACAAAATTATCTTTATTGAAAGTAACACTCAAACTTGGGTTCCTTAAGATGTTAAACAAAAAAATTTACCTCGTATGTTCTCAAGATTCTAAAGCAAAGATGAAAGAACCCAGCATGAATATCAGCTAAACCTTGACCTAATTCTCCTATGGTTTCATATTCAACAGTAATTACAAACAAACTTTTCTTTTATCTGGGTACTTATATTCATATGGCTTTATGGGGGGAGCTATGTTGTATAAACTATTTTAAGGTAAATTTAAAGATAATCATTTCCTTTCTTTCTCACAGGCTCTTAAATGATGTTCACAAAATTACCGTAATAAATGGATTCCATTTCTTATGAACTAACTCTTCAGAAATTCAGAATAATGGAACAAGACCATACTTAATCACCAAAAAGTTTAAAGCTTCTTCAGTAAATGCACTTTTAAATATTGTAATGTAAGATGAGCTAATGGCTAAAGAAAGGTTGCTAGATCTTCTAATGAATAGATGGGAGTAATTTCTAATTAGCACCTTGTTCACCCACAAATTACATGTGAATTGAATGTAAAAGCTCTTTCTATAATGTAAAGGACTATAAAAGCATAGTTTATTGTGATTACTGCCAAAGTGGATTTTAAAGGACATTTTCTTCCCCTGAATGTGTGAACACTCACCTGTAAAGATATTTAACCTCTTAGTGACAGGTTTATCTACAAGATGATAAAGAATAGAACTGAGATCTTTAGTGAAGTAACTGTTAGCTCTTCCTGAGAAATTCTGATTTACACTTTGTCAGTGGGGAAATAACATAAAACCAGAGGTGAAGTGTCTAGTCTGCTAATGAATCTTGTTTTAAGGGCTATGGTTATAATTAGTTTTATTCTCTGTTGCATGAAAATCAATATGTAGTATGATAAACTGTTATTCATGTGCAAATTACTATAAACATTGAATTGGTTGAATCTGGAACTAGTGAGGTTATTCTGTGCCTGAACTTCCTGTTTTCACCTACCTCCCAATTACTTTCAGCTGTCAAAATAATTTTAATCATTTTCAGATTCTTTGCAGAAGAAAAGGGCCTTAAGCCCTTCAGCCAAAAAGATGTTGCTCCTCCTCTTCTCATCTTCCTTTATAGCCCTCCTGGGTCCTTTTATTCTAGTCAGGCCACCATTCTTTCTGAACATCACTATTACGCTCTAAGATCTTAAGCATTTATCCAGGTCATTCACGATTCTGATTCTGTATCCTTGCCTGCTAAACCACATCAGAGAATCAGAGAATTTTAGAGCTGGAAGAGGCCTTAGAAATCAGTTGGTAAGCCCTTTTATTTTACCAATGATGAAATATATGACATTAAATAAATACTTTTCAGATTAAAAATGAAACCCAAATCTCTAGAATTCTAGCCTTTTGGCCCATTCCACCATGACGTGTGGCCTATAGAAATATGTGAGTAGACGTGTGCAGAAATCTGCTTCCTCCGAAGGTACACCTAAGACTTGCATTCTCCCACCTTTGTGTCCAGGCTCTCCACCAAATGTGCTTGGTTACTTCCCAGTACATAGAAGAGTTACTATGGGGAGAGCAAACTGAAACATATATTAGGCAGGGAAAAACTGAGCAAGCACACTCCTTAGACCCATTTGCGATTACAGTGGCAGTTGTATTTGTATGCACTTGACTGCTTTTATTATTCATTCAGTGTCAGAAAAGGATAATGTGTTTGTATTTTTCACAGTCATAACTATAGAAAAGGAGAACCCAACTATAGGACACCTTAAGTGTGACACAGGGTCTTAGCTTATGTATAATAGTTTTCAACTTTTTGAAAATCAGAGGTGACAGATAAATGTGAAATAGTATGGTTTTGTCAAAAGCCTTTTCCTAAAAAATCAGAATCCTTTCCCAGCATTCTGCTAAACTGAGTCTTTCCTCTCTTATTCAAGTTTAAGACACTGAGAATATTCAAAACCAATCTGAAATGATTTATGTATTGTCCATGTTACTAGTCTTCTCCTTTACTGTAAATATGCATATTTAGAATTTCAGCATTGGAAGGACTTTGGTGACCTAACTGTCTACAGTTACTTTGCTTCATTGCTGAGGAAATGACTTAGAAAGGTGAAGTTTCTTAATTGTGAGCACAGAACTGGTTAGTGTCAGCCAGTCTGGAGCTCAGGAATCTTGGCTCAGGCCATTGTTATTTTCCCTAAATTACTTGAAAAGTCTTCATTGAATTATCTCTTGGCCCCATCTGTTTCTGTCTATTTCTCAGTCTGTTTTTTTTCTTTCTCTCTTTTTTCTTCAACACTAATCCATCCCAGTCCTATTTAAGTTATTTTCCATAGATTTAACCTGAATTCTAACTGTGGAACGGGGTTGAAAAGAAAAATTGGAAGTCTAACTCTAATTGGAATGCTGATACCATTCAAGTCTTTTTCTTTCTTTCAGCATGCAGTCATGCACCTTTCTACAGATCAGTTTATTGATTTTACTGTGCTTTCAAAAATCCCCATGTACTTTGTTAACTTTAGAGGTTGCCAATGAATTCTTATGCTTATATTAGTGTAAGTCAGCTGTATCAAATTTAAAGGTTCTTTAAACTGGACTCTCGGAAATCTGTCTTGATATGTAACCATTAAAACGTTTTGTACATAGATTTTATAAAATAATTGATATGAAGAGTACATTGTTAACATCATGTGCTGCTTGGATTCATTCATTTGTTTGTGTTCAGTCACTTAAACGCTCAGCGGGTACCCACCTTGTACCAAACTCAAGGCTAATGCGCAAATTGTAAAGAGACCAGCTCTCTTATAAGTGGTCCACAATGGAGTAGGATTGACACATCTGTACGTAAAGTGTTATAATAAGACTGTGGATGGAGATATGCCCAGGGCCCTCTGGAAGAATGCAGGTGGGGCATCCGCACTGCCTGGAAGGTAGACGCTGACCTCAAGTTGTTGGGTGTCACGTCGTGGGTGACCTTATTTACAAGATGCAGGCCAGTGTAATGGAAGTATCTCAAGGCCTACGCACCAGAATAAGCTTGCACAAAACCGTCTATATCACATCACATCATCATCAGATCTCCCACGGTCACACTTCCTGATAAGTAGGGTGCCGTTTCGTAAAGGGTGAAAAAGGATAATGCTTTTATTTGACCTTTGAGGGTCTCTCCCAGTGACCTCACCCTTCCACTTTTAAGGACTTGTATATGCTGTGCGGTGATTTGTGATTAAAATGTAACATACCCCCACCCCCACTCCAAATCAGGCAGTGCCCCATGTCTCAGTGCAGAAGATAGTCCTATGTAGAACCACATGTGTTCTTCTTAACAAACCATCAGGAAGATAACTCATTTTCTGTAGCAAGCATGAGGAAAGAAAAGAATGATACTTATTTATGCTCTTATCCCAAAGGAGAGCTTAAAAATGAATGTCCAAAAATGAAAAGAGATTGCAGGATATCACTAAGAATTCCGATAGAACTGATGAAGCAGGTTTTAGACAACCAGTGTGGACTTTGTCCCACAGTCTTGTATCTTTTTAAGTTCCCTCAGTGATAACTGTACATAGTTAAGCATTTGGTGGTGGTGGGACAAAAAATGTCAGGAAGAGTAAGAGGTGGCCATGGAGGGTAGGCTGGGGTTTACTCAGAGGGGTCCACGTGGTGGGTCTTGGACCTGAACGTGATGGGGATGTAGACCTTCAGGCAGGGATCTTCTAGCTACCAGCAGCTTGAGGGTTTCTTATGTTACTCTTTATACTTCTCTGTGCTGTCTTGATGTCCCTGTCAAACATGACCCATGTCCAGCATGGGATGCGTGATGTGCCCGCCCCCAGTCCTCCTTGGTGCTGGATCCACCTTTCACACAGCAACCTAACTCAGAAATATTTGCCCCCTGCTTGGATCCACCTTCATAATGCCCTTTGAGTCAGTCACTCAGGCATTTTGATTTTATTTCCTTAAATATATTTTGCTTCTGTGCATTCTTCTCCCTCTGTCATTGATTATTGCATACGCTTGAATATTGGAAGGCAAAGAACCCTTCATCCTGCAAAATTACCCCTCAGAAAAGAGGGGCTTGTTGTATTGGAGTCAGTACAAAACCTCTGCTATTACTGGGTGCCTTCCCGACTGCTTTATTTTCAACAGCGGAGCACTGTGTGAGCAAGACACATTAGCCCAAAATGACCTCCTTTAATGCAGTTAGATATTTATAGAAGGCACCTGATAAAATCTTTTTTCTTTTAAAGGTTGGAGTAGCATTTAAAATAGTGTGGTATTTATTCCCCAGAATATGTCCTCCAATTGCAAATGCAAAATGTTTTTATAAACGAGCCTTTTCACCAACTGCCTCCCCCTCCCCCCCCTCCAGAAAACACCCAATACATTCAGGAGTTAGGGATATAGAAAGCAGGAACATGCACCTACAGGGCAAATGAAAATGTCAGCTATCCTAATTTTTACCGAATATCTGTGGCTTAGGACATTTCCAGTGATGGCATCAGACAGAGATGCCACAAATGCTGTAACTCCAGTGAAGAGGGGTGTGCTTCAGAAAACGTCAGAGGACTAAACACTGACCTGACGTGATGCAGACGCAAATGTCAGACCCACATGTGAAGAGTTTGAATCAAACTGGGGAGGTGTGGATGGAGAAAAACTGACATATCTAAATGTGTATTATACTTCACTATTAATGTAACTGAAAATAACAAATACCGTGATCTTTTTTTTTTTTTTTAAAGATTTTATTTATTCAGTTTTTTCCCCCCAAAGCCCCAGTAGATAGTTGTATGTCATAGGTTCACATCCTTCCAGTTGCTGTACGTGGGACTCGGCCTCACGTTGGACGGAGAAGTGGTGCCTCGGGGCGCTCCCGGGATCCGAACCCGGGTCGCCAGCGTCAGAGCGCGCGCACTTAACCGCTAAGCCACAGAGCCGGCCCACAAATACCGTGATCTTATATAAACAATTATACATTCAGAGAAGTATATGAATCATAAGTATATGGCCCAGTGAATTTTCACAAAGCAGACAGCGTAGCCAGCACTCAGACCAAGAGTCAGAACATTGCCAGTGCCCGAAAATGCCCCCTCCGGCTCTCCCAGTCCTCGCTGCCCACCTCCCACTGCCATGTGCACAGTGTGAGCAGTATCCTGTTTTCTATCACCACAGATTAGTTTCACTTGTTTCTGAACTTTTTATAAGTACAATCATTCAGTAAGTACCACTTTGCCGTCCAGCTTCTGTCCTCAACATTATGTTTGTGAAATTCATCTGTGTTCTTACATTTAGTCTGTTCACATTGCTGAGTCATATTTCATTTTTTGAACAACCACAACTTATCCATTCTGTGATAGATGTTTGTGTTGTTTCCAGTTTGGGGCTATTATGAATAGCGCTGCTTTTAAGACTCTCCTGTGTAACCTCTGGTGACTAAATGTCAAGCATTTGGTTGGGTCTATGCCTAGGAGTGGGGTTTCTTGGCCACAAGGTGTGCCTTTGTCAGCTCTGGCAGATGCTGTCCAACAGCTTTCTAAAATGGTTGTACCAATTTGTACATCCATCAGCAAAGTAGGAGAGTTCCTTCCTCCACATTCTTGCCAACTCTTGGTATTTTCTGTCTTTTTAAATTTTAGCCATTTTGGTGGGAGAATCGTGGTAGTGCATATGATTTTAATTTGATTTCCCTGATGACTAATTTAGTTGACCACTTTTTCATATATTTAATCACTATTATAATATCTCTAAGTGCCTATTCATATTCTTTTTCACCACCCTAAAATTTTGTATATTCCAGTTGGCCAACAAAAAAAATTTTTTTTAATTGGATTGTCTTATTGGCAGAACTGGAAATCATCTTATATTTGGGCAATATGGAGTTTCAACCTTCATGTTACTTTATTTTAGGTTATTGTAACGACCTCCTAACTAATCCATCAACCTCTACGCTCGCTCAGATTCTTTCTCTTCTACACTACCTGTAAAGCGATTTTTTACAACCATGCAGATCTGATCAAGTCAACTGCATCCCTGTCTCCTTCCTTCTCTCCCCGCCCTGATGACCCACCTTCCCATCGAAGCTGTGCTAAACACAGTGTTTGCAGAGCTGCCCTATAAAAGTTCACGGGGGAGCAGGTTGGGCACACTCGCTGACCATCAGGTTATCTGCATCTTCCCTGGAAATTCTGACACAGTTGATTCAGGTTGGGCCCCAGGAATCTGTGCTGTGAGCAAGTACTCCAGTCGTTCTTATCTTCAGGGAAGTCTGAGGAATACCACCTGCAGGTTGTTGTTGTTTTTGCCTCAGTGCTCTTGCACATTCTATTTCCACTGTCTAGATTTTTCTCTGTCCTTCCTCCATTGTCATCTTTTTTTTTTGCTTGAGGAAGATTCGCCCTGAGCTAACATCTGTGCCAATCCTCCTCTATTTTCTATGTGGGTCTCCGCCACAGCATGGCCACCAAGGAGTAGGTCCGCACCAGGAATTGAACCCAGGCTGCCAAAGTGGAGTGCCCAAACTTAACCACTAGGCCGTGGCACTGGCCCCCATTGTCATCTTTTAACATCCACACAGATCTTACCTCTGGGACTCTATCTTGACCCCTGCCGGGGGAGTAAATCACTGTGCAATCAATAAGTGCATATTCCTGATCTTCCTCACAAACCTATTCCACCAGAGGCCTTCCCCATCTGAGCTGATAACACGTGCTGGTTTTATCGTCAGGATAAATGCAGAAGCTGCCACTGCACTTCTGGTGCTATTCTGCCGTTACCTCATGCCTGGATTACTGCAGAAGCCTGCTAGTAACTGGTTTCCCTGCTTGCATCTTGTGCCCTTGTGGTCGGAGTGATCATTATTTTAAAATCTAAGTCAACATCACATGTTCCCGCTCAGAACCCTCCAAAGGCTCCCCGTGTCTCTCAGAGTGAAAGCCAGAGTCTTGACTAGGTCCTGAGAGGTTCATTGCCATCTGCCCCCTTCCCCACCTTCACCCTTTGATCTTCCAGGCTCCCTCTGCCTCAGTGACACTAGCTTTCCCACTTTTCTTAGGATATCTCAGATGTGCTTGCACTGGTGGGCTTCTGCGTTGCCTGTTCCATCTATCTGGAACATTCCCCCCTAGTTGTCTGTAGTACTTGCTCCTTCACTTTCTTCAAGTCTTGGCTTAGATGTCGTCTTCTCAATGAGTCCTGCCTTGACCACCTGATTTAACAAAGAAAGCTGACCCGTCCCCCCACACCTCCAGTCTCGTTTACCCTGCTCTTTTTTTCTCCGTGGCACTCACTAACTTCTACTATACTATTAATTATGTTTATTATCATTTGTATCACTCTGGCAGAATATAAACTCCTCATAGGCAGACGTTTTTTACTGTTGTGCTCACAATGTATTCCCAAATATCAGAACAATTGCCTGGCACAGAGTAAGTGTTCAGTGAATATTCGTTTGGTTTGTTGAATGAAATATTTAGGATGCAATAGATAGGAGACCTTAAATAGTATCTCTTTATGAGGAAGGTTTTTATGAAACCTTTTCTAAGATATATTGCATATTTTCACATATTGAAGTGAAAACTGGACAGTGGGAGTTTGGATGAAGGTGAGGTTGCTTGTGTACTCCTGCGATGATTTGAGAGAGAAGCTGGTTGTAGCCTGGTTCATCCTGCCCTAGTTGTGGATATTCTCTGGGATACAGGTTTATTCAAAGTAAAAACCTCTTAGGAATTGATATGTGAGTACTGGATTTTCAGTTGTTCCCTCTTTGCTGGCGTTACTTGAAGTATCCATAGAGGCAGGTTCCCATGAATAAATCAGATAACTTATGAAAATTAAATGTCTTTTATGTTTGGTTCAAGCACATCAATTTTGAAAAGTATTTGCATAAATTCATAGTCCCATTATAAAACCAATGTGCTTTTGCATATTTTAGCTCACTTGAGGGGTGTTCTTATACATCCTTGGATTAATTTGGGATGACCAGAAACCTAACCCTCTTTTTCTCTCTCTCTCTCATCCATTATTTCCTGAAATACTGTGATGCCGGCCTGCTGAAATCTGACTTCTAGATAAGAAGACTATTACTGAACAGGGTCTATTTATATACATCTAATTTTATAATAACTTTTTGCTTCTCTTACTGTGAGTCCTTAAGTTTCTAATATATATATGTATATACTTATACATGTAATTTTTGCTTTGTAGAGCACAGCATTTTCATGGGACAGGAGGATATTTTTCCTTTCGGCTTACAAAGAGATTCTGTTTGAAAATCTGCTGGCTCGGCAGGTCGTTGTGTCATCCCAGCTCGCCTAATCTTTGGTGATTTCTAATCGTCTTCTTACTGCTTTACCTGTCTTAGCCTCTTCTCACAACCTGAATTTATTGATTATAAGCTTTTTATAAGAGTCAGTTCTACCCTCTAGTGTCTCCCAAGGTGCCTGGCACACTGCTGGGCTGTAATGTAATAGCTCTGAGCAGCTAAGAGAAGCATCCTTTCATGAGGAGTGAATAGATTTCATCTAATAATAAGAATGGTTATTAGTGGCTCACTACTTGAAAGAATGCCAGAAAGAAGACTTGTATGAAGAAATATATCTTAAGTCAGCTAATATAATACTTGTTTGAAAAAGCCAAATCTCAATTAGATAGTGTCATGAGGGAAAGCCTGGGCATAGTTTTATCCAAAATAGAAAAGGCAGTTAAACGCCAATTCCAGTCATGGTTAAAATATCCCTTTAAACGACTTCATAAACTGTATGCATTAGCAAACTTAAAAATAGACACTTGTGTGAGCTATTATAGGAACTTTATTGTGCAGTAAAAAAAATACTTCAATTGCTATGCAGTAGAAAGGTACCTAATAAGACTGTCCTTTTTTCTCTCAGCATTCTGAAAGCTTCTATATTTCAGGGCTATGATTTAACTAAGGCTAATCTTATGAGCCTATACATTAACAGATAAATTTGTATTTAATCTCTACTCTGTTATCAGTCTGTTCTCTGGGATATGCGAGTACTAATGATGCAACAAATTAGTACAAATGATGCAAATGGAAATTCAGTTTAAAAATGCTGGGACGTAAAGGATGGCAGGCAAATGAGGAAACAAATGAAATATCTTCTAAATGTGCTCATTCACTTAACAAGTGTCATTGAATACCACGAGAAACTAGGAACTGGAGCATTGGGACTGACGTGGTAGTGAGGGTTTGGGATGTAGAAGAGAAGGAAAAAAGAGACAGCCAATCTGAGCCTTCAAGGTGCTTATAGTTCATTCATTCATTCATTATTTATTGAATGCCTACAATTCAGTGTACCAGGGATACAATAGTGAAATAAAGCAAACCAGAAATTCTTGCCCTGACTGAGTTCATATTCTACTGGGTTAGAAAGGCAATAAATAAATAAGTAAAGATATAGGAGAGAGTGTTAAGTGCTAAGGAGAAAAATCAAGTAGGAAAGGAGACTGGAAGTGTTGCGCGTGGGAAGCAGGTTGCAATTTTAGATAAGCTGTCCAGGAAAGAACTTGGTGAGAAGATATCTTTTTAGTATGGATCTGAAGGAAGTGAGGGAGCTAGTCATGCGGGTGCCTGGAGAAGGAGGAGTGGAGGCGGCAGGAAGAGGTGGTGTGAGGTGCTACGGTGAAGGCGTGCCTGGCGTGTTCGCGAGTAACAAGGAGGCTGCTCTGGCTGGAGCAGGTGAACAATGGGTGAAGCCTAGTGAGGGCTTTGGGTTTCACTCCGAGTGTGATGGGAAGCTATCAGAAGGTTTTGCCCCCGGGCCTGGAGGGTGAATATGTAATTTAGTAAAGGGAGCTAACCATAGGGAAAAGTTAATTAATAATTAAACTCAGCTATAAATTGTCAAGCAGACTGTAAAGGTTGAATTGTACTGGAAGATATGAAACTGGGATTGAGTTGAGAAGTAAAAGCTGGACTTAATGGTTTAGGAGTTATCTGGGAGAGGTCATAGTGAAGTTATGAAGATGGGTGCAGAGCTCAGGAGACTTGGTCAAGAGTCTGGTGAGGACACTGAAGACAGAGCCTTAGGCCTGCCCTTCCTTCTCTCCAGTGAGGTCCTCACGATGGCGCTAGTTGTCCCATTCTTTTTTCTTCTGTTTTCCGTAGGTTGTTTTCTAAGGAGGGCTCCTGTACTCTTTCTCAGACTTCTTATGAGGTAAAATCATGGAAGAAGGAAGGAAAGATAATGGGGAAACTGTATCTATGAGGTTGTCTTCATGTTAATTATCAACCCATTGTTCTACAGAGGAGGCGAGTGGGCAAGTGGCTGGCCTCCGGCCTGCTTCTGGCAAGTTAGAACCACAACTGTAAACTGTTCTTAAGGACTATAATAAATATATCTACGATTTTAGGCCTAAAAGACAAAAACAAAACGAAACCTCAAAAGTATTGTGTTCTTGGAGCTGTATTGATTTCAATTTCTTTTCCTATTTGTCATCTTTCTTGCCATCCTACTTAAAAATCTTCAACCACAATGATAAAAAGCACAAATTTGTTCGTTTTAATTTTTATCATATGTAAAATGATAAAGGTACTTACAAATCTTAGTATTTTCACGAGTTGAATTGTGTGCTTTCGTACCAAGCCTCAGTTGTTTGTTTTTTTTAATAAAGATAAACCCTTATGTTATTCTCAGGCCTGAAAGCAAAATTTCATGGGCTGTTGCTTCTGCCAAAGAAACATTGCCCTCTCTTGGCTTAAGGTGTTAAAATACTTACCAATGTTTTCTGTCTAATTTTAAGAGTGTTGCTTTCTAATTCTGAATTGGAGCAGTTTGCCCTGAAATATCATAGATACGTGTTTTGCCCGTAAGTGGATGTAAACAGCTAATTTCTCTTGTGACTTTCAGATGGAAGTCAGAGTTAAAATGGAAAATTGCTGTAGGAAGCTGGCATGTTTTTAAACTCTTGAGTGCTTTAAGGAGGAATAAAACCTCTTTCCATTCTGGACTGCATGGAAAATATTAAACTCCCTTTCAGTAAGCAGGGGAGATGATGAGTATTGTGGATTTTCATCTTTTTCTCGTGAGGTCTCGTGATTCAAATCCTATCCGTGTTGCAGTGTTGCTCTGCATTAAAGATTTTTTTGTGTGTGTGTGAGGAAGATCAGCCCTGAGCTAACATCTGATGCCAATCCTCCTCTTTTTGCTGAGGAAGATTGGCCCTGGGCAAACATCTGTGCCCATCTTCCTCTACTTTATATGGGATGTGACCACAGCATGGCTTGACGAGCAGTGCATTGGTGCGCACCTGGGATCCGAACCTGCCAACCCCGGGCTGCTGCAGCAGAGCACACACACTTAATTGCTGCGCCACTGGGCCGGCCCCTGCATTAAAGATTTTGAATGCTGAGATTGAACCATTATTTTTATACTTATTTTTCCTTAAACTTGTTTGGTGCTTTGAGAATATTCGTTATATACCTTTTTTGTTGCAAATGTTCTAGCAGTATTAGTTCATCTTGACTGATGCCCTTGACTTCAAAGTATAAACAGAAAAATAGAGATAGGTGACAAGGATTGATTAGCAATCCTCCTGCTAAGTGAAACAGTAAACCTATCTAGATAAATCACTAGCTCAGAAACCTGGAGAATGCATGTTAAAAAAAATTAAGGGTAGTGTGGGTGTATGTGTGTGTTTAATTGATAGGGAAATTTTCTAGAAGAGCTACAAGGACACAGAGATTCTGTCTGGTCTGTTTACTGTCTTTTAATTTTTATTTAAAAAAATAGGCTTATGGGTTTTACTAAGCTATTGCAATGATTATTTGCTGTCTCTTTTTTTTTAAGGAAAATTTTTTTTAGGGAAAAGAAGACAGATCAATATTTTATTGCCTTTTTGAGTGTCTGTCCGTCTCTCTCTCTCTGTATATATATAATTACTTTGTTATTATTAGACTTTAATTGTAGGGTTGAAAGGGCTTGGGGAATCTTACTCAATGCCCTGTCTGGCCCTTTTTTTTGTGTGTGTGAGGACGATCAGCCCTGAGCTAACATCCGATGCCAATCCTCCTCTTTTTGCCGAGGAAGATTGGCCCTGGGCTAACATCTGTGCCCATCTTCCTCTACTTTATGTGGGACGCCGCCTCAGCAAGGCTCGAGAAGCGGTGCGTCGATGTGCTCCTGGGATCCGAACCTGCGAATCCTGGGCCGCTGAAGTGGAGCGCATGCACCCAACCGCTGCGCCACCATGCCAGCCCCTTGTCTGGCACTTTTAAGCCATCAGAGATAGGTGAAAAAATATTTTAGTGTTTTCTAGCATTTATTTTGTGCCAGGCAGTGTTCTAAGTACTTGACATATATTAACTCATTTAGCCCTGACATCCACCCAAAGAGATGGGTGCCGTTATTATCTCCAACTACCGTGTGACGAATTGAAGTACAAAGAAGTTCAGCAACTCTCCCTGTAAGGAATGGGTCTGGGATGTGAACCCAGAACCCAGGGTGTTGACTCTCCACCATTGTATCCTCACCTTCCTCTTTCCCTCTCCGCTTCTCTCTAGGGTTTCTAATTCCAAGGGTTAATTTTCACACTCCCTTTCCTTTCCCTAATGTGGTTTTCTCAGCTTATAGTTGAAGGCTCCTTTTTGGTTTGTTTTCCTTTTTCTGAGTCTAATGAAGAACAGCACTTCTCCAACTTTCCATCAGCCCCTGCTGCTCCATTCTCTCATCTTCCTCCTTGGTGATCTTGTCCAACCCTCAAACCATTTCTGCATTCTTAAGTTTTAGTACCTCAGGACTAGGAGCTGGTGCTAGAATAATGGTTTGACCAGTTCTGAGAAAGATAATATTAATAGTACAATTACCTCATGGTTTCTGCATATATCCTCTATTCCTGTTTACCACATCATTTTTTTCTGCTACAATTGCAAAAATACATTCTTGCCTTAGATCTTGCTATTAGTTTTATGTGTTCATGAATATGTCTTAGATTTCCCAAGACCTTTGAATTTTGACTATAATCCACAACCATGTTTGCCTCTTTGTGGACATCATATAGCATCAATTCAGCTTATTGATGAAAATTTATAACTGTGCATCCTGTGATCTGTCTCTTGAGACACACTGCTATTAATATGTTGAATGTAAATCCCCATTGAGGGTAAAATTGTCAAAGACAATGTGTGATTCAGTGTGATAAATGGGTACTTTGGACCAGTACTGTGGCACATTATCTTCCTGACTGAATCGCAGGGAAGAGACTAAAGAAGGGAGCACCATCTCCCACCCTCCCACAACCCATTGCCCACACTCCCTCTCTCCTTGGTGTAACCTAGTAGACCCTCTACTCTTATTGAAGATGAATTCGTGCTGATGAGTTTTCTGCTTCCTAAGCCAAAGAGAATCATTACCTGATTACTGAGTACCACACAACATTGAGTTTGCAACAATGACTTTGCAGTGATTCTGCTGTATTTTACTAAGTAAAGAATTTCACAGGATTGTAATTTGTAAATGCAGCTTTTCCCCTCTGTCCTTACCCTTTCACAGTAATGTTTAACATTTAGAGTCTGAGGTGGCTGGAGATAGGTGGTGAGCAGTCCTCTCGTATACATCTTCCTGACTGTGTGTGTGTGTGTGTGTGTGTGTGTGTGTGTGTTTAATCATGGGTGTTGCTAGGCAGGAATTGTATCGCCCTAATGGTCCTGACCTCCTCAGGAGCCCCCTAGACTCAGACCCCCTGCTGCCACTTCCGTTCTATTGGAGCAAGATGGTGACTACTTTGCTAGTTTCTTTCTTGGAAAGTGAAGCACATGCTTGCTGAAATCGTCTATAATGTGTCTAGTTTGTGCACCAAGATTCCCTTTTAACCAGAACACTTATGTTCCCATGATTCTCTACCCAGACTGTAGGAACTTTGGCCAGTGGACTGGAGATGAGGGAGTGTTTTTCCTCCCAGCTGGGGAGCTCAGGTGTTCCTATAGCATCCTGTTCTTGCCCCTGTTAGGTCATAACAGCGTTGTAATTTAGCTGTTTCCCTGTAAGTTTCCCCCACCTAACTGAAGTTCCTGGAGACTGTGAGCTGCAGTTCAGGGCTTGGCTTGGTGAAGTTCTGTAGGTGCTAGTCCTTGTTTTCCCTGCCTCACTCCAAACACCATTCAAGATGGTACTGTTAGTACCAATCCGGGAACCTCTTGGTTTTAATAGGCTTTTAGAAATTGGCTGAGGGTCTTATATACTATACGTATATATGTTTGAGAAAATGTGATTTCTCAACAACGGACTTGGAACGAAGCTTTTTGGAACACAACTGCCGTTAGTCCAATTTCACACCTCAGTGCCTTTGTTCCTGTGGTGTCTTCTGGGAGTGACTTTTTCCTCTGGTGCCCCTGCCTACCAAATTGCTCTTTTCATTCTCTCGACCAGCCAAGAGAGCACCACCTCTGAGAAGTCTTCCTTCCCTCCTCTCTCATCCAGAGCTCTCTCCCGTGTTAGACTTGAGCTTCTTGAGGCCAAGGCCCATGTCTATTCATTTTGCATTTCTACTCATAATATGGTGCCAGGTACATAGGGGGCTCAGTAACTTGAGTTGTATTGGATTCCTTTATAATAATAGCGCTGGGGGAAAGAGGTCATCAGGCGCATAGAATAGGAACCTGGGTAGAGAAAGGGAATAGGGCAGGGATTATTGCAATGACTACTAGGAGGTTGAGGATGAGAGAAAAGATGAGATTGGGGCAGGTATGCCATCAGGGGATGACACCATACCAGTCTGGGTGGTGGCAGACATTCTAGGTGTTGTGGACAGAGATGATAGCAGAAGTGTGGTAGTCATAGATGGAGCCCTGGGAATGGGTTTATGTGGGACAACAAGATGAGAGATGCAGTGTAGGGAGAAGGTGGAGGACCCAGGAGATGATGGCTGTATTGGAAGGAGGAAAGCAGTAGCTGGCAACTGTGGCAGTGGGGAAAGGATTAGAGGAGGGACCTTCAGCAGCAAGGGATTGTAGCAGGTGTGGGGGAGGGGAGTTGCCGTGACCTTGGCAACTTTGGACGGCCGTGGGGGCATTTGTATGGGCAGTCCATGATTGATGATGAAATTGTCTCTTAGGTAGTCATGGGGAGCTGGGGAATGGGAAAAGGACTAAATGACTTTGGCAGGTTTGGCGTAGCTTGCCAGGGAATGAGATCATATGTGACCATAATGGTGAACAAACAGGATTCAAAGTGTCCATCAGAAATTTACTTTATTCTCTTTTCCTCTCCTCTCATTGCCTGTTCAGTCCATTCTGTGGGGCTGGGTTTTCTGTCCCTGGATGAAATCTAAGACATACTCAGTTGCTTCTTGGCTTCTCTCAGATTAACATAAATCTTTCAATAACTTTTATCCATAAACATAGCCTCAGTTTAGTAAGATCATGTCTGGTCTAGTCCAATGTAATACGTATTTTATTCACTCAAAGGTAAACCTTGTCCTTCTCTTGCAGTTTCTGTTTGCTGTAGATGTGAAGCCCATCATGGGGAAGAGAGTTCTGAGTTCTGCGGGCTTCTTTTCCTTGTTTTCCCTCTAACACATCTGCTCCTCCTCCTCTACTCACCGGGCAGCTCTGGCTGCTTCAGAGTAGACTGGGTAGGTAGGGGTGATGAAGCGCAGAGGGTCTTAAAGAGTGACATCAGTTTGCCATTGGTTTCTTCTGGCGATGGCAGATGTAAACCTGACTTGTTCTTTTGTGGGCGCTTTTATAGGTTCTTTGGAGAGTCGCTCCCTCCCTCATTTCAGTGGCTCTCTCACGTTATGTTTTCCTTGACACGGGGGAATGCACCCTCTCCTCTTTCATTCCAGTGATACGCTACTGAGGTTTCCTCACTGGTCCAGGCAGCCTTAATTCAGATTCAGATCGTGTTGACTTGACAGTACTTATGGGATATCAAGGTGGAAAGACCCTGTAGGATTTAGAAAATGCTTTTCCAGTGCCTAGTAGAGAGGCAGAAGTTGGAAATACAGATGTCGGGGTGAAAGTTGTGCCGCTGGTGGTTGCAGTCCTGAGAGTGGACGTGGTTGCCCAGGGAGAGACGTGGAAGCTCGCAGAGCTGCCTGAGTTGAAGGAGCCCGGGAAGCAGGGGAAGGAAAGGGAGCTGGCAGAGAAGGTGGAAACCCTCTCTCAGAGTACTGGTTCTATAAAGGGGCAGACTCTAGAGGAGTCAGCACAGAATTACGTCTGTTGTTGCATCTATTTTTTACCCAGAATGTGGAACTTATAATACATCCATTTTTATTTTAATTGTGAGAGGACCTTATACTGTTTTCCGCCTGTTTTGAAAATTGATGTTAATTTTACTTTAGAATTTCTAATTCTTTGAAAACAAATTTTAACTCCTGTTTTTTTTTCCAGTTGTGTATGAACACAGATCAAGATTAGAGAAATCCTTGCAAAAGGAAAGACTTGAACATAAGAAAGCAAAAGAAGGTAAGTACATAATATAATTTGTGTTCCATGTTTTTACCATAGTCTTCACTGAAGCATCATGCATTTGCTGTACTATGTTTTTGCATGTTTTTGCTAAAAAGTCTTTCAAATCAACCCAAAGTCAGTTTCATAGGTGGACCGACAAAGAGATGTCAAGCAGTATACTCTGCATTATGCAATAAATTAATTCCTGCTCAGGATTAGGTTTAGAATCTTCCATTCAGTTTGTGCCACCTTGAGATAGTTCTCATAATAATATGGTTATACATATTATTTCAGAAATACCAAACAGCTTTTCATCTGAGTATTATACACACATGTTACTCATACATGGAACTTCTGTCCACAGGTATCCGGAAAGTAGCAGCATACGTTGTTCAGAATATGACAGATTTTATATTTATATATGTACACACACACACACACACACACACACATTTATAACATAATGAGTTGATCACATTGTATGGTGTCTTTTAAATTGTGCACTTGTTTTTATCTTGTGAAGGCTTTTTTTTGGCACAGCTGATGGTTCGGTTTGAAAAATTAACATTGAGCACAGGCATTAGGCAGTGCTATTGATTTTTATTGGAATTTTTCTATAAAGCATAGGCTTTATATAGCTTGTGATTTGAAATTATCTGCATTCTTATTTATTCATCATGTTTTCTGATAAATCTTGAGATTTACGGTAGGTGTTCTGTCTGATTACCCTGGTGCGGGGTAGAAGGAGAGGAGAGCTGGGGAGGGCAGTGTGGTTAGGATCTTGTACTGACACTTGGATTAAGCCTGTGTGGAGAGTAGAAGTTTAACATCATTAAAATGCTTCCACAGGATTTGGATTTCCTTATCTTGAAATGCAGAGTGATTTTATAGGGCCATCTAGTGGATAATAAAGCTTTAGGAGCATTGAAGATGGTTTCCATGGCTCGATTCCTCTTTCCAGGTCCTACATGCTTTTTGTGTGCCATCTAGTGGATAGCAATAAATCGTCTCTGTCTTTAGGTGTGCTTCATGTTTTTTTCTCCTTAATTTCAAGGAGAGTGAATCACAGAGTGCACATTCTAAATGCACTTTTAATCAGTTAGATGATTAAGATTTACACCCTTAAGGTAAAGAGGAAAATTATATAATAGTTTTTTTCAACTCTTTCTAAAGCATTAAGAGGCAAAATAAAGTAAGTCACCAAGTAGATTCTTTTAAACCTAAAACATTTTTTATGTCTGAGTAAAGTTTGCCTTTATTCTTTTAGATGTTTAAAAATTTCACAATGAATTAACTTACTCTCTGTTTTCTTCATATTGTATTTTCTAGATTTTCTTGTTTATAAGTTAGAAGCACAAGAAACACTAAATAAAGGAAGGGTAAGTTTTTTTTCTTAATTTTTTTCATGAAACTTAAAGGAGAGGGAAATGTAATGGAAAAATCTTTTACTCTTGTTGATCCTTAGGACTATAGGGCTAAAGTACTTTTTTTTTTCACTACCAAAAAATTCCAAGAAGACCTTAAAAACTGTTCTTTTAAATACTACCTTTGCTTATCACATTATTGATGATAGCGATACATTGGGAATGGCCTTAATGTTCTACAGTAGAGAGATTATTTTTACGCACTTATTTGTTCATTTGTTGGTAGTCTCTCTTTTTTATAGAATGTAATAGGTTTTTGGTTTGCCTTTGCACAACATTACTCTTACTTGCACAGACGTGACTGTGAAATGTCTAAGACAGTCCCTGGCCTGGAGTCCACATTCAAAAACATTTGAGGAATGAATGAATGAATAGATGATATTGGCATTAAAAAAATTTTTTTTAAATGCAAATTAACTGGAGAAAAACAAGTCTTTCTCTTATTCTAAGAAAAATAGTATAAGCATTACTTGAATAAAATATTGACATTTTGGGGTATTAAAACCGAGAAGAGTTAGTTCCTTGGGTAGCCGGGAGGCTCTCAGCTAGCTTTCAGCTCTTACTTGTTTTTAAAAGCCCTAATCAAAACTGTGTGCATTCTGGTGTGCATTTTATAATGTAATTTTCTTATAAATTAAAATAGTAAAGCCATAAAATAAAGTGATAAAGCAAAAATGCAGTTCTTTTTAGAAGTTGTAAAATATGAATTAAAAAAATGATTCACAGTGCCCTTGTGCTGGCGATGGGGTAGAGTGAGGATTGTGGCCCCTAAGATAGAAAAACGCAGCCTGGAGAGAGAACATCCAGGCGTCTTTTGTAGACTGGCTGGTTATGGCTGCCCAGGACTGTGAGAACGTGTGAGGTCCACATGTGAAGATGCTCCACTAGGACACAGAGATGTGCTACTGGAGCATGGAGGTCGGCCATAGGCTTAGGCTCAAGTTTCAGTCCTGGCTCTGCCACTAAAGGAAATGTTTGCCCTTGGCCTGTTCCTTATCCTGTCTCAGTTTCTCACTCGGTGAAATGGAGTCTCACTGAAGTAGAGTGATATATGTAGAATTTCTTACCCACTGAAGCTCAAGGAAGGAAAGCGCCTTTTCTCTCCCTCCCTTAAGCCGTGCTAAGCTTGTCAGACCTGGTCCTAGTTGGTTTCCCTCTTCCCCTTTGGAGCACCTGGCACCGTGTATTAGCCATAAGCGGTGACCATGTCTCAGGACAAGCTCCTCCGTGCATCTGGGCCTCAGTTCTTCTTAATATGAGAGTGGAAGTCAGTCATCTCCAAGGGCCCTGTCAAGCTCTGTTTTATGATTCCATGGCCTGCTTTTTCATTACTGAAGTCTAGCAAACTTATGGGAATGTTAAAACCTCATTTCTGCTATTATATAAAGAGATGGCCTCAGAGACATCCTGGTTCAAGCATAGAATTCATTTTAGTTGCACAAGTGAAATAAATGAAATTCTTCTCTTAAGAGCTTTAAGCTGTATTTAGCAAAAGAGCCAGATCTTTTTATCTTTGTGTTAACTATTTTCTTTTCAATTTACAGCAAGATTCCAATAGTAGATACAGTGCATTGAATGTGCAACATCAGATGTTGAAAGTGAGTAATTTAAAGTTGTTCTTCATGAGTGAGTGGAAGGATTAACTAACTTAGGTGATTAAGGAAAGTTTACAGCAAGTTGATTTGTATTGTAATATGGTACGTTAAAGTCATGTTTGGCTAAAAATGATGTATAATTGTAATGCCCCATCATATTTATCACCCAATTACAAAGAACATATTTACCTTATTACACATTTTCTTATAAATCAGGCTCTCTGGTGACCTAATTTTTAATGTTGTTCTTCTCTTTATCCTTTAAGGCTTTTTGTTTGTTTGTTTAATTTCTCACAGTCGTTTTCTTTAGATATTTTCTTTTATCTTAGATGCACAGGAGACAGTAGAGCTATTAAAATGCTTCCTTC